>NC_060212.1:120514000-121135833 GCF_021130785.1 Homalodisca vitripennis
TAAAACCGAAGAAATATTTTTCTCTTTGGACAACAACAGCACAAAGAGTTCTGTTAAACTTTTAGGAATTCACCTGGATAGCAAACTAAGCTGGGATAATCATACTAGTCAATTATGTGTTAAGTTATCTAGAGTTATATATTTGTTACGTAAATTAAGTCTCTGTGTTAGTAAAAAAATGTTAATTATATCATATTACGCTTTTTTTCATTCTATATTATCATATGGTATAAATCTATGGGGGAACAGCTGTGGGGTTCAGAGAGTTTTGATATGGCAAAAAATGGCACTAAGGGTTATCAAAAATACTGGTAGTAGAGAACACTGTCATCCTATTTTTAAAGAATATAAAATAATGACTGTTATAAACATGTATATTTTCTCCGCTCTAGTCAATGTTAGGGAAAATATTGATAATTACCAGCTAAGACAGGGACATACACAATTATAATACGAGATCTAAGTATAAGCTAGAATTACCATTTGTAAGGCTCAAGAAAGCCCAGGTCAGCCATTATTGCATGAACATTGCATTTTTTAATAAACTGCCAAAGGAATGTTGGTACCTTGAACTAAATAAATTTAAATTATTACTCAAGGGTTGGTTGGCAGAAAATCCATTTTATAATATTGAGGAGTACTTGACATGTGACACGAACGCTTTAGCAGGATCAATTTTTACAAACTTGATAATAACTGTTAATTTATTTCATGTAATATTTTATGTCTGTGTTATATGTGCTATTTATTTTTGTGTCTATCTATATGTTTATTTATGATATTGAACAATCTTGTTTGTAGATAATAACAAAATGTAACTGACGATGCTATTGTAATCACTGTATTACTTATTGGAAAATAAACGATCTTGTATCTTGTATCTAGAACGTCTTTACTGCAGTCAAACCCTAACCATGGAGCAGGAGCATTGTTTCCCTCTCAAGGATCAATACCAAATTTAAATACCCCTCAACTTACCGATAGCTCACTAGAACGTCTTTACTGCATCAAGACCTCACCATGAAGCAGGAGCATAGTTTCCCTCTCATCTGGGATCAACACCAAATCATGTTGTACCGTGTATACTCTCATGTTCAGTTTCAGACCATTTTTGGCTGACAAAGTAGGAAAATATTTTCACAAAATACCAGTGGCGTAACTAAAGAGGGTGCTGAAGGGGGTAGAAACCCAAAATTAAAAAAACATATGTACAGCTATCCAACTTCCTTGAAATACATAAGAAACATTTTATTTTGAATTAGGGCAATCAAATTTATCTAAATTTATATTTATTCAAATTTATTTCATAAACCCTCCCCCTCCCCCTGGTTTGGTGTGCTCTTCAATCAGATCCATCCCCTTCCCAAAGCCAAGTCATATTAATGCCACTGTAATGTAGTACTGTTTATTTATGTCATATATTATTGAATATATATACAATATTATATATCTATACATTTCAATGTGGATTTTTCAGTTGTCGGCGGGGGTGCGCTGGAAGGGTTGTGGAACTTGTCTCATCTTTTGGCCTTTATAGTGAAATTACTTCGTTCACTAGAGAATACGGCGGTTCATGCTCTCTTATCAACAACATATTTACAAATATCCCTAGACAGCAGGCTTCATCCACTGTCCTTGTCACTGGGATTTCTGATCATCACGCACAATTGGAGAGCAATCTCTTTATATCGGTTTTTCACCTCAGCACACTAATTTAAAGTTTATAAAACCTGTAGATTCTTTTCCAGTAATAACATCAGCATCTTCACAAATCTTCTTCGAAGAGAATCCTGGAAAGAAATGGTGGCTGGAAGGGATGTGAGCGAGAAGTTTTGATGGTTTCCCTATCTGCTGTGGGAGTTCAGCTTCAGCATTGCCTTCCCAGAAAAAACATCCAAAGTTAGGACAAGGAAATATTGTGGCAGGATAAAAACTTGATGAGGATCTTAAGAACCTCCGTGATAGAATGTTATTCCTCTACTCATTGTCTAGGGATTTAGACTCAACCTCATCCCCTCAAGAGATCTTTCATTGATCTTAGAAAGGAATTTAGAAGACGTGTCCACTCTGCCAAGGCTGCTGCAATTACTAGCCATTTACAAAAAGCCACCAACAAACAAAAAGCATCTTGGAATATTGTTTAATGACATGATTCCTGGAAAAAGAGGTAAAGGCTTTCAAAGAACTTTTTGTTAAAGGAACGAGCAGGGTTAAACTGTTGAGGGACCCAGTGGCTGTGTCAAACAGATTCAACACGTTCTTCGTTGAGGTGGGCAAAAGAGTTAAAAGTCATGCTGACTCATCTGGTCTATGTCTTATCGTTATTCCCCAGCTGAAAGAGTGTGTTCGTCGATGGTTTTCTTTTTCCTGCAAATCAAGGAGAAGTCCTTAAAGTAATCAAATCGCTGAAGCCTGGTAGCTCTGCGGGGATTTGATGGGATATCATCTAATCTCTTGAAGAATTGTGCTGATCTTCTTGTTGGGCCCACTGACATATTTGATTAATTGCTCTTTTGAGGAGGGAATATTCCCTACAGCTCTTAAATTATCTATCGTAAAACCCCTCTATAAAAAGAATGGCAGTGATCATGACATAAATAACTTTCGTCCTATAGCTATTTTATCCACGTTTTCAAAGGTATTCGAGAAGCTCTTTCTTGCAAGGTTATCTTCTTTTCTGATTTCAAAACAATATTCTTTATGCACATCAGTATGGCTTTAGAGAGGGTCTGTCTACAACAAACGCAATGTTTAGTCTTATATCAGACGTAACAAAGGCTCTAGATAACAAGGAACATGTGCATGGGCTCTTTTTTTAGACCTATCTAAAGCCCTTCGATGTGGTAGATCATACTTTGCTTTTGAGGAAACTGGAGTATCTTGGGCTGAGAGGCAATGTGTTTGAATGGATACATTCTTATGTGACTGGTCGAAAACAGATGGTTGAGATTCCCTATATGGATGTGCTGACGGACTGCTAAAAAAAAGACTTTCTCAAGAACTAATTGTCAGAAACCGGTGTGCCCCAGGGATCGGTCCTTGGTCCTGTATTTTTTCTCCTCTTTGTAAATGACATAGCCGGGTGTATTTCGGACTCTCACTTGTACTTATTTGCTGATGACACATCCCTCGTAGTCTCCAGTAAGAGTAAACCACAGCTGGAGAATCAAATTTTCATAGACGGGAGCTCATTATTTCAGTGGCTGGAGGAAAACTCTTTATGTATTAATACAGCAAAGACCAGGCTAGTTGATTTTGCAATCAGAAACCAGTTGGATAATGAATGTTTTGAATATTATCATAGGGGATACCGAGTTTAGTCCGTCAGCCACTGTTAATTATCTTGGTGTTGTTTTTGACCTTAATCTGAACTTCTCAAACCATATTGAGAAAGTTACAGGTAAGCTAAGTAGCAGTATTTTTTTATTGTCTCGACTTGCCTGCTGTTTTGTTTTTTAAAGTGCTGACATCCTCTTGTTGGCTTATCATGGTTGTTTTTACCCTTATTTATCTTATGCAGTACCAATTTGGGGCCATGAAAGCACCAAGACGCAGTATGTTTTCAGGTTGCAGAAGAGAGCTGTTCGGATAGTTTTTCACTTGGCCGGAAATCAGTCATGCAGATCGCTATTTCGAGAGAAAGGCATACTCACTTTTCCATCAATATACAATCCTCAACAGCCTGACATTTTCTAATCAAGAATTTTGGTTTATTTACTTCTCATATTACACATACTCATAGATACCAAGCTCCGTCACAACAATAACATAACCCTACCTCGCCATAGCACCACTTTTTTCAGAAATAAAACATATTCCTCCTGCATATCATTGTTTAATTCTCTACCACAGTATCTAAAGAATGTTAAGGAGCCCAACAAATTTAAAAGCCAATTGAAAGAATTTTTAATTCAAAAGGAATATTACAGTGTCCAGGATTACTTACTTGAGAAGAAAGACTAGTTTTAGTATGTTATGTTTTTTGGTTCTGTATGTAATGTTAAATTTAGTAATTTAGATAATTTACTTTAATTTGACCTCTGCCTGTGCAATCCTTGTATTGTTTGTGGCAATAAATGATTTGACTTTGAAATATACTATTGTATATTTATATAATATATAACCATACATTTGTACAAAATATTACTGTATATTTATACATTATTGATTTTATTATTGGAATAATGAATGGTTAACTAAAACCTGTTTTGAAAATTATTGTATTTTAGACACGTGTTTCAGTATTAAGCCATCATCGACGTGAACATTAAACTCTAACTAAACAATAAACAACTAAATATACACATGTGGATCATTTAAACAGAGGTTAAATTTATATGACACAGTTGCAATTTTGATTAGTATTCTGTATTTCAAATTTAATTTTTTCAAAGATAGGGTTTGCCTTATTTTTAGATTGCTATTATGTATATTGTGAGGATCTTTATTATAATTTAGATAAATATGTAATCCTTATTTCATGTTTAATTTTTCTCCTTTCCTTTTGATATCCAAAAATTCCATGATCTTTTCAATATTTTTGTTGTTATGGTCAGTTTCTAAAAATTGTTTAGCGAAATCTGATTTTATTGTAGATTTATTAAAATTTCTACCAGTTTGTCCAATAAAATAGCTTTCATAGTCACTACAGTTAATTTTGTATACTTCAGATTGATTGTATAATTCTTGTTTGTCATCTTTTTGGTTTACTTTGTTTTCATAGGTTTAAATATATTATTTCTTGTTTGCTAACAGATGGAAAATTTTGAATTTTGAAAGGTTTTTTGAACAGCTTTGTTTATTTTAGTATTAAAAGGTACACATATATATTTCTGAATTTCATTATTATTAGGATTAGGTCGTATTATGTTGGTTTTATTTATTTTTTATTTTCTTCTGAATAATTTTGTCTACAATATGGGGTTGATATCCATTTTTGACAGCTAGATATTTGATGATTTTCATTTCTTTAGTTTTATTCTCATCACTCATTGGTATATTTAACATGATATTTTATACATGGAGTGATTTTATTATATTTATAAGTAAAATGTGAATTGTTGTAAGTATAACAGAACAGTTTTATTGGTTAGTATTAGTATGTTCATTGTTTATTCAGACAGCTTCGATCTACTCGTAGTATGTATCACAACAATAACTATAAATATTGCCGAATAGAGGAGAAAGGCCTCACCAAAAATCTTTGTGCTCAAAGTCGAAGCTAGTCAAGGCCCTGGTCAATAACTGAGCCCCAGACAAGGGCAATGGTTTTGAACAATTTACAAAGATTCTTATTGCAATGAAAGTCATAATATTTGTATGATAAATAAAACACAATGAAGAGTCTTTTCACATAGATACATTTATTTATTACAAAATAATATTCACAATCTTATGAAAGCAAACTTGTTGATTGCAAACAACTAAATTAACATTCTTTGGTATCAAAACAAAACTTATTCTACCACATAATCCTTTGCATAATTTAAACTTCTGTTTAATTTTTTCTTAATAACTACTTATCAATAAAGATAGGAAAATCAATAATAATCTTATTTTCTTGTAAAACAAAATGTAAAAATGTTTATAATTTAAATAAAAGAAACATATATAAGCAAGTGACAACAACAAGAATAGTTTATGCATTTGACAACACAAAAACAAGTACTGAAGCAAATATTTTGCAGAACTAATACTTATGTGTAACATGAAGAGTTCAGTAGTACATACACAATGTATTGAACATGAGATGTAATTCAATTCACTAAAGTAGTACATTTAGTGAAGTAATTGTATCTTTGTTCTTGTTATATTTCTTCTGGTTTCCAGGCTGTGTTATTGTTATAGTAATTAAGTAACGTATACTTTCAACATACTTATTAACATTAGATTTTTAATTTGCATTTGTTTTCAGAAAACCACTATTTCAACTAACACTAAAGAGAATAGTGAAATAATGCATAGCATCTTGGTCTACTGACGAACATATTTCTAACTTTAAAACACTTGACACAGCAGGAATTTTAAAGAAATATTTAAGCCCTTGAATGATTCCTTATGCTTTGTAAACACATTCTAAACAGTTTATATTTTAAATTGTTATATACATGAAATAATATACAAATTAAAACAAATAGTAAGTAAAGTACGCTAAATCTGTCATGGTATGTAACACGCTCCATCAATCTGTCTGTCCATCTGACAAGATATAGAACACTGTGGCCTTGATTATGCAAGACTGGTAACTAGTTATAACTACAATTTTAAATTTTAAATTTGTAACTAATTAATTGCACTTTTAGAGGTAAATAGTTCATTTTATTCATTGATTCTCAAAAATGTGATTTTCTGATTGTTTTCAAAATAAGTATAATGTACAGAAATATATATAAGGTGTGGCTAGAAAAATACAAGACTGCTATTGCGACAGAACTAACAACACTGTAAGGGGAGTTCAAGTTCTGGCCCCTTCACCTTCGAATGGAATTTTCTCATCCAAGCTAATTCACTCTATTCAGTACAACATATCAAAAAAATTATGTCTTCAGAATAAAAAGCTACGTTATATTAGAAAATATTATTTTATCAAAATAACAGTTTTTCCTCCGTTAAAAGATTGTTTAAAGAAATAATGACAGCAAATATCGATAATCATGTTATTTTTTCCAATGTCTGATAGAAAACACTGTATGAATATCTATGTTTATAAACAGTAAACCTGTACACTGTACAGCGTTCTGTTAGTGAGGACTGACAAAACGGTTGAATTTACAGATAACCATCCATGAATCCTTTATCAAGACACCTCAGCTTTATAATGCTTCGTCTTCAAAATGTTTATGGCCAACACATCTTTACATAACTGTGTTGTTATAGTTATAGTAACAGATTATAGACAGGTTGAACGTGACAGAATAGAAATTCACATAGAGGAATATAAAATTGTATAGTGGTAATGAAAATGTGGATAATAATGAATCAAACTTTTTCCACCCTCAGTCTCGTGTTTTTCCAGCCAAACTTCATGAAACTAATTTCTAATTAATCTAAAAAATAATAAACCACATCAACGTAATCGTATTTTGATTTCACATGTTCTCAACAATAGAATTATCAATTTAAAAATAAAAACATAGGTACATAGTTTTAATCCATAAACTGAATATAATTTAATTTGCACATATTCTTTGGGATTGCAGCTATGAAATAAAAATATACATTATTTACAAAACCTAGACGAACTTAACGGTCTAATAAAAGTCCCATTCTAATCAGCACTAATTACATGTTGACAGTGCATAGCCAATTAATAAATAATAAAACAAGAAACACTAACAAACCAACAATGTTTATAGTTCTAAACTGAGTAGTATTCAATTAAATTTTAAATTTAAAGGAGCTACAATTCTTACAATTCGATCAACATCTAGAAGGCAGTAACATCCAGCCAACCAACACGAAATTGACTGACAGTTTTACATTACTTGTAGAGAGACACAGAATGATTAAAGTACCTTACGACATAAGTGTGACTCGTGACTCCGATTGGAGTGATATTTTTACTACATAGAGAGGAACTGAAGTGGACGTTGAACTGAAGATAGGTGTGGCTATGACAACTGGAGACTCTTGCCCAGGTCCTTCTCATCCCTTCACAGCCAAACTGAACTAGATAATTAACTGAAACAAACATACAAATCATCATTTTTTTGTTTCAAATAAAGGTAATCAAATAATTATTTATACTTAAAAGGAAAACACTCTAACCTCCTCGTTGATATTGAAAAAAGATTTGTTAGATTGGCGTTACAGATTGACGTATATGCATACAAAAAAGATTTCGTTCTTTAAAACCATTAAAATAGTGTAGAAATTGAGAAAACTGGCAATAAATTGATATTGTTTTTAGCTACCTAAAATCATACATATTTATGTAACTACCAAATTTATATCGATTTAAATAATGTTCAGTGTAAAACAACATAAATAACCATCAAAGTACTAACTAACCATCAAATTACTAAGTGTACACTTTATGTCAAGACCAAATTAATGTGCATCATGACATTGTCCTAATTCCATAAAGAATTTTAAATTGCAAGGCAACTTGCCTGATGCTTACATACAAGATTATTCTCTTGAACATCTCGTGTGAAGTCACAAAATTGCCAGTGAGAATAAAAAATTGTCTTTAAAGTGCTATGTCAATATATCGAAAGTTTATTTTTTGTATAAATCTATTTTGTGAATAAGTGGACAATGTTGAAACTGTATTAGAATAATGAGAATCAATATTTGTCGACACTATAAATGAACAAAAGTAGAATTTATACTAAACTTAAAATCATACAATTTTTAAATCGTAAAGAAGAATTACGCAAAACACAGTAGAGCACCAACCTCAAATTTAAAGAAACCAACATATTTAATTACTTCCTTGTTTGCTCAGATATACTACATCAAGAACGTAGCCAGAAAAATAATTTGGGGAGGGATCTAGACAACTGATATTTTCCCTAAGTGGACAGAAAGTAAGGCCCCATTTTGTTCCTTAAAAAGTTCTTGACCCGTACCTACGTTGAGAACGATCGTTCAGCAGTACATGTTAGTAATACTGTATTATTTAAATAATAATAACCGTTTACTAAAAAAGTAACTGGAATAATTCAAAATTTGGGGGGGTCTGGACCCCTCGGACCCCCTCGCTAGCTAAGTCCTTGCATTACAAAAAAACAGTACAAGGACAATTGAGTGTAAAAAACAAACTATTGAAGCTTTAGCTATATGTAGACTAATTCAGTGGCCCATATCGCTACAACTAACTTTGTGTATTATACAAAATGACATATAGAGTCAATCACCAAAAGTGGTTTTGTAGCATTTGATACTCACCAAGATTTGACTGGTTAGATGTAGAAGTAGTTCTCATATTCGGGGTGAGAAGGCTCTGGAGAGGAGAGAGAGAGTGACTGTCTGGACGAGCAAGGCAGGGAGAGGCTGGGCGTCCACGGCACAACCACCTGTTCCACATGCCACTAGAGGTTATTAATCAAAACAATGGTTAGTTCAAGTAATTGAAACCATGCCAATCTAAAACTGAATTTAAACATGATTAGCCAAAAAGAAGCACATGTCTTAATGCACAAAGATAGGCTCTTCCCTTTTTGTCCATAAGTTACGCTAAGATTAAATGAACTTAACATTTTGTCCACAGTAAAAGAGTTGGTATGGTATAGTATGAGGTGGTAGGTACTGGTAAAAAGTGCACCAGTCAAAAGAAATACTCAAATTTTGTGTGTGTGGAAACTAAATAAAAAATCTCATTCTTAATTTATGTTCCAAGTGATCACGAAGGCAAAGAGTTGTTATTTGGAAATGTTGCAGGGAGGGCTCAATTTTGAAGGAGCATCTTCTCAAAATTTTGAGTACACCAAAAAAGCAGAATCTGTGGGCCTAACCATAACTAAGTCTATTTTTTCAGCTATCATGTCTTTTATATTTTTATATATCAGGATTTTAATAACTCTGCACTTGTTTAGTTTGTTATTTTCATCATAATAAGATTAAATTTACAGGGGAGTCACTATTATATTGTGTTGACTTCAAAACGTGATCCTGTAGTTATATTTGATCCATGGCTGAAAAACAGCCTGTTTTGAACCACTGACTATTAGTGATGAACAGATCAAATGAAATTTTGACTTTTGCAGCAACACACCTTGGTTCTGGAGCGACTCTTGTAGTCAACATTGCGTCGGATAAGGAAATGGTACTCGTGAGAAGGCAGCCAGCGTTGTTGCACCTCCAGTGGCCTGTCGTCGGGATGGAGCTTGCGCTGGGACTCCTGGCTCTTGCAGACCTACACAGTCAACATCCAACATCACAACAATGAATTTTAAATCATTAATATAGGTAAGTATTGATCTAGAACTAACAGACGACTTTTATTATAAGGAAGTACTACAACTGAAATGGTGTGGAGCTAACCCAATTTACTGAGTTGTAGATTAAAATGATGAACTGGTGGGACACTAATTGGATGTTAGTGTTTAAAACTGATATGGAATTATCTTAGATACATCCAAACTGAATATTAGCTACAACTGTAATAAGAAATAAGTCAATTTTTATTATGTTTGTATTCTTTCCAACAGCATATTTTATAACAATTATAATAAATTTAGAGATTTGAAAATAATTTGTGCAGGAAAATACAAAATGAAAAACGTCTTTTATAGTTCTCACTAACAAAAATCTAATATTTAAAATCCAATGTTTTGAGAACTATAAGTACAAAGTACACATCTTCGTGTAGTATCTGGCATTAAACACTACAGTTTAGTCAAACCTATTTTTCCCAATTATATTTTCACATATTCTTTGTTTTAGTTCTATCAAAAATCAGTAATCCTTTGAACTCTAGTGTCAATGTAATGTGAGAAATTGAGTAACTCTACCAGAAGCGTAACTAGGGCCAGGCTTTGGGTGATGAACCTGAACAAACCACATTAGGTAGCATGAAATAAATCTGAATATACGCTTAAATTCTTATTAATTAGATAGGTCTAATTCAAGGTAAAACATTTAACTCCTGCATTTTATACAAGTTCGAATGTTGTTATATGAATATTTATTTTTAGGGCTCTTGGGGGGTTTTATCATACTCATCCCTCCCCCTTAATTATGTGGTAAAGGTTAAAATTATATGTAAATTGTAATTCCACAACAAGAGAATTTCTACCCACTTCTCACAAGGTGGAGGAGATGAAGATTCAACTCTGCTGTATAATGCTTCCATATTAATACGTGCTGTTTCACTTTTAAAGTTAGTGAGTGTGTTGTCGAGTGCGATTGAATACTTTTGAAGCAACTATAGTGTTTGAAAAATATAGTTGTAGGAATTACTGACCTCGTAGAGGGAGAACTGTTCCACTCTGTCCTTGCTGTTGTAACAGTTCAGGAGGATCTGGATAAGTTCATCGACGGTCGTGCGGCAAGAAATCAGCAGCGACTTGTATTGAGACTGAAACAGGATCAATAGAAATTATGCTAGGAGTCATTTACATACATAATTAAGATAGGTAACTACTAAAACAAAATAGAAATTTAAAAAACCGACTTTGTACACTGTATTTAATATTTCCATTACAATTTTGTAAATTTTAGTCTGTTTTAATACAAGGATAATGAATAAAAACAAGTGTTTAATGGCAGTAACGGAAATAATTAATTGTCATGCGTTTATTAACACACACTGGTGTAATTATGTGAGTAAACAATGTTATATGACAATGTCTGGCATGCTATAGAACAGTAAACCCTCTGGATGCCAGGGTAGTACGTGTGAAGGCTACAGAAGAGTCAGTTACAGAGTAGCATCTCATAACCACCTGGCACCCAGATGTCTTTGTTGTTAAAAAAACTTATTTAAAAGTAAAAATATAACAAAAACATTAGAATACTCACTCCAGGCATCAAGACGCTGTCGTAAATTTTGACAAGCCCTCCTCGTCGAGTTTGCAGAGCAAATCTGTGAAAACATAAAAAGTTTAATAACCAAAAGGACAATTAATAAAAAACATTAGAATGATACATTCATTTTATTTATTGTAAAAATCACTGTTTTGCCCAAATATGTCTCAACAGTTTTAATAATAAGTGGGTGTCTGAAACAGTAATTTTAAGAATTGATTGGTAATAAAACTAACTAAAGTTAAAGCAAATATTGAGTTCTAAATTTTCCTTTACTACAGATGAGTTTGTAAATTAACTGTGGAATATATTATTTAGTCATATTTTACACAACTGATAGATTAAAGGTTAAAGGTTACTTCGGCATTCACTACATCATTAGATACACATATACATATTGATGAAAAATAATTGGATCAAAGTAAAAAAATACAGTTACTTTATGAACAATTGGTAATTTTATTGTTAAAAAATAAATTTTAAAAGGTAGGTTAAAAAATACCATGTATTGGTTTTAGACACATAAATCTTGTCCAATTATTTTTCTTACAAGTATCGTTCTGGTTGAATTAAAGATTATCAATAATGTCAAATAAACTAAACATAGTGATGATTGCAGCATATCACACTGTATTACAGTACTTTTTATGATTTCCATAGAGTTTTACCTGGAATCTCCTCTAGGCTGGCAAGACTGTAAAGCTGCAGGCCTGGCCTCTTCATCGAGCACCAGCACTGTCCTTACTCCTGCAAATAGTAAGAGAGTATTAAAAAAATATCATAAAATAGTTTTGAAATGATTTATTTCAACTTAGCAAAATGGATGGCAGAAAGAATTTATGAGTTTTGTACCTGCTTTCCTGACTGTGACTTCCATGGTGAGGTAGAAGAGGTTAGGGTCACGGTGCCGCATGCGATACTTGTTGAGGAGAGACTGGACCACTTCACGGCACGTTGTCTGGAAGGTAATGCTCAGAGTCTTGTACTCAATGTCAGCCCTCAAGCACCTCGCATACACCTTGATTGTTGTCTGTAACAGAACAAGTTACTGAACTGACAGGCTGAGACTTCAATGGCAAAGTAGAAAAGGTTAGGGTTACAGTGTCTAGCGAGACCTGTTGAAGAGAAATTTGAGACCACTTTATGACAAATTGTCTGCAGCCCCTGGCAGCTACCAGGCTACTTTCTATGCCAACCGAACAATGAAAGAACTACAATAGTGATGTGCCCTGAAGACCATTCTGATTTTCTTGACTTTAAGATCAGTTCCAACTACTGCCCACAGAGATGGTAGTTCCATTACTAGACCCAAACAAAGCAGACCAGATGATGTCTCCACGGCCTTCACTAGTCCATTACTCACTATAGCCCAGTCTACGCCGCCGGTCACACAATGGCCTATTGTTACGCCTGATCATAGTGTTTAACGCTGTTTTAACTAACTTAACATGCACGCGCCACGCCGCAGAGCGGTGTTTCTGTTCCCAGCTGTGCTGCGGCAACACTTTCCTCCTCGATTGTGTTGCTGACTTAATTACCACAAAACCATGGGTAGGCACCTGCGGTTATATGTTGGACGGGGAGAGAAACTTCCTCTATATCGTTAATTGTAAACACCGTTTGTCAATGTGTATTTTGCTTTTACCCGTGATGAAACCTAACATACAATAGCGATTATAAAAGTTGTTCACTGTTACCCCACCTCCTCCAAAGAATATTTTAGATAAGCCCCTGAAGAAACAGGCCCAAGGTTCCAACCAATACAATATAATTACTGTGAGGAGTCGATATGAGCAATAAATGCTATGAAGTTGTTTGTTCTATCTTTTATTACATGAGAAGAGTGTTTTAATTAGTCAATTTTGCATCACCGTACTAATCGAAGTCATTTAAAATAATTTATTTTCTGCGTAATGATATATTTTAGTAGCAGGTCTGAAAATAGATGCTTTACCAAGAAATCAAGTTGTTAATAAAGCAAAGTTTGTAATAGGCCATGTAAAAGAAGTCACATGACCGTTTCTTTGTTACATCCTGCGGAAACGAATTGGTTTCTTTCGGAGCAAACTGCCGCAGCGGGAAGAGTTGTTGAAAAAGATCGATGTCCATCCGAGAGTCGGGGACAGCAGTGGGCAGGAAGCGGAAATTTGCTGAAAAGGTCGAAGAACGAGTGAACTGCCCGACCAATACCGCTGTCTCTTGTGGAACGAAAACCGATCTGACTTTGTACTGTCAATCTTTAACTAATTATCGTAATTTAAAAAAAAAAAAAAAGAAAAAAAAGAAAAAAAACAACGGTTTGACACTATCGTTGTGTAAAGGACAAAACCGATATTTCTTAATGAAATAAATACTTTACTAATATAACATATATCTACTTACTGAGTTAAAACACAATAAGGCCCTTCAAATAGAAGGCAATTTTAGAAAATTCGACTTGTTCCAACAAACAAATATTAATGTTCGACATCCTACACAAGTAATAGTAGTTACTGTCTAGATTACATCGGAGGTTGAACCCATGAGGCAGGGAACAAGTACGAGACATGGGTGAATCAATGCGACATTAGCGACAGTACGAGACCTCAGCGACTCGTCCTCACGGGGCGTTGTACTCCTTATCGTTTGATTCCTTCACGCTTCGTTCGCTACTGCTCAGTCCGTACAGGCATGTCAAAACTTCGCTCTCCATTAGAATTACTATCGTCGGCAGATTATCGATCTTATATGAATTTTCACTCACTTCTATCCGATTGATTGGGCCGTGTTAAAATATGTGTTGAGAAATGCGGTGGTTAATGCAGAACACTTCGATGCGGAGATAAAGTTGCAGGACTGAATCAACAGTTTTGTCTGTTTGTCGTATCTCTATTATGGCCCTTTTAAACTCAAAATAGAATTTAAATTTATTCCGCAAGTCTGGAAATGCTAATACTGTAAACTAGATTTTGAGGGGCAAATACATGTATATAGATTTATTTATCAAATAATCTTAACATAAATGCAAATATACATATGGTTTTAATATTACATACAACGTCCCTCTTTTTCGAAACTGATAATTAACTTACTAAACACCGCATTGGTTGTTCTTGAACCTCATGTTAGTTATGTCCTTGATTATAGATCCTTCTGTCTATCTATATATAATCAAGGGTTTATGTATAATGAGGAAATTGACCAGAGAGGAGGAGAATAGAACGTTGGTGGTGTATAGTTTTTTACGAACATAAGTACCATCGTGTAAAAAATAAATGTAAGAAAACACAATAACAATGTGTAGTTGTGTTCAAAGGTGTAATTGAAAATTTACAATAAGTAATCTCAGTACTGATAAACAGGTATAATGTGTTATACTTCACATTGTGACCAGACACTGGAAGGTTCATGGAACAGAAGTCTAGTTTAAACTCGATCTCTGACACGTGAAACTACGCGCATGTTTACTGTTGCGCAGTACGGTACTGCGGCGATGCGCGGCACACAGCAGACTCGACATGTGTCCAGTCCAGGCCAGTGCGCATGCGCAGTAAACTTGTCGATTGCAAAAAGTGACCACTGAGTGAAACGGGAGCGCGGAATGCCACTAGTGCAAGTGTCAGTCACAGATATGTTATCACTATCACTGTGGAATGTTCACGCCCCGTGACCAACGCGTTAACACGCGTTTCGCCGCGGCCACACCGCCTCTGGACCGTCCACTCTCCATCTTACTTATGCCGTGGGAACGTCCGTCAATAGAAAAACTCATCTTCAGAAGCCGACCTTACAGAAGCGTCACTAAATATTTCAACCACTTTCTTTATCCAAAAGCGAAACATTCTTGCTCAACGACCCTGTTACGAAATCTATTCGATGTTCACTTTTTAAAGACAGTTTACATGTGTGAATACTATTATGCATGTCACGCAATGCAATCCTTCTAATTTCATGTCTGAAACGTGATAAAACTAAACAATTATGGACAATAAAATTGAAACTTTGAAGCATAAATGATAAAAATTTCCCAATTTGAAATGATAAAATGTTTATAGTCAATAATTGTTATATTACAATGTTTTTTGAATGCAATAAGTGGTAATCACTTGTAACCGATCAAATTCGTGTTTTCTTGCCGACAACGTGATGAGTCATCACGCGACATAAATTACGCGGTCATCACTGACGTAAGCGCAACAGAACACCACCGAGCAGGTGCAATGTGAAATATAATCCACTTGAGCTGTTGGCATACTTCTCACAGTTTGTGGTTTGTCGTGAGCAGGAATATTGTTCTTGGATGATATTTCAGCTGAAACTCAGCATACCTTAGTTCAAAATCCAACTGATACTCAGAAACCAAACAGTAAGGAGGTAAAGTGGCAATGTTGTCACCGGTATAAGATTCCAATAATGACAAGCTCGTCAAGAGTATTCTATTCCAGGATCAACAGTAAACCTCCGGACTTCTTGCCTGAGGTGGTGAAAGGCACAAATATGACTAGAGTCACTTTAGGAAGAGGTTTCCCTTGTCGGTCAGCGTTCTATTTCTCCAAAACTGACCCTTAACCAGAAGATCGCGGAAACGACAAGGTGACTAACGATAAACCGTAACAGTTGGCTGGAGACAAGGCCGGTAGCTGACATTCTTCGTAGTACCTTGTCTGTATTAGTCCAATAGGGCAATGACTCAGACAGAGCCGAGAGTTCCGCGAACACCTAAGACCTGTCACCACACCTCGGACAACAGACCTCGCCTTGTCTTGCCATGTTATCTCGGCGCGTGCTCGCTGACCGTTGTGCACACTCCAGAATGTCGCTAGGTTCTCAGAGTTTCCAGATATAGCTAAGTAGGTCACCGAGGAACCAAGTATGATGGCTGTTACTGACGCCAGTAATATGCAATATTTTTGTTTGGTTGTTCTGTAAGCTGTTATTTCTTCTACTAGTCGAGGTCACAAACTAGTTTGTAGGGTAGTAATATTACGAATATAAAATTTCCCGGCGAATTAAATGAAACCCGTGATTTTCCATTGCATTATGCCCAATATTATACAAAGCCTTGTAAAACCTTAATATATTTATCGATTAAGAGAACTTTAAAAAGGTTTGTTTATACAAAATTATTTTGAGCAGCGAACGACTGTCAAAATTGAGTCAGTACCCAGGTTGAGGTCAATAGCCAAATGGAGTAGCTGGCTGACACGTTGGAGAAGGTCGCTATTAGCTATAATTGTTACCGATCAGTGCGTTATTTTTTTGCTATGCGTATGATATGCGTTTTGTTTCTTAATTAAATGCAAAGTATTATGAATAACGTTAAACAAAAACACGTTAACTCAGCAAGCTTGCCAGCACACCAATCAATTGCTCTGAAGTTCAAATGGCCCAAGCCAAATTCCTGCTAAGCGACTCTAACCCTCTCTAGGCAAAACGTGTATCAATAATTTTAAGACCGTTATCCATGATATTCAGACTCTCAGTGTAAAGATTTTGCACTGGGTTATATAAGCATCAACTCGCAAAAACGTTTCGTTTCCGATGTGATTTTCTTCATAACTGCTTTAAGATTTCTTATTCAAGTCCATATATTTGTAAGGAAATCATAACTTATAACCAAAATATGAAACACAACACAATTATTTTGAATTGCAGCTGCTTGATATACACAGCTTTATTTTAATTTCTAGGGGAAACGGGTTTCTTAGCAGTATGTCACATATCTCCTGTATCCTAACGTCTCAGAACTGTTTAGATTCCTGGACTATGTAATAACTGGAAAAGGCGTCAAATAAACAAGCCAGATCGTGTTCAAAGCTCATTTTTACGATGGCAATTAAAGTAGTTTGGACGGCAATATTGGATTAATTAAAGGGCGCCCGACGCAGACGACAGCGACACCACCGTGTTACACGCCGACTGTCAAAGGACAGAAGGATACGGGACGGAAACAGCTGTGAGCAGCCATGCCTTAGGGCACACTCCGGCACACGTGCCCCCGGGTCCATTGAACACTCGGGTTTCCTCCTTCCGGTGGGCGCAGGAAACACGCATTATTGTTTGTTTTGTTTTAAGCGATGTTTTCCACTACTGAGGATGCCGATGTGTTGAACAAACAGGCTTTGTTTGGAGATATCCCCGCGTACGACACGACGGACCGGCATTGTAAACCGTGCCTTGATTATATACAACGTGTCTTCGGGGGAGTTATGAATGATCCGGCTTGCGGAGCTTTCGAGGAATACTTATGTAAATCGTTATTAAACATTCATTTCAACCAATTGCATAACATATCATTCATTACATAACAAATTTAAATTAATTAAAAATTTGGTACTTTGGTATTGTACTTGTTATTACGCGATAAAAGTAGGTTTAGATTAGGTTGCCATAAATATGTTACTAGTAGTATCAACGTAAATGTCAACTTTTACGAGTGCTCACGTGATCTGACCTTGACTTTAGGTACTATCTCGAGGGATGTTTTTCTTCTTTCGCCAGTAATGCGGCCACCGAAACCAGCATTGACGTTCAGGGGCATTTCTAATCGGTATTTTTCCCATTAGATCGTGTTGAACGATCTGGCCACCTCGTACTTCTAGGATAAAGGTTAACTGTTTTTATTTGTAACACGTACGTACCTACTTATATCGCATAATAGTAAGCAGTATATAGGGTCAGAGTGGCCTTCGTATAATACCAAAAAACCAACAGTTGTTCAGCGGGAAACACTGCTTTGATAACGTTATTCTCACACAGGCTTTGCAATAAACGCGAAAGCTTGGTTTACACTACAAAATGTGCCTAAATGCACGAATAAGTAATTCTTTGCGGCCAAAATCAAGTTTTGAATGTGTTTTTGTTAATAAATCAAAAAGACGACTGGAGCGGTTCTTATAGTACCGTTCGCATTAAATCCCCCGACGACGAAGAACAGGATGCCACACCAGATGGCAGTGGAAGTGCTCATGATCTGTGGTGGCGGCGGTAGTGGCGGTGTGCGCACGCGTATCAGCTGATCAGATTAACAGCTGTGAGGCGAGGTGGACAGCTGTTGTTGTGACGTACTGCTGTGACAGTCCACCCGGCTAATCCCGACGACCGCAACAGCTGTTGCATTTGCATGGCATCGTAAACAATATCTCACCGCAGGCGGCCGCGCTTTGGACACAGGCTTCACGAGAATTATGAATTTTATCGTCACGCTTGTCATACTTGGTTTTGATTCATAACCGCCATTTTCTTACTTTTTGCAAAGAAAGTCTCGAACTGTTTTTGGGTTTCTTTATTAATTGTTGTTATATTAGCGTAAAACGATTGCAATAATGAATATATGCTATCTTGTCTTTCGTTGATAAATTATAAATGGATTTTTAAATACAATACTTAGGACAAGTAACGCAATATTTTCATATTTACTTCCTTCGTTTTAGGCATTGTACGTTCCCATACATTCTGTTAAGTTATCAAAGGCGGTTTGAAGATTAGGCGACCTTTTGGAAAAGACGAGTTAACGGATCAGTCGTCTTCTCTACTTGGATAATATATGGAGTACGTGACGAAGAATTGTGACTGTTAATATATAGAAAGGTAGCCAAAGAAGTTAAACGCGATACTATTTTAATCTTAGCAATGATTTAGATTTCGTAGGAATACTTAATAGAAAAGAAAATGCCATGATTAAGAAGAAAATCATAGAAACAGATCTATAGATCATGCCGTCTATTCATGTTCAAACGTTGCCGGAAATATATAAACTATTTCAAAACCTTAACTGTAGGTGTAGGTTGGAACTATTTGCCCAACCTTTGAGCCGGAGATAAACATAGATAATCCGTGTTTTTCTTTCAATAATGCATCTGTCAAACTCAGGGAGCGGTGTGAACGTGTTGTCGGCGGCTGACAGCTAATGGTGTGCGGCAGGGTGTACTAATAGTTCCGCTTTTGTTCCCGACGCGGCTCTCTAAACAAATCGGACAACCGAGACTACAGAAATCTACCCCTGAAATCTGAGTGGGGTGTTTAACCCTTCCACACCGCCACGATTGGGTGATCACAAATAAATTGGTTCATCCCTGACCCAACCAGGCTTGACTTGGCTCGTTCTCCTTCCTCAGGTTACAAGAGAACGCCGATAGAGACATGTAATGAAGATTACTGATTATATTTCAACAGCACTGTAGAAAAACTCGTAGTTTCGCACAAAATTGCTTGGCAATTTTACAAAGGAAGACTCCAGAAAGGTTTGTTAGTGAGCGAGCAAACTATAGTTATCTTCGCAGACAAGTTCCCAAGCAGGGAAAGTGGGACGGAATAGGAACATGGGAATGTGAGGGAGCAAATGAGCGAAGTCGGTTGTTATTGTCTCAGTGCGAACCTGCCTGCGCTGTGACCACACTTGTGAACTGTGCCATTATTGCATGGGACTGACGCATGGAAACTGGACTTGCGCACAGTGAAAACAGGGATCATTAAATCTACGGAAGAAGGGTAGTTGCAAAATGTTGTCATTGAGAAATATTCCCTGTTGTACACACTGTTCTCTGTGGTATCAGTCCTTCACGGACATGGAGACAGTTCTACATAAAACTGTTAAAATGATTAAATATCAGTCTAACACTTGAGCGTGATCCTAAAACGCTCCAGCTTCAAATGCCCTTGAGGGTGTCTCAAGGGACATGTGCAGTCGGAGGGTGATATATCTGGGCTAATCACATGGCTGACAGGCCCGAGGCGATAATTGCAGGAGACACGGCGACAGGAGACAAAGGCTCGAGCGAGAGTGAGAAGGAGGGTCAGGATGAGGATAGTTCGCGAAGGCTGCTGGCGGATGCAAGCTTTGTTCCAGCGGTCCAGTTAGAACACGTGGGGTCCATGTGTCAGCCCGGGACTGTAATGAACACCAAATGTGGCAGTTACGTGAGCACATTTGAAGTGTCTTTCCTTTTCTCTGAGTGAGCCCTGCCTGATGTCAGTCATAATCACAGAGAAATATTTCACTCCTACAGAAAAGCGTTTGTCTCATTGCCTTTCCACATTATAACTATTACAAACTTTTGCACATTTGAAGCGTCTTTCCTTTTCTCTGCCTGATGTCTGTCATAATACGATATGAGATGTTTCGTTACAAAAACTGTATCGTCTTCATTACCTTTCCAGATCACAACTATTACAAACTTTCGCACAATCGAAGCGTCTTTCCTTTTCTCTGAATTATCACTGCCTGATGTCTGTCATAATACGATATAAGATGTTTCGTTACAAAAACTTGATTGTCTTCACTACCTTTCCAGATCATAACTATTATAAACTTTCGCACATTTGAAGCGTCTTTTCTTTTCTCTGAATTATCACTGCCTGATGTCAGTCATAATATGATATAAGATGTTCCGTTGCAGAAACTTTATTTTCTTCACTACCTTTCCAGATCATAACTATGATAATTACAGTTATAGCCTACTTGAAATCCAATGATGAATCACTTCAAAGGGTACTGATACTTTACAGATTTAAATAAAACTGGAAGTGTGCTATTATTGGATGTAGTAAGTGCTAACGGCACCGCCTACTAATCAGTAGCATTTCTGAGAAGAACGAGGCATTCCGGCTACAAATAAGCTTCGTCTATGACGTCAGAAGCGTCTGTTAAGCGCGAACAGAGACTTCTGTGTGATAAGAAAGCTGACCACACATCATCGTCACACACGATCTCCTTTCCTCGAGTTATTACTGTACATTCCAGCGTCGTCTCCAGACCTCTGTCCGCCGCCTCTGGTCTGACTACCACCTCTGTAGTCTTCAATGGGTAGTATTGTGGCGGGTGGGTCATCCCAACATCCGGGTGACCTAGGGTCACTCCTATCAACACTCCTAATGAGCAAAATATAGGAACGACGTCAATGGCAGTTTCATTTCAGTTGAAAACTGTTTTAAGATCTATGAGGATTGGATTCGCAGAAGTTGACATCTAAACCAAGGAACATAAAGACAACAAGCCTTTCATTATAGTTCGGTTAAAATCTTCGGAATATTCGCTGATTAACCCAAACTATATTTTTATCTTTAAGCGTGATTTAAGTGGCGATAAAAAATACATAAATTACAGTTATACAATCATCCTTACATATCTGAAAATTTGCAAAATTCTTCTAAAACACTCAGTATTTATTCCATTATTTTTTTTAATCGGCCAGAGGGTAAATAAAGTACAGGTGGTTAGATTGGTCTCGTATGTAAATGTATTAAATCTTCGGATCTAAAGCGTTGCATTGTCTACAAACATATGTTCAATTGTGGCAGAGATATTTTTTAGAGTTTGATAAGGTCTTAATTTGTTTAGGAAATAATGGAAGGCAATGAACTAATAAATTTCTTATGAAGCACTAATGTCATCTACACAAAAACCTCTTAACGTCTAAAATAGTTTAATGAGAACGCATTCAAAATAAGGAAGCAACCTAGCCAAGAATTCTAACGAGGCGAGGTGTGGTGTCGCCTATTAATAAAACACTTCCAGAAATATTATGGAGGCTCGAGATAAACACTTCCAGGATTGTGAAACGAACAAAATTTAAATCCGCCAGAGAGAGGCTGATGCCAAGATCTCCGAGTCTGTGTATACGCAGGCAGTCCTATCACAACACAGGGAAAACGAGGCTGTCGGCTATTTAATTAACAGTACATGCACAACAAGGTCTGTTATTAGCGCCGCCTGTGGGAATCGACCACAATGCGGCCCAGTTTTAGAGGAATGTTTCTCAAGGCCGTGGCAGAGGAAACAATTAGGGTACAAATAGAGGTGTAGCAGGCAACAGGTGGACGGTGTCGACATCTGTGGCCGCCGTGGGAACTGATGTCAACCCTCGAATCTGGATCTGGACCTGGATCCGAGCACCCGACTGGAACTGGCCGAACGGAAGAGTTGGTCAACTTCCGTCCAAGACGGTGGAACATCTGTCGCGCCCAGGGCAAGTACTCGCGCACGGCCTGAGAACCAATGTTAGGGTTGATCTCATTCTGTAGAAGTCACGCAATCAGTTTGTGATTCTGTTCGACACTTTGAGATTAGTTGCGTAAAAGCCTTTGATACACTTAAAATACACAACGCTTGGCAGGGAGATTCAAATCTATCTTCTGGCACAAAATGTGAATCAGTCTCTCACTTGAATAGGCTTGCTGCAGTGTTCCAAACTCGAGTAGTAGTGACAGACAACTGAGACATAAAAGGTAACTATGTCAACTATCAGTATGTCAGCAGACCGGTGGTTAGTCATGATATAGATTATTCCACAGTGATTAGCCTCTGCTCCACAATATACAGCCAGACCAAACAAGCTCGATCTAGTAGGAGTAGCTAAGTAACTCCTTTCACTGATTTGGCTTCAACCATTTAACACACATAAGTAGAATTTTTGTGTTAGTGATCTTCAAGAATTAGATCTCCTTGTTCCCCAGTAGACTTGCTCTGAATACAGATCATTTCGGATAACTAATACTGGACGTTTCAGTTGCATAAAACAGAAAAATGTGTATAATTTTTGAGGATAAGAACAAAATTATGTTCCTAAATCCTTTCCTAAAAAAATATCCATGAAAGTAATTATAAGCCAAGTTGACTTGACTTAAGTAGTAATTCACTGCAATCGTGATGTGTTGCTTTGAACCCTGTATTGAATCTGAACGTCAAGATACTGGTAGCTTCGATGGAATGCTGATGGGACGACTTCTCGTTCGTCAAGTCCAGTTTCTGACAGACTTCCGGTAATTGCGAGACGAGCTGTGATACACTTCCGGCACGACTGGCTCATCCACTATCTCGTGTTGTTCCTCAGGAGCCATTGGCAAAAACGCAACAGATCATAAGAAAAACACATGCAAGATTTTTATGAATTGTTACTTTGCTTGTAGATTTATTACTGCTGTGGTGGCTAAAGACAGTGAATATACAACACTGAGGATATACCACTAATCGTAGGCCTAAAAGATAATGTGGGTTAAAACTTGTATGTGGACCAATCAATTGTCATTTATCAATACTTATTATTGAATTATTGACATCTAAAATTAAACCGTATTTAATATATAAAAAAAATTAAACAGTAAAAGCGCATTCAGCAAAAGTACATTCAAAGTTCTAACTTTGGTCGGTTTTATTAATTTATGCATTTGAATTTTCTACATAATAACTCAAAGTAATGGAAAAGGGGGTTACGTTTTCAATCATTATTTTCTTTGTTTACAACGGTAATATTATTTGGAAGACCAACAAATTTATATAGTAAGGAAAATATCAGAGTGAACCCTGACTAAGGATCTCGAGTTTCTCAAGAGTAAACTCGTTTTGTTGCAAAATGCCATCAATCCATCAGGGCAAGAATTTGTTATTAAATAACCGAGACGTCCGCTATGCATAGGTGATTAGTATTCAATCGCCCGACGAGGCTTGTAATAGGCGATGCGAGGACGGAAGTCGTGAAAGCCGCCCCAGGGCCGATCAAAGCTGTAACAATTCGCTGTTTCCTGCACCTAATGGACTGTATGACCGCCGAACCTGCCGCTGAAGCCCCGCAGGGCCGGGACACTGCCAGGTGGACAGACGCCCGCTAAACGGTGGCTTCGGAAGGCCCAGTGATTCCTGGGCATTCTTGTCCGGCCGGGCGTGACGACCATCGTCACCTCACTAAACACCGCCCCGTCCCCTCCCCCTCACCCACAATCCAACAAGTACACCCGGGATCGGCATCTTTTTCAACAGTAAACGTTCTATAGAAGTGGACTAGGTCCGATAACACAGAGTCCACTAGCATCGCGTTGATGTCAAAGAATCATAATTTACAAAAATTAATTTGTACTATTCTGTTCTTCAGCATCAAATTTAACCTCGAGTTGATTCACTTGATTTCTGTAGTAAAAGTAATGTTGCATTATTCACAGATAGTTTGTTGGTAGATATAGTGAGTGCTACACATCCACTCAGTAGATTACGAAACTAATATAAAAAATAAAATATCACTTTTGCCAAATTCATCTTTTGCACCCTTTATATGTCTATACACAGAAGTGTACAAACAATAAATTTGGCAAAAAAGCAGTTTAATTTTGTATAATATATTTTATTTATGGATCAAACTGAAAAAGAAATTTGTATTAACATTAATGTTATATTATTAATTATATATTATTATTATTATTTATGATATATTATTAATATTAATTTTATATTTTTATTATTTATATCTGAGGTAATCTTTGGATGTGATTATAACTATATAGTGTATATACAACATTAAATATTACCAGTAATTATAATTATACATTGTTAGTTATAATTAGTTTTCATGTTAGTATTACGATACATATATGTCACTTGTCACGAATCTGGCCAAACAATAATTCAGACAACAATGATACGTAGTAATTAGTAGTCTAGGAAATTACTGGAAGTGATGAACATTGCTGATTATAAATACATAGACAAAATTAAGAGAGCTTCCATCATTTAAGCCTCTGAAGGTTCTGAAAGCATTACAATTTATTGCGATTACTGTATTCGGTATAAAATTTACTTTTAACTTCCCTTAGAGGGGACGTAAAGAATAATGACACAATATTTTTGCAATTCGATCCAAACTAACCAATCCCGTTGATTCGATCTAAACCTGTTTTATGTGACAATATATATGTCAGTCACTCTGCTGTCAGTGCCAGGCGGATTCCTGAGGAAGCTGTAAACACAATCAGAGCAGCAGATCGCCTCGTAGCGAGCAGTTAATGCGGCGGATGTCGCGCGCTCTCGGAGGAAATTGACTTTCGTTTGGCGTCAAGTGGAGCACGTTCCAGCCTTCCAGCTTTCTACCTAATTGTACATCTCCATCTCTAATCAGCCGATTATTAAAACCTCCACTCGCCAAAAAACGTGGCACAGGGTCGGAAACGCCTCGGTTTCCACAGTTTACACTTACACGGCCCAACGGCGATGTGAGTTTTACTTTCTATATTATCTCCGTTTCTAGAAGGGAGTTTGTTACGATCGCGATGCAAGAGTGATTTTTGGCAAGTATCGATTCGTAAATAAAGGATTATTCCCTTTCGGGTAAACAGTTCCATTTATTCCCTAGGTTGGCAACACTTCGAGTGAACGTTTTTTGCAACCTTAAAAAGAGGTTGAACAATAGAACATAACCTCAAATGTTTAGCTAAGTTGAATATTTCGCATAAACTTAGCTTGTTTTTTTAGAAACAGATATAAAAAACAACAAAATACAAAATATTTAAACGAGTACTACAAAAATCAGAAGGGCTGAGACGCCCTACACCGGCAACCACTGAAAGGACAAAGACCTCAAAAGACGAACATCGCGACATCAATTATAAGTCTATGCTGGACACGACGTGACGTTGTGACGGAGCGATATGGCGACGGGCGGTGCAAGCGCTGGAGGCAGCCATTGTTTTCTTATCTCCTTTTGATAATGGCCGGAGTGTAGCGTAAGTTATCAACTGAGAGTGTAAAGATACGAAATTCAGCAGCAACAACAGACTGTCACACTGAATATATATATATATGCTTGTAACACAGTCTTTTAAAATTCTACACAGTTCATTTTTAATATAGTTCACAAACTAATATTATAACCTTGTTTTGAAGAATACACATTGTATTGTTTCTTTGAAAAACTGGATGTTAGTGAGTACATCTAAATGTAAACATAAATCAAGTTGTACATTAAAATTTACGATGAGAAACGCAAGCATGAGGGTAAGCAACTAAACCATGTAGGCTGAGCTGTCTGGAAGGTAGAGTTGATTTGCTTATCCCGATTGTTGCAACGTCGGCATCGCCAGAGGAAAGAGGTGCCGTGGCGAAAAAACACAGGCTTATCTTTTGTCAACAAGGTGATCCTATCGCCAAGGCCGCGGCCGCGGTTCAATATTTCTCCAAGCCAAGACCGACGCCACCGTCTTGATTACGTTTCTCGCAGAGCAACACACCCGAGCCGGTCCGCTAACACAACACACCCTACCTTGGCTGTGTGATCAAGATAAGGTCCGAGATTTACGCCTCAAAAGGGCTGCTGACAAACAATCACGTTCCCATGGTAAATTAAAGCCGCCTGTTTTATTGAGGGGCGTAAAAAACAGGTAGGCCTGTCAGCTGTCCTTCACAGCTTCAAGGCCTTCACAACGTGGGGACATTCAGTTAGTAGGTCCCCGACAGTTATGTCGGCTAACGTAGTAGTTTCATAAGTTTGTCTTGAAAGCCTTCGTTGACAACGAAATGACTATACTCGTATAGTGTATTTAAAACATATACGTCATCATATAATAATTAATTCGTTTTACTAACTAGGTCAGGGGTATCGGCATGGCACATGCTTAAAAATGTTGTAACTCAGAGTTCGGATTTTTAAAATGGTTTAAGACAAAGTATACATTTTGGTCGACTTTATATCATATATTATAACATTTACACCGACACCATGCCTCAGACCTTCACATAAAGGTTCTGACTAAGTAAAACTGTTTATTAGCTTAGTTTCCATTTGTCACCGTGATATTAAATTCCTAATTTACAAGGCAAATAGGTTATGCCCACGTCCAGTTTTAAATTAGTAACAAGAGATTTAGAACAAAACTATCTTTACTCGTGATTGTATGAGATTTCCATCACTACGATACTAAATGACAACAAGGAAAATGTCCTTTAACCGGGCATAAGGAAAGGTCATCTTAGCGATAAAATCATACATATCTATCTCTCAAGACATGTTTGTCTTCGGACGATTGATCATCAGCCTAAACAATGGAATAACGATGGTACGTCTGCTTCATCCATCATGTACTGGAAATTAAATCTACTCAGTAGGAAAACACAAAACGTGACCCACTTGAGGACTGAAAGAAACAAATTTGTCAAGTAAAAATGTTTTAATTAAAAACACGTCATCTTGCGCTTGACTTTAGAGGTCCTTGACGGTAGAGTGCATTTTAAAGCTAACTAACGCCAAAAGAGACACCCGGTAAAATAAATTTGTCCAACTACTTGATAGAAAAATATTCTGGGTATATATATTTGCCAGGTTTTGTGGTACATATATAAACATAAAATATGGTTAACATGAAAGGCGAATGATGTACTATAAGTATAAATACACTATTTAAGTTAAGTTTAAGATTTCCTTTGGCGACTTTGGTTTGCAGTATATATAGACTTATAATTACATCAAATACAGTATGTTCATGATATCATCGCTGAATTTCAACTTCAGAAATAAAATCATCGGTGTTAAAAACATTTATAAACAAACTAGTATTACTAATTTGTTGGAAGTTTGGTTTTTGACGATGGAAGGATTGTGAAGGAAACAGGATTTTCCGGACATTTGCCATTGTTCAGTGATACAAAAAATTTATTAGTGTTTTTACTATATATTTATAAGTTGATGTCATAGTATTGTTAAGTTTTATAAATACGTATTTACAAATGAAAACAATACGTACTAACAATAATCTGACCACTTGGGGGATTAGAGTTCTGTTCGCCAATTAATGACAGATAGGTAAACGAAAAAAACGTTTTTTATTCTACTGAATTACAAATTCTTAAAATACTGGTTGAATAATTGAATCCTTATGATTTAAAATAGCGTTAAGACGTTACGCAACCACTAAATGCAATGTGCTTGTTCAAGCCTTGGCTCATCCCATAATCTCAACACTTAACTTACGTCAGATCAGGGCTTGTTAAACGCGATCTATGGCAGTTTTAGAGGCGCCAAATGAGGCGTAATAACAACACAACTCCTCCCTTAATTGGGCAAGAAACTGGCTATCAGAGGCTGGACGATAAGGCGACTTCTTCCTTCCGGTCAACTCTTATCGGCAAACAAGAAGATGACCCCATTAGTGGACCAGTCATCTTGACTAAACAACTCCCAAAATATCATCACGACTAGACCGTCATGTGTAACATTTGTAGAGTTTTTTCATGTAAGACTATCCCTTCAACGAACCAATACGTGGAAACTATTACTGCAAGAATGATGTCATTAACTGATAATTTTTTACGATGATGATCTAAGTGGAATTACCATGTTTCTAACAATATTTTCGCCCAATTACGTGTAGATACATTTTTTTTAATGTAAAGGGAATGAATAATATTTTTCAAATTTTATTTACATATTTTTATTATTTTATTATTTTTGATTTTTTTTTAAATAAAACAGGATTAATTTTTCATATATTATGTAGAAAAAAAACGATAGGTTGTATGGGTAAGTTAATGCTAAACATAATTCTTCTAAAAGCTGCAGAAAATAAATTTTAAATTAAAAAATCTCGAAAAGAAGCAAAGATCACAGGTTGCAAATAATCCTTCTAAATTTTGACTTTCTTTATTCGGTTTAGTTATTGCGAACGTGACATTTCACACTCAAACTGCACGTCATTGCAAAATTGTTGTGGAATCAACCACAAAGATATCCCCGAACGATAGTGGCCAAGACGGAAAGATAGTGGTTTTTTGTACATGTAAACAAACCTTGAACCAAACCAAAATGTATGTAAACCATCTACGCAACAAAAACTTGCGTTCTAATTAGTTCTCTACCTACATTTCCTTAATCGATCTACCGTTGAAGCGAATTACTAAACATTACTTTAACTGTACAATTAGTTAATTAATCACATACAAAACAAGCCAGAGCGAGAATGTATGAAGTATAGGTTACCGCATACGAATTAATTTTCCGCCGCTTGATCCTGAAGATGAGTCATAAACAGGCGTGTGATCCGCCTACCGTGAAAACCCAACACGCGTACGGCAACTGCAGACGTCCTTCCCGCAACCTCTAGTAGCGGCGCTGCTGGCAGGGGAGGCGGGGAAACCAGTCAGAAATGCGGGTTACCCGACCTTGAAGGTGTCACTGATAAGAAAAGGTAACCTTGCTGATATAAAAACAAGATCTAAAGACGTTTTAAGGTCACTGGATGACTTGGGTCGAATCCAGGAGAGGTCAAACCGGCGTCGCACTTCCTCACATTGTTGTAGTGACCGCGTGTGGCAAGGGTGAGAACATCGGCGGGACAACGGCGGGATAATGTTGTTAGGAAGTTGGTAACCATTCGCGTATAAGGTTATACAACAAGGTGCCTCACTGGAGGACTGTCGGTTGGTGAAGGTCGGCGATGGTGGCCTAGTGGAGAATATCGAATTTCCGGTCATGAATGAATGTCCAACATCCAGCCAGGAAAGAATGTTATGAAAGATCTACCTAAACCTCCCCGTTAACTACTGTCTTGAGATAAGAAGGTAAAACATTACGCCTATTATAATACAAATTCCGCAATGATAATATCAGTTTATTTGTTGTTATGTTTAAATGTTTAGCTTAAAAATTGATCTTTTCTAGCCCTCTGTAAGCTAAGGGCAGTAACAACTGTACTATAACACTTTAAGTTAAATAAAAGTACAAGGAAAGCTGGCAACCAGATAATGTCTAAAAGGATCCTGACTAACAAGGCATAATAAGATCAAAATAATAATTAGTTTTTATGTGTGTATGTACTATTCTACACTTATGTTTAGAACGTTTAATATCAAGGCACTTTACTTTACAAAACACTTAAGTGGTAATATCTATTAATTTGATACAATTATCTTATCTCCCAGGAATAAATAAAAATCAAATCACAGTGTTTTCGATAAATAAAAGTATAATTCAGTATAGAAACTGTAAAAACAAATCAAACCTTGTAAAACAGAGATAATGTTAAAATTATGCTTACATAATCAGCTTTGTATTGTTCAAAAACACATACCCATTAAAAAAATATCAATTACAACGTAACAAATTCAAAAATTCACACACCTAAATCACACAATACAATAGTTAACATCACGCGCTTAAGTTTACATCAACATTAATGGTTTATTATCACCAAAACTATTAATTCAGACTACCGCAAAGAGAATAACACGTTTGTAATATTTCTATAAACGAGACTGCCAGAAGAGTAAAGGGGGCTCACCATACAAGCCAATTAACGGTAATATTGTCCTGTTTACGCCAGCGAACCACCGACTATTTAGGTATTGTCTATTTCAGTTTACTCGGGAATTTGTTGTTCCTGTGAAGGCTTCTAATGTAAGTTATCTAACAACTAACTACCTTTCACAGTCCGCAAGGAACTTGGAGGAGGGGGTGCAAGTTGACGTCACTAAAGCACAAACGAGGATCGTTAGCTCGAGAGCTCGCCTCGTTCCCTCGTTCCTGAGAACCCCGAAGGCTTTGTGATGTAGATTTAGCGGCAAACGCTAATTGCACTTTGCTAAATTAGAGACGCTCTTTGAGCACTGTGTCTCAAAGGGTTTATTCATCTTCTTTTGGCATAGACATTTTAGTAGAAAACCTTTAAGATAATTTAAACAAAAACGTAAATTACAGAATGACTATCCAGAACATATAATTCGTTTTGCTATTTGGAAACGCTGACATCATCACAGAGGATTCCCAACCAAAGAAGTTACCTTTGAAAATAATAAAGGTAAATATATTTATCAAGTTTTGAAAAGCCACTTAAAACTGAAAGTGTTATTTCAATAGCTGATTTAATTTATGGAAATCAGATTATCAGTATTTTGTTTAAAGTAGGTCGAACTCCGGAACAAAGTGGGTTGGTGGTTTAGTTATACCCCAAAATAGGCTACTTTCTGTGGACTTTTCTATGCGATGAAAACAACGGAATCTGGTAGAATGGTTCGTTGGGGCCACTTCCTATGGCACAGTTTCCGAAACAATGTCCCGACAACATGGACTACCTCAATGTCATGCAAATAATCCGTTGCTGTTCCTACTGCACCCTCTGTCGGAACGTTGTACAATTTTGGAACCGTGGCAAAACTGAATTGGTACTTGAAGTGAAAGCCAAATCGCAAAAACACCCGGCTAAAAAAACTGCAAACCCGACATAAAGCTGGAGATTTGCTGCACCAAAGAGGCTGTAAATTAATACCTTTGGTCAAGGACGTGCCCTGTAACGAGACTAACAAGAAGCTGTCCTACAGCCTCCTACGAGCGGGATAGAATGTGTTTTACCTCACGTCCATCAGCCACTGTCCCTTGCAGTCGAGGATACAACAAATCAGCTCTAATTGGGTTCCAGGTGTGACCGTGGAGTCTGAACCATTTACTGCCAAGTGTAGACGCTTGGATAATCGACATGTTCAAATCATTACAATTAAGTGTGGTTGTTTTTTCATACACATTGAAAAGCATGTTTTTCATTACGTTTAAGTGCTCAAGTTGATTATCGTCGCTCGTCGATCACCTGAGTATCCAAGGAATTTGTGAACTGAAGTAAAATATTGATTTAATTCGTTATGCAATAAACCATAAGTTAAAGGTTTTAAAATAAAGTAAAGCAAACCTTTCACATTACCCTAAAGTTGCACTACGGTAATAATAGTTAACATTTAACAAAAATTACAAAACAAAACGTAAATAATTAACCGACTGCTATTTTTACACGAATCGTTTATAAATGGTGGTTTATTATAAAGGATATTATCTATGGAATAGTTTGTTATTCTGGGATTAAAGATCGCGCAGTTTCATTGTACTTTAAATTTTATTGTCAATTACTATTTCATACATCACTCTTTGGATTGCAATTCGGAGTCATGAGTACAAGAACCATTAAAAGTACATTAACAATTTTAGGTATTGATCACATTATTTCGATCATTTTTAATGGGTTATTTACTCTTCGACTCCTTCGCTGTCTGACTTGGAGCTGAGAATTACCCAACTATTTCCAGTGACGCAGGTATTTTTATTCGGAATCAATTTGAGACGATGCCGGTGGCTATTAGCCAAGGAATTAGATGACGCAATCAAGGGCTTCACGGAAGATGGGGAAAGTGTGACAAGGTCCTGTCTTGTGACACCTGAGCTACTGGACACGGGGATCCTTGCTCTTGGGAGCCGAGCAGGACATTCTTGTCCGTCCCGCATTGCGGTTGTACGTTATGTAACCGGTTTCTGGCCGTTGTTCGCAGGGATATCGACGAAATCGACATTCCATAATTGGCTGATCGCTGTCAAGCTCATAGAAAACAGAATTATGATCCACAAGAACACAAGACAACTCAAGAAAATCGTGAACCAAGAAGTGGTCCGATTTTAAAATGTTCTGATGTTAAAACTCAAATATGCGCACTTGAAATATAGGTATGATTATAGTAGATATGTACGCTCTATTCCAAAATCAAAAAAACTGTTCATTATTTTCACGATGAGGACCAAAGGAAAATATTCCTAGTTTCCTAGTGCTGCTTTCATTTGCACATAAACCGTCAATTATTTTACTGATTAATTTAACTCTCACGATTTACAGGACAATCGAAAAATCAAATAAATAACGCTTACCCTTCTGTACTATTTAAGGCAATACAGTATTACTAAAGGGTGTATATAGTAATTGAATAGCGGGAAAGACTGTAGACACCTCTTTCGGTTTATACTCAACAACACAATTATAATCGAGTTTGGCTCATAAACATTTGGAATGTTCATGGAATTGGAGTGGAAATTCAGATATCCTGTTGGAAATGTGTTGTAGTATTCCACTTCTCGATGTTAAGAGTTTCGGAGGCGTGTGACCAGCTACAGTCCCGAGTCCCGGGACGATACCGGGCGTTCAATCATTGTTTAGTTAGCGATGACGTCACGCTGGAGGACGCGCGGGCGTGATGACCCGCCACACCGCCCATCTACCCACGCCAGTTCCGTGTCATTTAATTACACACAACTGCTATGCGTGCAGCCGCAGCCTCCGCCGACGCGCTGTCAGAAGAGAGGATGCTAGATCATCGCGGCTGCTGCTTGCCGCTGCAGCGGCCCTTTTTTGGAAACCAGGTGTGCTGGGTCGAACTCCCCGGCCTTGGCCTTCGCAGGTTATGTGTATCACAACAGTCTCGCGGTTGACCTCTCTCACTCTTGAGATTTCAAAGATCTTAGCCTCCCAGCGAAAAGAACATGTTTCTGATAATCTCTCGATCTGTTGAGGCGCTCTTGTCAAGATCTTCGTTATTTCTGTATCATCTGGCACAACCTGTTATCTTATATGTATTTGTGCCCGTGTGTATAAATGACTCCTTTAGTAACGCGCGCTATTCTTCGGGGAAGTTGAAGTTGAAGGTATTTGATCTGCCTGTATTTACAAGTAACATTTATTGAAATTTCGAAACCTTGATGATACAATGGCTTTTTAGATCTTGCTGTTAACATGTTTGGTTTTTTCTGAAGGAAAACCATTCTCGGTTAATTTCCATCATCCTTCCTGGCTGTATTGAAGATCATTGGCTGTATTGGTAATAGTTGAAATGTAGAACTCTGGTAAGATGTACGGCAGTGAACATCTATCGGTGGCGAGAAAGCAGTGTAAGTGGACCGGAGGTGATGATGGGTAAAGGGGATTGGCACTTTCATCCTTGCTGTCCTCTACAAGGTCGCGTGGCTGCAGCCTGTTACCTCACTCTTCACGGAAGGAAGTTGCTATTCAGAAGTCTTCTTGACCTTCTAGGCCTTACACATGGATCTGCTTAAGACTACTCAGTTTATCCGCCACAGAATGTTGCATTGTCATTTATTTTGTATCTAGATTGAAGTGTTCTCCAAGTTTGTGATTTTGATGCATTTAATTTATAAAGTACAGCTTTTTACATTTACATTTACAGCACTAAATGCATGGTTAGTCTTCTGATAATTGTTATTTATCAAGGCGTTATGCATACATAATACGTATTGACATAGATTTTGTTATGTTTCTAATGTTCATTTTGAGAATTTTCATTCAAAACTCTTCAAATCTAATGGTGTCTCTGTGTGCGTTTCTTACTCAATCACGTAAAATCTACTGAACCATTTTTAATGAAGTTTTAAAAAGCCAATCCTTGGGTCCATAGTTCCAATATAGAACAATTTATATTTCTAAAATTCCTCCAGGTTAAATCCCATTGGTCTCTAAAGTTGGGAAAATTCCCATAAATTCCAGGAGCCTATTAAATGCAATCAAGTGTTCTGTGTACATTGTTTTATGACATCACAACCATATGTTTTATTAATTATTTATTTTTATATATTTGTTTACATTATTTATAAATAATCACCAAGCAGAGTGAGCTTGGTAGCGAAACTCCATATTTCATTTTTTTCTGGAATCTTTGTTTTTAGAAGAAAATTGTGTCTTTATAAAACATACTTTTAACTGTTTTAGGAAATATTAAGTATGTAGTGCTTGGTCAGTAATGTAATACTTATATAAAAAACTAAGTTAATAACTATTTTACATACGTAAATTTAAAGATTGTTATAAAACTTATTACAGTTTTCTTTTGACTGAAGCTGCTTATATCTTCTTGGTAAGTGCAAAAAAGCAAAAGCAATTGTAGCTTCAGAAATATCTTAGACTGGAAGTAAATTACAATGACCGAAAGTAGACGCTTTATGATCGTGGTAGGCTTCTCATATATCTGTACTATGTATATTTATTTCCTTGATCGGGGAACCAGGTCAAATCAACTATGACAGAAAAAAATACAAAAATCCGAGTAAATTACAATGGCAATATATATATATATATATATATATATATATATATATGCCCTATTTTTGAACACGAAATTGCGTGCGAAGCGGCGAGCAACTGTTTGTCTTTGACTAAGAAAATAGAGCCTAAAGACATGCCTTGGCTTTAGAGATAGAGAGGTACTTGAGATTTAAGGCTGGCAGACCCAGGTAAAATCTGCCACACGTTCCAAAACCTCAGGTCCTACCGACCGTCAGCCAGCTCTCCAAACCCGGCACTGGTAATCATACAACTTAAGGCAGTTTCCGAGTCCATCCGGCCTCCACTGGTTATCCTACGCGCTCTTTTAGCTCAAGGATTACTTAACTTGTTCCTCAAAAGACGCGTTCCCTTTAATGGAATGGAATGCTTGGACCACTTGCTTCTCACGCCTTTTAAAATACAGGTTGCCTTTAAAAGCTAAGCGGTTGTGTTGGGCGGACAACATTTCAGGGATTTCGTATTTGACCACCTCAATTACACCGACGCTTTTCAGGCACTCCTTTCAAAATCCATCCTCTGCTATTATGCTAGTCCGACAAAAAACACTTACGCAACACTTTGAAACTAGTTATAAACACTCGTTACGCAAGGGTAACGTTGTCACTATGGACATACTTCGCCCATTCCTCGACCGGATGAGAGGGCGGAAGTCATAAACAGATATAAGTGAAACGATTGCACAAATGCGGGCATTGCGGCGACAACTTTCCATCTCCGTGCGCCGTAGTAGCGTAGCACGGTGCGTAATAACAGAGAGGAGCAGAGCGCATGCGCAGAGCTCGGGATCCCGCCCGCCGAGCCAGGCTCGTTATCAGGTCACGATATCATCAGTGGTTACCGCCGCCGCGTACCGTCCAATTGAAATAATTCACAACCAACAACTGGGTAATGATGCCGAACCGCCGGCAGATTAGGGTGAAATTAATTGTTGAGGTGGGGGGAGGGGGGTTCCAATTGAATCGTGTTTGTAGGAACTGGAACAAGGTAAATTATTGGGAGGCAAAATAACATCTGTAGTCAATCTTTCAACTAGCCTTGATTCTATGGAATTACCTTATCTTACCCTAAATGCTCGTTGCTCTCCAGCCGAGTCGCTATTTTACTTCATTTCTACTATCGGTTTATTTATACAAACACAAATGGTTTCAATTATTAACTTACAACTATTCGTCATATCTAAACCGTGGAGTGAGGCTGTAGGTGTAGACATACGATCCATCCAGCTGGAGAAAAGATTTGGAGAATGAATTTATCTCCTTAAGTACTAACCACTTCGATGATACGAATGGTTGTATTTGGGAGTAAAGACAGGGAATTCGGTTTAGAAACTTTTCAGCAGCCCCCAACACAGCCAAGACCTTAACCACTATAGTTTGGGCTCTAAATAAACATTCATATTGTTAGTACTAATTGTAATTCTACTATCATTAAAGGCGCTTGGCAGGTAAGTAACATTCATTACATAATCCATTAGGAAGTGAAGTTTGACTAAAGTCCTTTTTAATCGAATCAAATTTAATTTCGTTCAAACATCTAACGCTGTTAAAATGTTCGTAGGTTGGACGTTACGTTCCCAAATTCATTTTTAGTCACAGGAGGGAACTCAAATTGATGTGGTCCAAATGAATCAAATTCTCCGAAGGAATCATAGAAACCAGATCTTTCGGAACGGTGCAATTGGAGAGACGATTGGAAGGGAAATTTTCGGAGGTGTGAAGATGAGAGAGAGGAGGTGAGGAGGGTTTCATTGTATCCGTGGGACAGGGAGGCAGGCGCAGGTGTAACGCGAACTCCGAAAGCGATACGTCGAGGGACCCGCGCCTGGGCGAGTTCCCACACCGTGGCCATTGTCTGATACGGCTTTCTTCCGTACATCTCCTGCAGAGGCTGTGTATCTCCTGTTGGAAGTCAAGGCAGATTTGTCGTAAGTTTACTAAACCTCTGCTCTGCAAGCTACACACGATCCGACGTGAGAGATGTTTTATCGACGTAAGGTTTCTCGTAGAAGAAAAGCTAACAAAAGTTATAACACTTATTACGAAAAGATGGGCTGGGTTTTAATTCAATAAGTATTAAAATGTATAAAACAAATTATTAATTTTACTATTTATTTTTGTCATTGACATATGAATTCTGGCAGCATGCATCCTTATACTATTTTTAGTTATAAAGTCTTGTATCTATACATTGTAAATGAACAGTCACGATTACCTTAATTGGAGTTATATTGAAATATTCACTCAGATTTCATGATCACATCAATTGATATAAGTTCGGAGGGAGACAACGACTCTGTTATCACTAGCGAACAAGATTAGTGATTTGCTGACATAGGTATCATGTATGGAAACAATATTATCATCGGCCTAAGATACGATTAACAGGATTGGGTTTGATCAGGAATTGCAAAATCTACGGTCTAATTCCCCAAATTTCATGGAATCCCCAATAGACTTCAAGCAGCATCTTAAGTGAAGGTTCTAAAATGATCTCTCTTGTTGTGAGCCCCAATTTACAGGCTAACTGTGAATGCTATATCTAAATCTGTAGACTTACCGAGGGCGAAGCGTCGCTGAGAGAAGAGTAGCTTGAGGAGCGGCTGGACAACGGCTCAGGACTCAAGGACGAGTAGGATGTGTTAGAGCTGAGGCTGAACGTGTCTGCAGACCGGGTCCGATACGGGCTCAACTGCACATGCTTCAGCATCCTGCACCCTGCATCAAGGAAGATATGTTAGAAGAAACTAGAAAGATATTGAAACCAATCAAAATTATTCTAATGAACCGTATGAAATTTTAGATTCAAGTGCATCAACCAATACAATCCGTTCCATCAATACCAATATATACAGATCTATGCGCTAAAACTGCCGCTTGAAAATCTTCAGATCATGGAAATGCGTTACATTTTCAAGCACTTTTGTGATCAAGGAAAAGAAAATCAATAGAGTTCAACAACATATGTGATACTCCAGCTCAGAGATTAACTATTTTGTACCTCTCATAATCAAGTAAAATATTGACGCAAGCTCTCAAATCTATCAGGAAACATTTGGATTACTCCAAAAAGCTGAATGAAACAAAAGACTCAGATGTCTCGTGTCAGGGCGACATCAATGTCCTCTTTATTGAAGCGGCAGCCTGCATCCTCCCGTAGATTGCGGCATCCGGTGTCGAAATGAAGGCATTTAAATGAACAGATCATTCATATAATTGTACGCATCCGTTGTCGAATTGATCTCCTGGCGTTCCTGTGAGGACCGCGACGCGCCCGGAGATCCAGACAACGGGTGATTCTTCTCAATCAGTCGACCCTCACGTTATTATTAACCCATTCACTAAAACCTCCACTCAAACAGGTTCAAAATAGTGCTGGAGATATGACAGAAGAGGCGGATACACGCTATCCTCACATCTAGTGTGCAGCGCTACAAAGCGGGTTATTTTGGACCGACCTCAACGTAGTATCTGTTGACACGTTTGAAGATTTTTGCTATTGGGTCTAGACGTACTCTGCTTTGGACAGATAGAAGATTTTACAAAGAGATAATGATATCACTACAGAACTGTTAAAAAAGACTGGAACTTGAACAATTTCTTGAAGCATTCACTCTTTAGATTGAATCTGCAACGATATGTATGACATTCATTAGTGAAATAAATCACCATATAACACTTGTCCGCAAATATTTTAGCCCTATTAACATTAATTAAAATATTTAAAAGTCACTCTGAATTTTTAGAATTACGGGTTCCTACTTTATAATTTGTACCTCCATGAAGATGTTTTTCGTGGCTATATTTTACAAATTCCCATAAATATGTTTTGCCGTACAAACAAAGGTTTCTGTCTCGGAAATCGTCCAAATCTATTGGAAAAAGGCAAAGGAACAGTTTTCACGCCCTAGTTGTTGTTTGTAGATTAACAAAGAATCCGAACCACTTAAGATATAGGTTCCAGTGACATTTATACCTTTTATGAGTAGGCCTATTCTCAATTCTCGATCTGGCTGAGGCGTAAGTGACGCTTCTTGCAAGAGATTGAGCACCAAATGAAATTTTTGTTATGATTTACCAAAGTTGACTTTAAAACTTGATACACAATGTGACTTTTACATTTATTAGAGAGGAGGTTTTCATTGGCAATGTTTTATGGATACACTAGAAAGTTCAGTGGCAGTGTCGTTCAACAAACCACCGAAGCTCTAAAGTTCCTAACACGATCTTAAAATTCATAAATACCTCAACACCAAGCACACTTACGTACCCTAATCAGATCTACCCGAACAAGTGCTCGTGAGAAGCAGCAGCGAGACTCGGACCAGAGGCCATATTGTTCTCACGAGACGACCGCCGCCTCACATTAAGTTCCTAAAAAGGGCTCCTCTCAGCAGGTAAAGAATGTCGCGGGGGCGGCGCGGCGCAACACGGCGGGGGCGGAGTTCATCAACCCTTACCTCGTACTCTCTCACGGACCGTGAGTCGGGCCTTGACGCGTGCCGGGGAATCCGTTCCGATCTGGGCCCAAGCCAATAGTACGATCTCCGTGCCGACCTTGCCGCTTGGTCGCGGTAATCGAGCGATTTCACAACGCTCAACGCTCCTGCCTGACATTGTACGCCGGCAATCGGTTAGCGAGAACAAACGCGCGTTTCCTGCTTCGGTCGCGAAATCCATAAATACTGGGCGTCCCTCGACTAGGAAAAGGAGGTATTTATTAACGCATCTTAAAATTAAAGATTCCTACATCTCTCAAATATAATATTACAATTTTAACTGATCATCTAAGAAAATTAGCTTCTATAGTATTGAGTGTGCCAAAATAATAATATTTAAGAAGATTGTCCTCTATTAATCCACTTTGTTTTAAAATAATACATTTATAGAATCCTTTTAGTTTTACTTCTGAGTACTGTAATGTAATGTAAAATACAGTCAACAACCCTAAGAATGTTTCGAGGAAAATTTCATCATTTTGGCACATGAAATAAAATGCACTTATCTGAGTGAGTTCACGACTGATTGGAGTAGAGTGGTAGATACCGATCTGAGAATGCTGTTGCGAATGGCCCATTAAAATTTAATTGGACCATTTGACATCGAAGTTTAACCTATTTACTACAGAACGACTGCAGTCAATTACTCTCGTCTAGTGCGAGCACAACCTTGCGGTTATCTAGATCTCTGTGTGTCGCAATCAGTTGGTGTTCTCCAATTCGCAACAAAAAGTCCTAAAGGGTGTTCAATTAATGGGTAAGTTAAGCTGATCAATAGCAGCACGATTCTGCTAGGAGTAGCATTCCAGTAGTGTTGAACGTACTCTGCAACAACCTCCGAGCGCAAGACTCCAAGGTCACTGAGTATCTCTTTTCTTGGATCGTCATTTGAATAGTCCTTCTTATCCAACTTCATCAACTCAAAAATTCCAAAGCTGATACTTCTTGTTGCCATTGCGAATTCTGAAAATTGCTCTTCTCCATACACCACCTACGATATCTGAATCTCGATGTGCCCCCACTATTCTAGTTAACGACTATTTCAATTGGAAGAGTTTAAATATCTGTTTGGTTTTATTTGATCAGCAGAGATTCTAGTAGGAGTTACACATTCTCCTGAGACCTAAAGAGTAACTGCAAGAATCTCTGGATGCAGGCCTGCAGGGGTAATTGCGCAATATATAGCATGAGTGCAGCGGTGCAAGGTTCATTCTGCGGTCTCCTGGTAATATTCTGCGGCAACACTGCGAGATGCCACTGAGGCCGGCGGATCTTCACAGGGACCGTCGTATTCGTCTTAGCTAGTCTTCGTTCAAAGGTAAGATTGTGCTGGGGTCTTCTCACCTCACTTGTGATTTGATCATCAAAGGAGAATTTACGCAATGATTTTGTAATGTCTGTTTGAAGGAGACCATCTAAGCATTGCGTACATGATTCAAACTTGTAGTTTCCTTGTTATAATTAAAATCAAATTATTCCGTGAAAAGATAATTCATGAATCTCACGGGCCTGAGAAACTAAATGGAAATATAGTTTTAAGTTTTGTAAGGTTAGAGTGATTATATTATCATACTAACTATGTGATGTGATAGTAGTTGGAAAATATTGTTGAATAACTACATTACCAAAGCCACCTCCATCTACTATCAAAAGATAAAACAGCTCGCCATTTTCGGCTTATGAGTTATGCTGTATACAGAATTGTTTTAAACTAATTGTAAATCAAGGACGCGGAAGTTACATTATTGCATGAACAATGTAATTATCTCGAGCATGCACTAAATTATCTCGAGTAAGTCCAGATATTGATCGCAAGAAGAGAAAAGCGGAACCAGTATCGCAGAGGCCTTGTCCCCGACGAATGGCTGAAACCTTGGACCAGGTCTCCGATATTGACGTCAAGCCCTGCACCTGAACTTTAGTAAACCAACGCCCTCCGATAGCTGGAACCATACTATCCGTGATCATAAATTGCGACTCAGTGTTGGGTTGGGGTTTTACAAGATTTCCCTGAACAGTTGAATATGATTACAGTAATAGAATATACTAATGACTTTTATTGGAACATTATTCGTCAATTTTGAGAACCAAATGCTGCCACACTGTTAGTCAAGCTTTTATTACTCTCTGACCACGTCTCCGCATCTGCTGAAGAATCCAAGAGAGCCTACAAAGATCACCACCGCCTCTATGACCCCACTTGCCGTTGTCACCTCAATTGCCGAGGTTAACGGCGTAGGAGCCCAATTGAGGACTACCGTCGCGTCGCGTGCGACGCACAGACAATTGCCCCTACTTTATCTAATTGTGCATTTCCTCGACTCCACTCGGTCACGGAGCCCCCCCCCCCCCCCCCCCGGGTACCTGCTCATGTTATAATTAGAGTTGATGCAACCTTGTTTGTTTACAAGAGCACGGCGATTTTAGAGACGGGTCCACGCACGTGTAAACCATCGGCTGTTATGGACATTAACGTTTAATACTGTTTGTATTTGTTGTGATGGTGCCAACGTATACATTTCACGCCCAGACCTCTCTTGCAAAACTTATCTTAAACAACATCAACCAACAGTGGGTGTCTTATGGTTACTCCTTGATAAACAAATAGTTTACAGGTCACCTGAAAACGAAAGCACTGCTATAACATGGTAGATAATTGCACCCTAGGGAAGTAGACCAGTACGTCCCACCGTGTCCCCTACAAGTGCTCTCCCTGTACAGTGGGAGGCGACTGTATTTACATAAATACCACCTGGTGAACATAACTCAAACACTAACCAACACACAGCCGAGCTCGGTGGCCATTACCGCTTGCTATTCATGCCCCGGGGTGGTTCGCGAAAAGCGTTCACTTACAAGATGTACGGGAGTGAGATGGATTTATTTACCTTAATTATGAACTGCTGAATTTGAGACTTCTTAATTTATTGTCACTAATCATTATGAATGTGTAGATAAGATGACTTCAATTTGTAAAATGATGATTTGAGATCAAAAGTAGATCTTTGCATAAGGTATTCTGAAATCGAAGACTGTCTGGGTAAAGCACAATTTACATTTCCATTCTAAATTTCAATCCATGGTGACCTTTCAATGGATACTGCCATGGGCATATGGTATACTGCCCCCCTTAACATGAACATGCCGAGTATATCAATCGCAGCTTTGTAATGAAATCTATTACACAAATTAAAACACTACAATATCCTTAATATTTCAGACGCGTATTAGTTCCAAACTTCAAAAGTTACTCGATACAACTTTTTTAGCTCGTGACTTACAAACTGGAAATTCGATATTACCCAAACATATACCTGTTCCAGTTAATTTGTTTATTTCTAACGACAGACAAACACAGACGCGCCGCGGGTGGAAGTGTCCTACGGAAACGGAAGTGCCGGAAGCACCCCGTCACGCTCTGTAGGATACTGTCGCGCCAAAAGGCCCCGTTAAAAATAATACCGAAGCCCGGGCTTAGAAGGGCCGAAGTTATTAGTTGGAACGTATTGCGCTGAGAGAAGTTACCGCCTATAACAGACGCCCCGGTAGCTTTTTTATTACAAACATCCATGTTTATGGGGCAGGAGCATCCTGTGGTGTCAAAATAGCGCGTTAGACAAACAAGAGACTACGGACGGGCATCAATTCGTCTTGACGAACGACCTGGTCTAGCGTTTGGATCAATTTGTTTTCTGGATAAAAAAAAAAAAAAAACAAAAACAAAATATCCAAGTTCGATCTGAATATAAATTTTATATCTTACCATGGATGTCCTTCTATTGTATAGAACAGTTCAGTAAATAATTTATACATCGATGTCAAGGATTACTACTACTGTGTCAATTGTGTTTTTAAGTCATTGATTGAGATTGAATCTTTTATAGGCTACATAGATAATAATAAATATGCCATTCTTGTAGTAAAATAAGCAATGAAATATTTGAACTCGAACATCCGTCTTGTAGACAAATTGCCTCTCATTCAATCCACCTCTTTTATGTTATCTAACTATAAAGACTAATAAGATTGAAATTCTCCCATTTATAAGGAGCGTACCATTAGTTCGATGTATTTGTCTGATACTTTTGTTTCTTCATTTCACTTTTTCTTCTTGCTAGTATGGTTTAAAATTACTCATACCTTGTCTCCCAGGTGCAACCTCGTGATGTTACGGCCTGGTTTTGATTTTTGTGTTTTTTTTTTTTTTTGGGGGGGGGGGGGGGGGGGGGTGATTGAGTAAAAATACAATCTAATCACATCTGACATTTAAGAAGTCATGTTGAATCTCCATTGAATCTTGAATCTGGGATTTAATCAGGCGCCTTCAGAACTGCAGAACCGCGATGAGAGCAAGGAGGAGACTGATCTCTTAGCGAAGGAAAAGCTCAGAAAACTTCTGTTTGGCATCGGCCCCTCTGTGAAACAGGTCTAACCGAGACCATACGTGCCAGGAATGGGCTTATATACAGCACTATTTTAAGGGTCGCAGAATTAGCTGCTCGAGGGTTCCACTACAAAACTCGCTCTTGCATCCAGTGCGGGTTGGCGGGAATTACTTGAGAAGGATAATTGCTTTCATTGTAGGGCGTGTCCACTCATCTACAAGAAATGGGATCTATTACGGCAGTCCCTTGTGTCTCTGCAACTAGACAATCCAGTTTACTGAACACATCGTCTAGCGTTCACTGAACCAATAGACTCCTAGGGTTTGGAGGATGGAATTCCAACCACTTGCTAGACTATCAACCGTAATTCTACAGTCTGTGGAAGGAACTAAAATAGGGTTTCCTTAGACAAACCTTTAGATAATACAACAAACTTTCTGGTTGACTACCGACCAATTGACAACACCCAATGTGAATCTGCAATACTCCTGCACAATAACGACGAACAGATGACAACAGGCCGATGTCCAGTCCGACCATATCCTGCGGAAGAGGCATGTCGCAACCCACAGCCCATGGCAATGAGCTGGCCTGCGTGTGCCTCTGCTCGGCTCGCACATCACATGGCAATCCAGGCCGAATAACAATGACCCTTTGTCGCTGGACCATGCCCGTCTGTGTGGCCACGGCCGGGGTCCGCTTCTACTTGCATAGTATACACCGTGTCTCTGCGACTGAAGCTACGGTTGTCCTCAACACGTAACAGCCCAGGATCAGGCAAAAGCGTGGAACTCTCTTTTAGATAGATACGATTTAATACCAGCAATGTTTTACTCTGCCCAATAAATTAATCATTCAAGAACTGTAAAATTATCTCGGACGTAGTAGAAACAAAATATACAAAAAAAGGGAAGACCACGTTTTAATTTCTTCACATCCATGATAAATATCAATAACATCTGTTTTGGTAGTAGAGTAATAGAGTTGATTATGTGATATTTGGACCCAATAAAGTGACCTGTAAAAGTGAATGGTAACATGTGCAAGGTTTTGTCTAAAAAATATTGAGTACATGAAACTTTTTTCAACATTTCAAGTAGATAACTGGGAAGAAACCAGTCACTCTGAGTGTCCAGTCTTATGCATTATGGAAGAATGTTTATTAAAATAATTTTGCCTAATATTTAGAAGATTGTGCTCAGTCATCTGTTAAAGTCAATCGCCTAAAGCACGTGGAGTTGTTATTGGTTTGAGTCTGATGTCTTGGTTGTTTTTGATGCGAGATGCAATCTTTAGAACGTTTCATAACGTTACAAATTAAGATCCATCCATTGCAAAAGGCACAATATTCCAAAATAAAGGCATTAGACTAATAAAGTAAAATACGTAAAATAGACTGTGACATACGTATAATGACGTTCGATTCGGCTGTCAATTTCGACCGCACGATCGGTCTCTGACGTATATTTGTGAGTTTCACAATAAATATAACCTTTTTACACCTCGGCCTTCAACAACAGCCTGATATGTAATCTCTTGTCACAAAGCTTTCCACTTCCTGACAAGTATTACGCTGTTCTAGACCGGTCTCCGCCCTGACTTGTCCTGTAACAATGGCGGGGCTGTTCGGTGATCACATCTACCTGTGATTGTGTTACCAGCTCTTATTGTTGTGTTCGAGCATGAACGTCACCCCGCGCGCATGCGTAATTATTACCCTGACTCATTGTAATTCAGCACTGAGCTCGGATCTACCATAACTGTCGGAACACGACGACTCCTTTAGCATCGCAGTTTATAACATTAGTTCAGAGTATTTCATTCTGAAATAAATAATTTTCAATTGTTACTTTAATAATCTTAAATTATATTTACAAATTATTAGAGCTAACGTATATATACAAACATATTGCCCCACTTCGATTGCTCAAGCTCTTTACATGTTACGACACAACTTCTATTAATATTTTGAAATTTGAATATTTAAAAAAAGGGAAATACAAGTTCTTAATGTAATTTCTAAATCAGTGCAATACCACTAAACGAAACAACAAATATAATAAATATGGTAACAAATCACAATGCTAAAATATATACATAATCATTAATTAAATAAGATGACATGAGGTTACAATTACCCAAGCGGTGTCCCCTGGGCCTAATGTAAGGGTAAGATCTATTGGCTTTGATTACATTTTGCAGGTAACCAATCACGAATATCCAATTTAATAACATTTATTCTAGAGCGTTCAACACCACAACACAATGCACGATACAATACTACAACTACGAACTGGAAATTTACTCCTAAGTACAATTAAAATCTCAAAATATGAATTAAGCGATGATGTGATTCAGCTAACGTTCACTTTGTTTGCTAGTAACGTATTGTATTGCATTGTATTGTTGCTAGACGTTACTGATTGGTCTTACAAATTTTCTGTTTATTAGTTTTATTGCCACAGAACATGTATAAATCCCATGCTTAAGGTGCTATTCTAGAATACCTTCTGCACAGAAGGAAATTACTGCTCTGGAATTAATGATCAACTAATCACGCGCTGACTTCATAGGAGTTTTGCAAAGCTGCATACGTGCATAGAAATGAGTAATCGCTTATGTGGCAAAACCTGATTCCCACATAGCAGAAGTCGCTGAGTGACAACTAGGTGTGAGTCAGCACAAAACAGTCGCAGTGGCTCTGGAAATATTTTACACTGCTTGAGCTGCCAATATATGAGAAGAAAAAAACAAATATTCTCTACTCCCAAAACTTTCTGTTAATAATCTTATAGTACTTTTTTTAACTAACGATTTTTCAAACACATTATATTCCCACATTATCAAAAAACTAGATCGCTTGAAATGTTTTAGCCCCAATGTTGAATTCTACAACCATGTTTATAAGAAAAAATGGTATTAACTACCAAAAAAAAAACAACCCCCAAATCACAAAAACAGCAATTCCTCATAAATAGCAATGGTAACATTTGATTAAAGTAAAAACAATGCTTCCATAAATGTTAAGTTTAAATTTTTAATAAATTATTGAATGCATTAAACATATGATTGTTTTAAGAATGTTAAAACAGAAACTTGTGTAATCATACGCTTTATACCGAGATATGACTTAAGGCTGTTTAGAGACTTGAATACAATAATTCTGTACGACTTTAACAACTATTCTCTCTTTGTAACAATTTTATTTCTCAGTCTCCAACTTATCCCCCCAACGGACTCAAGAACAATTACAATATACATTAACTTCTACATAAAAGAGAAGTCGTATTTTTGCATAAACGTTACCTGCATTACATAAGTAATACACGTAACATAATAATTAGCACAGTATTAACAATAATTAAATAATTTATTGTGTTTAAGTTATTGTACAACTAGCAAGGCATGAGTCGCTAGTGGTACTGTCTGTGGCACTAGTGTCACTATTGTATAACTGGAGAGGCATGAGTCGCTAGTGGTACTGTCTGTGGCAGTAGTGTCACTATTGTATAACTGGAGAGGCACGAGTCGCCACTGGTACTATCTGTGGCATATTTACGAGGCAGAAACCGCGTGGTCAGCTGCAACTAAATCACTTCTCCTTGGCGGTGCATAATTTCAGAGATAGCCGCGCCTATAATTGCGCATACCATCACATGGACGGGCTTACATCGCACATCCATCCATTGGGACGGATGATTCGCCATATTTAACTTTACTAATCCGCCATCACAATAACGCCGCGGGAATTATGGAGTAATACTTTATGTTACAAAGGAGGCGTATAAATGCTGCAAATATTTATACTACTGCATCAAAAATTTATGTTTTTAAGAATTTCTAATCCTAGTTTAAATATAGACAATAACTCATAAATTAGTCTCCATTTTAATACAATACGGTACATATCCGTTTATTTTCTAATTATAACAAACGCGTGCATTCTTACTTGAGAAAATAAACTATACGTAACAGCTACAATAACGCTAAAATTGATTTTTTTTAATAACATTTAATGGTCGACAATGTCAAACACTTTCTCTTTATCAAGAAACAATCAATTTTAAACATTTCATTATATGTAGTCAATCATACTATTCGTAACATAAAACATGCTATTTAATGATTAACATTAAGTCACTCAGATTATAATGAAGAACTTTTACATTGCAGGTAGGGAAAGTACGTCTCAATCCTTTCACAAACTCTCAGTTACAAACTTTAGATTTGACACGCTCGAAATGTTGAAATAATAAGGACTTGTGGATCCCAGACTGAATGCGAACTGTACTGCAGTCATCCTCTCACCAACTCAGTGCTCGCATTAGTTCAAAGGCCAACAATATAAAAAGATGAAATATGTGATAAAGAGTAAGATCTCCTAATGAAAGATCAGAGAGCAAAGATCACAAAACGCAACATCCATTGATCACAATGATCAAGAGGGCGGACCCAACTACGCAAGAACGTCTGATATTAATTCAGGACGTGTTTGCCAGTCAGTAGAGAGAATGGCAATTACATACTGGGGCCTGTTCGAGAGTTGTCAAGAAGACAGGAGTGTTGTCGGTGGTGATGTAATTAAATTTGGATGACAGTATCTGTAGTATATAATAATTTATTATTATTTAATACACTTTAAAATATTATTTCTTGGGCTACACGGCTGGAGTCTTTTAAGACCTAAGCGGTACTCAATGCGTCGGAAAATCGTTTAAACAATTACATTCTTTTAAAATTCGGCCTCACTGGGGAAAAGCATTTTCAGTCAAAAGATATTAAACCGAAACTGTCAATCCGTACAGCCATATATGCAGAGGAGGAGATTTAATCGTAATTGGCTGAAGTGTGATCAAATAACGACCAAATCACTAATACTGTTCAATATGAATTATATTCACTACAAAATTCACTAATTAATTTGACAAAAAAATACTTGCAAACATTCCCTATTAGCCAAGTATAATAAAAAGACACCTTAGAAATTATCAAGAAAGACACTTCAATGTAGTAGATTGCATCAAATTATCGGAAATCTGGCAACTCGTAATGTACTCATATTGATCACCGTTGGTTGAGCTTCGACTAATCACGATTAAGCTTCTCCCCTTGCTACTCATCTGTACATGCGGATACATATTATTGGCAGTCCCAGTTTAACAACTTTAATTAATCTCTAATTTAATTAATTGTTTATGCAACGTTTCGACGTGATGTGAACCGGAAAACTTACATGTTACTAGAATTTACAAAATTTGTAGAGGGTTTCATCTCCCTGATCTCCGGACACGCCACTGACCAAGGAGTCAGCAGCTGAGCGGCTACTACGAGTGACAAGAATACCCAAGGAGTCGCTTGTTGGCTCAGGTTACAAGGGACATTATTCAGCGACAATGGCACGAGTTATGCCGCGATACTCCGTGACTTACCGCTGTGTTCTGCCGGTCTCCGGTTAGCAAACGGTGGGCTGAGTGTAGCTGGGAGGTGTCTGGATTATAGGAGTCCTCTCGTAAAACGTGTAAAATACAACGTTGTCCTACCTGATCGACGAGGGACAAAACATGACAATTACATAATAGAGCTGGTCTAGCTTCAGCCTGATTCTAGCCTATGTCGGCTGGGAGAATATCAAAATTGCAAAACATGTTGGTCAATCAAAAATATGGAAGGCCAACATTTTGCCAAGATTTTGGGGCATTGAGAAAAAAAAGAAAAAGAATGGTTCTAACTGAAGTCCCTGCGATATTCCCAAGTAGTACATTATGGAGGTTTCATCACTGCTCAACTATTGACCATTAATTGCGTATTAAATATTAACGATTTAACGATTTGCACTCAATAAACAGTACATTATTTAATGACAAGGTCTATGTAGCTTTAATGTTTCGCAAAATAATCCTTCGCTTCTCAGTATAACAACCGTGTAATTCAAAAACCTGTGTTTACTAATTATTTTTGAGTAAAATTCCGAGGAAGGAATCTGATGACAGTGTTGTTTACGTTTTTGGAAAATCCTTACGCAGTTGATAATGTTGAAACATACATCTTAAACAGGTGCCCAGCATGTATTCCAACTGACACGAAAATCTGAATCATTTCATAAGTAGAGACGCAAAATTCCCTGACAGTTGAAATGTCACCCGTAGAGAATGACGCAACTCAGTAGCCGGGCGGATTCGGCTGGCATGACCGACGACAACAGGGAGAGGAGAAACGTGCGGGGAATGTCCCGCGAACGGTAAGGTAAGGACAAGGCTACACCCAAGGCCGACGGGAGTGCGGTCACCGGTCAACAACAGTGGATATGATCCGGTTACGGTTACGGTCCAAACACGGGTAAAAGTCAACCGTCAGCCTCCGTCATTCACTCCACTGATAATTGAATGTCAACATAATAAATACCACACAATCTGATCCGGCACTGAAAAGGTAAGGATTAATTATCTGCCAATCGTTACGGACTTCGATTAATTGTACTCTTACAACAGAAAGGCTTATTGATTAAGACATTACAGTTTCGTGTCACAAAAGTTTGCGTGTCACAAAATCCCTCACGTTATAATTTTTGATCAATTTGAAAACGTGTGAAAATATGCAAGTTTACATGTAATAATGAACGATGATTAAGAGGTTTTCCGAAATACACTCAAATAATAAGCCACGCATATAATTAAGCAATATATTTTCAACAGCCAAATGTATGAAGGTATAGTATGTATAACGTAAAGGTATAACTGGAAAGAAATTGCTTTGTAGTTCACCTCTCAAAAAGTTGAAATGGACGAATCAGTAAGGATGAGAAAATATTAAATATTTCTAAGGTAAGGTCGAACTAAAACATTCGTTGCAATACGTTATTCAATTACGAGGTCGTAGTCAACAAAAATTTCAAAAAGTTAGTCGGCCTTACAAACTAGACAACATTAAGCAATAAACCTCATCACAATACATTTACGTTCAGCTCATTATTGGTATTTAGAACGATGGAATTGTGTTCCCAATCCTTCATCCACAGGTGTTGCAAGACAAACATGCAATTTTTTGTATACAGTTAGTTCGAGTACAGTTAGGTCTATTAGAATTTTATTGTATTGTGTTGACCAATCCTTGAAAAAAGGCTACAAAACAGCTTTTAAATATCCTAAAACGAGGAAAGTTATTGCGAGACCAACTTCCCGGATGGTGTCAATCATTTGTGTAGATAATCGATGAATCAACAACAGTCCGGTTGACATTTCTAAGCCATTGTCTAGAGTCAGGTATTGTGAAACTGATTGGTTCTGTTGCAGCGTTTCCGTCTTTATTTTCAATCGTTTTGCAGTTTATTTCTGTTTCGCAAGAGCGACCCCGCAACTCGAGCAAGACTCCAAAGTCTTGTTTTAGGTCAAAGATCCATATAGTTGCTCATTCGGTGATTAAACCGTGCGGAATGGCCATCGCGGCACACGTCAACCACCGCTCGGCGATGAATCACTCTGACCATGAAACAATCAGCGCTACTAATGACTACTACACCGGCGCTACTCCCCTGATGAGCGCTTGTTAGCTTCTTGTCAACTACCTTGCTCAGTCAATGCCAATGCAGTCAAGGTCTCGACAAATGCATTTTATGAGACGGATAACACATCATGTGTTGATGATAGCTCTTGCTAATGAGTTTTCATTCTAAATATAGATTCGTATTGATAAATTGCACGGATGATCTCCTGTTACTTTGTATGTAGTGTAGCGTTTCCAGCGTTCTACCGATCCAGGATCGTTGAGATAGTCTTTCCATTTGGTGAAATAGAAACTCCCAAGGAGAAGTATTAGTTTATTTTTAAAGAACACAACAAATCAGGGTAAGCTATATGAAATTTCTTCATAAGATCTGTCAACAAAGATTTAGGACAGGAGTCACAGGGTTTATTTGACATATGGAAGGAAGTCGTTTTGTATCTCTCAAAGATTTGCATTGGATGAGTTAGCGAAAGTAAAGAACCATTTTCAAATCCTTAAAAATATTGTTAAAGACGGTTTATATCAGCAGTCGTGTGCCCCATTGTTTTCCAAAGGCAGTACAAGATGCACTTTTTTCATATCTCGTTCAGCACTCGACAAGAAAGTGTAATCGACATCAACCAATGCATTATCAGTTGCACAAAATACTCAACAAGCAGTTCCAACACCAAGGAAGAAGCATAAGTTAGGGCGGACAATCTAGGGCAGAGAGGCGACATAGCTGCACATAACAAGCTCCAGCCGAGATTCCTGCGGTTCCGCATCCGGGCCGAGAGGGACAAAAACCTTTTAAAGGGCCCAACTACCCTGGGATCACTTGACCCCCTGAAACCACATTGGGGGAGACTGGGAACTGATCCGCCTGAGCCGGGATAGTTTCTCGGTGAGAAGATGCTGTGCTCATGAACGACGACGTGCTTCTCAAAAATATATGAACGATAGCAACATTCTCTAAGTGTTTCAAGACAAGCCGTGACTAAAGGAGGAGAACAAATTATAACACTTATATATAAATGGATGAGGTATAACCTTGTTTACAGCTAATAAATATTATTATTAATTAATATGTCATGGATATTCCAGTGGAAACTAAAGGAATCCTCGAACTTATCTCAGAATTAAAACGCCTGAAATTCTGGTTGAGAATACACAATGGAACTTCAGTTGCCAACACAAAATTCCATTCCTTAGCAATATGATTGTGTGTACAAGCTGTCGAAGAGGATACCTCTTATGCAGACCTGCATTTCTCGTTTCCAACACAATTTCAGTTTTCAACACAAAATTCCATTCCCTAGCAATGTGACTCTGTGTACAAGCTGACCAAGAGGATACATCTTGTGTAGACCTGTGTTCCTCATGGGTAATATTCGAAGGAGATAAAATTTCTTCTGGCTCAAAAGGATTTTCAAACCGCCTGTCTAATCACCATTGAAAAACTACAGCTAATGAATAATTAATGTTCATTAGAGAAGTTACATGTGAAAACAAAGAGATAAATAGATAAAAAAAAACACCTAGGTAACAAATATTAAAGTTCATTAGGGACACATTAAACCACGTTTAATGTTATGCTTATTGTCTCCTGTTCCCTAGAAACGGCCGGTACTGCGTAGGCTATACGATTTGTTGACTACATAACATTACTGCAATTGTGCTGAAGTTAGCCAACGTCGAATAGATTAGAGAAAACACGTCGGTGGCTCGCACACGACATGACAGAGACTTGTCGTGTTATCACTTAAGGGGGCAAATGGCGTGATAAATTACGGTAAACGACAGGTCACTGCTCAAGTCATTTAGCATCTGACAACGGTCGGAGAAGAGGTAGCGGTGGTATTAGCATACTGCGGGGGCGCCACTGGACCACACCCCGGACCTGCCACACCCTACATTACACGCCACCCTCGTGACCGCCCCCGCCCCCGACCTACCACCCCCGGGGGCGAGGATGATGGAGAGACCCCCGTCACGACCGCCACCACTTCGCCTAATCACCTACAAGGCTTCCGTGGCGTGGAAAATAAAGCACCTCTGGGACCGCCTGTAGGTATTTATTTAGAGTGGGAGATGATAGTTGGACTAATCGAGTTTCTACAAAACATCGGCCAGAAATAGAGTTTAGGACTCATTCGTAACAATTGTGCACGAATTAATCATACATATATTCTTCAAGCCAGTATTTAAATCTTTAAAGTTCATGGATTTAGGCTGCTTAACTGAAATTATTGGTTAGTTTCATAGAATGTGTTTGTTTTGTTCTGGGAGGTTAAACAGATTGTTCACTCCCTGACAACTTTTGTAATGTTATTATTAATTAGAAATCCAACATTCATCAATTATGATAGAAAAACGTTTAATACCTCATGGGACATGAGGGTCGACTTAAACACCAGAGTTTGAAACACTTAACAATCGCTCAAATCTGTACGTTTAGGCTTCACTTTTTATCTCTGCTAGAATATTAAATTAAAGATTCTTTGGAATCATTTTGTAAATAAAAACAATTCACTACAGCATACTATTACATTCTACAAATGGCATAGGTTACAATGGAAATACCAACTTGACAACAGCACCAAAGCTTTTCTAAAGGCATTGCCAATCGTGTTTTGCAGTTTGACCACGTTTGTAATTAAATGACCACCACTTCCTGTGCAGTAATGGACAATAGGGCGTACTAATGGGGTCTATCGACAAATGTCCAGCACGGTTAGGGGCCGTTAAATCACATTATACAGCCATTCCGCAGCTCGAGGGCAGCCAGCGCGTGCTCCACCTCAGGCTCGTGCTGTAAACAAGTATAACAGACTACGTTTGTCTTCTGTTCGGCGAGGGAATGACTCCACCGATGTTTTATACCGAGCATTCTTACCGGTGCTGCATGACGGTGATCGGACAATGTTATTAGTTTTACAGTAAGTATGTAATGTAAGTTCTGAGGTATCAGGAGAGCAGGACTCTGTAACAGCGTGTATCGTTAAACATATCAGGATATCATAAAATCTGAATATCTGTACAATATTATACTTTATTTAAATGATTGTCGTTTTCATACATGAGTAAAAAGTTAATATTTTAGAACGGGCTATTTTCTTAATGACATAATACTTAATAAAATACTAATTTGTGTTTACAATGATGACCGATTCTGTTAATGAAATGGTTTTGTAATGTCGACATTATGTTTATAATTCTTATAAAATAATTTTTGTAATTTTTAGATTTTCAGCCACGGTACTGCACAGACTCCTGCAGGTCAGGAGCGACCCAGGTCGAGGGTGTCGGGTTTCTGCGGTGACCGAGTCACTTGCGGTGAGGACGTCGCGTCGTGACGTGACCTCAACTTTTTCCTCAAAAATCTGACGCCACTCCACGCCGTGTCGAGCCAGCCATTTCTTGCGAGTAGAGAGAGAGGATCAAGAACGCTCGTTACATCACTTCCACAACGCCCATGAGTAATCTTAACGAAGATTGGGACCTGTAATAGAATTGACGTCTCAATAAATTTTGCGCGTTTCATTCCTCCTATTTGCGGTTAATACTCATAACCAATATGATTTTTATTGCAGCCTTAAAATGTGAATTAGCGGTTCAGTTTTTATTAGACGTTCCTTTGATGTTACACCTTAATTCTCAATGCATTGAGTCAACTCTTCAAGGTATAGCAGTACCCGTGCCCTATGACGAATGGAGAGTTGGACCGTTATGACGGTGGTGGACGGAGAAACATTACGGGTGAGTGACCCTGGGGCAGGGGAGCAGAGTATAGAGCAGGGCGGGGCCTAACAACGAGCCATTCTGTAAATTGGACCGATACCAGGCCGGAAGTCAATTAGAGATAATATAGTGATAGTGCGCTACTGTGGCGAGGGAACAATCGCCATCCTGTCACACTCACATGGTGGCTCGTAGTACTAGCTGGGAGCGGGGACACGATACAAGAGGAGGTGCATTCGTCCAAAACTGTTTGAATCCCAATTTCCGGCATGCACCCTCTTCCTTCCTGCCAGAGTTCCCAGGCGTGGGTCCCGGGCCGGGACCGCTCCCCTTGACACGGTAATACCCACTTGCATCATTGCCACCACTATCGGGTTGCGGGATTTCTGGTTCGGGCGCAAACAGACTGGAACTGGCTCTGTAGTCCAGCTGCGAAGATTGGTTTGAACAATGGGTTAAACCTACAGTTTAATAGAATTTGTGTCACCTTACATCTTTTTAAAACCATGGTAATGTCATAGAAACCTAGTAAGCAACTGGATTTCTCCAGCATACTCAGCAAAAATGATAATCCATATGAATCAGAATTCCTTTGGTTGCATTTGATAATTTTATAAATGGAAAACGGAACACAACAAAAATAGGTGTCACCATAAAACTCATTAATAACACTGTCTTTAAATGTCTCAGTACTTTATATATTAAGATATGATTATCTCTAAATCTCTCATCAGGGTTTGAAAACATTAAAGATAAGTTGCCAATCTGCACCTGCCAGATTATGTTTTATCTTCTGTCTTAGCATATAAATCAGCTTTGTTGATAATCTTGGGCGATTTTGTGACAGGACTGTCTTGTAAACACCGTTTTGCTATCTTATAACTTTCGTAAACACCGTTCTAGGCCGACAAATAATTACAAATTTCAGTTTCAAGCGGTAGCTTTCCAATATGCTTCACGTCGATAGTCGTTAACGCAGTTTGTAAGATAAAATACATTTCATGTCGACTCAATGATTTGAAAATATTTGACACAAACGGTAAAATAATCGCCAGAGGATTTATACAACCTAGTGCAATAACCGAGTAACACAAATGTCATTGATGCAATGTGAATCGTGTGTCGGGTTTAATGATATCCTTTTCTCACAACTTCAATAGAACTGCGACTGAAGGAGTTGTAAGGACATCCTAGAATAGTGAGTTAGATAAAGGTGAAACGTTCCTCTATGTGAGAGCAATGGTCTCACCGTGATTGTTTGACCTGAGCGTATCACAGCCAACTCGTAATGCTAGACATTCGAGATTTGGAGACGTAATATAACATGCTTATCTTCTTCAAATCAGTGTGATGGTTGTTTACTAGAATCTAGGTCAATGACTCCATTTGATGATTAGATCTGTTTATGTTCAATTAGAGATGAAACAAACAATAACGCATCTGAAATTACGTTAGAAAGAGAAGAAGCAGTATGAACAACTCTTATCAAAGCACTTCCTTCCTACGAGGAAAAGTTATATCACAATAAACTTACGGCAGAGTCTGAATATAAACACAACATGTGGCTCATAAGCTGAAAACCAGTGTGTATATAAATGTATTGCCAAGTATATGACTGGGCTTTTTTCCACAATCTAGTAGATACTCGTACATCAGCGGCATCGTAATATCTGGCTTCATTTCAAAACGGTAAAATAGACCAAAAACACTAAGATCTTTTTATTTTTAGGAAAGAAGAAAAATGGATCACGTCTCTCTAATTTTGTGGATCTCAAATGATGCTTTGCAACAATATTTAACAATGGTATTATAAAAAATAATTAATAAACAGGTTTGTTAAGTTAATTTTAAGACGATGAGGCAGAATCTTTGGAAATGTATAAAGGATCAACATCCCTACGTGAGAGAATGTCTATTTTGAGATGATGCAATAAGTGAATAAACACCTTCACGGAATGGAGAAACAGCAGTTGGCAAGAAACATTTAAACAAACCACGACGAATTCGGATGTTTCTGTCATGACGCTTCATCCAACAATAGCAGTCAGCAACAAAGATAGCGCTTAAGCCAACAGTAGATTTAGCCGCAGAACCGATGAACAGCAGTTCAACCGCCCAGGTTGTTTACCGCAGTATGGATGGATGGAGGGGGGCCATGTGGGCCCCTAGTTGAGCTGATTTACGCATAATTGTGTGAAACTGGGTCACCCGAGCCCACACTGCACCACAGGCTTCTGCTGTACAAACTGCGCAAAACAAGCGGATCAAGCTTCAATGCCATCTAAATAAACATGATCTAGATTTAGTCCATTTCTCAATGAAGGCCATCGAAGTATAATTTGGCTATAACGCTAAGTAAATGCAATAAAAGGGCCCGTTACTGCGCACTTCAATGTCGGGAGAAGATTGTTGAGCCAATTATTAACAAAATGGGTGATGAGGCATACCATCCGGTTCTCTCTCCGGAATTAATAGAGTAAACAATCCATTTAGATTGTACCGTTTATTACAGATCAGTCCGGTTTGGTAAATACCGCAATGTGCTGAGAAAGCCGAACTATTTTCGTTCACTTTACGTAATAACGTGGTAATTATGAAAATTGGGACTTGTCTCAAAAAAATCACGATCGTATTGGCAACAGTACATGGCTTTAGCTTTATTTTGTAAACAAACAAAGACGTTTCAACAAAAGATACAAACACGATAGTCTGCTTACAGATTTTAGTTTGAACAGAATTAGAATACTATATATCCTGATAAGAATTATTCCTTGCAATCAACTGGTAGCAAATGTATACCCCAACCTGTTAACAATAGTTACCATTGGCATCTTAGATTGATGGAGAATGGTATCGTAGAAAATTAAGATTTATGAATATTAGCTAATGAATTATATAGCCATGCTGTTAAGAGATCCCCAAAAGTAATCAAGTTCTTTTTCGATCCTATGAACCAATAGTAAGCATAGAATTCAATTATCATTGTTGGTTCAAAAATCTGTTGCGTTGAAGTAAGGCGTGTTTTAGTTGAAGCTACGATCTACTAAGGTATCTTCATTCAATTATGACAATACAGCAAACTATCCATGCAGAGTTAGAGAAGAGCGAAAAGGGTATATTTAAATTTTGGTAACTCTGCATCTACCCAGATACTGTTTTAGCCAAATTATTAAACAATACACACTAATAAGAGTCTTTGCACTTGGACAGGTAATTTGGACTCGTTGATCTCGGACTTTCACTTGGACTAACAGTATTAACAGCCGAATTAACAGTCACTTAATTAACTCTCACTTGAATTAACAACATAGATCTCTCTGGGAATCATCTTCTTTACTTCAGTAATTGTAAAGTACCTAACCATTCTAAAGTTCCTAACCATTCTAGAGTTCCTAATCAATAACTCTGAACAATTTTGATTAAATTTTATGTTTTGTGCCAGAGGGATTTTATGTTTTTCACTCACTGATTCCAACGTAATGGTTAGTGTTCAACATTTCATATTTAGTGACGATCTCCTAGTGTCCAGATTTATCTCCTTTAAAGCTGCTGCTATACAATGAACTTGTGACTGTATCTCTCGATTACCTGTCTACTACTGCATTACATTATCACTAGAGTGGTTCATATACTGTTATCTCCAGGTCGTAGAACCTCTCCAGTCTTATCGTAGCTGCCAATATTAAAAAGGCGAGTGACCCCAAATTTATTTTCACATCCGACCGAAAATTCCCCGTTAGCGCACCGAATTTCTAGCCCCTCCTACATCGGAACCGCGATTTAATCGTTACCGCTTATTGGGTTTTGTTATTTATTTAAAATCCCGTATCGTGGACCGCAATGTAATTCCATCCAAGAACACACCTCTGGTCCGACCACCGAATTACAGACCGGAGGCGGCGGCGCTGTCTTCTCTAGGTCCCACGGTAGGCAAGGTCGCCTGTGGCTGTGGTCTGCGTCGGACTGCCGTAATAAAATAATGTAATCAAACAAACAATCCGACTTTGGTCACAGTCCCGCCCCTACCGGTTTATTTGGAGTTACAGAAATGGCCTTCGGTGGATTTTCATTGCGACACCATAGCCTGTAATCTCTCCCCGTGTACTTTTGTGGGTGATTGTTGACATAGAAAATGTCCATACTCATTCTTATGCCGCTTAAGTAAGTCCGTCATGTCATGAAAGAACCAAACACGGTCATGGTTATCTCATCAAGGATCAAATATCGGTTGGATGTTTTGGTATTCAACTTTACAAATTTCGAAGATATAGCAAACAATGTGAAACACTAAAAATTAAATGTTTCTTGACAAATATTGTAGATATGTGTATACTTATTATTACATCCACAATCAGTATGACAATATACGTTTAAATAAAACATTAGTTTTAGACACTCTTATAGAAACATTGAAGCCACATCTGAAATTGTATCTTCCCAATAAAACGACGTAAGAAGAAGGTCAACTGAATCAATTCATTATAATTAATACACCAATTAACTGACATGAGATTACATAAAGCGCACAGCAGCGTATTCGCTAACTTTGCACTGATAACGCTTAATTATGAGCGCTAAGTCGGCGTCCTTAAAAGGAGCTAAATATATGACCACAGCGAACGTTAATAATAGAGAAGTCCACGTGTGTTCGCGGTGGTGACGAAAGCTCCACTTTATTATTCGGTCTTCCGATTACGCAGCGCATAACGTAACGAGTAAACAGAGAGGTGGCATTAATAATAAGTTTAAACTGTGCAATTATTTAGTTACGTGAGCTGAACAGTCTTAGTTACGTGAACTTCTCCATTTATCGGAGTTTACTTTACCGTTTGATGATGAAGCCCTTATTAAGTTCTTTAAATTCAACTTTTCGAAATGAAACCTCTTGGAGGAATTTATTCTGAATAACCTATTAACTTTTTAAGTATGAAACTGAACTAAAAAACTTATAATCAAGACATGTACAAAGCATTGCCCCTAACATTCACAAGACCAAAGTACTCCAAAATAAATATTAAGCAAAATAGCTAATATATAATTCTATCCATGGTCAACATTTATGGTTTGCACCAAATATGCACACAAAAAATAGATTACAAAGATTCCACAAAAGTAACCAACCTTTTGATAAAGAATTACAACTATAATACCTCATTCACGTATGCTACTACCATAGGAAAACCAGTCACAACTTTTGAGTGGCCGTATTTGAATTAACCCTTGTATTTCCTAAATTTCGAACTTTAACTTGTGCATTTTCTTAAGTCGCGCCATAATTAGTGGAGTTCTATTAAAAAGGGCTTGCTTTACGTGCTCCAGAGCCGAGCGATGATCCCAACAAAACAGCTGACAGCGCCGCGGCTTGGCGGGAGTACAGCAATAATCAGCTGGGATCCTTTCAACGAGTGAATAGACCCGAATAGAGAGGGGTGTCTTGAATGACATTCCTCCCATGGGAACGTATTCAAATATTTAACGGATTGCGGAATGAAGACTTGAGGGGACTGAAGAAGGCATGAATTATTCCGATACGCATGCATATCGGGGTAGCCTGGCGCTGCTTTGTGGGAATTTCCTTTAGAGGTTTCTCTACGCAGGATGATGGAAAATGTTTTCTTCATTGAGCCGCTACATCGGGGTGAATTTTAAAGGTCAGTAACTCGCCAACTTTACAAACAAGATGTCACCCATTTTATATCAAGAAACTTTAAGGAAATCTTTGAGGTATTGTGTGACGATAATGTCTCTAATTGGTCCGACAATGGACGTGTCATAATCGTGAGAACGATCTGTTTTATGGGCTGCTGCCGGATTAAAATAAGGAAGCAGCGTCTTATCAAGCGGACGGTGTAAAGCCTACTGTACTTCCTGAGAGTGGTAATCTATCAACCAGATTTCACCCGCGAAACGAAAGCGGGCACTTCATAAAGTCTGATGAGAGGGGAATGCAATTAGAGCTCTGGACAATGGGAGAGGAGACAATAGCGAGCCTGGGACTGGGACCCAATTAGACATATCGACGTGTGTGGAGAGAGTGTGGACCTTGCGAGGAAAGAGGAAACTATACCGGCTGTAAGTGAATTTGTCAGTTTACAACTGGGAGAGTGGGAGATGAAGTAGATCAACACAAACTTGGATTTCAAGTACAATTTTAAGAAGCACGTGTTAAATTATCAAAAACCATTGTTTACTCGTATACATCCAAAATCAAGATGATCTCTCGTAATTCAATATATGAAAAACATTTAGTCCAGTTTTAAACACTTCATCTTGATCACTAAAACTTATATTCCTCCAAAAGCAATTCATGCTCTGATGTATTGAAGTCGTCTCAGAAAATTCCCATGTTCATGTGGTTATCAGTATTGCTTATAGATAATTACAGACAAATTAGTCAATTTTTATAACTGATCAACTAACTAAACACAATTAGTAATACAGAGCATTACAGACTTTTACTTTACACTTGCAACTTTATTGCACACAAATCATCTGATAAATATTCAAAATAGCACCATTACAAAGTTGTATTAATCAAAACAGCCTTTTACTGCGCCACGGGAATGGCAACTCGTCGATTGAAGTGTTCTAGCGGCGGCTAAACAAACGTCTTCCCCAGAGGTCGTCCACTCAGTGACCACGTTGCGGAACACGATGCGCCTGGATGGTCGAGCACCCAAGGTCTTTGCCACGATGGTTACATAAGTAAACATCCACTTGCACGCATGAAATCACTGTGTGACGTCATCGCCCAGTGGTCACGCTCTTAGATCATCCTTGCACTCTTACAACGAATTCTTCATGTAGTCATCATACTATTGAATTGATTTGTAACAGCCTACATTGTATTCTCCTTACTAAGAAGAACCTTAGGTATCTTGGACGCATGTTTGAGTCTTTACACCTAATGTCTAATATAGAATAGATTGTCTTTGAAGAAATTGTTCATTCCATTCATTAACTTCCGTCATGAGCTTTTTAACTGGAAAATTATTGCAGTTTCCTCAATTTCACAACTAGAAATATCATTCTCAGAAGCAACTTGAAAACACTCGTACAGAGTTGGCAAACACGCGCATTCCAAAGTATGCAAAGCACTTCCAAGAGCGACATTTCTGTGTAATTACCAAGAGCTGGTTAAACACGAGGCAAACCTGTCTGGCAAACACGGGCGTTCAGTAGCAGAGAACTTAATTGATTCGTCAAACTCCGGCCCGGTCAGGCCCGTAGGACGGCGGGAGTGGGTCGATTACGCATTCAAATTTGGACTAGTGGAAGATAACAGGTTATACTTCTTAGAATGTCTCGCACGCGAGCTGCACACCAAGCGTGCGTGCGCCGCATGAATGAGTGAGACATTCTCTCCGAGAACGTCCCAGAAATGAAGTAAGATCCCAAGTACCTGTAGTGTACTTAATTGTATGTTGATCTTTGAGTGTACCAATCTGAAATTAGTTAAAAAGTCGCAAGGATTGCTTTAAGATAATATTGTTTTCCACAGACTTCGAGACGATTGAGAACTAGATAGCAATATAAAACTAGATTTCATCTGTACAAATTCAAAATGGCGGACGTTTAAAATAAGAACATCATGCAATGCCATTATCTAGAACAAAGACATTTCTGGTTGAGCAAAACTAAATACTTTAAAATCCTTTTGATAACAAATGTTGACTATTCTATCTAATTTCATAATTTTTAAACTGTTAGAACCACAAGTCGGCTTCGAAACATCGTGGCAAAAACTTAATTACGGAAGTTAACCATGTTGTAAAAGAATTCCTTAAGCAATGTTTTCAGTTAAGTGCCCAATAGAACTGTAACAATAACATGCTCTTCCAGCCCTCTTGAGTTGCTCGCCTGTGCGAGGATCATAATCAGACAGAATAAGGGGAAGAGTCGATGGATAATCTTGTCAGAGAGAATAAGGGGAAGAGTCGATGGATAATCTTGTCAGACAGAATAAGGGGAAGAGTCGATGGATAATCTTGTCAAGACAGAATAAGGGGAAGAGTCGATGGATAATCTTATCAGACAGAATAAGGGGAAGAGTCGATGGATAATCTTGTCAAGACAAAATAAGGGGAAGAGTCGATGGATAATCTTGTCAAGACTAAATAAGGGGAAGAGTCGATGGATAGGAAGGAATAAGGGTAACAGTACAAGGTCAATGGTAATGATAAAATCAGCCACACCCAACTCCCTTATTGCAACTGTTCCAGACATGATATTTGTTTGTCACACTGTTTCATTTTGGCATCTAGACTTATCAAAAGAAGTGTTGCCATCATCCTTTATGGCATTTCAAATTTTGTAAAAACCTAAACAAAACAAAAATTCCTGTCGTCTTATTTCCGAACCTGAAGACTTGCCTGTGCTCCCACAACACCAGATGTTGATCAAGATATCCCCGTCAGACAGACGCTGGCTGCCGGCGGAAGGATAGCGGTAAAGCAGCGCCGTAAGTTACCCAGGGAGCTGGAGGGCGGCCCCACTAACTCACCAGATATTAATTACACATTCGGGCCCACGAGGGCACCCATTACCGCAACAATGTGCGGCCTCCAGCGCTGGGAGCTGAGATCCGAGTCTGGCCGATACAATGCGAGCATATGTGTCAAGGATCACCCCTGGGAAACTTGCACACTCTTCGTATTATATTACTGATTGTTTGGTAATGACTAACACTGACTGGCATGTTGTGATCTTTACAATTTACATAATAATTCTAGATGTAATTATTACAAGAAGAAGAGAGACTCGCACAACCGTCCTTCAACCAAAGACTAAGATCGCCACTTAAGTTGATGCAATCTATTTTTGGGTTGAAACATATTTTTAATGTTAAATTCTTAGCCCTTTAAAATAATTTCCCCACATACGCAAGTAGTAAAAAGGACTGTTTTGTCACTCTACGTGAAAATAGAGGCATTTCAGTCATTTATTAAGACAAGTGTTAAATTTTTGGAGAATTGTGAGTTTTCTTTTGTAAAATAATAGAAAATTGATATTTCCAATAAGAAGAGCTCCTCCTCCTCCTCCTTCATTGCAAGTGTTAAATGTTTACAATGTATGCGTAACTTATAGCTTCAGGGTGTGACACGTTTTCTATTTATACAAACATCATTTTGTTAAGAAAAACAATATTTAAAAATTCATTTTCTTAAATTATATTTCATACATATTTTATAACAGATGAATGAATAAAACATACACTAACTAGGTGAGTGACTTTATAAAAACCATAGTCTGTTAATGTAGTTACAACACCGCAGTGGACGCTTTTTGAGTTAAAAAGATAATACTAATTTGATGTATAACACCTATATTGTTATGTCAAGCTGTTATTACGTAATCTTACTCAAGAATTAATAAGCGGACCCTTATCGTCCTTTCGAGTTATGAGAATATTATACAATTTCCTGTTTTGTTTCAACGATCATGTTTCCTTCAGACTGCTGCAATTGAGTCGCAAAATTGTCGCGGACGGACCACTCTGCAGAAGAATTAATTCAGAGCTCGGCGCTCATGAATCTCTCCAGCAGTCCAGCCGTGGGCCGGGAGGTGGTGTACGCAGCTGGAGGCTCCAGGCGTGATGTCCTTGTACTGGAGACGGTGACGTCTCCGTCTCATAAACAAAACTACGCTCACTGTCCGCATGCGAATGAGGGGTGACAAACATTAAGAGTGACGTGAATACCAACGCCAGCTCGTCTGCTATACCCGCTCGCTGCTTGTTTACTTGCGGGTCGTTCCAGGCTTTGAACTACTCTTTACCCTTGCTCGCTTCCGACCAGCTGTTTACACGGAACACACACCTGCGCCGGGAACACCAGATGCGGCGTGTTTCGCCTGTTTCCTTATGGGGCTGTGGAGCACTTGTACAAGAAACTGGCACGAGATTTAGTTAGGGGAAAAGTGTTGGATCAAGAAATGTTAGATTCAATCTAAATGTTCGATGGATGTGTTTTCTTTATCCAAAAATAAATAAGAAAATTGGTAAACTCGACACGTTTACTTTTCTTCTATAAAATATATCAAATAAAATCAAATAAAAAAACATATCCATCTATTGTAAAAAGAGAACTAGGAATGGAATATAGGAACTAGAAATTCCATCCATTTTATATAATTACTTTGACATTTAAACAATTATAGCTTTGTAAATTTTAATAGAGATGCACATATGCGTGGGAAAATGATCCAATTTATTCAATGTGAAATTTGATATTCCAAAATTTTCTTAATAACACATACGGAAAAATAAATTAGCAACCTGAACAAAAACATCATCATGAAAAGTAAAGATCGTAGTGGTGAAGATAAAAATGCAGCACAATATTATAACAGTTATGCAATCAATTATTAACATTCTAATCTGTAAATGTAGCCAGGCAAAAGAAGAAATTAACGAACGGACATATGGTTATCTGTATGAAGAACTTTCCCAAAACCATGTTCAAAGAAGTAACAATCACATTTTGTAATAGAATTCATAATGTTCATAAACTGGTCAATCGGATTCATTGGGATCTGTAGATATAATCCGAAAGCCCTTGTTGACTTATTGAGAGAATACGAATAGTTTAGTTTCAGCTCAACTGCTAGGGTCTGACTTAATCAGAATTGGTGAGCTAACAACCATAACGTATTCTCAGACACGTTCTGATGCAGAGAGAGGCTCAGCTCGCTCTCAGTCGTGCGTCATCACACGGAAAGTGGTTGAATCTCACGAGATGATGCAACCAATGATGCTCCTTTGATCCTGGTAGCGAGGACGTATCAAAGATGGCCTTCGGTTAGGAAAGGCAACTTTGAATGCTACATTGTACTCCAACAGGTGAGTATACGACGAAGAAACTTTTCTTGGGGAACTGGAAGAAGAGTTATCTACAATTGCAATAATTAAATCCCGCAGATAAAGAAATGGCAAGAAAGCGCATCGCATTTTTTAAGGAAGGATAGGAGACTCTGGGCGACCTTGAGGTAGCAGACATCCTGTTAGACGGTGAGAAGACCTGCGTTAAAGTTGTAGAATCCTTTCGGAACCGGACACAGAACGTGATCTGTTAATCACGGGCAGAAGACCTCTGGGCGACCTTGGAGAAAGAGACATCCTGTTAGTCGGGGAGAAGATCTATCTGCAGTAGTAGAATTCTTTCTGGACCGGGCAGAAGAGTAGATCTGTCGGTGCTGGACAGACGACCTCTGGGTGGCCTTGGAAAATGTTCCCGGTCAGACATTAGCCAGACCGGAGCACATCCTGGTTCCGCGGGTGAACGAACCGCCGCCGCGCGGTTTAGCTCCCATTAACCGCGTCATATTAGATTAGCTGCTCCTCGGCACCCGCATCAACGAGTACACGACCCGGGGTTGAGGAAGACCCGGCGTTGTTCAGCAGTACTGTAAATAAACCCGACACTCTAGAGGACAGAGTGTCTTATAACAGTATCGCACCTCTAAAGCCTATCGCTTGCCAATATTAGCATAACGATTCGTCCACTTCCTGCGCGTCGTCGCCCACCACTCTCCTAATATAGACTTTGGCGTGGGCGTTTGTCGACTCTAAGTTAAAACGGATGTTATAGTGATGTTTACTGAAACAATTGTTATGACAAAAACCTTTTAAGACAATCATCGTCTAGCAGGACTTGCATAGAACTCGAGAAAATTTCCATCGAGAAAGCTTTGTCTCATTTCGAATGCAACTCTCGGTGGACGCAAAGTACAGCATTAAAAATAATACGATGTTTCCTTGTTACATTCACTAAATGGCAAACATGATTTCTGGAGGTTTACGTGAATTCACTAATTGGGAAACAAGGTTACGTGGTTCACGTTGGTTGTGAACCATGGGCATTCTGGGTTTGGCTACTTATACCCAGTTTCTTACACTAACTTTTACCCTTCTCAGAGGTAAGGTGACATTGACAGACCGATTCCAACAATCACTCACAACTCTTTGAGTATAATTAAAATCCAAAATCAAATCTTCTTCAAAGTTATATGCACGAGGCGAACATAAAAAGTTAAAAACACAATTTATAACGTAGGTAAGTCAATAAACTTTGCAATTAAACTCATATTCAACTAAAAACATATATCGCCCATTACGTGTGGAATTTGAAAAACAAATCAGGCCAAATTTTATGAATCCTAAGACGAACTGAGTTCCACCGAAGTGACGGGATCTCATTTCCCATAACCCTGTGTACAAGTGTGACCCAACTGACACGACTAATGGAGGCCGATCTGGTTAAAACAACAGCTGTGGCAGTGTGATTACAGCACGGAGCACTAATTCCCGCTGACAAGAAGTTTTCTTCCACTGCCACTGCCTCACCACGCTACGCCGCCGCGACTCACCAAGGGGGATCTAGAAATAACGATCGTTAAATTGCTGCCCAAGGTCAACGGTCCTGTTTAATTGAGTTAGGAGGACTCCTCCTCCTAATTAGTAGTGTTATTGCCCCTGTCCGACTGGACCGAGTCCGATCAGTGTTGACTCCTTGTAGGGGAGTGCTGACAGCGTATCAGGATAACATAATACTCTGAAATCGACATAGATCCAGCCAGGGTATCAGAAGGATTGGAGACGGCGTTGTTAATTAGATCTTAATGGGTTTTCTTACCAGCGTTCCCCAACAGTAATAACTCATTTGATTAAATAGATAATTTATTAAAAAGTAATTTATCTTGAATAAAGTTTAACGCTTTTCAGGCAATTTTGTAAAATACAAAATCAGCCTAAAGTAATTTTGTTGTCCTCATAGTAGTTACCGAAAATGTATGCTTACCCCAAGCACAATAGACTATCAACAAGGCTTGTTGAACCGATAACTATTCCAAAAACTCCAAATAAGTTGCAACTTAGTACAAAAATGTATCTTATAAATATATCGACGAGTTCGTTGGCCAGCTTGTTACCGTACGCTATTTTTGTTTCTTTGTGACTGCCGTTCATCAAAAATATTTCACAACTCCATTATTTATGAAGCTGGAGTAAAAATTAAAAAAAGTAATCTGGAATGCTTACAGCATCTTATAAATGTTTAGTGATAAAAACATTTTTTGCCTCAAACGGTTTTCGAGATATTGAGTGTATGTAAATACCATGAGAATAAATTAATAATATGTCTGTTGTCACAGAATCTAAAAACTTCTGACTCAGTCGAAAAGACTAAACAAATTTTAAACATCCGGGCATATTGTCCCCGGGCATTGCGAATAACAGTAAAAATTAGAGTGGGGTTCCTCGCCGTCTAGAAGATAAATGTGAGTTATGACCTCTAAATCAAATCGGTAACGGCCCCCTGAAGACGAGAGCGGGATAGATTCTGCCAGAAGTCGTGAGCCGACGGTAGTCACGCTGCCCCCCGGCTGCTAGCAGCATTAGCTGATGAGTAACCTACCGGTGACCTGCTGTTTAGCAGCACGCGAACATTAGTCACCGCCACCCACCGGCGGCGCCAGGCGTCCGCTTGTTCCGTATCGAATATGTAAATATCGATGATATTAGTCGATTGACTACAATCCGGTTCTTTCATTAATCGATTTTTTTAACTATCGAAAATGTTTTGATTTTGATGTACCAAAATCTTTTATTTAATTAATTAAACTACTATAAAACATGTAAATAAATCAAAACAAGCGGTAGTTATTATTATTGTCACTATATTCTAAAAAGAAACAGTGAATATTAACTTTGATTTTGAAAGGAAGATTATGTTTTACAGTGAATTGCAAATTTACGCGTGACATAAACACAAGTTATAATGAGTTAAATTCGAAAATACCAGTTTATTCGATTTTATGATCGATAACTTTCACTATCGATAGTTTGACTCCGATACTCAAGTGACATCTATGTTCTACAAGCTGACTGCATGGATGACACGGAGTGGGATCCTAGAAACGATTTCACAACCATGATGAGTGCGAAGTGCAGATGTAGCATTCCTTTATTTCCTGTGGAATGTCACTTAGACCACCATTAGTTTCTACGCTACTACTGGGAATTGAGAACAACAATTGCAAGATATGTCGCAAACAAATGGCCCACTCAAAAATAAGGCAAATATTATTACTTTCTTTATTCCATTGAGCTCAGACATTCATCATTGGAACGTTCGAAAAATTGCTGGTTACCTTTTTTAATATGCTTATGAAATATTTGTTTTTTGCGTTCATATAATTGAAAATCATTAATTATATTCCAAGATCAATTAATTAATTTTAATTATAAAGTAATTATTCTGGAACCAACACTCGGTCAGACACTGGCCCATTACTTTTATTTTATGTTTTGAATTTCTACCCCTACTCGTATTGAAATATACAAGTGTTTTCTTTCATTTTTTTATTACAAATTTGTCTTTATTTATTCATTTATTTTTATAGTCTTTGTAGCAGGTATAAAAATACCGACCACCATTGGGTATGAATTCAAAATTTTTGTTACATATAAACAAAACAAAATAATAAAAATTTACACTTTAAAGAAATGTTTACAGCGTTATTTGACCTATATGTTTCTAATGTAAATTTGTAACACAACTAAATTATAGATTTGAATAAAAAGCGTTTCATTTAGAGAATATTCTTTTAATAAACATAATTTAAAAGGCTGAGGCCGAATTATTATAGTTTATATCTCTTTAACATTATAGCACACACAATATATTATTTCAGATTGCAGATCTCGAAACGTAGTGTTACTGATTTCTTGTTTCACTGAACGATGGCAAATGTCCGGAAAAATCCTGTTTCCTTCACACTATATTATATTATATAACAAATACCGGACTAGTATTTAGGCTGAAAATAAAAATCATCATCGTCTCTCGCCATCTTTGAAGAATAAACTTGAGCAACACAAAATAAATGTTTAAATTAAATGTTATAAGACAAGTTTGCATTGTGTGTCAATCTATTTAAAACTGTATTTGGATTAATTTCTGACATTACATTCTCTCTCTCGACTTTCAGCGCAACGATAAGAACACACAAAATTCATATATGCTGGTAAACCATAAGTAACAATACATTAGTTCACATAGTATCTCAACAATTACTCTCAACCTGAACGTCGTAAATCAGTAGTTTACAGCAGGGAGCAAAAACACATCTGCAATCTGCTATATTTTGCGGACGTGTTTAGACAGATGTGGCTCCTGGGTTACTCTCACCAGATGCTAGCATGCTCTGCATCTGAGACAGGCAGACAGACAGACAAGACAGGACAATCTGCAATATGGCGACGATGCGACGTTCGAGACAGCTGGGACTTATCAAACTATTCTGGGCTGCCCCGATAACCTGTAGGGAAGGCCTTGTTGAAAGGTTCACGGGGGTAGTCACCGAATCGTAGTTAAATATTGGGTCAAGATCAAAAATCGATCTATTCATTAACATTATTAATATATCGCAAGATCTAATGTATGGAGAATATTTCAAGAGAGCCTAGATAATTCCACAAGGAAGAATATTGAATAATGTTTCAACTATTCGTGTCAAAATTCCACAACATTGGATAAAATGAACAAATTTAAACAAATACGTCACTATAAAAATCGTTAGTTTCGGTTTAAAAAATTATGACAACGTTCGTACAAGGTTGTTATAATTCCTGACATATGAGTTACATAACGCTCTGGTATTGTTAGTTTATTTCAACTTAAAATGTAGTTATATGTTAGGTTAATTATTCACCTGAGGAAGAGATCAGATTGCAGATTTCGAAACGTAGTGTTACTGATGCTTTGTTTCACTGAACGGCAAATGTTCGTAAAAATCCTGTTTCCGTTACAATATTGTATTTGGAAAATAAAATAGTGATTTCAAATTATTAAAGTAGGCCAGTAACCTATTTCTACTTTACCTCGAAAAACGTAGCAAAAATTAGCAAACGTCTCTAAATTTATCAAGTGAGCAAACTGAATTTTAACGATAATGACCTTGTCGACGTCCGGAAATAATGGGAGTCCTCAAAGGACCAAAGGATAAATTAATGGACTATAATGGAAAGTAGTGGAGCTCGCTTTAGGATAAATTACGAGACCGCAACGGAAATGGAACATAACGATTAGAATCTATCGTTATCATTACATTCCAACGCTAGATTGCGGAAACGAGGCCAGGCGACACTTCAACGACGACGCCGAAATGGGTGTAATACTCTATACCTAATGGGGAAGAACCATTTTCTTTATGGGTTGGGAAAACACTTTTGCTAAATCCTTGAAATGTTTCGCTAGGTATATAAGAAAGAAGTTATTTTATAGGAGGTATTATACATTTCTGAATATTGTTTAACTTGTACTATATTTAACAGAAATGATCTGTTACATTTTGCTTAGTCGGTTTATGATATGCCTTAAGATATTAGCAGAAATCGGCAATGTGACGAGAAAATAAAGTATGTTACATTTGTACTGTTTGGAAGATATGCAACTTTTCAATGAGGAATACAATAATTTTACTGACTTTCAAAATTATGCATGCAATTTACATACCTTACATTATTGTGTTATTTTATGTTCAAACATTAGGAATTTATTAGCCGGATTACACTTATAATTAGAAAGGGTGTCGTTTAAAGGTCACTTAGTTCCTAAAATTATATCAATTTTAACTTCTTCGCCACTGTCTCATAATCTTAAAATGTTTGCCCGTCATATTGAAATGAAAACGAACAACCATGCTAGTTTTATATCCTAAACGTTTGTAGCACAAGAATCTATAAGATGATTTACAAAATTATACCTATATTTGCAATGAAAATCCTTGAGCTTTTTCTCTGGAAATTCTTGGTTTTTAGAACCATGTATACAGATTTTTTACGAAGAAGCAAGAATTTTACACGCCTTCTTCTACGCTGTTCCATTTGAACTCTATACATTTTAGAAGGAGTTGTTACACCCCATATTTCAATTAATGGGAAGTTTCAAAATCCATATAGCTGGAGTTTTCACTTTATACAGTATCTTTATAAAAAATACCTTTTGTGCTGAAGTAAAATATTAATGAATTATTAATAATTAAATTAATTATTCAGCAAAATAATTCACTAATACTAACTTAAACTATCGATGATATATCTATTGGCAGTACACGACGCGTGCTTAATAATAATGTACGCCTTCATTTTCCGAACCGCAATCGGGCTACATCCTTCTGTTTTTGACTTGTACACAAGCGGTAATTTCCCCAAATTTGGCCAAATTATACAGTTTACTAATACAGCTAAACCACAATACCTAATAAGCCCCTGTCTATCTTGTTATACGCCATGGGATTATGTTTAAAACATGCTATTACTACTTGTGAATCCTACAAATGTGTAGAACTTGTTTGATGCCGAATTCATTTTCAAGCTAGCGTAATTTGAAATTAAAATGACTTACTTATAATATGATTCCAGGATTGCTTTAAAATATCAATTAGAGTAAATAATACTTATAATAATAATAAAATTTACATTAATATAAAATGTAAGTGCATACATGGGTATTATAGGCCACTCTTCCCCTATCTACTACTTGTTTTTACTCGATATAAGTAGGTTTAGATTAGGTTATTATAAATACGTGTATAGTAGTACCAAAGTTAAGGTAGTACCGAAGCCCGCGCTGACTGATGGCAAGGGGTATTTCCGATCGGTATTTTCCCGACCTTAGATCCGTGCCAGATCTTCCACCGTGATTTGATGTAAGGAAAAATACCTATCGGAAATACCCTGTCTATCAGTGCAGGCTTCGGTGGTGCCTTTCCGCACTTCTGGCGAAATAAGAATACCTCGAGATAGTACCTAAATTCAAGCCCAGATTGAACTCTCGTAAAGGTTACCTTTGACTTATTCTATTTATAATAAATACGTAGGCCTATGTTTACTTGTAGGCCAACCTACTAATATCGCATAATAACAGGTAGTAGATAGGGACAGAGTGGCCTCACATATTAATAATAAAAGTTCCCAAATATTTTTAATCTCATGGGAAAACCATGGCATCAATTTTGAGATTATAAATTAGTAAAATTATTTTCTTAAACTTACATTGGCGCACACTGTAGCATATATTTCAACTTTGTCCCAAAAGTTTCATAAATAACACCTCTCCTTTATTTAATCAATAAGTACATTTTATTTAACTTTCGCATTCTATAAACATGTTTATTTAAGTAATTGCTAATTGAATACATTCAAACTCTTGTGGTTTACTCTCCAACCTAGGAATGAAATTAATTCTTTCAAACTACATCTCCACATTTAAGATGCTAATGGTCCTTTTGTTGTATCTAGCCTTAAAATACCGAAGGAGGGGAGGGGGTGAGCGCAACCCCTGTGAAATTAATTTAGGCTTGTACTAATATAATTTTGAAAGAGTGGTATAAGAATTACATTTCGTTTTGGTACTATTTTGTAACAACTAATTAGTTATAATGTAAAAAGCCGTACTTGCATATCTTTACTATAATTGATAAGTTATGAATTGATTTCTTTATCTGATAAAATGGTAGTACAGATATGATCGATAATTACAATTAAGAGTACTACTGAACATTTTAGGTTATGTCAAACATTCCAAAATTTAAGTCCCAATATTTGTAATTTTACGTGAGTTTAATACATTTTTTTAATTTGATACATTATTATGAAAACTTTATTTGGTATAAACCTAAATAATATAAATCTAAATTATCCTCTGTACACTGCGAGTCCAATCTTTAATACATTATTAGGCTATAAATTATTGGAATATTTACAGGATTTAATTAATAGCCACAATGAGTGATTTCCTCAGATAAGCTGTAGATTCATAAACCAAATCATAAGCAACTTTGATCAATTTCGTTGTATTACATAATCTCTTGAAAAGCGAGTTATAAATAAACCGCATTCAAACTGGTCAAATCAATAATGATGGTAAACACAAGTAAAACATTCAAGCCCTTCAACCCTTTACTTAGAATAAACTATTATTATATTAATTAGGAACAATAGATTTAATTTAGTTTAGAATGCAGTAGCTTTTACAAGCTTTTAATAGTTTCTAACCACAACTGTAATGTAACAGAAAATAATTTGCCGATTTAAGTAATACGAGTAATTTTGATCAAAGAATTAGCTATAGATTTGTTAACGAATCTCTATAAAATCTTTATTGTATTCTTTAAACTAATAATTATTTTAATAAAAACAATATTTAAAACACCTAAATTTTGTGTTGTTTCTACAACAATAATAATGAAAAATAATTTAATAGCTTTTATCCCAGGAAGTGAGAAACAACTTTCCTTATCATTTCAGCACACATTACCGGTATTCAAAAGTAAACAACGTTAGTAAATTCACAATTACAACAAACAATAAATTAAATATAAATCAGTAAACCAACCTTTTATGTCGGATTGATCGAGGAAAGCAAACCGAAGAACGACAGTCCTCTAGACGCAAACACAAACAAAAACCACAACAAACCGGGAGGCACGGTCTCTGAGACGTCCTCACAGTAAACACCCACTTCACTGACTGACTGCCTTGCGGGAGACGCGCGACGAGCTCCTCCCGTTTGTTTTCAATGGGGTGATCGTGACAGGCGGAGAGAAAGAGTGGGGGCAGAGCCGAGCAGTACCGATAAATCCCGAACATTCCTGACAAACCCTGTACATGCGGCTGATAGCGACCTCAGTTCGGAACGGTTCTGATTTCTATTATCTTACGAATTAATGAGTCGTTTTATATCCGAAGTAATGAGTCGTTTTATATCCGAACATATCTGCAAAACATAGAAATTATATCGAATTAATTATATTAATATTGAACTTTCTTTATAACTCCAAAAATACTTTACAAAATGTGAGATGGTGCACAACGAATAAAATGTCATAATCTAGAATAGAATAGAAAAATTATTTATTTTCTTGAAAATATGTACAATAGTAAAATTATATAAACATCATTTATACCTTAAGCACAAACACAAACATTGCTCCTTAGTTGTAGACACAATTGACATGAGAATAAAAATAAAACAATGTTACTTTTTATTAAAGAAATATGAACATGTCTTTTTTTATTTTAATACAGCTAGGGTACATCAATAAACAAAATTCAAGAAAACAAAATAGGACCTCAAAAGGCAAGGAACTGCCTGTGTAGAGGCTCCAACTTTCTTAGAAAAACAAAAGAAAACAACACTCAAGCAAATGAAATTAACAAATAAATTCAAATACGATAAATCTACCCATTTAAACTAAGCTTTAATAAAACAAATTTGAATAAAAAACACATTATATAATTTTCAAAGTCTAAAGCTAATTCAGTATACATAAAATGCCATAAATATAAATTATAACCATATCCAGTTATCTTTTTGTGATATTAGAATATATTCAAATTAATAGGACAAAAGCAACATATTATAATGTGGAGTCCTTAATTTGTAGTAAATAAATTAATAATTACTTAACCAAAAACATAATTATAGAAATATGACAAAATCAATGACAACTACCTGACTTAAATACCTAACATAGCACGTGACATAATTAATAAATACAAAATTATCCCAATTATATTATATTACTGTACAGATTTATGATACAATTATACAAATTTATACAATTTATTGAAGTCTGCCATTGTCACTCAGAAGGCTTAAGTCCAGGCAAATCTGTCTGTTTGTTGGATATATAGAGAATGAGAAATAAGCTATAGACTTGAAATTGTGCATGCAACTTCGACCAAGCCTGATAAGTGTCATTTTGTGTCGTCTGGCGTACGCGATTATAATGCTGATCTGATCTATAGTACATGGAAATTATCGAATAATTTCTAACTAATAGTAATGTAACCTACAAATTATATTTATTTGATTAAGGCAGTTGGAAAATGCAATGAACCAAATATAATGTTACGAAACAATTTTATTGGTTTACATTTTAATACGAAAGATGCAATTAAAAAACTCAACATAATTGTTGATTTTGTGTTTGGAGACCCTGAAGATAAATTCTTTAACTACTATGCTAAGTAGGGCTCTTTTTAATCCTCCTGGATGTTTAATCCATCCACCCTCGAACGTCTTTTTTGGTATTTCGATACTCCGTTGTATTGGTTTATTTGTATGTAGACAAGAGTAATTGCCTGCCATTAATTACGTTGTAAAATAAATTTAATTGCGCTGCATCCTGCAGCATCCAGCTTTGAAAATGTAATATATATATATTACATTTATACATATACATACATATACATATTACACCACCAGGCTCTATTAAATTCAGAGGAGTACAGAGCGAGAACGCGCGGACTGCTTATTCCACTATTCTAATACGCGGGCTATCTCTAGTTGGCAGGAGGGGCCCCTCCATCCCCACTTTTTCTCTCCGCCTGTCACGATCACCCCATTGAAAACAAACGGGAGGAGCTCGTGAGACGCGCGGGCCAACAATCGTTGTTAGTGGGGGGGGGAGGTACGAGGAGGGGAAGGGGTAACACTACACATTGTTGACTGCCTTCCTTCGCTCTCTGTCATATCGTATAATCAACGCTGTTCTGTTCTCTTAACTTATAATCAGAACAGTAAGTTCCAGCTCACAAAAAAAAAAAAAATCCATTAAAGCTATAACTATGACAAAAACCAACACAATAATAAATTGTTATTTCTTACACCAAATGAACATTTTTAAACTAGGTGCAGTAGATTAATATAATAGATAATGTAAAATTTTATTAATAAATAAGGAGGGTCACCCAAAACTAACTTGGACAAGAAGGAAAGGACATAAGTTCATCTTTTCTAACATGGTTATTAACATATTGCATGTTAATTTGATAGTTTTAGATAGTTAAAGAGTGTTTATATTATAAAACTGTCATAACTGCAAGTATCACATTTTAAAATGACCTCATATCAATTACAATTTAAATTTATATTTATACCTATATATATATATAATGTGATACTTGCAGTTATGACAAATTTCCAGACAATTAAAATTGTTGAATTCTGGAAAATGGTACAGTATTATCACAGATTAAAGATATTTTATTTATATATTAGATTTCTATAAGAATACCATTAGTCTGTGGTATTATTAAAGCTTGGCCCTAGAACCCCATTTTCTTAAAACCGCAAATGCTTAACACTATTTGTTATTTAACATGTGTCTATTAGAGAATACCTGTGCTAATTTTTCTGAAAACCCACGCATTCCTAATTTGCTGAACAGTGACTGTTCGGGAAAATGTGTCTGATTCTTAGGTTTCGCCTCTGTTCCAACAGTAACTGATTAAGGTGTGTTCCAAGAAACCTGAAGGCATTACCTTAACATTTCGTAAAACGTCATGGTACTCTTCTAAAACTCAGTTCTCCCATTGGTTCCAAAAAATACTCTACAACTACACGTCATTAAATTCAATACCATCCAACTTGTTTACTTATTAAATTTAAATCCTAGATGTTCAGGATACTTAGCTCTTAACCTCCACCTCCTAGGGCCTCCGCATTAATTTCTGCAATGGGTTCCCATTGATTTCATACAATGACCATGCCAATTTTGGTTACCATTCATATATTCCTAGAAAATCAGACCTATTATGAAGAAAATTATTCACGCCCTGTAAATTAGCCCTTTCTAATACCAAATGGCTCACTCATAGTTTATTCCATAGAACGTTCATAACAATTTAGGTTAAAATCAATCTATTTATAAGGCGATCAGGGTATTTTTGGGGAACAAGTTATCACCCCTCCCTCAACTGAAGGTTCTCAACAACTATCCTCAGTCAACATTTATTCAATGCCGTTTTCGTGAAGATCAATGTATTACTAGGACATTAAAGATCCCTGTGTAGGAGTAGTTTTAGCTTGGATGTTAGAGTTAGGTCCCTATATCTCCGACATTCCATAGAACGTTCATGACAATTTCGTCCAGAAAGAATTTCGGATGAAATCTAAATTTGACATGGACTCAGTACGATGAGTAAATTGTAATGTTTTCCTAAAATGATTCGTTCAAAATCTGTACAGCTGATCTGATAAGACAAAAGAGAGTTGAGTTTTGTTTTTCTTTTATACGTGCGATGGGATTTAATTTTCATTTCATTTTTGTCCGAAAATAGGGTTTTCAAAAAATATAGAGAAAAATAAAATGAAGCGTTAAAAAAGAATAAAATTACAGTTTATGAACATCTTTAATAGTATTTCACTTAGAATGTTACGTATTATACTCTTCTAACATATGCAGTATAATAAATTCTTCTTATAAATCGAGAAACGATAAACAATTATTTGCATACAAGGTGGTACATTTTATATGTATAACATTATACATTTATTACATTAGGGTGATTTGCATCAGAAAGTAGTGTTATATTTTAATCATTATATGTTAAATCACTTATTACTTATTATTAATGAGACTTGTAAGATATTACCCATATTAAAGCATAAATCATATACTAGATCACATATTATGTATATTACATGTTAGTAAACGGATACTTGATTAGTTCTACGATGTAAAACTATAATTTAACACGTGTAGGTACTATAATATAAGAGAAGAAAATAAGTGTAATGTAGGGGGAAATGGAGACCATTGAAGAACATTTTGTATTAATTTATAATCAGGAGAAAGAGCAATAAACTTAGAAGAGATATGGATCATGCCACAGGTCAAAGTACAGTTCCAAGGAATAAGAATCGGTGAGAGAATTGTCACCGGCAAGTCACAGAAGTGAGGATCAGGATGTGTCCTTATCGGTGGACCTGCTCGACTTCCTGGTCCTGGCAAGATCTGTATTTAGTCTCAGGTGTTTGTGTGGGAATAGTTACGCTCTCAGGAAATTCTTCTTCATTGTTAAAAATCAGAGAGATGTAAATATGGAGTATATCAACCACGAGAAATACGTTTTTCCCACAATATATTCGTTAGAAATAGTGCAGAAAAATTTATAAAGAATTCCTTCTTCATTTTTGTAACTTCTCTTCCCACATTTCATAACCATAAACCCACGAAATGCCATAGAGTTACAGATTGAACTGTTGCATGAAATTATACATTAAGAAAGATTCAGTTTGATGATGGAGTACATTCCTATGCTATCCTTAGTGAAGACTTTTAGTTTACTTTATGCTTTTACGCGATATGTGGTCTTGTATACCCCTACCTGTATTATGCAGTTGATATTCAGGTTCACTTGGAATCCATAGTTGGCTTTATATAATTAATATTTTTAACTTCACTCGATAGGTCTTCTTGCAATTTCTAAGCTGCCCCTACTCAGCAAAATAATTTAGAAATAGAAATGTGCTGCATATTTTAAAACTCGGAAACAATTAGTGAGTTTTGCCATATTAAATACTAAGGGATTATTTGAAAATTAACTTAAACAAACAATTAAGTTATTGAATAAAGATTCTTGGAGATATTGGTAAATGTAATACCACTAGTAATAATGTTCGCACATATTTTCAATATTAATTTTATGCGAGGCCTTTAGAAATCAAAGATTTCTTCGCCAGGCGACTTCACAAATAAATAAATATTTAAATGTTTTAAAATAATAAACACACAATAAAGAATGTGGGAATATGGTTAGCTAGTATAAAATATTCAAATAGAGTTACATCTTTTCGTATAAATTGAGTTGAGAGTAGAATCGAATTTTCAATAGGACCGTCTTCATTGTTTGTAACTTTTTCTTGATGTTTGTTTATGTCAAATGTTTCCCGATCATTCAAATGTGTTGTATTTGTAAATTTTGTAGTAATCTTAAATTTGTATTTAAGATTATTAAAAAATGTATTTATAGAGTCACCTGACAAAATTTTTGCTTTCGAAAGGCCTCGCCAAAAATTTTGAAATCAAAAATGTGATCATTATTAGTGGAAACAAATTAAGTTATTGTTTGTTTATTTCATTCATTCATATGTAGCTACATCCCCTGTAGTCTAAACCTTTAGAAACAAAGTACATAAATAGATTATTCAGATTGAAGTACAATCCTGGGATATCTGAAAGGTCCGTTAAGTCCTGCGTTTGTTAGATTTTGTTCTAGAAGAAGCAAACACTGTACTATGGAAGGATCCCAGCATATGTGTGACATCATCGTGGACCAATCTGGATTGCCTTAATTTAGAGCACTTATTGACGACTGGGCTGACGTTCTGACAGAAGACGTCAGATGGAGCGGGGGACAGACAGGTCAATCAGCGACCACACGTGGTATGTGTCCTGACAGTTGACCTCATCTCGTCGTGCTCTGGCAAATAAGCAGTAGTAGTCGGTGCTTCTTCCTTCACCATAACTTCAGATGGAGGCCTTGGTAAGCAATATGAAGTATCGGAGATAAATAGGCAGTACCTTACTTTGGGTTGGCCGTTCCGTTTGACAAACGGAACATATCCTATATTAGCTTAATTGAGTACGAAACAAGCAACAGGAAGATTGAGGAGGAAGTCGGAGTATACAGAATTCTCGCAGGATCGGCCAATAGTTTTGAATAGGATGGATATTCTGTGGATATTCAGTGGATAGATGGATATTCAGTGTTCTCACCACTTCTTGAGAGGTATGTTTTACTAGACTGAACCCGTAGTGTAGGGGTTGTTCCTAGCAGTGTTTCTATGAACTGGCCATCCTTTATCCTCTTAGCAGTCACATCACAACCACCTTGTCCTTCCTCTGTGTTTCCATGTCATTGGGGATGTGAGCCACCTGGTGATGGAGGTAGATTACAGGGGTGTTGATGTGGTAACGAAATGGAAACTCCCAAATTTACGTTCTTCCAGTATGTGACAAAGACGCTAATTTAGGTCAGGGAAGAACAAACCTAGTTTAGACCAATTTGTTATGTACAAGGTAAGCAACAAACACAGTTGTTATATCCATCTAAATTACGTTGCAAGAAGACGTAGAACCACTAACGTACATAGTTGCAGCGTAGGCTGCAAGGAACAGTAGTAGTCTGAACCCTCAATTTGTGTATAGGGATCATGTTTATAGGTTGAGTACCGTTTCCACAAGGAATACAAGGGGTAATTATTCATATTGCTATAAAACAATAACACTAAATTCTCTTTTGGATAAACAGTTATTTTAACACCCATATGAATTGAAGCGTGAAGAATACAGAAAAAATATTAAATATGCCTGAAGTACAATTTGTGCCTACTTTTAAAAAAAGGAGGATATGTTTAGATTAATTATTTTTGTCGGTGGCACCACTCAGAAACGGCAATACCTCAATAGACAGCAATATTCTTGAAATGCATGAAATTTTACACCTTAGAAAGGATGTGGAATACACGTTTCTAAAATTAAAACCTCGTGAGATATGAGTCGAAATGTCTAGGTTTGATATATTTTTTTAAAATATATATATATATCCAATAACTCACACTCGGTGGCATTTTCAGAAATGATGAGATTACGAAATCGTTGATAAATAACGCTTTCTTACTTGCGACTATAATTAATTTTATTTTTACCTGTAGTTTTTTCGCTGTGTGTACCGGAAACCCGAAAATGAAATGAATGTGAAATTTAAGACCCTTACCGGGCTTTCTTAAACGTGACTTTGCCCGTCTGTCTATCCGTATGTGCGATGGCTCTTAATGAAAGGGTCCTAGACACCTGATACAAAGGTTCGTAAATTGTAAAAAAAAGTGCCCTATTGATTTTGAGTGTCATAAGGTAAAAGGGCATTCCGTCTGTGTGTCTGTCATTCTATAAGTGTTGTTACATTCTGTCAGATTCTTCGATACTCCGTTTTATCAATGTATTGTGTGCGTCACTATCTCTATCATGAATAGTTTTGTATTGCAAGGCTTGATAAAGAGGTGGAATGTACTGTGTTTTCTGAGTTGATGTAAACCAGACTTGTGTGGTTGAGATGTTGCGCGCATGATCGGCACCATCCCACATGGTATCTGTCTGCGCGGTGCGCACTACACACATTGCTGGGCTTGAGCCCCAGACCCCAGACAGCTGAGGGCTCTTGACACGTCATGTTTTAGTCAAGTGCTAGATGCTCGACCAGTCTGGCCTCTCTTGTTCTCACTCACCAGCATAGCTACAGTCCTGGCTCCTATGTGTGTGTGGCAGAACTAGTAGGTAGGAGGTGCTGCGTTTCCAGCAACAAAATGGAAGCAAACGATAAAAGGATGGACTTAGAGAGAAAACACACTGCCGTGAGCCCTGGTACCAACAAACCAAACCCTTCTAAGTCAGCCATTTCCAATTCTCCTCAGGGGTTCATTGGGTTACCCATCCCAAATGGTGGGGTTTATTCTGATAAATTATTCATTTGCGATGAAGGTTGGTTGATGTATTCGAGTCAGCCTTTTTTTGTTAAAGAATTCATCACCCTCATACAAGTAGCCTACAGTAAATAGCACCTACTGATTTTCCTTGGTATGATAGGTGACATCACTTGTGGTCATGTCTTATTTTCCTTGGTATGATAGGTGACATCACTTGTGGTCATGTCTTATTTTCCTTGGTATGATAGGTGACATCACTTGTGGTCATGTCTTATTTTCTACGGTACTGTTAACACATACATCTTGTCCCATATCACTTTATCCCATATCATAGAAACCCATGCATCAGATCTAAATTGAATAGTGTTCAATGAGTGTTCCAATAATTTTCACTCAGAAACTAATTCACCACTTCGTTGAATTTGTAGAATCAATAGACTATTTAATGATAGGTTTCTATAGAAATTCGCTGCACTTTGTCAAGCGTTTCTAACAGAATATGTAAAAACTGTGCAGCATTCATAAATTAACGTCCATACAAACTACAAAAAATAGCTAAGAAATGTCTGAGGGAACCTGCTTAACCCTTTCAGGGCCAGGACCAAATGTGAGGTGTTGCAAAATTTTTTCACATATCATATCCCCTTGTGACTAGTCAAAAGTGCCAGGCTAAAATTGGCGATTTTGCAGTCTCTTAGATTAAAATTTATAACTTTTCATAACAATTAGAGAATGACCTAAAAGTTGCACCAAATTACTCGTATAGATATATACTATCAATAAAAAAATATATAGATGTAGTTTTAAGTAATTTAAAATTTAGAAAAAATTATGTTTTAATGAATTACATATAAATTTTTTTATTTTTTTTTGTAAATAACTAAAAAAGAAAAAATAATTTTACCGTGGGAAGCTATGTTATTATATTATACATTTAGAAAGGAACAACCATACAAAATTTTGTGTTATTTCTCTCATAAATAAATTTATTATGACACATTTTGTATAAATACGCATAATTGTACTTCGCAACATTTTATAAATGATAAAGCAACTGACTCTTACACTGCAAGAAACTTAAAATAAATATTCACATTATGGATGTACCGGTAAACAGATGATTGTAGGATCCATAAACAGTTTCAATACAGTTAAAAAAATTATTTACCAAGAAATATTTACACAATTTTATTTGAAATTTATTTACACTTTTTCTATTTACAAATATGCTACTTACAATTTCACTCCCGTGAGATCGCAAATTGTCAGTCATTGTAACTACTACACACAATAGCTAAGCAGGTAACTACTAACACTACTAATATTTACAACCACAAAATAAAATAATGAAGAAGAATCCAGCATACAATAATACAATTACACTAAAGCATAAAGAATTAACAACAATAGATCGAGTCAGCTGATAATGTCACGTGACAATTACGAAATAAAAATGCATAGACTTCCAAAATAAAAATGATATTCATATTAATTATCTACAAATATACCAGGGAATAAAAAAACATAAAACTTTAATCATTTGACATTGTATTTATTTAAAAAAACAACGAATATCAAGGCGGCACGAATATCAGACGCGATGTGTGGCGGCAATATATTGCTGCCTGGCCCGGAAAGGGTTAATACGTAGGCACAGTTTACTTCTTCACATGAACCTTGAAGTGTTCACGGTCAACAGCCGACTTATCGTTGCAGCAAGTACCGCTTATTTCCATTGAGTAATTTCTTGTTATTCACTCAAAAACCGAGCATTTGCACAATTACTGGAGGATAATTTTTTATCCGATACAAGTACCCCAATACTCGTACTTGTATCAGCTGTCCCTATGTATCCTTCTTTGTTCGTTGGATAGGTAAATAGCTTAAAACACACCAAAAACCTCCCGATAGAGTCATCTGTTTTGCCAGAATAAAACGTAAATGATCTGATAAGTCTATAGCTTAATAAGAATTGAAGATAAGAATTGTCTATATTGTCCTGATCACGCACCCTCTACGCTATATTGCACGTCATCCCGTTGTTACTATTGCAATTCATAAAGTTGTTTCATCTTTGAAAAGGTTGTGGTGATATGCTGCTCTCTATGTGGTTGTCTTTTCACCCACAAATTATTCCATAAGAATTGTTTTAATTTTGGGGTATTTTGACGTGCTATAAAAATGTGTTGGGTAGTCATTCACGTTAGCCCGTCAATCTGTGGATTTGGGAACAAGGGAACTTACCTAAAATATGGGATTGTTCGGTATTTCTGTGTGCCTTTGGTTGATTTTGTCGTTTTTCTTTGTTGATCTGGTCAATAAATGCTGTGATAGAGGCTGGAAGCTTTTTGATATACACGTTCATTGGAGATTCAGCATTGTCAGAAGGAGGAATATACATTTCATGTCGCGGACTTTTCGTTCTATCTGTTCTATTTTGTTTTGTTAGTGCATATTGTGCGAAGCATGTCGACTTTTTAGATGACTTTTATTTGCCAAGAAGCAGATCGTAATTTGAACGAAGTATCACGTTGGGAGATTTAACTGTGTACCAGGAAAATTATCAAATAGAAGATTGTCCAATCATCGAGACTTGTTCTGTTTCAGAAGTATGATGTTGCTCATTGCTGTCTGCTCGTCATTGGCGTCACTTTTGCATCACCTCCCGGAACTTAGGTGAGCCACGTCCAGAAATCTCCTAGGCATCGTGACGACCTTCAATAAATGGAATAACAACGACAAGAGCTGCAGGTGCTGCTCAAGGTCAGGGAATCCGTCAATTTCGTTTAATTTACTTAAGTTATTTAAAAGAGATATGTGTTGTGAGAACCCTGTGCCATTTCCATAAATGCAATATTCTTCCATTTTTATCTTCTTCCATTTCGTCCATTTCGATGAAGTAGAGAAGTAAAGAAACTAAAGTGACTTCAAGGTAATCCAGTTGTGTAAAACCAAACACAACTGTCTTTTATTAAAAGAAATTTAAATAAAAACTTAAAACAGATTCTAGTATTTACATGGTCATTGATGAAATAATTTTTATTTGAAAAGAAATAACAACAAACAAACAGTTAACAGTTCTTTGAGTGACAGTTTCTTCCACGCGCATATTTGATGACTGTCAAACATTGGAGACCAAACATAACTGATAAGTTGTTTTTATTTAAACGAGCACGTAGTAAAGAAGATAACAGAGAGGAATATTGTTTCTCTGTCACATCTAAAGCAAAACAGTATAAAGCAAAAATGTGTTTAAAATACTGTACACAAAACATTGGGTTGCATGTGCTTAATTTGAAAACCCTTCAGATAATCCGAGTTGAGAATGTTGAGGTCTGGGAAGTCAGGTCCCATTTTACCCTTCCAGCACATTTAAGAAGAGTCATAAAATCCTCTTACTAGAGTATATATCAAACTAAAAATGTCATGAATTTCTAAAAAATCGAAGAATAAAAAAGTGATTTAGCAGTTAACATTTTTTAAATTATTTATTTCCGCCTAACCTTAAAATTCGAAAACCTCAATATGGTCAAGTTCGGTTCAGTAGCTATCCCATGAATCAAATTGTGGTTCCTTAAATAAGTAATATGAGAGAAGTTGTGATTTATTCCCATCTAATCATTTTGTACTCACCTTTTTTTTAATTATGTACTCGATACTCTCATAAATTTTAATCACAAAATAGTTATATGCTAATAACATAAATTATATATTGCACACCGGAGTTTAGTATCGAAACTCGATTTCGAGACATTCTTAATATGTCGTTGCACTGTATCCTGTTCTTTACTACTAAAATTTTCTGCCTGTGAAAGAATAGTCCAATCGATTAGTCCAGTCAAACCGGTGATTATTTTGGCTTAAGCTCACACTCTGGAAATACCCCTGAAGCCAATTAAGGTGTCATTTTATAAGAAATAAGTTGTAACCTAAAATAGCGACTTCGTCGGATTGAAATTTTCAAACTTATAATGGCTTTTATCAAACAACTAAAATTGTAACCTGATACAAAACGACACGGATCTACATGTTTTGGTACAGATAACAAGATTAAAAAGATATACTTTGTTATTGCTACTTACTATATTGTTAATTAAGCCTCTCTAATTTTTATTGACCACCGTTCAAATTTTAATCCATGTAGCTAAAATTATGGGAAATATCTTTTGAAACGGTAAGGTTTTGGAAATAGAGCGTTCACATTAAAGCGTTCTGATTCAGAAAAGATTTCAAAATTGCCCTCAATTTCGACCAAGTTCCTTTCCCGTAGACAATTAGGGGCAACTCCAGCTACTTCTCTGGTAGGTAACAGGTAAGTGTTATACGATAGCTCTCAGAGAGTGAGACACACCGCATCGACCGACCGGTCCGCGGACTCCTGAATGTCGAAGCCGACAGAAGAACTCCGACGGACGGAAGTCGCGAATCAAAGACACCATTGACAGCGTAGCTCGTGCCGCTTTCGTTTGACGATAAGGGGTTATCACTTCCGGTGGACTGCCGCCATCTTCCAGGGAAATAAGCGTTTTTCAACCCGCTCGTCTCTTGTGATCTCTTTGATCTGTCTTCGGTCGTCATTTTACTGTCGCTGTCCCAGCGACGTCTCAGGGCTTGTTTACCCCAGGAAGAGATCTGTCAAGCCGACCGCTGACAGTGTTTCTACTGCAGCGTTGCGTACATTCTACAGGAAATGACTTTCGATTGTTTTACTCCACTGGTTTACTCAGAACCAATTTGTCCCTTTATTTCTACCATATAATAAGCAAGCATATTTGACTCTTTCATAACTTCGTCTAACAATAGCGAGTGTTGTTCGTGGTTAGGCTATATTATAGGTGGTACAATCGATTTATGGTCGGAAATATATTATTTATTGTAATTCATAACCCTTTCTCTGACGACAGGAGTAGAAATGTTACTCCACAATAATTACACGTTTTTAAAGTATGAAATTCAACAATTTTGTAATTAGTCCAAAATAAAATTGACTGAATATAAATATGTAACTTCTTACTATATATACCGTATTTATATTTAGAAATAATTTTCCCGTTATATAATAATAAAAACCTATCACTTTTTACTAGTCCTCCCTTCAGGAGAAATTCATCTTAGAATAAACTAATGTAGTTTCGTACCAAAAATAAATTGCACCTCCTTAAAGGTGGAAAAATCTCCTAACAGATCCCAGCCATTTTGGATTCATGTGCCATTATGCAAATCACAAATCTTGACCCCCATTAATTTAAATCGAAATGAGTATTACAATGAAAACATATACGGTTAATCGCTAAATCGGTTATTTATTATTCTATTTAAATAATGTTGGTGTCACTAGATTTATGATAAAATCCTCTAAAAACTGTTATTCAAGCAATTCTTGAAAATAATTCTGGTTTTAAAAATTTTCTAAGTTTAAAGTTTTGATGGACGCCATTTTGAAAATACTACAGATAATTTTGTGATATTCTTTTTAGTAACTGGCATTGTTTTCATAAACATTTTAGTCAAATTTGGTATAATTTAATTTATTACTTTTTAAGATATTAATTTTTGTATAAAAACACAAACAGACAGACACACAAGCATCGGGAAACCAAGCATCGGAGATCCTTGTTCATGTGGTGAAATATTTTTTTCTTGACCTGAGCAATGACGTGTATACCTTTGCCCAGAGAGTTACGGGACACCCTGTATAGAGTACGTTTATTGTCACTGCTAGCCGAGACTGCTGATGGTCAGACAATTACATAGAAACTTGGTGAAAACTAATTCACTACTCAAATTTCTTTTTAATTCTCGGCTTTAATAGCCATACTAACATCTGATACTGATTACAAAATGGCATACACTGCCTACTTTAAATTCCTTAATTTCACGAGTGATAATTTTCTGTATTTTTTCTTTATTCTGGGAAGTAATGTCAAAAGTCATAAATCTAACGTATCAAAATATTGTCCAAACCCAATGTCTATAGAACAACAAAATGCTTTTAACCCACTTCATATTCTGTTTTGCTTGATCAATTCTTCAATTTGCATACACAAGATCGTTATTGAATACACATCTATAAAACCTTCAATAGTCTCAACATCGACACGCATTTTTATGAACCGATAATATCCATACATTTATAACCCTACAAGAACTCGATTTGGGTAATGAGTACGTATACTCGTTTTTGGCTCCAAACCCGCCTCTGAAATTTCACGGGGGGATATTGATAGATCGTCTTCTTTTCTGAATTGGCGTAAAGATATTAAGTTATGTTTGGAAAACGAGACTAATTGAACAACGATAAAATGGATTGTCTTTTAAAACGTTACTTGTAACATATTGTCATCTTCACCTGTTGCAACGCATGGACAAATATTCCAATCTACAACTTTGCGATGAATAACGCGAAGTAATAAGTACTGTATATTTCTTCTCCTAACAATGCATCAGTAGCAGCCTCCTCTATGGGTGTGAATAAATAAAATGATTGCCTCTACTGGGGTATTTCCATGCAATTACTAATAATTGTTAATACAGCAGGAAGCGCATTGTTGCCGAGCAATAAATTACTCTAGTGGATAAATCAAGAATAAATCAACATTTTTGAGCAATTGTTCAATGGCAATCATGTCAGCCTGGGGTTGAACTTCAGATTTCAAGTGATTCAGATTTTTAAGAGTTACACAAGAAAACAATTTTAACACAAGCAATTGTGTAACTAAAAGTATCTTTTACCTCTTGCCTACTCTAAAGAATCTTATGATAAATACAAACACTTCAATAACCAAAATGTATACAATCATAAAATAGACAGACATTGAAACAATTGATAAAAAATAAATAAACGAGCAACTGTTATATATATATATATATATATATATATACCTTGAAATCGGAACCAGTTGTAAGCTAATATTAATTTAATAATTCATACACCCACGCAGGACGTATTGACAAACCAAGTATTGAATATTATTAGTCTAAGTTTCTATGATATACATAATACGATATGTTTAGTAACAAAGGAAAATGATTACCAAATAAATTAATATATATTCGTAAAGTTGTGACTAATGTGATGTAGCTTCGTAGTTGAACGATTGCTCTAAACGAACTGAAATACATTACGCGTTTTCGTGACGAAATTTACCTTCGGTAAAAATAATCAATGTAAATGTGTCACTATTAAATAATTAGTAGTGTTTTTATTTCAAACATGAAACTAAAACTGTACAAAATGTAATATTTGATTTGCTATAAGTTTAGTATTTTGAACTTAGGCTTAATCTTGGTTTTAGTCTTTGAGTTCAAATAATTTTATGACAATTTATGATCCTTCACATTCCGTGTCATATGGCTGTGTTATACTTTAAAATCTCCCTTCAACCAAATTTGAGGTGTACATTTAGATTCAGATTTAAAATGGGAGACTTACATCATTAAACTGAGCAAACATCTTAACTCTGCAACCTATGCGCTGAGGTGTCTTTCCTTCTTGCAGACGGAGATATGCTCAAACTGGGTTACACAGTCTTATTTGAGTCCAAATTGAGCTGTGGCTTTGTCTTCTGGGGGTTTTATCACTGTTGGCTTCTTCCATAGAATTTATCTGCTTTAAAAGAACGCCCTGAGGCTTGTTTGGGGTGTCGGTGTGTGAGATAGCTAGTGCTGTTTCGATCGAGTAGTGTCCTCACATTCACATGACTTTGTCATTTATCACCCTTTACTATTTGTTTCAAGAATCTTAATCTGTTCTGGATCAATCACGTGCCGCTAGGCAGAGGCAAAATTTTAGTTGATGGCAGATTTAGATTAACGCTCTATCAAAACCCATTGTTGTTCTATGGCCCAAAACTGTTTAATTCGAATCAAAAACGCTAAAATAAAATTAAGGAACTGAAATGTTAAAAATATGAATTTTTCAGAAAACGAAAGAGAAATTTGAAACAACTTTTGGTAAAGCACACATCTTATAACAGGACATATCTGTAATTCAGGAATTATCTGCAGTATATGGAATTCTGTATATGGATTGCGTCATAAATAAAAACATCCTCCCTAAGAGAAATTATCCTTAATTTATGATTGTATGTTCCGCGCTATCACCGCTCAAACAGATGCACGTGTCGTGGATTCAGTTCCCTTTGACTTATTTATTTATACACTTTATTAAAGTATATAATTTTAAATATTCGATTACAATTTTAAAAAGGTTAATTTTTTACTATATTTTAAAGATCTATCGAAATTGCCACAACGCTATGGAGTTTCAGAAAATAATAATGAGATATAATAATTTTGTCTGTCTACGTTAGTCAAACAAAATTTTAACAAGTAGGAATTTACCTTGGTAGTTCTGGGGTTATATCTTACAGATCTGCACATTGGTGGTAAAGAATGTTGGGGATGGGAGTAAAGTACAAGGAGAAAAAAGGATAGGGAACTCTACTTAGTCTTGAGACGGTATATAAATTGTAATGGGCGTCGTACAAAAAAAAACAATGGTTTTCCGGAATTGATTCCAACGTACAACCTTCATTTACTGATATATAAGGGAAATATCAGGATTTCATCAGATATATGTATATATATATATATATATATATATATATATATATATATATATATATATACATATATATATGAGGCACCGAAAAGTCGATAAAAAGGATAGTTTCGGTCATTTGTGCTGAACAGTAATTTGCATACTGCAAAGCTGGCCATATTTTTTAACGCAATAACCACCGGTTATCGTCTTACAAAAACAATTTTGAAGCCGACGTTGAAAATCGACATCTCGTCTTGAATTAATGGAGGAATTGGCAATCTCAAGGATGAAGCATTTGGTTATGAACCATATTTGAGATTTTAAGCTCAACCTAACCAAATGCTTCATCCTTGAGATTGTATATATATATATATATATATATATATATATATATATATATATATATATATATATATATTCAGTCGGTGAAGATCGTGAAAACCATGATCTTTGGAGCCATATGGACTATGACTGTCAGTTATCGTATCTACCTACTACCCACGTGTACGAGACATGTGAAATGTTTCCTTTATCATTTATATTTTATCCTTTTCCTATTGTTTCCTTTATCCTGCTAGCAATACAAATTAATATAATTGTTATAGGATCAACATATGTAATTCACTGTATATTTATCAAAAGGAAGTACTGGTTCTCTTCCAATCAGAAATCTCGTCTTTATCTCAAACAGGAAATTTCTTGTCAGGAGATAAGTGTAGAAATCAACCACTTGTTCTGATACATACTTGTCAAAATAATTCGTATTTTATGTTACTGAGCATTTCATATTCTGTAACAAATATAGGGTTGCTACAAAAATGCTTATTTAGGAGAGACAGCTTCTCTACCGTTACCAGACCGCAATACGTGGCGAAGAGACACCTGAATAGAAGTGACTCTGTTTTTAGCACACCGCTATGTACTTGTATCGAATCCTTCATCAGTGCTGAAGGACTTGCTGGGGTCGGAAGGAGCTTTGAAGACCAGGTGAACTCTTCAATTGCCCTGGCCTTATCACATTATCCGGACTTCTTTCCCTACTCATGGGATCCATATAGTTAGAAAAACAGCAGAAACGCTAACAGGTCAGACTGTGACAGAAAATGATCGCAGCTAGGCAGTCGATCTAGTGGAGTACTCGTTTCGAGATCACGATCTGCGTGCCGACTCCATTCGTTGGCCTTGACTTTATCGGAAGCGAGAAGAATCCGGCGGGAAAATGAAAGCAGAAGACAGAGAAGACAATAGCAGCACCAATGTTAAACCTTTGGACCGTAAAACTTGTCACTCCTGTCTGGAAGGAAAATCTGTATGGGGGTACTCCGTGACAGGAATTGTAATACTTTGCCTTTACAGGGCTTTCCTCAGGATTTAGATGATCCTCTTCGCAGGTTACAACGGAGCGGGAAGAGATGGTATATTCGCTACCTGTCTTTGGAAACGACACTTGAACCAGCCAAGGAAAATGGAATGAAGAACATGTTTTACCCCCATGCAGTCACTGTCTTCTTACCGGATTACATACCACATTCTTAAAAATGGAAAACTCAGGGAAATAGAAGGTAGCCAAAGAAGATCCTTTGAGATAGAAATTTAAGCTACGCAAACAATATAATCACTCGAGAAGTACGACCGGAGGCAAGCTAAAAGATTGTTATACTGTAAGGGAACAAGCTAAGAGTTTCAACAGGTTTCCTTAGAGACCATTGCAAACTCAATGCACACCTGATGAAGTTTAGTTTTAGAGAAGATGTACCGGCAGATTATGTGAGGATGGGAAGAAAGCATCCTGCAGTGATGCATTAGCAAGCTAAACTCCACACCGACGTCTAGTTGAAACGGAAGATTTGCTCAGGATTGAACCTATGTTTTCAGATCCTTTCAGGAGGCAGGAACCTGGCAGCACTGTAATAGCGATATTCTCCCAAAGATATATGAAGGAGTAATGGTTCACAGTAGCACGATAAGGCTGTACTGAACTCAATAATAAAACCTAAATAAATTATTTATACCTAAACAGACGTTCTCTACTACGACTTCCGTACATTGTTGTAAGATCAGCCCGTGCCAAAATAGTCCGATGTTGTTGTTGCGGTATCTCCCTTCTACTCTCCGAACCGTACAATGTTGCCAATTTTACGTGTAGAAAAAATGGCTGATCCGCCTGAACACCAGAGTCCCGAACAGTTGATGGTCAGCAGAGATATGGCAACACCGCCTCAAATGTTATCGGACCATTTTGGTGCGGGCTGCTCTAGCAGGAAACTTAAATGAATTGAACTTAGTATCTGGGTTCTCATTTTCCAAACATTATTTTGTTCTTTTACAAATAAGCTTAGTGTTTAAAAAACTTTTTTTGCCATTTTGCTTACTATACGAGTAAATTGTTTGAATTACTTTTAGGTGTCAAGAGTTGAAATATGAGTACAACTTGGAGTTAACGATCAGTCACTTAGTCTCACATTTCATCTTTTTATTTTAGCGGTTAGGAAGGTAGAGCATGTTTGCTCCACCTCAAGTTTGCTTATAATGTTCTCTGATTCTTTGCAAGAGTACTTTTCTTCAGTCCGTTGCTCGGCATTCATCTTTAGGACTAGGACCACCTAAGAGATCAGGAGAGGCAGTGTGAGGTCTAGACCGTCGGCCGGCCTCGGCGCGCGTCAAGCAAACATAGACAGACAGGAGCTGACAAACTGTCACGTGATTGATAGCAAGTGATAACAACCTCAGGCACGCTTGTGTTGACGTTTGCAGTATCATGCCACATGGCATGCCTTAGGTTATTGTTTCTCATATGAACGTTAAAATTGTAAACGGTTCCTCCCAATATTTATAGGAGTGGTATGTGTTTATTCCAAACTCTTTAAGTTGTATTATAATTTTTGTAAACAACAATACTTTGCCTTTACAGGGCTCGACTGAGGATTTAGATTATCCTCTTCGCAGGAAGATAGTGGAGCTGGAAAAGATGGAATATTCACTACCTGTCTTTGGAAATGACACTTGAAACAGCCAGGGAACATGGACTGAAGAACATGTTTAACCCCATGCAATCACTGTCTTTTTACCACATTCTTAAATAAGGAAAACTCAGGGAAATAGAAGGTAGCCAAAGAAGATCCTTTGGGATAGAAATTCAAGCTACACAAGCAAAATAATCACTCGAGCACTACGACCGGAGGCAAGCTAAAAAGCTTGTCATACTGTGAGGGAACAAGCTAAGAGTTTGGCAAATGTAGTTTACTGATACGGTAATACGGTAAATATTATTAAAGTAGTCATACTCTATAGTTGAACAGTTTTTGAACTGCTCAGCGATGAGCCGGTTTCAAAAGTGTAAGACAATATGTCAACATTTTTTTCAATTTTCTTTCTTATGGTGTTGTTAAAACTAAACAGTCAATGGGCTTATTTTATTTATTTATTTATTCCAACGTTTCCGACAGTTTACAACAATAACAAACATTAAAAATTATCCAACAATCAAGATGGATTTTCAAGATGGCTCAATTTCAATAGAGACTGCCCCTGGTGACACACCAGGAAGCGATTGATATCAAATGCGGTAAACGATGACGTAGGATTTTTTAGGATGAATGATTTGACGTATGGATACCAGTACAGCAATCATCCTCTCCTTAATTTGTGGGCAAAAGGTTTTATATGGTTGCAATTTTCTTTTTGGTCTGATAATACTTGGGCTAACGGGCTAACAGTATATTGGACAAATGTTATGGCATCCCTATTGTCAGTTTGAAGTGTTGCGCTCATGTCTTGGCATCTGTCTATTAATTAAGCTTGTCATTAGTATCATAAAAAAATTAAGCTGTAGGGAATGTGCTGTAATGGTTAACAGTCACAAACGTTACCTAACTAGCCTCACGCAACCAACGCGTGGGATCAGGTCTTGCCTCATCTTCCCTTCCTCGCCACAGTAATAGCATAATCATCGATATGTCGTACACAATTACATTCCATAACATTGTTCTTAATTTCTTCACTTTTATATTATATGTATCAGTCAAGTTCTACAAATATCTTTGGCTAAAATCGTTTACTATAACGCTTTAAGCCTCATCCCCACTTGCAGACTGTGTGTGGAGACAGACGGACAGTATGGATACTGTATGCAGACTACGGACAGTATGCGGACTGAGAATGCAGACTGTATGGAGACTGACGGACGGCATGGGGACTGTATGCAGACTGGAGAAGGTATGGGGACTGTATGCAGACTGGAGAAGGTATGGGGACTGTATGCAGACTGGAGAAGGTATGGGGACTGTATGCAGACTGGAGAAGGTATGGGGACTGTATGCAGACTGGAGAAGATATGGGGACTGTATGCAGACTGGAGAAGGTATGGGGACTGTATGCAGACTGGAGAAGGTATGGGGACTGTATGCAGACTGGAGAAGGTATGGGGACTGTATGCAGACTGGAGAAGGTATGGGGACTGTATGCAGACTGGAGAAGGTATGGGGACTGTATGCAGACTGACGAAAAGTATGGACTGGGTATGCAGATAATTTTCAGAATCACAGGCAAGTGTAAGAAACACATTCTCATACATTCTGCATCCACAAGAGCCAGCCTATGTGTTGAAGTAACTTTGGCTCGTGTTACTTGTACAATTCTAATTCATTTATTCTGAAAGCCGGTTTTGCGAAGTGTAGACGATATCCCTCTGATTTATTGTTTCAAGAAACAGGAATTCTGCCAATTAAAAAAATTTTTATTAAAGTCTTATTTATTCATATTTACAAACATTTCAGCTCAATTTTTTCTACAATCCCACAATTTTATAACACAAGATATGCAAATATAGTCGGAATTAACACTATTCACCAACACAAATCATTTGCGACAACAAACAGTTTTTATCTAGCACACATTTTATATCGAAATTATTCTAATAGTTTTAGAAATTTCAAGCTGTTCGACTCTCCCTCTCTTGAGGTTTTTAAGAAACATGTCAAGGAGTTTTTGATTCTCATAAACAGTGAGAGGGCCCAGTTACTTATCTCTGTTGACTACAGACGGACCTAGACTGTATGACACCGACTGACGGCACTGTCCTCTCTCCTCTCCTCTTCAAACTATATATAATAAAATCCAATCACTTAAGTAATTAGCCTATTTTTTAAATTTTTGTTCACTCAATATTTTTATTTGTTTTTGTCTACTTTCTCCACAATATTGCTGATTATCGGAATTCGAGGTCATATCCGTCGTTTATTCTGCTTTAGATGTCTTCTTTCAATTATCAAATTTTATAAAATTAATCTACACTCTGCTCGAGATAAAATTCGAATCGTAACAATTTCAACTCGAGTCTACGCACAGGCCATTAAGGCCCATGTAGGCTCTTTTCCCATTATTTGAATTTATCCAGAAATTATGTAGCAAATTTAATGCTGTTTTTACTAGGTATGCGTGTATGTATGTGGATATGTATGTATGTGTATGTATATGTATATGTATATATATATATCTTTATTATATCATCTCTTTATTCATTATATTGATTTATTTATGTAACACAAGTCTTTTTTATATTATTTAACGTTAATTATTTAATTTTAGTTTTTGAATTGTATTACTAGAATACTTCTGTATGTTTATATGAATTAGATAATATACAAATGCTACATTTGTTATCATTTCAATGTAAAGGTTTATTTTGTATTTCATTTCTTTTTGTGTGTGGAAATAAACGTGATTTGATTTGATTTGATTTAACAGAATGATCCCTGCAAATTCTGAGGTTCTATTGTGCGTTGTAGAACTAAAAATAGACAAAGAACCATACACGCTACAGACATTCCATTTCGGCATTCAATTTGCCGTTACTTTTCGTACCCAGCAAATGGTTATTCTTGTTCCAGTGTACAATGTATCTTTAATATATCCGAACAGTTAATTTCTAGAACAATTCCTCAAATCTGTGAAGTCATCATCGTCATATTTTGTTAAAATGAAATTAATAATTCAGATTGATAGTTGCAATAAATGTTTTTTTATGTATTTACATTGAGGAACCCTCCCACAAAATATTAAAAACATTTGGTTTGGATTGATCTTTGTTTAAAATATAATGTTTCTTACAAATTTGTCAAAAATTTAAAAGGGAAACCTCATTTTAATTACTATACCATGCCATATTTTTCGTAATTTACATACTCACTACTTGTACGTTATCATTCTAAGATTAACTAAAACTGCATCAATTTCTATGTATCAGCCGTTTAGTAAATATTAAATACTTTATTATAGGAGGGAAAATAAACATTTTTGGGTATAAGGTAATAGGACTTTATTCCTTTAATGGTGACAGTAGAGGCCAATCTGAATTCTACTAGATATGACACGGACATACTGGCGTGGCGACAACTGTTGACAGCCAGCTGCAGTGTGAGATATCGACACAGGTGTCACGTGCCCGTCGCGTCCCTACTCCAGACCATCGCGTCACATCACGACCCGTCGCGTCGCAAAAAAGGATAAGCTGTTGGCATTAGATGCAACATTAGGAATTGTTTAGATTTCATAGTTTCGACTGATTTATAAACGTGCTGAAATCTGCATCGTTTCCAAAGTGTCCTGAAACTTAACAGACAACTAGAAAGAATTCCAAAAAAATACACAAATATATAAGTATATTACAAAAAATACCTGTTACTATACATGAAATCAAACATCATTGAGGAAAAAGTAATTCTAAAAACATTTAAAGCGTCACAAAATCAAAATAAGCTGTACAAACACAAGTCTTTTTACCAGGGCCGAATTGACTCTTTTACGATCATAAAATCATAAATAATTAAAATAAAAAGTAAAACTTGTTCATTTTATAAAATTCTTTCTCTGCTAATTACTGAATTTGAGCGTGGTTGAATTAATAATTTTCAAAGGCAAATTTTGACCTTAAAATCATTATATACCTTCATCTAGTAAATTGTGATTGGGCTATCTTAAGTCTATATTTTGATAAGTGGTTAAATCTACCTTTTTCCGTCCGTAGTTATAGGAATACTTCATAAAGAGAAGTAAAGTAATATGTGAACATATTTCATTTTGGTTTCTATTTTGGTATTGAATATTCACAGTACAGAACGGTACTGTTTAGTACAGAACAATACTGCGTCATGTACTACAGAAACTGTACGGTAACACCGAGAGAAGCACGGAAAACCCGGAAGGAAATAGTGTCTGAAAAGCCTAAGGAATATAAATAGCCATGACTCATAGAATTCTATACAGTGAACCGTTATTCCATAGACAAATATAATGTTAGAGGACAATGCTAATAAAAAACCCAAACTGTCTAAAATGTATGATCATTATAACGAAATGCTTATTACATTTCTTCAAAAAGTTATTTTAAGGGAGAAGAACTTAATTACGAAGTACACTTCCAATTTAGATCAAATTTAGATAAAAAATCATCAATTTAAATAATACCTTTAACAGCACTCAAAGCTTTCTAGCCTTAATATGAACTAAATCTGGTAGACGATTAAACAATTTTGGTTGCGAGTTTTAAATCGACTTTGTTGTGTTTTACAAACCAAAGCTATATTGACAAAGTTCTTACTATCCAACATTGAAGTTATAAAGCCCTTTTAATAACATCATAAACTGTCACTTCTGTACTATATATAATGTATCAATATATTATTTCTATGTCAAATGAACCCAATAAACAAAATAAAAAATGATATGTTGTATCTGGAAAAAAATCATTGGTTTACTATGAATGAACTAATACAGATGAAACACTAACGTTATATACGGGTGTGTGTGCGTGTGTGTGTGTGTGCGTGTGTGTGTGTGTGTGTGTGTGTGTGTGTGTGTGTGTGTGTGTGTGTGTGTGTGTGTGTGTGTGTGTGTGTGTGTGTGTGTTGTGTGTGTGTGTGTGTGTGTGTGTGGTGTGTGTGTGTGTGTGTGTGTGTGTGTGTGTGTGTGTGTGTGTTGTGTGTGTGTGTGTGTGTGTGTGTGTGTGTGTGTGTGTGTGTGTGTGTGTGTGTGTGTGTGTGTGTGTGTGTGTGTGTGTGTGTGTGTGTGTGTGTGTGTGTGTGTGTGTGTATTATTCCTTATACTCCTTTTTGGAGAAGATTCCGAAGTCTTAGATATCTCATTAGTGGAAGGAGAGTTAAAATGGAATTTATAATTTTTTTAATTATATTTTATATAAAATAAATAGATTTTGTATTAAATTAACTAATGTGTATTCTAAAACTTTGCAAAATTGGATCTTCTTCAGAAGAGGGTTTTTATATGACCAAAGTGTACTATGTTTATGTTAGCTTCCTAAATTTTCTGTCCTCATAATCTGTTTGGTATTCTGGTTGAATGGCAGGATCCACATGCTCCACTGATATAAGTAGCAATAACCGGAATTAGCCAGAATATTTCATTGCCTTAGATTTTTATAAAATCTTTTATGGTACGTGATTCTCTTCTTGGGGGCTTTTACCTAACATTTCTTAAAACTATTAATGGTATCGTATTAAGTACAAATTATTTTATTTTCAAAAGAACAAAAATAGGGTGTCCCTTATTAGTTTACAATCCTTATTAAAAACGGGAAAAGGTTAATTTTTAAATTCTGAATCTTTTAAATTCACATTAAAAACTAGGAAAAATCCTCAGTTTTTATCTTAACCCACGCAAATTGGTGTAGTGTTCACCACTGAAATTTATATCCTTTTTTGTGCAGTCTTTATTTCGTGCGTAACGTAGATCGATAACCCCGGGTTCCAGGACGAAGGATTCCTCGTTCAGGTTCAGTACCGAATATTAAACAGAGGAAGAGCACAATCTGCTCGGAACAGTCGTTGGTTCGGAACACGCTTCAGGTTTGGCGAGTAAAATTACAAAACTGCTCCGTAAACTATTTGCCAACCAGTGGCGCGTAAAACACTGCCATTCTTCATTTCCAGATCGATTTTCCACGGTTTTTATGTATACCTAGCCATTCGATTAATCCATCTAATAAAGGGTGATTTAAGAATACTTCTTGAAGTATCTCGAAACTCAGTTACTTCAACGAAATATAGCTTTCATTTCAATCATATGAATATTTATATTGTCTCTTTTAACGTATCCAACAGTACTTTTAGTATAGTATTAAACTTGGCTTGTCAATTACAATCAAGGATGAATTGAATTCAGAAGAAATTTTCTCGATCATTACCGAAGACTACGACTATTACTTGAAGTAATAGTAATATGTTATCTTTCTTCTAGATTCTAATCACTCGCATCTCTTGCTCACAACTGGTAACATACAAACGTTTGAGATTTACATTTGTTTACGAGTGTTTCCTATGAAATTACATACATTTCATTTCCAAATGAAATAATTAGATTTGTTAAAACTTAACAGTGTATGATTTTGTAATTTTTGTAAATTTTTGCTTTGGTAGCTAGAACTAATTTTGATCTGCTAGCAGTAAAACTGCACATGACGTTGACACTTCCAGTAATTTTAGAATCAAAGAAGATGTTTAAGAATTTTTTAAGTAGGTTTTTAGTATTAAATTAACAATTACGAGTATAGAGATATTGAAAAATCAATTTCAAGACAAAATACTGTTAATAATTCCAATGCCATCACTGATAGTGATGCTACTGATAATGATGGTTCACGAGATAATTATGCAGCAGGAACTGAGTGATTAGCGACATATACAAAAGGGTCGGACCCTCTCCCCACTCATCAAGTCGCCTGATAAAAGTATAAAGATTTTCTGACAAATTATATACTTTTGCTAAATTTATATACTTGTGCTTTTAATGCATTTTGCAATTATAAGAATCAAGACAAAGCTAATAATATTGGTTTAAGAGTGACATACCTCCATCGGTTACTTCTATCTAAACCGGTAAATACTGGTAATTTGACCAGATGGAAAATCTCTGAAATAGATTCAGCGGCCGGCATTGACCCTTGATATTCTAACTGAAGGATGATACTTGGTAAAAATATCAGAGTAATTCTAGAGGGGTCGTACATTAAATTCGGCTATTCTACACATAACGTAGGTATGGTGGCTGGAAGCTGAAGAGGACCTGAACTCAACATTCAGCTATTCTGTTTAAAAAAATTTTACTGTAAACATATTAATAAGAATGACACAAAAATCGGTAAAAATAAAATTATACATAAATTAGGTATGTCTTAGAGGTTGGAATATATCTTGCATGCAATCGAGTTCCGCAACGTGTCTGCAGCTGCAAACAGATTCTGAGATGTATCTATAGAACCATCACTCATTTACGATTAGGGAACTGAAACATGCTGTTTATTACTCTATGTCATTCAACATGGAAGATAAGGATAGAGATAAGAGGCCATTAAGCCCAATACTAAGTACGCGATAAGAAGGATATATAATGACAGTAAAACGGGATATTTAGTGTAATCTAATCCATTTTATGATTTAGAAAGGTTTCATATACAGTGCCCTAACTTAGAGTGCAAATTGAATCCAATGTACAAACATTAAGTATGCGTGATAAATGAGTATCTATCTCTCTTCGCTATGAAATATGGGATGGCGATGAAGATGAAGAAGATGGAGAAGGAGAAGAAGAAGAAGAAGCACGAAAAGGAGAAAAAGAAGAAGAAGAAGAAGGAGAAGGAGGAGAAAGAATACGGGGAGGATGAATAAAAAGAAGAAAAATATAATGAAAACGATTGATTAGATGGGATACTCAATTTCCAATATGCATCTACGTGCAAGATAGCAGTACCGTAGAAAACCTTACTGTCAAGAAATCAGATGAAACCTCAAACGACAAAATTGAACAGAGTCATCTATCACTTTGCTCGGGGATGAATTTTACTATTCTAATTTAAAACTATTTTGAAATCCGATTAATGTTTAACGTAAACATTGATGAAGTTGTGTATTATAATTAATTATAAAGATTTCAATGGTACACAATAGTGATGTAAGAAAATTAACATTTAGTCAGTCTAACTGATTAGGAGTCTGAGTTTTTTTAATCTTGCACAAATTTATTGCTTTCCATTAACGACTCTTCAACTAAATTTCGAGCATTTCGGAGGAGTTAAAGAAAACATTTACCGTAATCTAAGTTTCTATTATAAATCTCCCTTAAAGAAAAGTTAGTAAAAATGAAGGAGAAAATACCTTACAAAGTCCACATTATTTGTCAGTACATTGGATTTGTAGGTTTTGTTACTCCTTCTAACTAGGATGTTTCTGAAAAAGGTATTATCTACCTGAATACTAACGCCAATTTCACATACAATAATGATGAGTCCTCATCTATGCTGCAAACACTTTGTCAAAACTGCAAAGATGTGAAGAATCCTCACCTCAACAAACATAGCTACACCCAAAATCATCGGACAGCGAACTGATTCTGGCCTACTTAATGGGCTTAAGTGTTCTATTCTGGGCATTTACTTTATTACCGTTACAGTATGTTACGGTACTTCTATTAAAGCCTTTCACTAAAGCTTATCGTGTATCACCTGCCATATCCCAGACAGTCGCCCCTCGACCACGCACATGGCCGATGTCCGCAGCACTATTTTTAGTCATAGAAGGAGTGTGCTCGTAATGCGAGGGTGGGGTTAATGTGCTCGAGGGTGCGCACGTGCACGCAAACAGCTGCCCCTATCTCCTTGAAGAGCATCATCCATGTTACGTGTCTAGTACAGAAGCCCCTCTCCCTTTTTTTATTTAATTTTTTGACATGATTATGACGGGGTTGCTGTGTTGGTGGATATCCTGCATATTTCCGTACCACAAGTGATTTTTATAGCTAGTCCAGCACCTTTTTGTATGATGAGTTTCATAATGTTTGAACGCACAATCATTGCAAATGGTTTGTATTTTTCGCTACCGGTTACGCATATGATTTGAGTTCCTCCACTCCAGAGGTGTTGCATCTGACACACAGATTTACAGACGAATGGAGTTGCCACAATTCTTTTTAGAAAAAGCGAAATTTTACTTCTTCGTAATTTTTTAACGATGTGCACACATTTTATTAGTCATGGATTTTTTATCGGTTCTACGTACTCCCAAGTTTATAATTACTAAATGTGTAAAATTGAATCAGAACCTTTTCGTATCCACCTGGAAGACATTTAATAACAAATGTGTAATAAATGTATCGAATTATACAAATGAGTGTTCAAATAAAACTTATAACTTCTGTGTCATTATCCTGTAGAAGTAATATTCCAAAGGTATGTGTATATTGACGTTTTTAAGTTATGTACAACAAAAGGCAAATTTGAATTGGGATTACTGTATGTTATTTTTTAATCTACTCTTTCTCAAAATAAACATACACTTTTTACATGCATTTTCATCTTGGTGATAAACTATAAAAATACTAAAAAGCTAACTTTTTCTGAAGCAAAACCATTTAGAAGCGACATAGTAATGGAAATTTCTCAAAACATCTCCCAGTATCATTTTTTAACATGTTCTTTTTATTGGTGAGGTATAATTTTGTAAGAATAATATACTTTGGGACATTGCCATCGTTAGGTAACAAAAACAGAAGACTATGTTATGTGTCGAAGACTGGAATCTATCTTCAGGCGTTAAAAATGGGACATAAAGGTAAGCACACACACAAAAAAACTAGTAATTGTATGGTGACGAACATACAACAACGAGAAGTACGCCAAATATCAACATCGTTTCTGGAAGGCCAGAGCAGTCAGAATACACATAAATCATATTTGCAACCCAGATTGCAACTATTCAACAATGTAGCCACGATCAAATTCCCAGGGGTTCAGTCTGAAAGAAGTACTACTCTAAGACTTTCTCGGCTGCCTTTTCGATGTATTTGAACTCATAAGTGAACATCGCATTTACCAAAACTCATATTCGAACACGTCTTCAAATTCGGAATCGGTTTTTCGACATCAACAGAAGCTTGTAATTGATCATTAACCCAACCTGTTGGCGATGCCATTCTTGCACTCTGTGTGAGAAGGAAGTTTCTTATGATGAAACCGACAGAATCTCCAGAGAACCGTATGAATTGTGCACAGTAAGTCAACTTGCATGACTCCGTACTGACATTAGTAGGTGAAGTGGAGTACAAAGTGCCGTCTTACACGGAATATCCCAGGCTACAATAGTGTCCCGGGAGAGAGGTAGTTATGAAAGATAGTCCCAGGGTCTTCCCTGAGAACCGAGGACAATGAACGGTCTCCAGAAACTGGAGGTGACTGCCGACAGACGGATGGTCCGTGATGCAACTGATAAAAGAAGGCGTCATAATTGTAGCAGTGAGAGGGATTCAAACTAAAAAGAGTGAGCGGTAAAATAAAGTATATAAAATCATTTTTGCTCTTATTCCAAATGACCCAGAAAAACCATTTTATTTGTTCATCTTCTTTTTCGAGATGCTATGCAGGAAAAGTTCGCAATGCCCTAATTTCGTCTAAATGAAAACAAGCATTTTTATTCTATACTATCCCAACCTCGAGTTTGTAAGTAATTTGAAGTTTTACAAACATTTTCATTGTTTCATTGTGAAGATAAATTCGTGATGGTATGCACTAAAGAGTTTATTTCAGCTACGTCTACCATAAGTCATATGATTAGAATTGTTCACGCTACGACTTGTATGAGCTGTTTTGTAATCTGACCTTTAAAAAGTCTTATGTTTTCTGAAAAGATCTGTAGACTTAATTTTTTTAATTCTTGAATAGTATTACTCAGCTTTGCTTGGCCGAACATAAATCTAAATATCCGTAAGTACTATGTGTTCTCTATTATTGTTTCTGACATATTTTCTTAAAGATTTACATTTTTTCTTATAGGCACTCTTTATACCACGTATTTTATGTCCTCTATCTGTTGAGTAGGATGTCTATAAATTCATTAAACAGGACGTTCGCATTGCAAGTGTTAGTTTTATTAGGCTTGTATAATAATTTATTACTAGCATTTTAAAATTATTTCTTGAATCACTTTTACACTTGTAATCTATATATTTAATATATGGATATCTATACGTAGGAAATTATGTTGAAGTAACATTTGGGGTGTTTCAAATAAACTTTTTGGCAATAAGACAAAAATTGCTTTTCACCCTCAAAGTTTGGCTACTAAAATGAATGTTTATTATCATTACAATCGGTCATGAGTATTATTACGAACTTTGATTATGCGAGTTTAAACTTTCAGGAGCGGTCCTACAACCAAAACTACTACTATAATTAATAGATTACATAAAACTGATATCGTCGATCAGTTAACATTTAGTGCCTTTGCAGACACTTATGTTTCTACTTATCATAACATTATGTTCATAACCTGCGGCAAGGCGCTAGCGCCGTAGACTTGCAGATTAGAAAACACTAGAGGTTAAAGCGAGCTATCAAATCAAAAACGTACCATTGTGGTGTCTTGCAATCATAGCTATTGATATATTCGCCGGCTCTTCCTTTCTCCGACTCACCACAACCTTATTATAGGCATTGCATCACTCCTTGATCTGCAAATCACCACCTTGGGCCGATATGCAGCGCGGAAGGTCATGTTGACCCGAGCTCTGATCTCCAAAGGAATGTGTCCCAAGATCTAAAAGGGTTATATGATATCTGTTCAATAACTTTCATTGTATACTGGAGTTTGTGAGGAGAATAGACCACGGAAGTCTTGAGAGCTTGGAAATGGGTCGAAGTGCTGCAGCAGACACGCGTTCTCAAGTGACTGCGTAGGCTAACCAGAGTTGGTCAAGAGTCAAGGCCTGTCAATTGACGGCCACCTCTCCAACTTCCGGTCAACAGCTATTGCGTCATCTCTATCGACATCCGGTTCGCACCAGATTTCAGTTTCCAATCGAAAATGTACCAATTCAAAGAGTCTGGTACTACGCTGCACTTTGTCTACGTCATATCCTAAAGCTTCTACAGGTTAAGCTATTCTTTTTTCAGGAAATGTAACCTCATATCCAGCTCTTGCTTTTGTTCTGAACTTTGCCTATCCCCCAAGCAAAACTGTCTTCAAAATAAAAAGATGCTTCCCCTTGGACAACAAACATAACCCTTTGCTGGATCTTGCTCTGGTGCAGAAACCATTCCGAGCAAATTTTTGACCTCACTAGCCTACACTCTGTTGACCGCTAGGGCACTGGACCTTAAGCTGCCTGTCTGTTCCAAAGGGTGACCATGACAGTGATCTAGTCTTCCTCACTCCACCGCCCCGCCCCACAACGACCGACCGTTCGACTCCAGTTGGTGCGGCAGAGTCGGCCACCTCCTAATGAGTCTTGGGCGGAAGAGGTCTCCATTGTTTACGTGACCGCGACCTCCATGTTCATCCTCTGACGAAACATCTGAATTGTTAAATTGCATCAGGAAATACTCTTCGGTCCGAGAGCACCCAGAGATTGAACTTGACCAGTTCTGAGTGATCCTTAGCAACACCACATTTATGCGTTCTTGATCTTCCAAGAAATCGATAATTGGTTTGAAATTCTATGCACTTTCCATTTGTTGGGCTATCATTTAAACTGCATTTATTCGGTCTTGTGGAGGAGAGTTATCAGAACACAAAGTCAAATGGTCCAAAACTAATATTTCCATCAAGGATTTAAATTGTGAACTGATAATTCCAGCTAATTTATATAAAGTGTGTATAAAATGTCTGAAATCACCTTAACATTTGTTTGGACATTAGCAGATATAGTTTACAAACTTTGGACAGTATTATAAGAGTATTTAACAACGTTTTATACCTTAATTTATTACCTGCCTACAATGGGGGGGGGGACTGCCCGTAGGGAGTATCATGGAAATCTCAAATATAGAAGCCTAGTTCAATGTAGTACATCTCATTTTAAAGGTATTTACTATTAGAGCATAGTGTCACAAACTACACTTCATAAGCTTTATTATTACAAAATAGCGTCTCTTGAAATAAGATCAGTATTTAATTTGAAACGGCCAACATTGTGTATAGGATGACCGTTTTGGAATAACTCTATTAGAAATAGTGCAGTTTGGGTACGAACTCAAAATGGGGGCTTTTTAACGCTCAGTAATGATCTTATTTCAACAGCTGCCATTTGATAAGGCATAAAGCATTTTAAATGCAGGTTTGCTGCATTATGTTCCAGTACCATATACGAGTACATTTGAAATTATATCTAAATTGACTAAGTCTCGCTTTTAAGATTTAAAATACACCCCCTACGGGACCGTCCCCCCAATGTAGGTATGTAATGGTTATTCCGTAAAAAAGTAGTTATAATGCCTTATAAATAATATGCAAAGATTGTAAATTATATCTGCTAAGGTTTCAAAAGTATACATGTGTTTTCGGAAATTTCAGACATCCTTGTGCTTAATCAGGATTGAGTAATGGGTTTGTAGATCACCAAGGCAGTCTTGGGGAGGATGACGCCAGGAGATGGGTGTTGTGCAAAATCGAGGACATCAAATTTCGCCTATTTCGGTTTAGTGCAACAAAATGGTTTATGAGGACAAATTTTACGTGATTCTCTTAGAAGATTTGATAAACCATATTATTGTACTCCGAAAGCTTTAAAATGTATGAACCGTTTTAGTAATTTTGAAACTTAAATGATTCGTTTAAAATAAGGTCATACAAAAGCGCTGTTTGTGTGATGGAAGGATAAACGTCCTTACTTCCAAACTTTCTCATTCCTAATATTAGTAAAATAAACAACATTATTACGAGTATTGGCTGGGTAAAAACAAGTATATCGCAGTGTATTACTTAAATATACCATCTTTTTAAATACACTTCATTTCATTTCATTTGTGAGTTATTTTTCATCCACCCCCAACCAATTAATAATCTTTTATACTCTTGTCCTACCTTTACGTTTATTTGAAGTAGTTTAAATGCTTGTCGTTTGTGAAATTTTACACAAAAACAATTGGATATGACTAAATACGAATAGAAAGAAATGAAACAGGATAGACATACTGTACTAGCTGAGTTTATGGTTATGTAAAGTTTAACATTTGTTTGGACATTAGCAGATATAGTTTACAAACTTTGGACAGTATTATAAGAGTATTTAACAACGTTTTATACCTTAATTTATTACCTGCCTACAATGGGGGGGGGGGGGGGGACTGCCCGTAGGGAGTATCATCATGGAAATCTCAAATATAGAAGCCTAGTTCAATGTACATCTCATTTTAAAGGTATTTACTATTAGAGCATAGTGTCACAAACTACACTTCATAAGCTTTATTATTACAAAATAGCGTCTCTTGAAATAAGATCAGTATTTAATTTGAAACGGCCAACATTGTGTATAGGATGACCGTTTTGGAATAACTCTATTAGAAATAGTGCAGTTTGGGTACGAACTCAAAATGGGGGCTTTTTAACGCTCAGTAATGATCTTATTTCAACAGCTGCCATTTGATAAGGCATAAAGCATTTTAAATGCAGGTTAACTGCATTATGTTCCAGTACCATATACGAGTACATTTGAAATTATATCTAAATTGACTAAGTCTCGCTTTTAAGATTTAAAATACACCCCCTACGGGACCGTCCCCCCAATGTAGGTATGTAATGGTTATTCCGTAAAAAAGTAGTTATAATGCCTTATAAATAATATGCAAAGATTGTAAATTATATCCGCTAAGGTTTCAAAAGTATACATGTGTTTTCGGAAATTTCAGACATCCTTGTGCTTAATCAGGATTGAGTAATGGGTTTGTAGATCACCAAGGCAGTCTTGGGGAGGATGACGCCAGGAGATGGGTGTTGTGCACAATCGAGGACATCAAATTTCGCCTATTTCGGTTTAGTGAAACAAAATGGTTTATGAGGACAAATTTTACGTGATTCTCTTAGAAGATTTGATAAACCATACTATTGTACTCCGAAAGCTTTAAAATGTATGAACCGTTTTAGTAATTTTGAAACTTAAATGATTCGTTTAAAATAAGGTCATACAAAAGCGCTGTTTGTGTGATGGAAGGATAAACGTCCTTACTTCCAAACTTTCTCATTCCTAATATTAGTAAAATAAACAACATTATTACGAGTATTGGCTGGGTAAAAACAAGTATATCGCAGTGTATTACTTAAATATACCATCTTTTTAAATACACTTCATTTCATTTCATTTGTGAGTTATTTTTCATCCACCCCCAACCAATTAATAATCTTTTATACCTTTACGTTTATTTGAAGTAGTTTAAATGCTTGTCGTTTGTGAAATTTTACACAAAAACAATTGGATATGACTAAATACGAATAGAAAGAAATGAAACAGGATAGACTGCTGAGTTTATGGTTACGTAAACGATTTTATTTATTTTACTGTATCATTTCCCAATTTCCTCTCGATGGAAGAAGAAATAAGTTTATTAATGTTTAATTATAATAATAAAATCATATTTATGTTTCTTTTGATTTTTTAACAACACGACACAACACACACTTATTGTATACTTATTACACGTACTAAGCTTGTCTCACCTACAAACACAAATGATCAATCAATCGATCAATCAATCTCTTTCTTTGTGATATCGTAGAGAAATACAAAGGCGTCAATACTGTTTTCCAAAAATTACAGAATAATAAGAAGTTTGTTAACAATTGCTTGTCAGAGGTTAAAAATATACTTATACTGATAGTCTGCTGTACCTTCGTTCTGAGTCCAAATCTTGGACGAAATTACAGAAGAGGTTCATCCCCCCCCTGTGAACACTAGGGGCAACAGTTGCAACACTAGTAAAGTACGTGGGAAAGTTGGCAGTTGTTCAACTCGGTTGTTTGCATGCAGCCCGCATCTGCTCACCCTGTTCCGGACAGGTAACCCAGCCAGGCTGGCAGAGCCCCAGATATCTCGCTATTAGCCCGCCCAGCACCGTGACGTCCACACCTGCTGCTGACACTTCTGAGACCCAGGGGGACCCTTCCCTTGCAGAACTTATAGAAATATCACTCTCACAGAGCCATCATATGTAATGAGACTGAAGGCCATGGTAGAAATGCATATATCAAATGCATGAGTAGCTCCTGATCCAGGGGAACCCTTGCAGAACTCTTGTAGAAATATCACTCTCAGAGAGCATCATATGCAATGAGACTGAAGGCCATGGTAGAAATGCATATGTCAAATGAGTGAGTAGCTCTTGATCCAGTGGAACCCTTTCAGAACTCTACATACATATCACTCTCACAGAGCCATCATATGTAATGAGACTAAAGGCCATGGTAGAAATGCACATGTCAAATGCATGAGTAGCATCTTGATCCAGGGGAACCCTTGCAGAACTCTATAGAAATATCCCTCTCAGAGAGCCATCATATGTAATGAGACTGAAGGCCATGGTAGAAATGCATATGTCAAATGCGTGAGTAGCTCTTGATCCAGTGGAACCCTTGCAGAACTCTATAGAAATATCCCTCTCAGAGAGCCATCATATGTAATGAGACTGAAGGCCATGGTAGAAATGCATATGTCAAATGCGTGAGTAGCTCTTGATCCAGTGGAACCCTTGCAGAACTCTATAGAAATATCCCTCTCAGAGAGCCATCATATGTAATGAGACTGAAGGCCATGGTAGAAATGCATATATCAAATGCATGAGTAGCTCTCTTGATCCAGGGGAACCCTTGCAGAACTTTATAGAAATATCCCTCTCAGAGAGCATCATATGCAATGAGACTGAAGGCCATGGTAGAAATGCATATGTCAAATGCGTGAGTAGCTCTTGATCCAGGGGAACCCTTGCAGAACTCTATAGAAATATCCCTCTCAGAGAGCCATCATATGCAATGAGACTGAAGGCCATGGTAGAAATGCATATGTCAAATGCGTGAGTAGCTCTTGATCCAGGGGAACCCTTGCAGAACTCTATAGAAATATCCCTCTCAGAGAGCCATCATATGCAATGAGACTGAAGGCCATGGTAGAAATGCATATGTCAAATGCGTGAGTAGCTCTTGATCCAGGGGAACCCTTGCAGAACTCTATAGAAATATCCCTCTCAGAGAGCCATCATATGCAATGAGACTGAAGGCCATGGTAGAAATGCATATGTCAAATGCGTGAGTAGCTCTCTTGATCCAGGGGAATCCTTGCAGAACTCTACATACATATCACTCTCAGAGAGCTATCATATGTAATGAGACTGAAGGCCATGGTAGAAATGCATATGTCAAATGCGTGAGTAGCTCTTGATCCAGGGGAACCCTTGCAGAACTCTATAGAAATATCCCTCTCAGAGAGCATCATATGCAATGAGACTGAAGGCCATGGTAGAAATGCATATGTCAAATTCGTGAGTAGCTCTTGATCCAGGGGAACCCTTGCAGAACTCTATAGAAATATCACTCTCAGAGAGCATCATATGTAATGAGACTGAAGGCAATGGTAGAAATGCATATGTCAAATGCGTGAGTAGCTCTTGATCCAGTGGAACCCTTGCAGAACTCTATAGAAATATCCCTCTCAGAGAGCATCATATGCAATGAGACTGAAGGCCATGGTAGAAATGCATATGTCAAATTCGTGAGTAGCTCTTGATCCAGGGGAACCCTTGCAGAACTCTACAGAAATATCACTCTCAGAGAGCTATCATATGTAATGAGACTGAAGGCCATGGTAGAAATGCATATGTCAAATGCGTGAGTAGCTCTTGATCCAGGGGAACCCTTGCAGAACTCTATAGAAATATCACTCTCAGAGAGCCCAAGGATAAAGCCATGCAATGAGACCGAGATCGTAATAGAAATGCATACAATGTACGGAAATGCAACGGGGCAACGTACATAAAGGTTTTAAAAGTGAGGCCCCACATTAAATGAAGTAGAAGTATACCAAAAACGTTCTGATTTTGTTGAAATGTTTATAAAAGAAGAAAAAACCTACACTTAGGTTTAATAATTTCCTTTTTCCATTTGCAGGAATTTTGTATAAATGCCTATCAAACGCAATTTATAAAATGTTTTTTCAGTATTTCTTGTTTAATGATTATGTATTGTACTTTTATTGGTAACTATAATTTCATAATTCTATAGTGACATTATTTCTCTAAACTAAAAAATAAAAATAGAATATCAAATACCTATTAACGATTAAATTTTGCATTTTACAAATAGAGATGTTACCAAAAGTTTTACTAAATTGTAATTATTTTCTTGTTCCGGCACTTGTTGGCGGCCGGTAGTTACAGTGTTTGCAGTTTTTAGGAGAAGTCTGATTTATCCACTTTGACTAGGAGTTGTTAAATCGGACGTCGATTAACTTAAGCAAATAAGAGTAGGCCTAGTGATCGAGTCAACGATATCATTCCTATGTTAAACTGTAAACCATTTAGTTTTCCCAGTCACGGGAATATTGATTAATAATCTGTTCTAAGGATATTTTGAGCCTTGGTAGTAAAAACATTACGTATGATACCCACCTCAGCCTTCATCTCGTGCATCTCACATTCGCCCTACGTCTTGGGCACATGAACGCATTATACATTATACACAAAATTAAAACCAATATAATAAAATATAATTTCATTTTAGACAGATTTTTTAGACAGGATTAAAAGTTCATTTTTATCTCGTTTAACTTTTAAAATATAAATCGTGCCAAAATAGTGTAAACTTTTCCATTACCTACAAGATACCTTATTCCGCAGTTTCTACACAATCAATGTTATGGAAGTCTATGGTTGGGACGTCAATATTCCCATGACTTCAATTGGATTTCTACACGATGTACTAACCAAATTATTTGGTAAAGTTCTAGCCCTGTGCAATTATACTATTTTGAAACAATTTATTGGTTGCAGTTAAAAACCGATAACGTTTTAAATACTGACTTTTAGACCAAAAAGGAGAGTTTTTCGTAAAAATTTAAATTGATGGGTCCTAAATAAACTTAAAGTAAAAAACAGTGTGAGTGCGCTATGGATAAATCTATATAATTAACATTATTGTTTTTCATATAATAAAAACAATATCTTTAGAATGTTTTTCATCATTTTAAACTGCATTTTAACCATAATTAAAGTCCAGTTTTAGAAACTCAAGTTTTTAGAAACTTAAGAACTCAATTTTGATGAGTAGCAGTTACGATAAAAAGGCACGCTAAACAAAAAATTAGTTTTTGTAACTGTTTGTTTTGTTGTAAAAAAAATAGTTTTGTGTAAAATTAACAATAAATAATATATGGAGGGTTATAAACCACATCACCATGCCAAATAATTATTTCGTAATACACCACGGTAACATCTCTACAAAAGGAGGGGGGCTCCAAAACGTCATCTCCACCAAAAATAACATTAAATATTTTATAAAATCCCAAAAGTTTATTGAGTTTTTTGAATGAAATAAAAAGTAAGATGATCATAGCATTTTGAGGAAGTAGTTGGTACGTCTCATTATATAGACTGTTGACCCCACTTAACAGAACTGTGTTTAATTATAATGTAATCTGAAAGTGACTAAACTTCAGAAATAATGTTACGTCCTCATAAAAAATCTTCTAGTACGTTCATAATTGGCTAAAGATGAGATTATCGATATGAAATATTTCAATGAGAGTTATCTTAACTGAAGAATTGACAAAACTATATGTAATCATAGTTAGAAAGCTTTTCTTTGGTTCTTGACTGATTTTTGTGACGGAGAGGTGTATAACTGTCTATACTGGATTTACATAATTCAATGATACCAGGGTCGATGAGACGTGTGTAGAATTGTTCGGGATTAAAAAAGGAAAATATCGTTTCTCGATGTTTCTTGAGTGGTAATTATGAAAATCAATTCTTGGGTGATCAGTTTCAGTTCAGTATTGACCTCAACTGAAACGCGTTAAGACATGTATACGAATTCCAGTTATCAATGAAGTACCTGTATGACCTGGAGAGGAAGAGAGGTTATTGTTCGGAAATAGAAAAGTACAGGAGTGCCGACGCTACCGTGCCGTTAAACGGCCTTGGTGGAGAATGTTTTGGTCGACCACAATCAGAGGGCCGTGCCGGGAGATCTTCCGGTAGCGGTGGTGTTACTGTCCGGTCTCACTCAGATTTGTGTCCGCTGCTTCTCCGGCATCTGATTCCGTAGTCCTCCAGCTTCCAGCTTCTTCTTCAACCTTCACACAGTCACCCTCTCTGTCTGATCTGTCTTTCGCACTGTTTTGATTCTCAGATCAGTCTTCTTATTCTCTAGTCCTCCAGATCCATCAACCCGGATAATCAACATTCTGAACTCTTGATCTCCCACCTCTGGCATAACCCTTTTCCAGTCTATGCATTTAAATTCTTTCATTTTTCGACCCTTCATTTCTAGACATCAGTGTCTCTGGTGTTTATTTCTACACCTTCTTTTGTCTTTATTATCATCCGGGCCTTGAAAAAAGTTTTTTTTTTTTTTTCAGCTTCTTGCTTATTTTTACTTTCACTTTCCAATCATTTGTTTTACAGTTCCTTAGCTATCAGGCCCACCCCCTTTAATACGTAACTGCCCATCCTTCCCTTTCTTACACTCCGGATCTCTGGCCACCTTTTTTTCTCTTAACACAATAATCATGGCCTTTGGCGCTTTTATTCCATCACCATGTACCTATCTCCTATCTCTTGTATTCCTTATCTTTGCCCACCATTCTTAAATTTCCTGATCTTCCAGCTCTATTAATCCCTAAACTGCGGCTTTCAACTAACGCATATCTGTCATTTATCTAATATTGTGTCCACTCGTCAAGGGATAACTTTATCTTCTGTCCTAGGTCCGTCCAATGAACCCTACGCTATTTGCCCTTGCCCTCTGCAGGAGAGTGACTCTGCCTCAACTTTGATCACCGGAACTCGCGCTGCTCTGAAATATTATCCAGGATAATGTCGCAGAACACGGCACTATTAGATGGGGCACTGCTCTGCGATATTCCGGTTGAGGACGCAGTTCAAGGAAATGATACACTTGAGAGGAACTGTTTCCGCAAACAACGACGCGGGTGTAATGTCCCCATCAAAATATGCGATAAACTCAACTGACCAAACCTGCATTTTATTTGTATTGCAGCCATAACTTGGGTAACTATTGAAAGATATGAATGAGGGAGTCTTTTTAATTTAATATAATTTCATACAAATAATTTTTCATGCCCTTATTTTATAAAATTAAATTCATTGCCATCATAAATTTCCCCCACAAACACATTTTTATAAACATGTGATTTTTATTAATTGATTTATATTTATTTCAATCTATTAATACAAGTACAATATAAAGAGTTGGATTCACTCATTGCCAAAGTAAAGTAAAGTAATTTATGACTATATAAAATTACACATTCATAAATTTGATAATATTATATAATTTTAAATATAATTTTCTTAGCGAAAATTAAATTTTTGTTTAAATAAAAAAACATATCCCTCTCCAAAGCTTTCTCAGGTTCACGCTGTAAATATTTTACATTTACGTTGTTTTTATTTGGGCTGTTTTACAAAGTGCATCCATTTCCTATTTTAAATGCCTGTAATTTCACGAGGAGTGATCAAAAAATTTATAATATTATGGGTACATTGAAGTTACTTTAAAGACTTATGAATTTTAACATACTAAAATATTTTCCAAGTCCAAAATCGATAACACCATCTTAAGAGAGTGTGTACTTCTCTTTCAATCCACCTTCTTGTGATGTAAATATGCGCAGTGTTTACACGATGACCGGAACCTGAATTGATTCTAATTATCGGAGCAAAAAAGCCCCGCAGGAAAGGTCAAAACCAACATATGATTCCAAAGGCGACCACCCCCCCCCCCCCCCACCCCCCCCCCCCCCCACCCCCCCCCCCCCCCACCCCCCCCCCCCCCCACCCCCCCCCCCCCCCACCCCCCCCCCCCCCCACATGAAAACAAAAATTTTATCGCGCTCCATTTAGATAGAAAAATTTATTTAAACTAAATGGTGCTTGTAAACCAACGATTGCGCCTCTCACGGCGTGATTATCACTACGGATATGACGCAGGCGAAGCGATTAATCGTGATGGTCGGTCTGTAGTAGCACACCTCGACTGTCAATTGATACACACAGCGCAATCTTTCGGAACTAAAATGTCGGTAATGCAGATTTGCTTTTAAGAATAAAAATTGGTGTTCCCGTTTACTATTATAACATTTTCTTTTTCAAAATGTGTTAGATAATTTTACCTATTTTAATATATGCGTACATTTTTGTTACTTGTAATTTTCAAATTATATTTTAAATTAATTTCTTAAATTTTTACTTCTCGATGGGCTGTTGTATTGTGTTGCTGAGTATATATGTCCACGAATTCGGTTTGGTCGGTTAGGAAGTTTACTTCTGAACTGTTTCAATGCGAGTGGCCATAGCGGAGAAACACCAAGTTCAGAAGTATTCAGATCGGTATTCCGGAACCATTTCTCTATCCGTATCTCGCTCTTCTCTCTCTCTCTAGCCTGAATATAGATCCTAGCCTATAAACGGCAGAAGTGATCGTGTCATAGGCAATAAAAAGAGAGGGAGAGAGAAAGAGACAGAGGGAGGAGAAAAGGTCGACCGGAGAAATGGTTTTGCACTTTTGGACTTTGAATTTTTTCTATTTTAAATGGAGTTCTTGAAAGAGTTAAATGATATTGGAGAATGTAAGTTTAAAGAGTATAAGAAGTTAAATGAATTGGAAGAAAGGAAGAAACATAGAATCTTGAATTTGGAGAAAATGAAAGATAAATTTCGGGTTTACAATAATTGCCGAGTTGGAAGATTGTAAAGTAACACTTGCCGAACAGATTTTTGACTGTTTTGGATGAAAAAAAGATTAAAGAATTAAACAAAAATGAAAAATTACACTTGATTGTTACTGGAAAGAAGACTATAAAAGATAAAGAAATTATAACAATTAACTTTGTAGAATAAAGTCTTTAACTCTAAAAACTTGCAGTCCCTCCCCACGTCATAGTACTGTTTTGATAACCATAGTTGGTGTCTTTTCTTCATAGGAATCACATGGAATATTATCTACAGTAAATACCTTTTGTTTCACACAAAATGTGGCTATATTCTATAAGAAAAATTCTATAATGCTCTTTAATGAATTGTGTTGATAAATCTTGATACTCACAAAAATTCCTAAGAAATTCATCAATTAAGTCTTGATTATCTTGAAAGAACGTATAATATGGGAAAAATGTCATAAAAAACGATGAAAACTCTCTGTTTGTTTATTTTTTACTTTCTTTTCAATATCTTTCGTAATTATATTAAATATGTAATCCCTTACTTTTTTAGTTTTTTTGCCGATAGTAAAACACTCCCATTAGACGTTTTTTCTGCAAAAGACTTTTACAAGTTCTTTGAATTCTGTATCATTTAAGGAAAGTATCAACTGTTCTTTAAAATGTTTTGGTAATTCGTTGAATTCATCTTTGTTGCACTGTTTTAATGCTAGAAATTGTAGAGACTTTGGTGAGTTCATGTTGTTTATTTAGTAGAAAAGTTTTTTTATTAAAGTACAGTATGTTTTTAGTAAAAATGTTTTAAATTGATTAAATTTTATTAAGATAAATCCTTTTATTCGTAGCAGATTTGACAACATTTTACAAAGCACAGCTTAAGAAAGTAGAAGCTCAGATTCGGTTAATTTTTCATTCCACAGAGTAGATAGTAATGTACCGATCGCTTTTGGAGACGAACGACTGTAGATTCGGTTAATTTTTCATTGAGATTTGCTGTGTTATTTCTCAGCTTCCTTTATGGTACATTGAACAGTATTTTACATTGCTTTTCGGTCGGCTCCGAAAGTGCGCCAGGAACCCCATATTACTATCTACTTATATATATATATATATATATATATATAATATATATATATATATATATATATATATATAGATTTTTTTTGTTTTTCTTTTAGATTATAATATGACGTTTGGAAAAGTTCCAACAAAATCAGAAATGTTTAATCCAAAAGTCCACTTTTGTCGATCTCGGTCAGTTTGTTTGGTTACGCTCCGTGCTCACATATATGCATGCGTGCATGAGTGAATGACGCAAATCGGTGGAGAGGTTAGCGAAACTAATTTTTGTTACCTCGGGTGGTTATGACACGGGTGGTTCTACTGCAACTTAAACTCACTCTTACGGTTGATCACAATACTTTTCCTTGTGTGTACAAGTGTACAAGTGTGAGGGAGAAAGTAAAAATTGGAATCTATTTCCGTCCACAGAAGTAACAATGTTGATCTCGTTAAGAAGGCGCGTAACGATGTTTGCTCTGCGCGCCACTGACAGGTGTCTTGTCTGCTTCCAATGTGTTCCTCATTCTTACCGTGCTTTGTGCCTGTTAAATACGATTGCTATCACATTCCAGTTCAACCTACCAATCATTGTACCCAATTTGGTATTTTCAAAACCCAAGATGAAAGGACTTGCAGCCCTTGTAGCTCTGACGTTTATCCTTGCTGTCGGACCAGTCCTTGCCAAGGACAGTAGCAGTGCAGAGATCAAATGGGGAGTTACGAGCTCGTGAGTATGACTGTGGAAACCTTATCTAAATACTGTAATACAATGTGTGGAAAGTCGATGCTTGGGAAGTCCAGTATCGGTAAGACTATAAAACAATCCTTTTTCTGTTGTTTGTCCGTATTTGAAAGATGGGAGGAATATTTGGTTTTACATTTTTTACATCTATGCATGGTAACGGTTTTAAAAATAAACAACGATCACTTTTATTTCCTTTTAAAAATAAATCTATTTTTCTTTGTTCATTTCGCATGTGAGTTTTTGTTGGTTTATACGTTTCATAAATACTGATTTTATTTTAGTCTCGAATGGAATGAAAAGTCACAATAGAATCGACTCAGCTTTAATTTTCAACGGTACGTTGTTCATGCTCAAGATTAGAGGTTTTCAACTTGTCCTTGACCTGGACAATGTGATCGTAAAAGTTTGCGCATAAAAACGTCGCTTTGGAAAAAAGCGAGCTTAGAGCTGTAAGTGTCTACTGGTTAGATCCTACACGACTCCTCCGCATTGTATTTGCCATGAGAACTGCGAGCTTAGACGTTTAAATTACCTTGGCTTTGACAAAGTTGAGCTTAACAGAGTGAGTGATGCCATCAAAAGTGACCTTAATCTTGAAAATCTTTGGTTAACCGAATCAATGTTGGCTTTTAACAATCTATCTTGGCAGTGTGGATCGGAACTTAATTAAGAATCTGAACCATTACAATGACATGGAATAAACAAGCCTAGAGTAAATTTCTTGCCGGTTGGCTCATTCACATGATCTTGATCTTAAAAGTGTGAGCTTAATAGTACAATACATGACCTTATCCTTCAAATAAGCAAGGGTAGCAAGTGCGACTTCTTAAACATCGAAACAATGGCTTTGCCCTTAAAATTGTATGCTTAAAATGGTATTACCCTTGAAATGTGTGCACTCAAGAGATTTTGCTCTAACAAGGGCGCTCTAAGCTTCTCTTCAGTGGCCACAGCTGCGCCTAGCAGAGAACCTAGCAGAGACTTCTCTAATCTCTAGCTGTAGATGGCTGACTCTACGGGCTGTACACAGTGTTTGGGTGCCGAGCAGGCCAATCTACTAACTCCATTCCTACAGTTGAATATTGTAAAGTGCTTTACGTAGAGCAAGTGGTTGTTTTGTTCATTTATTTGTTTTTAAACTGAGTGTATAGTTTTCAATGTGGCTGAATTTGTTTGGAGTCCCGAAAAACAAGAACATTAATTGAATACCTTGATGCCCATTCAGAAATTTGGAACTGAACTCTGAAAGAATACAGAGAAAGAAATTTGAAAGCACAGTTCTTTGAGATGATAGCAGACCACATTAGAAGCACACTGAAAGAAATTAGCAGAGAGTTTCACAACCTCCCCTGCCAATACAATTCTGAGATTTAACTTCACAATACAGCGCCAATACCACAGGTCTCATAAATTTATGCGCTGCTCTAACTAGCGCATTTACGTTTCTCAGAATACACATGTTCAGAGATTCATCTGGCTAGGTTTGTTTATCTCAGTTCTACGAATGCTCTAACTTGGAAACATAAACTCTACAGTGTAAACACACTCAGTCTAGATAGACCATTGTACCTATAAGAAAGTTACTTTCCAGTGACAGCACACGACCTATATGATTGTAAAAACGAATGTGGTAAAACTAGGCACTGTATTAGAGGTGTAGCCTTGAAAAGTGTTTTATAAATATGTATAATACAATATAATACAAAAAAACACATGACAAATTTGTTTTAATTATTTATTTTCATAACTTAACCTTTATACCTGAAGATGAAATCAATGATTTCGAAATGTACATAGTAACAAAAATAAAAGTTTCCAAAAAGTGTTATAAATGGTTTATTTATATTGTATTATACATAGGCACTGTAGTTTTTTTGGCCTTACCACTGTCATTTGCTTTCCACGTGAGGATTTCAAGGTGTGAGGGTGGCAGGAAGGATACCAGATATCACCTGATATCAACACAAATGAGAGGGTAATAATTGCCAAATGTCGGCTCCAAGTTCCAACAATAGATTTCTTTGGTTGATAGTCGAGGGCGGTGGGTGTCTTTGGGGAACGAGTGAATGCACATGCAAAGGTTTTAAACACTTCAGTAAAGGAAACACTATCTTCAGGACATTTTCCATCGCCAGTGGTACAAGAAAACAGTAAAACTTGCATAACTTAACGATGGCAAATGATTGGGAGAAACCCTGTTTCCTCCACAAACCTTCATCGTTAAAAAACAAACTTTAAACTAGGAACCTCAGTGTTATTGACATTCCGTTGTACAGTGGAGCTCTTGCGTTAAGTGGCGTGAACATCACGAAAGTGTTCTAATAGTGAGGTAACATTGTAAGCTGTCTCATACATGTACAATGCTTTGGTTAATACCACCGCTATTTCGTCGAAATCGGTCAATTTAACAATATAGCATTTGTTTCAAGATTATTACTAACTATGGATGATTTAAATTAAAAACAGGATTTTGGTTATTTGCCATAGCCATATCTGTAACAAATTGTGACAGCGCAAAAAAATAAAAATTTAGGACTCCAAGGGAGCCATATAAATGTTAGCGGGTGTAAAAAGAAATCCACGAGGGCCGTAGTGCCAAAAAGAGGTTTTGTCTATTCCATGTGTGATGAGAGTAGTTCATTTAAACTGACCTTAAAGAGTCTTACCGTATTGGACGTACCAACGCTTTGTTCAACTTTTCTTTGTATTTTTCCTTATTTATATGTTTTTCATAGTGCTGGATATATAAAATGATTATGAAGGAAACAAGATTTTGCCGGACATTTGCCATTGTTCAGTGTACAAAATTTGCAAAAGCACTTTTTGCCAAAGCGTTGTGGCACGCCTAAGTCAGCGTGGTATTGGTATGATTTGTTTATTTTAACCTACTTTGTAATTATGTATTAGGTTAGTTATTTACCTGAAGAAGAGATCAGATTGCAGATCTCGAAACGTAGTGTTACTGATTTTTTGTTTCACTGAACGATGGCAAATGTCCGGAAAAAATCCTGTTTCCTTTATAATCCTTCCATCGTCAAAAATAAACTTCAAACATAAAATGATTAGTAATACTAATTAATGTTTTATAGCAACTGTGAGAGTTGTCATGAGGTGAAGCCTACCAGCAGGAAGACTTTCCGGGCAACCGACTCCGCCCATCCGATCGTCGGGGTGTTCGCGACCAGGGACGACGTGACGGACGACATCTGGGGCAAGGGTATGGTGCGAGGGACCAAGATCGCGAAGAAGCAGTGCTACCAACAGGCTCGAGCTTACTTCAGCGTGGTATCCGGGACCAGCAATGAGCCCCTAACTGTGGACGTGACTCTGGGCACCATGGCCAGGGAAGTCTGCTCCTATGGGTATACCATTAAGGTTTGCTACAAGAATTAGGAAAGAGATGTTGAAGTACAATGTATAGATGAAGAATAAAACTGTTTGTGTTGAGTCGTTAACTAAACCTTGCTAATTAGGCTATGAGTTAAAACTTTTAGTATTTTTAAACTTCCCGCGTTGAAGTTTAGCAAATACTTTTACAATTGCTCCACAGATAGCGTGCGGTACCGTACGTGTGAGCGCCAGATATGAGCCGGCCTGCTTTAGGGGAACAACTTTGTTTTTTCCCATCAGACAATGTTAAACCTCATGCACTTTACGGCCTTGTTTTTGATTACAGCGTTATGGGAGGTGTCTCATTTTAAAGATATAATTAATAACGCTATTTAGTTGTTTTTAAATACTTTTTGAATACCAAATTAATAAGGTACAAAAAACGTTTCAGAGTTCTTTTTTTAATAACCTATAAAAATATCGAAAAACTCAATACTTTTGGTTTCATATTTATGATGAGACATTTTCCATAATTCTACAGCTCTAAATAATGTAGAAAAATTCATAAGGCTCAACGAAGATGGCCTTGCGTGATCTACACACTTTCGCCACCGATTTGGAAGTTTCAGTATTCCCTTATCATAGAAAGTTTGAGGGCGAGTTGTAAGCCAATTGCGCACGTGCTCCTCGATAGTGGTGGGAATAACCGAATGAAAATAACTGGTTAGTTCGGTTATTTTATTTTAACCGATTAGTCGGTTATTTTTGCTGCATCCAGTTAAATTAGTCTATAGACTAATTTTTCTATAAGTTAACTGATTGGGCAGACTTATTCTGTACTTGAATTAGTCGGTGATTCTGATCGGTTATTTTAAATCAGTCTTTAGATAAGTTTTTCTACCGACTAATTTTTCTATAAGTTAACTGGTTGTGAAGACTTAGTCTATATTTGAATTAATCGTTGATTCTGATCGGTTATTTTAAATTAGTCTTTAGATAAGTTTTTCTACCGACTAATTTTTCTATAAGTTAAACTGGTTGTGAAGACTTAGTCTATATTTGAATTAATCATTGATTCTGATCGGTTATTTTAAATTAGTCTTTAGATTAGTTTTTCTACCGACTAGTTTTTCTATAAGTTAACTGGTTGTAAAGACTTAGTCTATATTTGAATTAATCGTTGATTCTGATCGGTTATTTTAAATTAGTCTTTAGATTAGTTTTTCTACCGACTAATTTTTCTATAAGTTAACTGGTTGTGAAGACTTAGTCTATATTTGAATTAGTCGTTGATTCTGATCGGTTATTTTAATTTAGTCTTTAGATTAGTTTTTCTACCGACTAATTTTTCTATAAGTTAACTGATTGTGCAGACTTAGTCTGTACTTGAATTAGTCGTTGATTCTGATCGGTTATTTTAAATTAGTTATAATAAGTTATTTTTATTACTGAAATATCGTTCTTTAGCGATTAACTTTCGGTTAACTTTGGTGATTCGTAATTAAAATAAATTATAATTTTGCAATTTGAACGGTAATTATCTTGTAGTGTTATAGATGATATATGATAATATAACATTTTAAAAATGTTATGACTATAACGTATGCACAGAAAAAAGTAATAATACAATTACAGAATTTCATTTTCAATGACGGTTCTGCCAGTGCGGGTTTGCTTGGAATTTTTTGATTGTATATTCAGGTCCGAACTCAGACCGGGTTTTCGTACAATTTCTTCCGGAGCCAGTCACACGTCTATATGAAGGGACTGTGTCTGGTGGGGGGACACGACGGGGCCCGACCGAATATCTTTACCAGGGCTCGCCAAAGCTAAGTACGGCCGTGAGTAAATTGGCCGCGCCGCGCCGCGTACCTGTCTCAACAGGAATGGTTCATTCCCACCACCACCCATTCCTTTGACTCTCCCATATCTATCAAAGAATATAAATAATCGGTTCAGTTCGCACCTACTTATCTCCAATAGAAGATCTTCTTTTATCAAACTTTGATGTTTGATTTTTTTATAAGACATAAATAAAATAATTGTGTAGGTATTATGGTTAAGGTGTTTCGTGAATAATAGTGTTTTGTTTAAATACAAAAATGAAATGCGTTATATTGAGAGAAGTTAAGCAGAGCATTAGGCTAACTGTTTAGGTGTAATTGTTATCTGTAAATAAACTCTGAAATTGTGTACTAAAATGTGGATTGAATTTAAAAGGTAATCGGTTATTCATTCGACTAAAATAACCGATTAACGAGAAAAATAACTGACTGGTTAGTCGGTTATAAAATCCATTCGGTTATCCCATCACTACTCCTCGACTTCTTCATTGCTCTCAAATCGTTTTCCTCCCAGTGATTCCTTCATAGGCACGAACAACAAATAGTCACAGGGAGACAAGTGAGAGTGCTCAAGGGTTTTCTAGCCCATTTCTTCCAGTGTTTCCCTTCTCAGAATCACGGTGTGAGACCTGGCGTTGTCGTGAAGGATAATGACATCTTTGATGGGTATGCCCCTTCTTTTTTTCAATAGGCGGCTTTCGACAGCAACTGACAGTAGTAACCCGCATTCACTGTACGTTGATCATGTAAAAAAAATCAACAAATAATAAATTAGCCTATCGTCCAAAAAATCGTTACCAGGACTTTTACAGCAGAATTCTAATGGCACGAATATTGTCATTTGTTAGGCTTGTCCTTGGGCGTCGATCCCGATTTTCGGTTTCAACCCGTTCTCGTTCACCTTTAAATTCTCTTGCTCACTTAAAACACGCGATTCTGAGGCAGTATACTGTCCCCAAACTGTGCCCGCAAACGAGTTAAAATTTCAGACGATTTAACGCCTTCATTGGTTAAAAACTTTATGATACTCCGTTGCGCAACAGATTAAGGGACCTCTTGCTCGGTGAAGGCAATGCCGAACTGAACACTAACCAGAACGCCCCCCCCCCTCCTCATAAACCAAACATTTAATCCACAAAGCATTACCTACTTAGAACCTGCATTCTAAGAACAATAGCAAAAATAACGTTTATATTTGATTTACCCTCGTAGAATAGTTTTCTCATTTGCACATTTTCTTGTTGCAAGCAAATTCAATTTTCGATAATTTTCTTTTTCTCGCAAGCACTACAAACAAAATGATGTACAATTTTGTGTTAGTTTTACTGTTATAGTTATTTTTAATGAGTAGTGTAAGATATGTTTAGTTGCTAAATTTTAAACAGATTTGTCAATTATGCATATCTTTTAAAATTATTCATAGAAACATCACTTTAAAGAATGTATTTAAATTGTTTATTTGAACTGGTTTTCGAAAACTTGTACTAATTTAATAGTTTAGCTTTATGTAGAAACCATAAAAATTAGTTTCATTTTTCTAAAATCCATCCAGATTATAAGGTATAAGAGATGTTAACTTAAAAACAGTTTTAAATCTGTTACCAAACAGCCTTTAAAACCTGTGACTGCGGCGATTAACTTTTACAGCTGGGCTGTGTAAAAAGGATCAACCTATCTGAATGTATTAAACATTTCTATAACGAAAATCGATTTGAAAATTCATTTCAAACTCCTTTTGGAGTCCAAAGCGAACTATCGCATAAATTGATGAGTCCTGTAATTATGGAAAAGCGGGGTACAAAATCGGAGTGATTCTGTTTGTATGACTATACTAAATGTAAGTTTCCATATACCCAAACGGTAGGTAGGTTAAAACTTTTTAATTTGGAAAATTGCGATACAATATAACTCTGCGTAATGGTGGGAAGAACATTTTTTTAAATGAAACGAATGAAAAATAATACAGAAAAAATGCATATAAAAATACTAAACCCAAACCTATTGAGCTATAAAAACGCAACACGCGGGTGATCTGACGTTGGTGACACGTCGACCTCGATATTATCATAAAACAAACGTTAACATTTCATATCAGTCTGACAATCCCATCACAATAGCCGTGTCACAAACATGTTTACTAACCAACTGTGGTTAACGGGACACTCTGTGCAGGCGGGCATTTTGATTCTGTTCATATGTACTGACTTTGGTAAATTATATTACCCATTCCTCATAGGATTAATACCAACCTATCTATATCTCAATCTCGGGCAAGATACTTAATGAGGAGGTTAGCTAGATATTTAACAATTTTCTAAGTTTTCCATTATAAAAATCGTCGAACATTGTTTATATCATTACTATCACCTTGAGATATTTCGACTTCGCTTCAGAAATCCATCTTCACTCAAAAGACGAAAAGGCCTGAAGTATGTTTATGACACCTAACCTATCGTAGACGATGGCTAAGTCTAAGTCTAGACTTTTATAGATGCGTAATTTTAAAGGAAGATCACTGTGTTTTAAGCTCTTTGTTGGGGTTTCCCATCTTGTAATTCACAGTATGTAAGGAAGAAAGTATTGTGTAATGCATAATTCTATTTGTGAATTGTTGAAACATGCTTTCCCATCGATGAAAAAAGTGTTTTAAGAGTGGTGAATATGTTTGTATGCAATTGTGTATGTAGTTAAAAACTGAACTAATTTATTGTTAATGCATACATACAACTTTTTCACTTCAAAATGTGAAATCTTCAAAAGATATAGTTTTAACAATGTTGTTGAAACACTGGTGAAGTAAATAAGTCTAAGAATGATATGCGTAACAAAACATTGCAAAACTATTTTCTGTAGTTATGTAGTTAGTGTTATTGACAGTCCGATGTAAAGTGGAGCTCTTGCGTTAAGTGGCACGAACATCACGAAAATGTTCTAATATTGAGGTAATGCTGTATCAAGCATGTAGGCTACAATGCTCTGATTAATATCACCGCTATTCGTCGAAATCGGTCAATTGAACAATATAGCATTTGTTTGAAGATTATTACTAACTATGGATTGTTTAAAATTAAAAACAGGATTTCCGTTATTTGTACACTGTAGTTAGTTTATAGTCTACTTCGAAAGTGAATGAAAACATTTAAGCTTTTTCTTAACACGCAAATTATTGGGACCATGATGGAAACTATACGGATAGTTTGGTACTCATTAAATGTGTTATTTTTTATAATTTATAATAATAGCCCCACAAATTACTTAAAACATGTATAATACTTCAAACCAAACACAGACACTTGGAAAAAATTCAGTTTTATATAGTAGGAAGTACCACATTTGATTAAACTGTCACTGTTTACATCTTTACATCCGTATTCCACAGGGTGTGAAAGTGCATCACCAACATTTAGGCATACTTGATTGAATTTTACAATAACAACTGGAATGATTGTAATATGACGTAACGCTGCAAAAACGGTTAGGTTAGTTCTAGTCATTGTGCTGTACACAAATAGAAGTGTTGAATAATTAACTTCAATGAGTAATTAAATGATTTTTTTCATACCAACCAGTTGTGGAAAGTTATTATCTGCCTTAACATTGAGGGAATGGGGTAGTTTTATATTGGCCTCCTACACCTACCGGAATGGAGTAAGGAGAAGGGGCATTTTTTTGGAAGCCAGTTCAGCTGGCACTAAACTGGGTAAACTAACCACGTGGCTGTGGCTGTGGTGACAGCTGCTACTATCACTTACATGCAGGCCGTGGCTATGACATCACTGTCGTCAGATTATGACATCATCTGCTTGCTCTAGTCTTGTTTTATACAGGGCGTTTGACAAATGTGGGGGAAATTTCAGTATACCATTAATATAATGAAATAAACATAATATATTTTTATCACACTGGACAAATAACATCTGTTTTTGATACGTCGTCTTAAAAGTGCATGTTTTGTGTACATTTGTAACAAGGATCTGCAAAACCAGCTGACGAACAATTTTGTCAGTGACCTAACCTCAAATTTTGCAGTTGTTTCAAGTGCTGAATACGGCTGTTTTTGATGCGAAAACTTGAAAGCATGTGTAAGTTGAGTTATTATGTAATAAAAATTAACTAAAACGTCCTTTTATTTCATTAAGTTACTATTTAGTAAGAAACTAAAAGAAGTTTTGGTATTTTGCCGCAAGACAAAAAACGTTGTTTATAATACGGATCAATTTTCTTGTATTTAAGACTTTTACGCTTAGCCTCTTTCGTAAAAAAAAAATCGTGCACCGAAAATAACCACTTATGCTCCGTGTGATGAAAACTATTATTCTACAACCATATGAAGGGTGCAGGAGAAAAACCAAACTTAGTCCAAAAAAATCGATTTACAGATTATGATGCCATTCGATAGTCTGTGGTCCATATTTTAACATGCCAAAAGCTGCAGGAGAATAACTAACTGAGTTACAAGATACAGCCATTTAAAATGTTGTACCGCAGGGAAAAACTAACTCAGTCCATCTGGTTCAGGGGAAAAAGCAACTGAGTCCACAGTCAGCTGACCTTAGCGCATGCGCAAACAATCCATACTCTGTGGTTCAGCTGTAGCAGACTAAACAACACACTCCTTATTGTCTCTGTTGTGTTAGTTTGTACTGTTGAAGTGAAGTTTTAGGTTATTAGTGTTTATTTTGGTGTGCGTATTTGAATTAGCGTTTGGTGAATATTGTGTTTAGTGCCCAATCACTTGAAAATGATTGACGGTGAGCTGCAAAGTGAAAGTGATGATGAAGCCACTAGGGTAAGTGAAGTAAAAACTACGAAAAAACGAAAAATAACTGGGAGAGTTAGGGATGTCGCCAAAAAGCTACGGGCTTGCTCATATGAAAACGGGTGAAGAAGATTGCCGTTGTAAACGATACGAATGTTTTCAACAAGTTACACCAGAAGAGAGAAATTCCTTAATTAAACAATTCAATGACATAGGGCGTGAAGGAGGTACCAATGCTCAAAACAGCTACTTGGGTGGACTAATTGCGTTGCATCCTGTTTCTCGGAGGAGACCTCGGCTAGACGAAAACCAAGCTAGAATGAACGAAGGTTCTTTTTCATACAAAGTTAGAGTTGTGAGAGATGAGTCTGCCGTTGAGATCCCTGTTTGTTTTTAAAGGCCTTTCAGTCTCTTTTTTTGGTGTTAAACCTTTTAGGCTACACAGAATCAAGCAGTCAATAATGACCACTGGTAAATCTCCCGTAGATAACAGAGGAAAACATTTTAAATCGACCTCGTAAAGTCCCAGAGGCTACACGCGAAGCTATGATGAGCTTTTTTTGTTCTTTAAAAGGTAGACGGGCTCATTACAGCCTTCATGACAGTACCAAAGTGTACTTACCTGAAAATTTAAATGTCAAGGAGCTTCTGTCAATGTTTTTAAATAAGAACCCAGGCATGGAAATTTCCTACGAGACATTTCGACACACCTTTGTCACTGAGTTCAATATCGGGTTTGGATACCCAAGAACTGACACATGTTGTTTTTGTGACGAAAATAATGCAAAGGTTTCAGGAATTGAAAGAAAGATTGCTGCAGTGTCAGTTGAAGAAAAAGAATCCCTACTTGAAGAAAAGAAAAAAACTGGAGGAAGAGCAAAAACTGCATATTACTAAGGCAGATTGGTTTTACAAGTTGAAACGTAAAGCCAAAAAATCAGCAAAACTACGCAATGAAGTGGAGGCTATTGCGATTGATTTCGGGAAGAATCTACCGACCCCCAACATCTCCACTAGTGAAGTTTATTTTAGACGACAGTTGACATTTTTTACATTCTTCAATGTACACATCTTGTCCACTGGGGGAATCCATCATGTACACCTATGACGAGACTGTTGGTAAGAAGGGATCTGATGATGTTGCCTCTTTTTTGTACGATTTTGTCCAAAATTACCTGTCAATGGAAGTGAAAACCCTCTACATCTTTGCTGATTCATGCGGAGGTCAAAATAAGAACCACACTGTAATGAAGATGTTGCACTACCTCACAACTGAAGAGAAACGGTTTGACAAAGTTATAGTGACTTTCCCAGTAAGAGGACACTCTTATATGGAAAATGACACAAAAATATGGGATTAATCCCTAAAACAGCAAAAGCTGAAACACCTGACGTTGGAGATCTGTGTTGGAGAACGCTCGAGTAAAACCATCACCCTTCACCGTGGTTTCTTGCCAACAGAAAATGTTCAAAAAATGGGGAGAGTTTTTGGCATCCAAAGACTACAAAAATAAGTTTCTCTTTGCCGTCAGACCGGTAAAACAACTTAGATTTTTTCCAAGATAAATGTCTCAGCTTAGAATATCGGAACGGATACAATGGGGGCCTTTTTCACATCATCCATAAAGAAGAATGATAGAGAGAAAGAAAGAGAAGAAAAAACAAAGAAAAAAAGAAGAACTTGCCTAGGCCTGAGCATATGGCTGAGCCTGAACAATCCTACAATGCACCCTTAGCACTGTCAAAGGAAAAGTGCAACGACCTAAAAGTCCTTCTAAAGTTTTGCGAAGAAGAAGGTTCAAAGGAATATTACATGAACCTTTTTGTGGGAAATGAAACAGCGATTGAGGTTCCAGCCGTTGATGTAGCCGCTCATGAGACTGCAGAAAGCTAACTTTTAAAGGTACGTTTTGAAATCTATATCTTATTCAACTGTTTTACTATTTTTTTCCAATAACTTTCCGTTAGCAGTGATTAATGAAATAATTATGTTTCCTAAAACATTCTAACACAAAATTATTTGTGAAAAATAACAAACCTAAGATACTTTGTCTTTGCAAATATTGAATTATTCACAATTTTCTTTTTGTTAGTATTTACAGTTGTGAGGATTAAAACTATATCCTATTAGTTGGATATTATTTGGTTTTTTTCATTGTGTTTTAGGAAGAAACCTCAAGTGAAAATGTAACCTAAAGTGGAGGTAACCAAAAGTGGTGTGGAGCTAACTAAAAGAAAGACGTTGGACCATATCCAATGAAAATGACAGACTTTCACAGTTTTTCAAATATTTACATATATCTAAGTTTTGTTTTGTCCTTTTTTTCAATCAAATGTGATAATAAAATAAACCAGAAGTTAAAAAATATTGACTAGTTTGTTTCATTATTTACAGGGGAAAACCCAATTGAGTCCATCGTGTGCAGGGGAAAAACCAACTAAGTCCATGGCGTTGTTACCGGGGACAATTTTTTAAAAATAAACTAATTGTTGCAATGAGCTAATTTTTTTATATTTTATAAAAAAACAGTTATACTAAACCTAGATCCAGTTTTTAAGGTCAAAAAGTTATGTTCTTTTTTTTACAGACCGTTTGAAACTTTGTTTTTGCTCTCCTGAAAAATTTTAGTTTTGTGACTAAGTTGGTTTTTCTCCTGCACCCTTCATATGTACCACCTCGCCTCGTTTAGTGTATCTGCACGTTTGTCTTTATTCTGAACACATTCAAAACTATAAAACACAAGTATAAGTGGTTAGTACTGAAGTTTAATATGACTATGTTATCTTAAAATGTGACCTATCATACTGCCAAGAATGTTTGAGAAACGCGGGAGTTTTGAAACTTTCATGCCAAATTTCATGAAAACTAATGTGAGAACACAAAAACATTGACAAGACACATAAATACCGGCTTCCACCGAAAAAGACAATGGTGGCCTGCGCGTATACCAGGAATACGCGTGCGTGCGGTGACTCCATAAACTCGCATTTCTCGCCTGTGATCGGTGTCTCAAGCAGCGTACAATTGCTATCAACATTCAACATTCCAATATTTTTCTTTCGCTTTGTTGTACTCCAAAAATCCATGCCATATTTTGTTATTTAATAAAATTAATACAGTTTTTTTCAAACTTGCTAAACGTATTTCCGTACTTCAGTAAACACTTCCTTAAAATTTGAGTTATATAATCTTAACCCTCTTCTGAGCCAGTTGCCTAGAATGACTCAAAATCCCCCTCCCTCTTAAGGATGAACTTTGTTTACATCTAAAATACATAAAACCTTTTTTTATCGTTAGCGAAGCCTTTCACTCATGGGGCTGAACATTTTCATTTATGTCTGTCTGTCTGTCAGCTCGATCTCAAAAACGAACTGACCTATTAGATTTAAAATGAAGCTTCATGAGCAATAATTCGATGATGGTGCGTCTCACTCCTTAGGATTTGGCTGAGAGTTAGCGAATATATTTACATTTGTTTTATGGGTAACTAGAAAATGGTGGGATCTAGAAAATAGCAGAACGAACAGATGTCTTAACAAATTGAGCACAATCATATAAGATTATAACTTGTGACATTTTTATCCATAGAGTAAAAATAAGGAAAAATAGAGTGGGAAGTCCATTTTATAAATCGATGACAAAATTTGATTTCAACGCACTCTTGTGTTGTAATACCATCCCTAGCTTATCGGAACTTTCATTATTATGACACTGCTGTAAAATCTAAGTCAATGAAAAAATGTGAATTTATCATTTGACTAGATAACCCGGGACAGATTTCACCTGTAGACATTAAATTTTCAATGACATTATATTTCTACGTAGACATGAATGAGTTCTATATTGGTGCATGTCCAAGAATGGAATTTGGCTGAGCGTGATTCAAGCCTATCACTCAATCTGACATAATTTCTCTTGTGCCTGCTGGGGAGGCATAAACATTTCTTTTCTATACAATTGCTTGTCTGTATTATATATATATATATATATATCCCGAGAGTGAAATGATCTATTGATTTGTATTTGTATATTCATACTAAGCAAAAGATGAAATTGATATGGCTGTGGAGGACCCCTACTTGTAGTATTAAGAGGGTAAATGAAAGGCTGAAAAACCCCCTTTTTGCAATCAAATACTCTTAAGGACCTGGGATATTTGAGAAACCTGTTATATGTAATAAATAACATTCATTCCAACCATTAAACAGAACATAACAGCCTTCTAAATTACCGACCATAATTCCACAATTTGAACGCAGATAAAAAGGTTATACATACAATAAAAACATTAATTTTTGTTCTTTCATAATTTTCAGTTTACAATGCAAAGGACGAGTATTCCACATTTTCTAGTTTTTCAAATATTGGATAAACGTTTTGGTAATTGCTAAACGAATCCTAGCGCATGTTGAGGCTGTATAATGCGATGTGGGAACGAAGTAGTTTGCACACTATCCGTATTTTTGCGTAGTCTAGTTAAAAAAAAAACAACCTTTTTTGGAGAAGAAGATGGTTTAAAGGCCTCTTGAATGAGGTTTCCGTACTCATATGAATGACAAAAAATTGAACACTCTGATAGTTATATAACATCCACCTGATCAAATTTAATACTAATAGCCACTTAGGGAAGCCCAACGGTTGGGTGTGGGCGACCCGGATCAAATTGAAAGCGGAAGTGACAGGTCAATCCGAACAGGGCCCGGAAGTTCGAATAAAGAGCGGGGGTGGTTCTACCATTACAGGACAGAGTGCCGTTACCCACCCGTACCTGCACCCTCTTTAACATAATTCATTTCTACGAAACAGGACTTCCATCCTGGGTGCCCAGGACGGGAGCTGCGCGGAAGCTGTGGAGGCTCTTTCACTCGCCTCTTATAATTGATTATATAGGCTACGTGGATTGTTCGTCGTGTATTTTCTATGTCGTTCCTTATATCCTAATATTTAAATTTGCTTAAGTCGTATCTTATGCATTTTTATAGTATTAGGAAATTATAATTTCGCTTTTGTTATTTCACAAATATACACTTACTTACTTAATTAACTATAACTACATTAGGGCCTATTTAAATTTTATATACACACAGCCTATTTTTGCTTGAAATCGGTAAAAGAATTTTCCCTAACAATGAAATCGATCGTCTGCAGCGATAGTTTTAGTTAAGGTCGAAATGGAAGGGCACCAAAATGGTTACAAAAATAAAACGAGAATTTTTTCTCTGATCATATTTTTCCTAGCTTCACACATTTAAAGCGAAGCGTAAATAAGTTAAATCAGTGGCAGCTTACCATATGCTGACCTTGAGTTGTGGCCTATTTTTTATCTACTGTAGTTTTCAAGCGGTAATTTACCTATTAACGATTTATAAGTCGGTCCTTTTTTGTCGATGCCCTTTTATTTCAATCTCCAACAAAACTAGTGTGACTTGCTTATTAACAATTATCAATTTATTTCTAAGGAAACATTTCTCTGCCGCCTTCAAGAACAACAAGGTTGTGTGCTTATACGACGCTCAAACTCCTAGACTCGCAGCTATGTCGTCTTACAATTTTTATGTTTAATCTGGAAAGCATAGTTTATTTAATGTTCAATCGGTCCTTAAAATCAAGAGCTGACTGTTGTATTGAAAGTTTTATTTCCATATTCCATATACTAAAGGCCAAACAGATTTCACATGTTTTGTAATAAAAGTATGGCGGTTGTCTCATTTGATAATTGGTATTTGTGCACATTCAAATGAGTTTGCTTTTGTTGTAAATGTTACAGTTTTCTTTTTTTATATCTTCCACTGTGGGTCTATTACTGAGTGAAACTGAGCATACGCATCTCACTCAGCCTATGCGTCGTAAGGCGTCTGCCGAAGGTATGTGTGCTAGTAATAAGCAATAGTATTAAAAATCGTTTATACGAGTACTAACCAAATTCTAAAAATTAGAAATTATTATACAAAAAAATAACTAAAATAAATTCACATGTTAAAGGTACCTCTGTGACTTAATTTTATATTTAATTCTGTATAATTAATATGTACTGATCAAAGTCTATCACAATACGATTTATGTTGATTGACACATCCTTGTTCCATATAATGTGTAGGTATTATTTTTGGCACCTTTAATTTCAAAATATCCTACAGTTGGCATTAGATTAACCCTCATGTAAAATTTCGATATCGTTTTTATTGCTCGAGTATCTGTTACCAGTATTATTAAGTTGATAGACGTGACAATATTTTGAAGATATTCTGGGGGCATGTCCAATGTAATTGGTTTTTAAGTTCGTAGCATTTAAATTTGTATATTCTAACATTGTTTTAATTTTGAATTATGCCGTGTAATTATATCTATTATAATTAGCCGCAAACTTTTTTGGATCTCTTCAGACGAACATGACTCCAGATTCCAGGAGTCAAGTCTGTGACAATGTCAGATTTCAGACGTTGCACTAAGGGGAAGGTGAACTGGAGCTGAGCTCTACATTCACGTGTTTATAATAGTGTTGTGCTTCGAAAAACAGTTCTTTTATAGGGTATTACTGGATGTTTTTAATTTGATAAAAAGTGGGCTTTTTAAGTCTGAAATAATTGTGAAATACAGTGGATAAAAAAATTATTTCAACATTTTTGAGCAAATTTTTAGTAACAATCTAATCGGAATATGAATTCCGTATATACAAAAAAAATCAATCAATTAATTTTTAATCACTCCTAATGAAGTTGCAGGCATTTAAAGTAAGTAACTTAGGCCGTTATGTAATCAGGCGAAAATAAAATCGGCTGAAAATAAAAATGTGAAGGTGAAATTTTTTTATTCATTTATGAAAATTTATATTTTTATGAATATATTGAAGGCGTCTGGATTTCTTTCCTTCAAAGTACGTTTTCATTACAATAATTATAAAGTTGAACTCAGTTTATAAAAGTTAGTTTTTAGTTAGTCCTGTAAGAATCAAGACTAAAAATGGAGATCGTGTAATAAGAAAACAAGAAATGTAACCAAATAATTGACCTTCATAACACGATTACCAAAAAAACTTGACCCTTGAAAGAGTCCTGCGTGACAATGAATAGAACCTTCGACATTATATAACGAGTGATTTAGGTCCATTGTGAATGCGACGCTGACAATGCTGGGTGATCCTTGGGGAGGAGGGGACTCTACATTCACTTCCGTCGCCTTTGGAATCATCTGTTGGTTTTGACCTTTCCTGCGGGGCTTTTTTGCTCCGATAATTAGAATCAATTCAGGTTCCGGTCATCGTGTAAAAACTGCGCATATTTACATCACAAGAAGGTGGATTGAAAGAGAAGTACACATCTCTCTTAAGATGGTGTTATCGATTTTGGACTTGGAAAATATTTTAGTATGTTAAATTCATAAGTCTTTAAAGTAACTTCAATGTACCCATAAAATTATAAATTTTTTGATCACTCCTCGTGAAATTACAGGCATTTAAAATAGGAAATGGATGCACTTTGTAAACAGCCCAAATAAAAACAACGTAAATGTAAAATATTTACAGCGTTAACCTGAGAAAGCTTTGGAGAGGGATATGTTTTTTTATTTAAACAAAAATTTAATTTCGCTAAGAAAATGATATTTAAAATTATGTAATATTATCAAATTTATTTAAGAATGTGTAATTTTATATAGTCATAAATGAATGAAAAACGAGTCAGTTCCTGAAGCTATAAAGCAGTTTTAATTTGAGCCCGATTAAAATATTGTTTAACTTTCCTACTTTATTTGAATGCCTATAATTTCATATATAAGCAATCAAAAAAAGTTTTCTTCTGTTTCTATATCCATAGAATTTATCTTAATGGGCTATGAATTTAACATACCGTAGGGTTTTCAAAACTGGATATGCTTAAACATCTACGATATTCTTCGATCTTTGCTAGATGATTACTCGTACTATATCCAATACCACAGTGTAGCGGGTACAACGGTTTATCGCAAGATATCCAGATCAAGCAATGTCAAGCATGGCTGCTGCTTGGATGGGTGATCGCTGAACGAATCTACCTTTGCAACAAGCTCGCCTGCCCGGCCGTTGGTGGTGGTTCGGAAGTCACCTTTAAGCCGTTGGTCTCCAGGTTAAGATTAAAAGTAAGCTTCTTAGCCATAACTTTTTATTACTAAGATATTTTTTTACTTTACTTTGGCAATGAGTGAATCCAACTCTTTATATTGTACTTGTATTAATAGATTGAAATAAATATAAATCAATTAATAAAAATCACATGTTTATAAAAATGTGTTTGTGGGGGAAATTTATGATGGCAATGAATTTAATGTTATAAAATAAGGGCATGAAAAATTATTTGTATGAAATTATATTAAATTAAAAAGACTCCCTCATTCATATCTTTCAATAGTTACCCAAGTTATGGCTGCAATACAAATAAAATGCAGGTTTGGTCAGTTGAGTTTATCGCATATTTTGATGGGGACATTACACCCGCGTCGTTGTTTGCGGAAACAGTTCCTCTCAAGTGTATCATTTCCTTGAACTGCGTCCTCAACCGGAATATCGCAGAGCAGTGCCCCATCTAATAGTGCCGTGTTCTGCGACATTATCCTGGATAATATTTCAGAGCAGCGCGAGTTCCGGTGATCAAAGTTGAGGCAGAGTCACTCTCCTGCAGAGGGCAAGGGCAAATAGCGTAGGGTTCATTGGACGGACCTAGGACAGAAGATAAAGTTATCACTTGACGAGTGGACTCAATATTAGAGAAATGACAGATATGCGTTAGTTGAAAGCCGCACAGTTTAGGGATTAATAGAGCTGTAAGATCAGGAAATTTAAGAATGGTGGGCAAAGATAAGGAATACAAGAGATAGGAGATAGGTACATGGTGATGGAATAAAAGCGCCAAAGGCCATGATTATTGTGTTAAGAGAAAAAAGGTGGCCAGAGATCCGGAGTGTAAGAAAGGGACGGATGGGCAGTTACGTATTAAAGGGGGTGGGCCTGATAGCTAAGGAACTGTAAAACAAATGATTGGAAAGTGAAAGTAAAAATAAGCAAGAAGCTGAAAAAAAACTTTTTCAAGGCCCGGATGATAATAAAGACAAAAGAAGGTGTAGAAATAAACACCAGAGACACTGATGTCTAGAAATGAAGGGTCGAAAAATGAAAGAATTTAAATGCATAGACTGGAAAAGGGTTATGCCAGAGGTGGGAGATCAAGAGTTCAGAATGTTGATTATCCGGGTTGATGGATCTGGAGGACTAGAGAATAAGAAGACTGATCTGAGGATCAAAACAGTGCGAAAGACAGATCAGACAGAGAGGGTGACTGTGTGAAGGTTGAAGAAGAAGCTGGAAGCTGGAGGACTACGGAATCAGATGCCGGAGAAGCAGCGGACACAAATCTGAGTGAGACCGGACAGTAACACCACCGCTACCGGAAGATCTCCCGGCACGCCCTCTGATTGTGGTCGACCAAAACATTCTCCACCAAGGCCGTTTAACGGCACGGTAGCGTCGGCACTCCTGTACTTTCTATTTCCGAACAATAACCTCTCTTCCTCTCCAGGTCATACAGGTACCTCATTGATAACTGGAATTCGTATACATGTCTTAACGCGTTTCAGTTGAGGTCAAAACTGAACTGAACTGATCACCCAAGAATTGATTTTCATAATTACCACTCAAGGAACTATATTTTTCTTTGCTTAACCCCGAACAATTCTACACACGTCTCATCGACCCTGGTATCATTGAATTATGTAAATCCAGTATAGACAGTTATACACCTCTCCGTCACAAAAATCAGTCAAGAACCAAAGAAAAGCTTTCTAACTATGATTACATAATATAGTGTTGTCAATTCTTCAGTTAAGATAACTCTCATTGAAATATTTCATATCGATAATCTCATCTTTAGCCAATTATGAACGTACTAGAAGATTTTTTTATGAGGACGTAATATTATTTCTGAAGTTTAGTCACTTTCAGATTACATTATAATTAAACACAGTTCTATTAAGTGGGGTCAACAGTCTATATAATGAGACGTACCAACTACTTCCTCAAAATGCTATGATTATCTTACTTTTTATTTCATTCAAAAAACTCAATAAACTTTTGGGATTTTATAAAATATTTAATGTTATTTTTGGTGGAGATGACGTTTTGGAGCCCCCCTCCTTTTGTAGAGATGTTACCGTGGTGTATTACGAAATAATTATTTGGCATGGTGATGTGGTTTATAACCCTCCATATATTATTTATTGTTAATTTTACACAAAACTATTTTTTTTACAACAAAACAAACTTACAAAAAACTAATTTTTTGTTTAGCGTGCCTTTTTATCGTAACTGCTACTCATCAAAATTGAGTTCTAAAGTTTCTAAAAACTTGAGTTTCTAAAACTGGACTTTAATTATGGTTAAAATGCAGTTTAAAATTATGAAAAACATTCTAAAGATATTGTTTTTATTATATGAAAAACAATAATGTTAATTATATAGATTTATCCATAGCGCACTCACCTTGTTTTTTCTTTAAGTTTATTTAGGACCCATCAATTTAAATTTTCACGAAAAACTCTCCTTTTTGGTCTAAAAGTCTGTATTTAAAACGTTATCGGTTTTTAACTGCAACCAATAAATTGTTTTAAAATAGTATAAGTGCACAGGGCTAGAACTTTTTGGAAATAATTTGGTTACTACATCGTGTAGAAATCCAATTGAAGTCATGGGAATATTGACGTCCCAACCATAGACTTCCATAACATTGATTGTGTAGAAACTGCGGAATAAGGTATCTTGTAGGTAATGGAAGAGTTTACACTATTTTGGCACGATTTATATTTTTAAAGTTAAACGAGATAAAAATGAACTTTTAATCCTAAGACTAAACATTTAGGTCACCATACTAACTGATAACTTTGTAGTACCCTGTAATAATTATTTAAGAGCTGGATGTACTGACACTACCTTGAGATTATTCCCGATAGGAACAATGTTAAATCTCGTGAACTTTTACGACCCTATCTTTGATCGTAGTTTTAAGGGAAGATGTCGTACTTTGAAGAGCGTATTGGTATGCATGAAATTGATTTTAGTTTTTTATGTACCGTTTGTAATTTTTTAATACTCAAACGATAAATTACAAAACGGTTGATTTTTTGGTATAACCAGTAAAAAATTCAAAAACTAAAAAACGTTTGGAGGTGTACTCAACTATATTTAAAACGAGGCATTTCCCATAATTTTCCGACTAAAAATGAGCCGTAAAAATCCAACCGCTACTAAAGAGAAGGCGAAATTATTTTTTATTATATTGGTTTTAATTTTGTGTATAATGTATAATGCGTTCATGTGCCCAAGACGTAGGGCGAATGTGAGATGCACGAGATGAAGGCTGAGGTGGGTATCATACGTAATGTTTTTACTACCAAGGCTCAAAATATCCTTAGAACAGATTATTAATCTATATTCCCGTGACTGGGAAAACTAAATGGTTTACAGTTTAACATAGGTATGATATCGTTGACTCGATCACTAGGCCTACTCTTATTTGCTTAAGTTAATCGACGTCCGATTTAACAACTCCTAGTCAAAGTGGATAAATCAGACTTCTCCTAAGAATTGCAAACACTGTAACTACCGGCCGCCAACAAGTGCCGGAACAAGAAAATAATTACAATTTAGTAAAACTTTTCGTAACATCTCTATTTGTAAAATGGAAAATTTAATCGTTAATAGGTATTTGATATTCTATTTTTATTTTTTAGTTTAGAGAAATAATGTCACTATAGAATTATGAAATTATAATTACCAATAAAAGTACAATACATAATAATTAAACAAGAAATACTGAAAAACATTTTATACATTGCGTTTGATAGGCATTTATACAAAATTCCTGCAAATGGAAAAGGAAATTATTAAACCTAAGTGTAGGTTTTTTTTTTTCTTTTACAAACACTTCAACAAAATCAGAACAATTTTGGTATACTTCTACTTCATTTAATGTGGGGCCTGATTTTTAAAACCTTTTGTACGCTGCCCCGTTGCATTTCCGTAAATTGTATGCATATCTATTACGATCTCGGTCTCATTGCATGGCTTTATCCTTAGGCTCTCTGAGAGTGATATTTCTATAGAGTTCTGCAAAGGTTCCCCTTGATCAAGAGCTACTCACGAATTTGACATATGCATTTCTACCATGGCCTTCAGTCTCATTACATATGATGGTTCTCTGAGACGGATATTTCTATAGAGTTCTGCAAGGGGTCCCCTGGATCAAGAGCTACTCACGCATTTGACATATGCATTTCTACCATGGCCTTCAGTCTCATTACATATGATGGTTCTCTGAGACGGATATTTCTATAGAGTTCTGCAAAGGTTCCCCTTGATCAAGAGCTACTCACGAATTTGATATATGCATTTCTACCATGGCCTTCAGTCTCATTACATATGATGGTTCTCTGAGACGGATATTTCTATAGAGTTCTACAAGGATTCCCCTGGATCAAGAGCTACTCACGCATTTGATATATGCATTTCTACCATGGCCTTCAGTCTCATTACATATGATGGTTCTCTGAGACGGATATTTCTATAGAGTTCTACAAGGATTCCCCTGGATCAAGAGCTACTCATGCATCTGATATATGCATTTCTACCATGGCCTTCAGTCTCATTACATATGATGGCTCTCTGAGAGGGATATTTCTATAGAGTTCTGCAAGAGTTCCCCTGGATCAAGAGCTACTCACGAATTTGACAAAGGCATTTCTACCATGGTTTCAGTCTCATTGCATATGATGCTCTCTGAGAGTGATATTTCTACAGAGTTCTGCTAGGATCTCCCTGGATCAAGAGCTACTCATGCATTTGATATATGCATTTCTACCATGGCCTTCAGTCTCATTGCATATGATGGTTCTCTGAGAGGGATATTTCTATAGAGTTCTGCAAGGGGTCTCCTGGATCAAGAGGTACTCATGCATTTAATATATGCATTTCTACCATGGCCTTCAGTCTTATTACATATGATGGCTCTCTGAGAGGGATATTTCTATAGAGTTCTATTTAAATGACCTCATGACAATTAAAAAATGGATGGACCAAAATGTTTTATCACTTAACGTCTCAAAAACTAAATTTATGCCCCTTTCTCTTACATCAAATTCAGATTACAACTTACACGATTTAATTATTCATAATTGTAACAATCACTATAACAATGCCTGTGGATATAATAAAATCGAGAAAGTGTCGTCATACAAATATTTGGGTGTGTTGTTTGATTCTCGAATGAAATGGATAGATCACATTAATTTCTTAAAAAATAAAGCAAGAAAGTATATATTTGCTTTTAGGCAGTTAAATAGCATTTTAAGTGTTAATGAAACTAAAATCGTTTATTTTTGCTTATGTGCAATCCCTTTTTTCTTATGGCATTCTAGCTTGGGGGGGTGCTTTTCCTTCACATATTAAAAGTTTAGATATAGTTCAGAAATCTATTCTGAAAGCCGGTTTTGCGAAGTGTAGACGATATCCCTCTGATTTATTGTTTCAAGAAACAGGAATTCTGCCAATTAAAAACATTTTTATTAAAGTCTTATTTATTCATATTTACAAACATTTCGGCTCAATTTTTTCTACAATCCCACATTTTTATAACACAAGATATGCAAATATAGTCGGAATTAACACTATTCACCAACACAAATCATTTGCGACAACAAACAGCTTTTATCTAGCACACATTTTATATCGAAATTATTCTAATAGTTTTATAAATTTCAAGCTGTTCGACTCTCCCTCTCTTGAGGTTTTTAAGAAACATGTCAAGGAGTTTTTGATTCTCATAAGCAGTGAGAGGGCCCAGTTACTTATCTCTGTTGACTACAGACGGACCTAGACTGTCTGACAACTGACTGACGGCACTGTCCCCTCTCTTCTCCTCTTCAAATTATAGATAATAAAATCCATTCACTTAAGTAATTAGCCTATTTTTTGTAATTTTTGTTCACTCAATATTTTTATTTGTTTTTGTCTACTTTCTCCACTATATTGCTGATTATCGGAATTCGAGGTCATATCCGTCGTTTATTCTGCATTATATGTCTTCTTTCAATTATCAAATTTTATAAAATTAATCTACACTCTGCTCGAGATAAAATTCGAATCTCAACAATTTCAACTCGAGTCTACGCACAGGCCATTAAGGCCCATGTAGGCTGTTTTCCCATTATTTGAATTTATCCAGAAATTATGTAGCAAATTTAATGTTGTTTTTACTAGGTATGCGTGTATGGATGTGGATATGTATGTGTATATACATGTATATGTATATATATATATGTATATTTCATCTATTTATTCATTATATTGATTTATTTATGTAACATAAGTCTTTTTTATATTATTTAACGTTAATTTATTTAATTTTAGTTTTTGAATTGTATTACTAGAATACTTTTGTATGTTCATATGAATTAGATAATATACAAATGCTACATTTGTTATCATTTCAATGTAAAGATTTATTTTGTATCTCATTTCTTTTTGTGTGTGGAAATAAATGTGATTTGATTTGATTTGATTTCTATAGAGTTCTGCAAGGGTTCCTCTGGATCAAGAGCTACTCACGCATTTGACATATGCATTTCTACCATGGCCTTCAGTCTCATTACATATGATAGCTCTCTGAGAGTGATATTTCTATAGAGTTCAGCAAGGGTTCCCCTGGATCAAGAGCTACTCACGCATTTGACGTATGCATTTCTACCATGGCCTTCAGTCTCATTACATATGATAGCTCTCTGAGAGTGATATTTCTATAGAGTTCTGCAAGGGTTCCCCTGGATCAAGAGCTACTCACGCATTTGATATATGCATTTCTACCATGGCCTTCAGTCTCATTACATATGATGGCTCTCTGAGAGGGATATTTCTATAGAGTTCTGCAAGGGTTCCCCTGGATCAAGAGCTACTCACGCATTTGATATATGCATTTCTACCATTGCATTCAGTCTCATTACATATGATGGCTCTCTGAGAGGGATATTTCTATAGAGTTCTGCAAGGGTTCCCCTGGATTAAATGCTACTCATGCATTTGATATATGCATTTCTACCATGGCCTTCAGTCTCATTACATATGATGGCTCTCTGAGAGGGATATTTCTATAGAGTTCTGCAAGGGTTTCCCTGGATCAAGAGCTACTCACGCATTTGACATATGCATTTCTACCATGGCCTTCAGTCGCATTACATATGATGGCTCTTTGAGAGGGATATTTCTATAGAGTTCTGCAAGGGTTCCCCTGGATCAAATGCTACTCATGCATTTGATATATGCATTTCTACCATGGCCTTCAGTCTCATTACATATGATGGCTCTGTGAGAGTGATATTTCTATAAGTTCTGCAAGGGAAGGGTCCCCCTGGGTCATAGAAGTGTCAGCAGCAGGTGTGGACGTCACGGTGCTGGGCGGGCTATAATAGCGAGATATCTGGGGCTCTGCCAGCCTGGCTGGGTTACCTGTCCGGAACAGGGTGAGCAGATGCGGGCTGCATGCAAACAACCGAGTTGAACAACTGCCAACTTTCCCACGTACTTTACTAGTGTTGCAACTGTTGCTCCTAGTGTTCACAGGGGGGGGGGATGAACCTCTTCTGTAATTTCGTCCAAGATTTGGACTCAGAACGAAGGTACAGCAGACTATCATTTGTGTTTGTAGGTGAGACAAGCTTAGTACGTGTAATAAAAGTATACAATAAGTGTGTGTTGTGTCGTGTTGTTAAAAAAATCAAAAGAAACATAAATATGATTTTATTATTATAATTAAACATTAATAAACTTATTTCTTCTTCCATCGAGAGGAAATTGGGAAATGATACAGTAAAATAAATAAAATCGTTTACATAACCATAAAACTCAGCTAGTACAGTATGTCTATCCTGTTTCATTTCTTTCTATTCGTATTTAGTCATATCCAATTGTTTTTTGTGTAAAATGTCACAAACGACAAGCATTTAAACTACTTCAAATAAACGTAAAGGTAGGACAAGAGTATAAAAGATTATTAATTGGGGGTATAAAAAGTTGGGGGTGGATGAAAAAATAACTCACAAATAAAATGAAATGAAGTGTATTTAAAAAGATGGTATATTTAAGTAATACACTGCGATATACTTGTTTTTACCCAGCCAATACTCGTAATAATGTTGTTTATTTTACTAATATTAGGAATGAGAAAGTTTGGAAGTAAGGACGTTTATCCTTCCATCACACAAACAGCGCTTTTGTATGACCTTATTTTAAACGAATCATTTAAGTTTCAAAATTACTAAAACGGTTCATACATTTTAAAGCTTTCGGAGTACAATAATATGGTTTATCAAATCTTCTAAGAGAATCACGTAAAATTTGTCCTCATAAACCATTTTGTTGCACTAAACCGAAATAGGCGAAATTTGATGTCCTCGATTTTGCACAACACCCATCTCCTCGCTTCATCCTCCCCAAGACTGCCTTGGTGATCTACAAACCCATTACTCAATCCTGATTAAGCACAAGGATGTCTGAAAATTCCCGAAAACACATGTATACTTTTGAAACCTTAGCAGATATAATTTACAATCTTTGCATATTATTTATAAGGCATTATAACTACTTTTTTACGGAATAACCATTACATACCTACATTGGGGGGACGGTCCCGTAGGGGGTGTATTTTAAATCTTAAAAGCGAGACTTAGTCAATTTAGATATAATTTCAAATGTACTCGTATATGGTACTGGAACATAATGCAGCAAACCTGCATTTAAAAATGCTTTATGCCTTATCAAATGGCAGCTGTTGAAATAAGATCATTACTGAGCGTTAAAAAGCCCCCATTTTGAGTTCGTACCCAAACTGCACTATTTCTAATAGAGTTATTCCAAAACGGTCATCCTATACACAATGTTGGCCGTTTCAAATTAAATACTGATCTTATTTCAAGAGACGCTATTTTGTAATAATAAAGCTTATGAAGTGTAGTTTGTGACACTACGCTCTAATAGTAAATACCTTTAAAATGAGATGTACATTGAACTAGGCTTGCATTTGAGATTTCCATGATACTCCCTACGGGCAGTCCCCCCCCCCCTAAATGTAGGCATGTAATAAATTAAGGTATAAACACGTTGTTTAAATAGCCTTATAATACTGTCCAAAGTTTGTAAACTATATCTGCTAATGTCCAAACAAATGTTAAGATGATTTCAGACATTTTATACACACTATGTATATAAATTAGCACGAATTAGCTGTTCACAATTTAAATCCTTGATGGAAATATTAGTTTTGGACCATTTGACTTTGTGTTCTGATAACTCTCCTCCACAAGACCGAATAAATGCAGTTTAAATGATAGCCCAACAAATGGAAAGTGCATAGAATTTCAAACCAATTATCGATTTCTTGGAAGATCAAGAACGCATAAATGTGGTGTTGCTAAGGATCAACCAGAACTGGTCAAGTTCAATCTCTGGGTGCTCTCGGACCGAAGAGTATTTCCTGATGCAATTTAACAATTCAGATGTTTCGTCAGAGGATGAACATGGAGGTCGCGGTCACGTAAACAATGGAGACCTCTTTCCGCCCAAGACTCATTAGGAGGTGGCCGACTCTGCCGCACCAACTGGAGTCGAACGGTCGGTCGTTGTGGGGCGGGGCGGTGGAGTGAGGAAGACTAGATCACTGTCATGGTCACCCTTTGGAACAGACAGGCTGCTTAAGGTCCAGTGCCCTAGCGGTCAACAGAGTGTAGGCTAGTGAGGTCAAAAATTTGCTCGGAATGGTTTCTGCACCAGAGCAAGATCCAGCAAAGGGTTATGTTTTGTTGTCCAAGGGGAAGCATCTTTTTATTTTGAAGACAGTTTTGCTTGTGGGGATAGGCAAAGTTCAGAACAAAAGCAAGAGCTGGATAAGAGGTTACATTTCCTGAAAAAAGAATAGCTTAACCTGTAGAAGCTTTAAGGCAATGGATATGACGTAGACAAAGTGCAGCGTAGTACCAGACTCTTTGAATTGGTACATTTTCGATTGGAAACTGAAATCTGGTGCGAACCGGATGTCGATAGAGATGACGCAATAGCTGTTGACCGGAAGTTTGAGAGGTGGCCGTCAATTGACAGGCCTTGACTCTTGACCAACTCTGGTTAGCCTACGCAGTCACTTGAGAACGCGTGTCTGCTGCAGCACTTCGACCCATTTCCAAGCTCTCAAGACTTCCGTGGTCTATTCTCCTCACAAACTCCAGTATACAATGAAAGTTATTGAACAGATATCATATAACCCTTTTAGATCTTGGGACACATTCCTTTGGAGATCAGAGCTCGGGTCAACATGACCTTCCGCGCTGCATATCGGCCCAAGGTGGTGATTTGCAGATCAAGGAGTGATGCAATGCCTATAATAAGGTTGTGGTGAGTCGGAGAAAGGAAGAGCCGGCGAATATATCAATAGCTATGATTGCAAGACACCACAATGGTACGTTTTTGATTTGATAGCTCGCTTTAACCTCTAGTGTTTTCTAATCTGCAAGTCTACGGCGCTAGCGCCTTGCCGCAGGTTATGAACATAATGTTATGATAAGTAGAACATAAGTGTCTGCAAAGGCACTAAATGTTAACTGATCGACGATATCAGTTTTATGTAATCTATTAATTATAGTAGTAGTTTTGGTTGTAGGACCGCTCCTGAAAGTTTAAACTCGCATAATCAAAGTTCGTAATAATACTCATGACCGATTGTAATGATAATAAACATTCATTTTAGTAGCCAAACTTTGAGGGTGAAAAGCAATTTTGTTGTTATTGCCAAAAAGTTTATTTGAAACACCCCAAATGTTACTTCAACATAATTTCCTACGTATAGAGATATCCATATATTAAATATATAGATTACAAGTGTAAAAGTGATTCAAGAAATAATTTTAAAATGCTAGTAATAAATTATTATACAAGCCTAATAAAACTAACACTTGCAATGCGAACGTCCTGTTTAATGAATTTATAGACATCCTACTCAACAGATAGAGGACATAAAATACGTGGTATAAAGAGTGCCTATAAGAAAAAATGTAAATCTTTAAGAAAATATGTCAGAAACAATAATAGAGAACACATAGTACTTACGGATATTTAGATTTATGTTCGGCCAAGCAAAGCTGAGTAATACTATTCAAGAATTTAAAAAAAATTAAGTCTACAGATCTTTTCAGAAAACATAAGACTTTTTAAAGGTCAGATTACAAAACAGCTCATACAAGTCGTAGCGTGAACAATTCTAATCATATGACTTATGATAGACGTAGCTGAAATAAACTCTTTAGTGCATACCATCACGAATTTATCTTCACAATGAAACAATGAAAATGTTTGTAAAACTTCAAATTACTTACAAACTCGAGGTTGGGATAGTATAGAATAAAAATGCTTGTTTTCATTTAGACGAAATTAGGGCATTGCGAACTTTTCCTGCATAGCATCTCAAAAAGAAGATGAACAAATAAAATGGTTTTCTGGGTCATTTGGAATAAGAGCAAAACATTCAAAACTGATTTTATATACTTTATTTTTACCGCTCACTCTTTTTAGTTTGAATCCCTCTCACTGCTACAATTATGACGCCTTCTTTTATCAGTTGCATCACGGACCATCCGTCTGTCGGCAGTCACCTCCAGTTTCTGGAGACCGTTCATTGTCCTCGGTTCTCAGGGAAGACCCTGGGACTATCTTTCATAACTACCTCTCTCCCGGGACACTATTGTAGCCTGGGATATTCCGTGTAAGACGGCACTTTGTACTCCACTTCACCTACTAATGTCAGTACGGAGTCATGCAAGTTGACTTACTGTGCACAATTCATACGGTTCTCTGGAGATTCTGTCGGTTTCATCATAAGAAACTTCCTTCTCACACAGAGTGCAAGAATGGCATCGCCAACAGGTTGGGTTAATGATCAATTACAAGCTTCTGTTGATGTCGAAAAAAAACCGATTCCGAATTTGAAGACGTGTTCGAATATGAGTTTTGGTAAATGCGATGTTCACTTATGAGTTCAAATACATCGAAAAGGCAGCCGAGAAAGTCTTAGAGTAGTACTTCTTTCAGACTGAACCCCTGGGAATTTGATCGTGGCTACATTGTTGAATAGTTGCAATCTGGGTTGCAAATATGATTTATGTGTATTCTGACTGCTCTGGCCTTCCAGAAACGATGTTGATATTTGGCGTACTTCTCGTTGTTGTATGTTTCGTCACCATACAATTACTAGTTTTTTTTGTGTGTGTGCTTACCTTTATGTCCCATTTTTAACGCCTGAAGATAGATTCCAGTCTTCGACACATAACATAGTCTTCTGTTTTTGTTACCTAACGATGGCAATGTCCCAAAGTATATTATTCTTACAAAATTATACCTCACCAATAAAAAGAACATGTTAAAAAATGATACTGGGAGATGTTTAGAGAAATTTCCATTACTATGTCACTTCTAAATGGTTTTGCTTCAGAAAAAAGTTAGCTTTTTAGTATTTTTATAGTTTATCACCAAGATGAAAATGCATGTAAAAAAAGTATGTTTATTTTGAGAAAGAGTAGATTAAAAAATAACATACAGTAATCCCAATTCAAATTTGCCTTTTGTTGTACATAACTTAAAAACGTCAATATACACATACCTTTGGAATATTACTTCTACAGGATAATGACACAGAAGTTATACGTTTTATTTGAACACTCATTTGTATAATTCGATACATTTATTACACATTTGTTATTAAATGTCTTCCAGGTGGATACGAAAAGGTTCTGATTCAATTTTACACATTTAGTAATTATAAACTTGGGAGTACGTAGAACCGATAAAAAATCCATGACTAATAAAATGTGTGCACATCGTTAAAAATTACGAAGAAGTAAAATTTCGCTTTTTCTAAAAAGAATTGTGGCAACTCCATTCGTCTGTAAATCTGTGTGTCAGATGCAACACCTCTGGAGTGGAGGAACTCAAATCATATGCGTAACCCGGTAGCGAAAAATACAAACCATTTGCAATGATTGTGCGTTCAAACATTATGAAACTCATCATACAAAAAGGTGCTGGACTAGCTATAAAAATCACTTGTGGTACGGAAATATGCAGGATATCCACCAACACAGCAACCCCGTCATAATCATGTCAAAAAATTAAATAAAAAAAGGGAGAGGGGCTTCTGTACTAGACACGTAACATGGATGATGCTCTTCAAGGAGATAAGGGCAGCTGTTTGCATGCACGTGCGCACCCTCGAGCACATTAACCCCACCCTCGCATTACGAGCACACTCCTTTCTATGACTAAAAATAGTGCTGCGGACATCGGCCATGTGCGTGGTCGAGGGGCGACTGTCTGGGATATGGCAGGTGATAACACGATAAGCTTTAGTGAAAGGCTTTAATAGAAGTACCGTAACATACTGTAACGGTAATAAAGTAAATGCCCAGAATAGAACACTTAAGCCCATTAAGTAGGCCAGAATCAGTTCGCAGTCCGATGATTTTGGGTGTAGCTATGTTTGTTGAGGTGAGGATTCTTCACATCTTTGCAGTTTTGACAAAGTGTTTGCAGCATAGATGAGGACTCATCATTATTGAATGTGAAATTGGCGTTAGTATTCAGGTAGATAATACCTTTTTCAGAAACATCCTAGTTAGAAGGAGTAACAAAACCTACAAATCCAATGTACTGACAAATAATGTGGACTTTGTAAGGTATTTTCTCCTTCATTTTTACTAACTTTTCTTTAAGGGAGATTTATAATAGAAACTGAGATTACGGTAAATGTTTTCTTTAACACCTCCGAAATGCTCGAAATTTAGTTGAAGAGTCGTTAATGGAAAGCAATAAATTTGTGCAAGATTAAAAAAAACTCAGACTCCTAATCAGTTAGACTGACTAAATGTTAATTTTCTTACATCACTATTGTGTACCATTGAAATCTTTATAATTAATTATAATACACAACTTCATCAATGTTTACGTTAAACATTAATCGGATTTCAAAACAGTTTTAAAATTAGAATAGTAAAATTCATCCCCGAGCAAAGTGATAGATGACTCTGTTCAATTTTGTCGTTTGAGGTTTCATCTGATTTCTTGACAGTAAGGTTTTCTACGGTACTGCTATCTTGCACGTAGATGCATATTGGAAATTGAGTATCCCATCTAATCAATCGTTTTCATTATATTTTTCTTCTTCTTTTTATTCATCCTCCCCGTATTCTTTTTCCTCCTTCTCCTTCTTCTTCTTCTTTTTCTCCTTTTCGTGCTTCTTCTTCTTCTTCTCCTTCTCCATCTTCTTCATCTTCATCGCCATCCCATATTTCATAGCGAAGAGAGATAGATACTCATTTATCACGCATATTTAATGTTTGTTCATTAGATTCAATTTGCACTCTAAGTTAGGGCACTGTATATGAAACCTTTCTAAATCATAAAATGGATTAGATTACACTAAATATCCCGTTTTACTGTCATTATATATCCTTCTTATCGCGTACTTAGTATTGGGCTTAATGGCCTCTTATCTCTATCCTTATCTTCCATGTTGAATGACATACAGTAATAAACAGCATGTTTCAGTTCCCTAATCGTAAATGAGTTGATGGTTCTATAGATACATCTCAGAATCTGTTTGCAGCTGCAGACACGTTGCGGAACTCGATTGCATGCAAGATATATTCCAACCTCTAAGATATACCTAATTTATGTATAATTTTATTTTTACCGATTTTTATGTCATTCTTATTAATATGTTTACAATTAAAATTTTTTAAACAGAATAGCTGAATGTTGAGTTCAGGTCCTCTTCAGCTTCCAGCCACCATACCTACGTTATGTGTAGAATAGCCGAATTTAATGTACGACCCCTCTAGAATTACTCTGATATTTTTACCAAGTATCATCCTTCAGTTAGAATATCAAGGGTCAATGCCGGCCGCTGAATCTATTTCAGAGATTTTCCATCTGGTAAAATTACCAGTATTTACCGGTTTAGATAGAAGTAACCGATGGAGGTTATGTCACTCTTAAAACCAATATTATTAGCTTTGTCTTGATTCTTATAATTGCAAAATGCATGAAAAGCACAATTAAATTTAGCAAAAGTATAGAATTTGTCAGAAAATCTTTATACTTTTATCAGGCGACTTGATGAGTGGGGAGAGGGTCCGACCCTTTTGTATATGTCGCTAATCACTCAGTTCCTGCTGCATAATTATCCTCGTGAACCATCGTATCAGTAGCATCACTATCAGTGATGGCATTGGAATTATTAACAGTATTTTGTCTTGAAAATTGATTTTTCAATATCTCTATACTCGTAATTGTTAATTTAATTTAATACTAAAAACCTACTTAAAAATTCTTAAAACATCTTCTTTGATTCTAAAATTACTGGAAGTGTCAACGTCATGTGCAGGTTTACTGCTAGCAGATCAAAACCTAGTTCTAGCTACCAAAGCAAAAATTTACAAAAATTACAAAATCATACATTGTTAAGTTTTAACAAATCTAATTATTTCATTTGGAAATGAAATGTATGAAATTTCATAGGAAACACTCTTAAACAAATGAAAATCTCAAACGTTTGTATGTTTACCAGTTGTGAGCAAGAGATGCGAGTGATTAGAATCTAGAAGAAAGATAACATATTACTATTACTTAAAGTAATAGTCGTAGTCTTCCGGTAATGATCGAGAAAATTTCTTCTGAATTCAATTCATCCTTGATTTTCATTGACAAGCCAAGTTTAATACTATACTAAAAGTACTGTTGGACACGTTATAAAAGAGACAATATAAATACTCATATGATTGAAATGAAAGCTATATTTCGTTGAAGTCACTGAGTTTCGAGATACTTCAAGAAGTATTCTTAAATCACCCTTTATTAGATGGATTAATCGAATGGCTAGGTTATACATAAAAACCGTGGAAAATCGATCTGGAAATGAAGAATGGCAGTGTTTTAACGCGCCACTGGTTAGCAAATAGTTTTACGGAGCAGTTTTGTAATTTTACTCGCCAAACCTGAAGCGTGTTCCGAACCAACGACTGTTCCGAGCAGATTGTGCTCTTCCTCTGTTTAATATTCGGTACTGAACCTGAACGAGGAATCCTTCGTCCTGGAACCTGGGGTTATCGATCTACGTTTACGCACGAAATAAAGACTACACAAAAAAGGATATAAATTTCAGTGGTGAACACTACACCAATTTGCGTGGGTTAAGATAAAAACTGAGGATTTTTCCTAGTTTTTAATGTGAATTTTAAAAGATTCAGAAATTTAAAAATTAACCTTTTTCCCGTTTTTAATAAGGATTGCAAACTAATAAGGGACACCCTATTTTTTGTTCTTTTGAAAATAAAATAAATTTGTACTTTAATACGATTACCATTGATAATTTTAAGAAATGTTAGGTAAAAGCCCCAAGAAGAGAATCACGTACCATAAAAGATTTTATAAAAATCTAAGGTAATGAAATATTCTGGCTAATTCCGGTTATTGCTACTTATATCAGTGGAGCATGTGGATCCTGCTATTCAACCAGAATACCAAACAGATTATGAGGACAGAAAAGTTAGGAAACTAACATAAACATAGTACACTTTGGTCATATAGAAAACCCTCTTCTGAAGAAGATCCAATTTTGCAAAAGTTTTAGAATACACATTAGTTAATTTAATACAAAATCTATTTATTTAATATAAAATATAATTTAAAAAAATTATAATTCCATTTTAACTCTCCTTCCACTAATGAGATATTCTAAGACTTCGGAATCTTCTCCAAAAAGGAGTTACCTATAAGGAGTTAATACAGACTTAAGTACTGTGAAAAACATGTCTCAAAATATAACCTTCTACTCTAAGGACCAACCGTAAATTCACACACTAGCAGTTTATCTCTGATATTCAAAAGGCCATGATACCTTAGGATATCAAATATTTTAATTAATAAGCTTAGAAGTTACGGTATAAGGCGGGACTGCTCTTGGATTTGGTTGACATCATTTTGTACCAAAAGAAGGACAAAGGTTAGGATTAACAAAGTTGTACAGTGAAATTTTTAGGAAGTTATTTCATGGAACAGCTCAGGGTGGTGTACTTGGTCCATTTTGTCTTTGTGATATATTTATTAATGACATGTTAAAGTTACCTTTATACTCATTCCATAATTCATTTGTGGACGATACGGCATCATTAGTGTGGCTCGGGCATTTAATAAAGTGACTCACTAATTACTTAGGGTCAGACAGGATCTAAATATTCATATCCGAGTGGATGATCAACAATAAACTTTTAATGCAATGTTTCTAAATCAAAGTGGGTCTTCTTTTTTTCGATTCAAAAATTGCAATCAAAACCTTTTGTGAGAAACAGATTACATTTGGTTTGTCACAACGCCATATCAGTGTAAAGTATTTCTTGTTGGTGCACAGACTATAGAAACAAGTAGTAAGTGGTTAAAAGTACCTAAGGCTTGTATGTTGATCATCATCATAAAATGGGGAATCAAGGCATATTAATTAAACCTTTCAAAAAAGACTTAGGAAAATAAATTACACTCTACTCTCTCATTTCATTCAAGCAGCATATTAAAAGATCGACATATGAAACAACTTTATTTTTCTTGGGTTTGAGAGTAATACTGAGGTTTGGAATAATTTCATTATGGAGGAACGTTTATCGAACACTACTCGTCAGGCCAATTAAATATGGCACAGAAGGCATGCGCATTGCGTAATATATATGGGATTAGAAGAATGGTATAGAATGAGTTAATATTTTCAAAGAAAAAAAACACATATGTAAACTTTAATCACTTATGTATCAACCTTTGTATTCGTTAATCATGAGTATACCATAAATACATAAATCAATTATAAAATTAGAAACTGCAAACTAGGACTAACCGCAGTGTCCCCCCCCCCCCCCCCCCCCCCCCCAAATTTTTACAATTGGAAAAAACCTTTTTATACTTACAAGTACTTCTAAACGTCAGTTATGCTACCTGGGGTTCCAAAGTTTATTTAAACCGTTTTCAATTAAGGATTGCGGCAATGAATTAATTTTTTGAAAAAAAGCCTAAGGTCAAAATGAAAAAGCAAAAAAAACAATATCCGTTTATTTCCGACAACAATCCCTGAATAAAAAATGTGATCCATTTGTATAGGTTAGGTTACCATATGCTTCATCATATAAGTCACTATGATGTGGTTATATGTTAAATATTGTATGATAATATATTGTAGTTTTATATTTGTTATATCTGTATTCACTACATATTAAGATAATTGGTCTGGTTATTGATTGTTTGTTAATGTTCATATGGTTGTGTACATATGTTGTTGGTTATTATTTAATTTGTATATTTATATTTATATTGGTTATCCCTTCTACTAATTTATATTGTTATAGCATTTTTCATTAGTTTATATTGCTTATACAATCTCATTCGTTTACATTGTTTATACATTCTCACAGTTTTATATCGTTGTAACATTCCTCATAGTTTTTATATAATAGGTTATTTGTTGTTAGTGCCATTTGTATGTGTGATGGCAAATGGCGTTATATGCAGGTGTGTATGTATGCGGTTTGTGTTGTGCGAACTAAGGTAAAATATAGTTTTTTTTGTTCATTGTTTCCCAGTAACCATATGTAATTATTGAAAAACATGTAAAACAGAAGAAATGTTATTGATATGCAGTGGAAACAGTGCTATAATTATATAAAAATTAAAATATCATAGACAAGAAAATGCAGCAAGTCAGCAGTAATTATTGGACATATAATTATTTAGTTAAGGTTCCCCGCACGCAACCCACACACAACACACACACACACACACACAACACACACACACACAGTCCACACACACACACACACACAACACAACACACCCGTAGTATAACGTTAGTGTTTTCATTTGTATTTAGTTCATTCATAGTAAACCGTGTTTTTTTCCGATACAACATATCATTTTTTTATTTTGTTTATTGGGTATTCATTTGAATAGAAATAATATATGTACCTTATATATAGTACAGAAGTGACGAGTTTATGATGTATTTAAAAACGCTTTATAATTCAATGTTGGATAGTAAGAACTTTGTCAATATCGCTTTGGTTTTTGTATAACACAACAAAGTCGATTTAAAACTCGCAAACCAAAATTGTTTAATCGGTCTACCAGATTTAGTCATATTTTAAAGGACTAGAAAGCTTTGAGTGCTGTTAAAGGTATTATTTAAATTGATGATTTTTTATTAAATTTGATCTAAATTGGAAGTGTACTTCGTAATTAAGTTCGTTTCCCCCCTTAAAGAACTTTTTGAAAGCAATGTAATAAGCATTTGTTATATGATATACATTTTAGACAGGTTTGGTTTTTTTTATTAGCATGTCCTCGTAACATTATATTTGTCTATGGAATTAAAACGGTTCACTGTATAGAATTCTATGAGTCATGGCTATTTATATTCCTTGGCTTTTCAGTCACTATTTTTCCTTCCGGGTTTTCCGTGCTTCTCTCGGTGTTACCGTAAGTTTCTGTGAGAGTACATGATGCAGTATTGTTCTGTACTAAACAGTTCGTTGTGTAATGTGAATATTCAATACCAAAATTGAACCAAAATGAAATATGTTCATATATTACTTTATTCTCTTTATGAAGTATTCCTATAAATACGACGGACAAAGGTAGATTTAACCATTATCAAAATATGATTAGATAGCCAATCACAATCTTACTAGATGAAGGTATATAATGATTTTTAAGGTCTTCAAAATTTGCCTTTGAAAATTATTAATTCAAAACCCCCAGCTCAAATTAGTAATTAGCAAGAGGAAGGATTTTATGTATGAAAAGTTTTTCCTTTTTATTTTAATTATTTATGATTTTATGATCGTAAAAGGTCAATTCTGGCCCTGGTAAAAGATTGTGTTTGTACAGCTTATTTTGATTTTGTACGCTTTTTAAATTTTTTAAATTCCCCCCACCCCCCCCCCCCCCCACCCCCCCCCCCCCCCACCCCCCCCCCCCCCCACCCCCCCCCCCCCCCACCCCCCCCCCCCCCCACCCCCCCCCCCCATATTGCATAGTTCGTCAACATGTATTGCTCATGATAGGTTGTCAAGTTTATACAAAGGTATTTGGATAAGGTGACATCTTGAAGATGAGGAATATGGGAGATGTTGCTTTTCTTACTGCCAAAAGTCAGCTGCTTAGTTTTATGTATAAGTCAAAACCAAATCGTGATTTTGACAGTATTACAGTGCTAGGTTAACACTTAATATATGTATATGTCTGTTCAATGAAGTACAGTTCAGTTGAAACAGCAGTACAGTTCAATGAACATTGGAAGATCGTTTGTGAATAGTATAAACAAGAGGGGGCCAAGAACTGACCCTTGGGGCACCCCTCTAGTCACTGGTAAAATTTGAGATCTTGAAGTAACTGATCTTCCATGAACAATGTGTTTAAGTTCGACTAACTAACTGGGACCTTTTAGGTAGGATATAAACAATTTTTTAACTGTATGTTGAATACGCATAGCAGTAAGTTTTTTTAAGAATGAAGTCGTGACTAAGACAGTCGAAAGCCTTGCTTAAATCTATTAAAATGCCAGATGCAGTTTTCCCTTCTTCTAGAGAATCCAAAATAAACTCATCTGTTTCAAATACGGCTGTAATGGTTGACTTTACTTTCCTAAAACCATGTTGGTGGTTTTGTTAAGATGTCATTGGTTTGCAACTAATATAAATCCCTTTCAAGCACTATATTTTCAATGATTTTGGATGTTAAAGGGATGAGAGAAATAGGCCTGTAGTTATAAAACATCATCTTTCTTTCCTTTTTTATGCAAAGGTACCACTTTAGCAATGTTTAGCTTTGTTGGAAAGTGACCTTGGGAAAGTGAGGCATTAGTAATATGTAAAAGAGGGATAATAAGTTCATCTTTGCAGAATTTTAAAATCTTTGATTACATTTCATCTATTCCTGAAGAACTTTTTTGTTTTAAACCATCAATTACCTTGTCTAGCTCTTCAGATGTTGAAGGAAAACCTGACATTTTGGTACAAAGATTAATACAATGTATATTTACTATTCTAGTGTGGTGTTTTGCTGTTTTTTAGAGTTTGTTCTGTCACGTTGGTGAAGTATTTATTTATAAGTGATTGGCAATTTTGTCATCTCTTACTTTTAGTGATATTATATTTGAGCAAATCAAATCAAATCAAATCAAAACATCCTTTAATAACATGTTCATTGAGAACAGAAATGGTGTCAATTATACATAGTCATAATTCAAATCACATAGAGAAACAAATTATACATTTGTAAATGAGTCAGTGAAATGTTTTAACAGATAAAGCGTTCTTTGGAATCGTTTTAGTCATGTTGAAGGAACTCGTTGATGGAGTAAAATGGACGTTCGGCCAACCAGCTGTGAAGTCTTGATTTCAGCTTGCTTCCACTTCCTGTTCTTATGTCCCTTGGTAGAAGGTTGAAGAATTTAGCACCTTTATATGTGGTTTTTTTTCTCATATTGAGTGAGGCGATGTGCTGGGAGGTTGTAGAGGTTGGCATTACGTGTGCAGTAGATGTGTAGATCCGATCCTCTCAAGAGATCTTCTCCATCCACGTACATCACAACTTCTTTGATGTAGAGTCCAACAATCGTTAAGATATTTAATAATTTAAATGCTTCCGTGCAGCTGTCAAGTCGTTGCAGTCCGGCTAAAGTTCTGACTGCCTTTTTTTGAATGACCAGGATTTTCTCGATGTTTTCTGCAGAAGCTGCACCCCAGACGGCAAGGCCATACCTTAAGTGTGTTTCGAAGTGCAATATGCAGTTCTTGCTGTTGCTAGGTCACTAATGGCCTTAATTTGTTTAATTGCATAGACACTAGTGTTTAATTTTTTACAAAGATTTTCTATGTGTGGAGTCCAGCATAACATGTTGTCTAGAGTTATGCCTAGAAATTTCACTTGGCTTTCCAAGGTGACGCCTGGTATCTGTGGTACATCTTCGTTTCGGTGCCCAAATCCAACTTGGTTAATTTTTGTAGGGTTGACGACCAGGTCATTGTTATGGCAGTACTGATAGGCCATGTTAAGAGCTATGTATGCGGTAACGGCTAATTTATCAGTTGTTTTGTCATTTAGTAACAGTGTCGTATCATCCGCATACATGATGGTAAGACAGTGGTCCTGAAGAAGTTGGGGCATGTCATTAGTGAATAAAACGAAGAGGACTGGGCCCAGCACAGAGCCTTGAGGTACGCCACGGGTTACTGGGAATGTATTTGATTGTACATGTTTGGTAATGCCATTTTCTGTGTGCTTGAGCTCCACCAGTTGGTGTCGTCCAGTTAGGTAGCTTTTGAACCAGAGCAATATCTTTCAGGTTCCCTCTTCCCTCTTGCTATTAATTACTGCCCAAATCACCTTGCTTTTATTATCCGAGTGATTTGTGTGATCAGTACTTGTCTGGTGCTGTATAGTCTTTACAATATTTGTTCCTATAATATTCCAGTTACTACCTAATTCCATGCAAATAAAGCTATGCTCAAGAATCTTCGCTTCAGAGCAATTCACTTTTGTAGATCATGATAATTTTTTTACATTATTTAAGAACCGTACCTAATGCATTTATGACAGAAGTCTATTTAGAAAAAATGTATTTTAGAACATTTATTATATGAATTAAAAAGATTAATTTTCTAACAGACCTCACTATTGTGAGCTTATTAGCTCACTCTTATTTACTAATCTGAACATTACACCAAGTGGAATGAGGCCAAGATAAAGTGTGAAGAGTTGTTTAAAATGTAAACTAATGGAGTGGTTGCACATAAAATTAGGAAATCAACTGCTAAGTCAATCTTTTATTGAAGTTTGATCAATTTGGCCTTTCAACATGGAATAAAGAATAAACTATGAAACCTAAACAAATTGCAAAGTCAAAGAAACCTCAGCCAACCAAATTTGAACAAAAACTGATACTATGAGTTTAATACTGAGAAGAAAAACTTAAGGAAGAATGCATTTGACTTCACCCCCAACACAACCACTGCCATTATTTTGTAATGACATGTTGCGATGCTGTGGGATATGCTGTCGGTAATTTGGTAAATTTATGTTTGATCACTATCTGTCACCTTCTCTGGTGTTTATAACACAAAACTTGTTTTATTAACATACATTGGTTAGTTAATCCTTTTTTACTTTGCTTAATCTTACAATGCCTTAAGTTTTTTGAAAATCTGAAGAGAATACATTTCAATCCTCAAAATTTAGAGTTCTATTTTTTTTTAACCTATTAAACCATCTATTGTCAGTAAACTAATACACTTTAATCAAATAAATTGTTTAACTATTTCATTGCTGGTGATCATGACTTCTAGTGTGAAACGTGACATGGAAGGACGTTTGCCACAGTCAACCTGTTAACGGGTAATGCAAAAAAAAAACACCCAAAATTATGAAAATGCTTTAGGCTAGGAGTGATTCAGAAAAAACTTAAAGGATAATTAAAGGGGATTGATAATTATGTCAGCAATACTAGGTAACTTTGTTAGGTAAATGAGATATTGCATGAACAACTTACGTACAAGTTTTTTTAATAACATTTTTTATATTTAGCAATCCTTTCTTAGATTGGGCTTGAATGTGGTAAGAAGGCCTATTTTTTTATTTTTTCAAGTAATAAACTACGTACTTATAAATTAATCGTAAAGAAATACCTATAAATCCTACAGAAATACTTACACCTGTAAATGTTTTAAAGGCTTCTTCTTTATCTCTTGGTTTACCAAAAACTCTCCCATCATAAGAGACGACAGTGTCCGCCCCAATTATGATGTCAGGCTTCACCTGATCATTGGACAGTCTCTTATCAACTTCCAGGACCTTATTGAGTGCAGTGGCAATAGCAAAGTCTCCATGGTTTTGATAATCCTTTGGATCTAGGTCTTCTTCATAGGTAGACGGTACGACTTCGAATCGCAGACCCTTAAACATAAAACATTTTAAGAAGTAATATGTCATTCATAATAAAATATGAATATTATTGAGTAACTATTTGAGGAATCGTTGATTTCCATATATTGTATGATTTCTGTTCAAATAAATGCAATTTGCATGTTAAACCAAATTTTTCAAAGTGAATTTGTTTTCTTCAACTTGATTACAAAAATGAAACTGTGATATATATATATATATAATATATATAATATATATATATATATATATATATATATATATAAGTGATTAATTAGTGAAAATGTGATAGAATAAGTTCCGCTTAAATGCTACTTTCAGGTCAAGGTAAGCCAGGTTTATATTGAGACTTATATTGAAAGAATTTATAAATTCTGTTGTTAAAATTTAATTAAATGTTTAAATTTTGTAAATTAATTTTAGTTTCAGCAGTCTACCTTGCATCTACAAGAAAAAAACACCTCAAATCCTTCACCACTCTTGTCTCAAACCCTAAAATAAGAAGCTTATAAAACAAACCAGTTTTAATTTAAAGTAACTGGTTTTATACATGTAACTTTTTAAATTCTACAGATAAAGGGGATATTAAAAATTAAATTAAATGAATGTGTTTGGTAAATTTATGTTAATTATAATAAATGACACAACAACTATAACAGTGTTTATTTTGTTTCTCTAAGAATCTTTGGCATTAGAAAATAAGTTATAGTAGTAATAAACCTAAAAACAATTTAGTGAATGTTATGAATGCTCCAAAAATGAATAGGCCTACAAATATAAAATTTAACAGTATAGCAAAAAACCAACTCAGTTTTCTTTGTTCCTTTTAATTAATTTCAATTCTTTAAACATGATTACAAACTAAGTATGTATTATAAAACATAATACAAATATCAATTTTGCTTATCTTATTTTACTTGGTTTCAAGAATAACACGAAGCAATGCCAGTACATCATACATGCAGTCTATTTTGAGTTGAAGTAAAAAATCCTCAGTGAAATAATTTGACATGCCCTTTCAAATTCAAATCTTTATTTTTTTTTTATTAGGCTATATTACGAGCAATAGACACTGTCATACTAATACTAAATATACTATGCAGTATACAAATTGTCATAACTACAATAATGATAAAAATCTTCAATAGAATAAGGTGCAGTCCTCACCAAAAAACTTGTAATTATTGTTTTGAATACATTAATACTTAATTTTTTTACATATTCAGGTAAACTATTATACAATTTAATTTGCATATATTTATGACTGTTTATCACTTTTTGGAGTCTGGTACTTGGTAAATTAAGATTATCACAGTTCCTAGTATAGTGGCTATGATACACATTGTGCTCAACAAAATCAGATAAATGTTTTTTAACATATAATAAATTACACAATATATACAAGCTAGGTACAGTTAAAATGTTAAAACTAATAAAATATGGCTTGCAACTTTCTATCTGACTTATACCAGCCATAACTCGAATTGCCCTTTTTTGGCATAAAAATACATCGTTAGCTCCAGGACTATTTCCCCATAGCAATATGCCATAGTTCAAGTGACAATTAAAAAATGCAAAATAGGCCATACGCAAACAATCAGATTCAACATTATACTTAAGCTTAAACAATAAGTATAACACTCTAGATAGTTTAGTAATTAGCTGCTCAGTATGATAATGCCAACTAAGTTTTGAGTCTAGATGAATACCGAGCAACTTGACATGCTGATTGACTAACTCTCCATCTACTTTCCTTAATGTAAAGATGATTTGTTCTGACTTATCATCATTAAGTATTAACTCATTTGCTGAGAACCAGTCACCAGCCCTTTCCACTAATAGAGCAGATTCATGTTTCACATAATCCAGAGAGTAACCTTTAACCAGTGCTGATGTATCATCTGCAAAGAGGACAGACTCATGGGGGAGGTTGGATGGAAGATCATTAATCATAATGACAAATAGGAGTGGCCCCAAAACAGACCCTTGGTGAACACCTCTAACCACTTCCCGCATACGAGACACCTGATCCCCCATTACAACCACCTGTTTTCTGTTCACAAGATACGAACGAATAAGGTTTAATTCTTTGCCCATTACACCATACTTAGAGAGTTTTTTAAGCAGTATTTTATGCGATATAATATCAAAAGCTTCTCTTAAATCTAACAGAGTCAAAGCCAAGAAAGAATTTTTTTCAAATGCCTTAAGAACTTCAGTAACAACCTTCTCAACTGCATCAATGGTAGACTTACCAGCTAAAAAACCAAATTGTGCATTCGTAAAGTAATTATTTTTTACAAAAAAAGAATATAGTCGTCTTTTGATAAAGTGCTCAATAATTTTAGAAAAAATTGGTACCAGAGCAATTGGTCTAAAATTAGCAAGTTCATCTACATTCTTCTTCTTTTGAACTGGGATAACTTTAGTAACTTTTAAACTTTCAGGAAATATTCCTTAATCTAAAATTTTATTTATTAGATACGTAACAGGAGATACAATTGCTGGCATTATACACTTTATCATCTTGTTTGAGAGACCATAGTAGTCCTGACTAGTAGAACCTTTCAAGTTAGAAGTTATATGTAACACCTCTGCCTCTGACACTGGATCCCAGGCCTGTCTAGCATCTGGATTAGATTTTATTTCGTTTACATTGTTCATATAGTCAATATGACTATGCTTCACAGAATTGCCACTACTGTTTGGACCATCCTTAGCAACAGATTCACCTACACTAACAAAGTAGTCATTGAACGTATCTGTTGAAATTGAAGAAGGTTGCTGTTTCTTTACACCAACTTCGTCTTTAATTACCTTCCAAGCAGTTTGACACTTGTTTGTTACATTATTGATCAGGTTTTCATTATACTTATACTTAGCCCTCCTGATAAGATTTCTATAAGTTGCCCTACAATTTAAATAACAATTTTTGTCTCTAGTATCCTTAGTATACTTATATCTATTGTACAAATTTATCATAGTATTCCTAACCCTATTTAGTTCAGGTGTAAACCATTTATTATTTGTTTTCTTGCTTCTACCATTAATTAAATTTACTTTTTTATTTTTTACAGGACAATAAATATTAAAATTAGTACATACAACATCCATAAAATGATCAAAGGCAGCACCAGCATCTTCAACCTCAAACAATCTGAACCAGTTCAGATTATTTAAACTACTGACAAATTGATCAATATTGCCTTTTCCCATCAGCCTAAAGCGAATTCTTTTTGGGACATGTTCAGGCTGTCTTACAACTATGGCATCTGTATTTAACCAGATAAAATCATGGTCAGATACTTTAAAGCAGCCTATGTTGGACTGTAATCTAATATTAGTTGCCAGATTGTCAAGGCAGTAGTTACCCCTAGTAGGAGTAAAATTTGTTTAGTGGAGGTCAAAAGACTTAAGCAAGTTGTTAAGCATTCTACTCTCCTTTGAATCACTTAATGTACATACATTAAAATCAGACCCTACAATTACTTTAACATGGTCAGAATTATCCAGAACTTTACTTAAAAAATTTTCAAGTACCGTACCTCTAAAAACATTGATAATTTAGAACTTGGTGTTCTGTACAGTGATATTAAAATTACCGGTTCTTTACTTTCTAATTTTAAGGTAGTAACTTCGAAAACACCAGGTTTACAAAACTCATCAACATTCAATTCCGTAACATAAATGTCTTCCTTAACCAGCACGGCAGCACCACCATAGTGTTGTTGAGGTCGGCAGTAGGTAGCAGCCCACTTGTAGCCTTGAGGGACGTACAAGGGTACCTCGTGTGGAGATAGCCAGTGCTCATTGACAAGGGCAACATCAAAGTCATGTTCATGTAGAAGAAGAGTAAAGTCTTCAAGCTTGTTGCGAATAGATTGCAAGTTAATATGCACAACCTTAAACCCAGCATTAGGAACATTTATAAAGTCTTTTCCCCTAAGGCCTTGGTTCGTGGGGATCCCATTTCCACTTGTAACTGAGAGTATGGTATTGGAGGGAAGTCGTTTCCCAAAAAAACAAAACTGTCTGTAGTCACTGAATGAAAACTCAAACCATTTGCATCTTGATTACTCATAAGGGGTGTTGAAGTACTTGGCGCTGGTGAGCCACCAGGGACCAGGGGATCATTAGATGGCAATAAGCTTCCAGGAGCTGGCAGACCTCTGACACTCAAAAGCAGGTTGTCCGGTGCCGGCTGAATACTATCAGCCGCAGTTGGTGAGCCCAGATATGAAGGTGTGCCCAGGCGGTCAGGACTTATTTGATGTTGAACATCACCACCCCCCACTGCACAGATACCAGCCGCCTCACAGATTTCCTGAGCGAGCCATCTCTTGCCTCTCTTGTTGAAGTGCAACCCATGACGTGTGTGTAAATGTCTTTCTGCATAGCTTGCCTTGACCAGTGATACATTAGTATAGTCACTACTCAGTTCCACTAAAACATTATTTACTCTCTCAACTTCTTTATTTACACAAGATCAAGCTTTAAGGTCATATCGATGGGGTACATCGACCACAATAACCTTGTTTTTACCTACCATATCCAGGGTTTGTTTAATATATGTCAGTAGTTTTTGTGCTTCGTTGGCAGCTACATCATTCGTACCACATAACAAAATTAGAATATCAACTTTACTCTTAATACGATCACAGATGTTTTCTTTATTAAGTACCTGTTCAGCTTTACCTCCTGGTCTTACAAATCCTACACTGTCATAAAGTTTTTGACACTGATTTATGTTCCAACTTAAGTCTCTTTGTCCTTACTGTCCTTTGTCCTTAGCATGCACAAAATCAACATCACAAGATTAACTCAAATTTTCAAGTATATTTTAAACCAACAAATCCCACAAAATAACTTTATATCATGTGTAAGTTACTTATTTACAAATTACCAACAAGTTGTTCTACTGGCTCTATGGAAAAAATAGGTTTTCCTGTGATAAAGGATCACGTTAATTGTTTTCTGAGAGAACAATCTTTATCCTTCAGGTTGAGCCAAAATAGCTCTGCTGGAGTTTGTGATTCATCTTACAGAATTAGTTTTTATTAAATAGATTTACTACGCTTAATATAATTACTAATTTGTTTTTAAATAATTTTACAGTTTTAAACAGAAACTAATGAAAGTTTCACATTATTTACAAACAACTGCAGAGTGTACAATTTTTGGGGAATGTATATGTTGTTTTATACCAATGGTGCTGTCATGGAACTAGGCTATTACGGTAAGTGATGAGAACAACTTAATTTCAACTCTTAATTTCTTCATTAATAAGATCTTTGACAATGACTGGTAGTTATATTTTATTACTGTTGGTAGTAAAACTCATTCATCCAAAACATCTAATGATAGAAATGGTACTTACCATTCTTCATTTTTGTACGTTTTATGTTAAAATCAATAAAAAAAAGAAACATATATTGACAAGAATACATATTTTCTTCTCATAGCATTGTTGTATCAGTTTATTTTATCTCAATGGGTGATCTGTTGGAGAGAGGCAGTCAGCTTTCCTCGGGGGTATGACTGTTGGATTTCAGTAAGGTAGGTTTGGAGTTTGCGTAATATTCAGGTAGTAGATAAAAGAAATGTTTATTCTTTTTTCACAATAGCAATAGCAATGAATAGGATATGTTTAGGATATTGATACAAGTTAAAATATGGGTTGGATAGCTTAATACATGTACAAGATAGTAATGGTTAGGTAAGTTTGTGTCATTTTTCACATTTAAACATTCAAGAAGTAAGGTAGTAAGGTGAATGGGATAATACAAAAGTAACATGTAAACTAATTTAACAAAAGAAATAGGCTTAGGTTTTAATTCCAGATTTCAAGATTAAAAGATGTTATATTTTATTGAAAAAGCAGCTTATAGGTGATTCTAAATCACTAACGATGGCTGACTAGGCAGGCTCCTTGCAAAGATAGGATTGCTCTATTGTGACTCAGCCATGAGGAAGCCACAGTCCTTATTGTTTGACTTGGTTATCTTGCGATAACTACTGCACCCACTAGACTATGCAATTAGACTACATACTACCACCATGACTACTTACTATGTTTTGTAGAATTTCTGCTCTCCGGGGAGAAGTACTAGCCAGGATGATGCGCTTTCCACTTAAAATAGATGCTCGTATAGGTTCCAGCATTATGATAGAGATATTTATATAGGCCTAAGCTGCAAAAGAATAATAATTTAAACATTTTACAAGAGATTCAAATTGTTTTAATTCATAACAATGGTATTAAAGTAAACATCATATTCGCTTTCTTGGAATCTATAATACATAATTATTATAAATGGCATATTTCTCTAAACTTAAAAAGCAATAATGTATTTTTCTACAATTGTTAAAACTGGCCAGATAATAATAGGCCTTGTTGAGAAAGACATTATACAAGGTCTTTTAATAAACTGGTTTATCTTTAGCATTTTTTCAGTTTCTAGGGCCATAGTCAGACCGGTTTTTATTGTAACATATTAATAGACAATCCCCCACACAAGATTTCGAGCAGCCTTGGTAAATGCAGAATTTATGTTGATTTGTCCAAAATAGTGTGTACAAAAACATATTCCACATGCTAAATGTAAGTGTACACTAGCAAAGGTGAATACTTTTTGGCAGTTTTTGCAAGAAAGCCATCCTTCACTTACAGATGACCTTCTTCTTGTACTAATTTTAAAAATTAACAAAAATAAAAACCAATAATATTCAAATAAAATGTGGATAAAAATAAAATAAAAAATCTGACATTTGAATGGTAGCATTTTAGACCGAGAACAGCGTGCGTAAGTACCCACTGTGACAATAAAAGGGCACGTACACGTACTTCAGGCTCGTGACATGATTACTGATGTGGTCAGTAAGAACCTAAAAGATCTAATTGTTTGCAAAATGAAGGATAAGAGAAAATAACCTACACATTTCTCCTCATTTAGATTTTTAGTAATTAAAAAAAAACCTTGCTCAAAGTTCCAAAACGGTCTCACGCCACAGAATAAAATGACCACTACTGTTTACAAAATAATTTTTGAAATCAGAGTGGTAGGCCTAGGCCTTGTTGTAAATTGAACTGGCCTATTAACAAAATACGGGATGAATTAATGTATACTATTCAATTTGTGCAAGTAAACTGTGAGCAGTATAAAGTCTTCTAAACAGTGATAATTCCATTCAATTGTATATTAGAGTTAAACTAAACCAGTCATTGTAACATGATATGGTATTTATGTGATATCTGGTAAATACCAGATATGGTATTTTATCGAATTATGCCATTTCAGTATTCTATTGTTCCTAAATGATGATGTTGAAGATGCAGAATATTGTGGTAAGTTGTAAAACTAGTTTAAACATTTACAACAAATTTTAATATACATCTTTCATTCAAATTAAAAAAGCGTTTCTGCCCCAAAATCATATATTTATTTTTATGACAATTTTTACACCAAAATAAAAGAAGTTTATGAGCCGTCCATTTCAATTTTTATAAAAGACAAAAACACTTAGGATATCGTAACAAATATGTTCTAAGAAAATGTCCCAATGTATTATAAAATAAAGTAGTTTTAATCTATTATAATGAATTGTGAAACAATTGTATTACTATTATTTGAGGAAAAGTCCTATTATTGATGGAGAAAAGTTGTTATGACATATGGTATTTTAAAAATAGTTTGTTGTGAAAACAACAAGAGTAGAAAATTATCTACGGCTGCAAACAAACCATGTTTTCCGACAAACACTTACAATTACAACAGAAACACTTCAACATAATAAGCTACGTAATATTAATTATTCTTAGGCAGACGACATAAGCAACTAACAGATGTGTTGTTATCAAAGACTATAGATTATAAAGGGTTCAGATTCACAAACTATAGACTTGTAAAGTTTCTACTAGAAAATATGATCACACTATATTTGCAGATAACTTAATTCGCTTCAAATTTCAATAATTTTCTCTATATTTCGTCTGTAATTACGATGTTTATAGAAATGAAGATACGAATGTGTGTGTGTGTGTGTGTGTGTTTACAACTATAATGAAATATAATTCTTATATTTATATATGTTATTTTAGTAGCGATGTCGAAATTTCTTAGTAACTTAGCACGATCACGACACGACTGCACGACTCGCATTTGTTTCATATGTTTCATCTTGTTTTGTTACCGATTTCAGATTTGGTTATATCAAACTTTTATTACTGTATATCCATAAATACAGGAGAATTAAAAAAAGCCTTTTATTTCCAAGTATTATTCCGTTTACAGAGTGGTTTTCAGATTAACTTAGGTTAAGAAATATGAATAAAAAAATGTGAAAATTAAACACAAATGAATCGAAAAATTAGAGTAAATTGATTCAACGCTTATCTAATTTGGTACTAACTAAAATCGAATTATGCATGAAATACTAATTAATTATAATTATAAAGCACAGATGGTGGTAGTCAGGGAGACCGTCACACAATTTAGGACAGAAGTAAGAGAAGCTCCTCCTCCCCAACTCCAACGTAACTTTCGAAAAGTGGAGGTAGTTCGTAACATGATGGATCCTGTAATGAGAGACGTTCCACGTGCTACGAGAGCTTCCGTTCCCCCCATGTGACAAAAACATGGATCATAATACAGGTATGGCTTTTCAGAATCATACTCTATAAGTATGGTTAAATTTTATTTTATATTTGTTCTTAGTTTTTCTGATAAATTCATAATTGTTTTTATTGTATTAACCATAGAGAGATTTATGTCACAAATACGGCTTCTACACTATCTACAACTTTCGTAATATAATAAGAAATAAATAAATAACGTTTTTATTCATCAAGCGTTCTTCAAAGTTACAGACTCTGATTTACAAGACATATCTTGTCATAGCATACAGATAAATAATCATCATTCAAATCTAAAACTAAATAAAATCTTTTTGACAAGGCTTTTAACGAAAGGCAACTAAAGCTCTTCAAAACATGAGACAAAGCATTGTATATTTCCGGTCAAAAGTATCTAAAAGCTTCTCAAAGCTCTGTTTTGCAATCTAATGAGAACCATTATATTTTCCTGAGTAAGGCAACGAGCGAAAGATGAAAGAGCATAGTACACAATAGGAAAAATTGTTGAGCGGACATCGTCCAACTTAGCAGACACTGGCAGTATTTTTACACTTCTATATAACGTCTTTAACTTGATCACGACACTTTCACATATAGACTTTATATGACTCATAAAGTAAAAAAAATGGAATCCAAAGTGACTCCAAAGATTTTTAGAACTGTCCTAACCAAAGGTTTGCCATCCAAAGTGACAAACTGGATATAATAAATAATAATAATATATGCTAAAACCAGAAATTACTATATTTTTAATACGGCATAGACATTAAACAATAACCTAAATCACTACAACTATATAGCGCAAAGCCACACCGATCACAGAAAGAAAAACAAAAAAGAACAATAACTGGAAAATAAATAAAGAATCAGTACAGTTGGTTACGTCTGGGCAAATTTTCCAACAGTCCCAAACACGCTTTCGTAGTGCTTATCGTAAAAGACAAGGACATACCCTGACCTCCAACTTCAGGCCCATAACCATCCTTCCAGCATTAGGCAAAGTGTTTGAAGGTTTGGTTTTGGATCAGATATCACCCCATCTATCCCACGTCCTGTGCGACGAGGAGCATGGTTTGACCGTTTTAGCCACCCTATTTTTATCACCAAGTTAAATAGATACAGGTTTCTTGGGTCGCTGTTAAACTAGTTTGAAAGGTACCTAGCGGAGCAAAGTCTTTGCGTGAAGTTTGCATCCTGTAGTTCTCCGGCATTTGTAGGTACGTTAGGCGTCCCTCAAGGCTCTATAATGGGCCCATTCCTTTTCAGTTTGTTTATCAATGATCTTCCTCGTCACATTCAAGATTATACTTTTCTTCTCGCTGACGACGTCAAGACTGTGATCGTCTACAACCGTTGTAGAGTGGAACCGATGCAACTTTATGAACCTTAACCCAACTTAATGCTAGGTAGTTTCTTTCCATAACTTTTCCTAAAAGGTTGGCTCACATCTTGTCCGATGCCCAGGAATCCGTAATATTGGAGTCATATTTACACCCAACTAGCATGTCGGCAGCATCTGCTATAGTGCTAATAGATGCCTGGGTCTTTTGTTCCGTCTCTCCAGGGATCCTTTCTCTATCGTTACCATTCGTATGCTGTACTGCTCACCTACCCGCGAGAAACTTGAATATTGCTCCATCGTCAGGTAACTGTTATAACTGAATCAGCGCATCGCAAATTCTTTCGGCTCATAGCGCTGCAGTTTGGATATCTGTACCAGAACTCCCCCATTCCTAAAATTGAGGTCCAGCTCGATTTTGATCCTCTCCACTTGCGTCATGAGATTACGGAATTTTGCTTTCTTCTACTTATCAGCGAGGTGAACTGGACCCACATTATTATCCTTCATAGAGGTAAAAATCCTGCTCAACACAAGATCCCAAAACATCTTCGTTAAACGGTCTAATGATATATATATATATATATATATATATATATATATATATATATATATATATATATATACGGCAAATGAGAGATCCGGGTTCGAGTCCCGGTGGAGCAAGTACTTTTTATGATTCAATGTTTGTTGAAATTAAATTAGGCTATTGCCACTTATACAAATTAAATGAGTGTATATATATATATATATATATATATGTACACACACACATACACACACACACACACACACACATATATATATATATATATATATGTACACACACACACACACATACACACACATATATATATATATATATATATATATATATATATATATATATATATATATATATATATATATATATATATATATATATATATATATATATATATGCCTCCAACAAAGCGTTTACATTGTATAAGTCTTTGGTATATATTCGGTACTTACAGAGCATTGATAAATTCACTTCCTTAGTTTCCATATCCGCCTAGAGAAACATGTGTCGTGGGTGTCGTCCAATCACGGTGCTTTGATCGAAAGAAGACAACAAAACTTCTGAAACTTAACCCCAAAAAGCTCTTCCCCACGCTGCAGTGCAGCACGTTGACCGCGTGTGTGTATTGTGAATATATAGTTTGTTTCAGTTTATTTGAGTAGTATTCTTTTGTGAATTTTACATAATGGGTAGACCCGGTAAGTCTTCATGTATTCTTATTTCAGTAATGTTTGAGATAGCGTATAATATTGTGTTATTATTAACTTGCCGGTATAACTACCTTCTTTAACTCATGATGCCTCATTGTTTAGTATTTATTCTTGGCTTATTAAGCTTTTTATATTGATCTTATACTTATTGATTTAAGTTAATGTCTGCTTATTAATCTTTTAGTATTATAAGTTGCTATTTTATTTTAAATGAATTCAAAACTTAGTCAAGCCACATAACCTAGCCTGGCTTACAAAGAAAGTTTCTGTAAACAAAGTATATACTAAGATTGTTGACATTGAAGCTTTTATGTACTTAATTCCTTTCGTCCAATATACCACTAGGTGAATTTTTGTTTATAGCCTACATATTAAAAATAATGTCCTTAATCTGTACAAGAATTTTTACTATTTTATATGTTTAGTTAGTAGGCTATAGCTTACGTACCTATTCCTATGAACGCTTAAAGTAGCAATATTTCATAATGTCAATATTTTAATGCAGATTAAAGTTGTCTGATTATCTAAACTAGCCTACTGAACAACAAAAAACCATATCAAACCAAATTACATTATAGATATTTCAAATTATAGATTAGTTCAGCTATGCTATGTTTGTAAATAAAAAAGTAATAAGTTAGTTAGGCCTATTATTGGCTGCAATATAATAAGTGTCTAATACTCGAGTGATTGATAATATCAAATCATCAATCAGAATGATTTAAATGCTGTCAGATATGTTTGGTTATCCTATTAAATAATTGTAACTGACTAAACTTACTATAAAGAAAGTCGTATTATTTTATATTATCTAAAATGTATATTTTTCTTTGACTAATACAATTATAGCTTCACTATATAATACAATTTTAAAAGTCTATAACATAATTCAGTTCAACATTATTGTTCCAAAGTAATTCAAACAAAGTTAAACCATGTGAGTAATGGCCGCTGGATACTGTTGTTTATATTAGGTACCTATTACAAAATAGCATGTTGAGTTATTATGTTCTATTTACCTTTTACCATGGTAGCATACTGTTGTTTGTCAATACCTATTAGAGTTATTACGTTCTTGTGACCTGTTACCGTGTTAGCATGTTGGTATACAAAAATTTAACTAACACTAAAATGTAACAAACTAATAAATTTATAAACAGATTAATTCGGTAGGCAGGAATTAATTCAAATTAGGCAGTACGTATGTATTATTATATAAAAAGTAACGATAGCCTTAACCCTAGAACTGGCGGTCATTTCATCCTGTAGTGTCGGGCTGTTTTGGAGCTTCGCGCAAGGTTTTTTTAAAAAAATTATTAAAAATATAAAATAAAAGCAATATAAATAAGAGTATATATTTTTGTGTTCAGAATTAAACGTAGAATTGCACTATATTGTAAAATTAACCATAAAAAATGTTCTAATAAACACTTTTTTTAATCAAATATAAAATTTACGAAAAATATTTCTTAAATTTGGGGGGACCATACCTAGCAAATGAAGTTATAGTGAGAAATATTTTATAAGTGAGATAGCCATTCTGTGTCAAATTTTATCTAGTTTCAGAAAAACATAAACATTATACACATTTATGAAAGCATCATAAAGCTATAGAACAAAAAGCAGCGATGCGTATAAATTCTGAAAATCGGGTGTACACGTAAGACTTTGGTAAAACAAGTTTTGCTAATACATTTATCTATGAATACATGTTATTTTGCATATTTTATTACTTAGAATAAAATAGAATATACAGTAGTAATGAAATAATTACCATAAATTATTTTTTGAAAAGTAAAAAAAGTTAAATTTTGCCATTATTCAAAAACTTTGCGAAAAATTTTCATTCAGCAAAATATAAAATAGTTTCTAAAGCTTGTATTATATCAAAATTTATAAATTTATGGTTTATAAGTAATAGGAAATATTATGTAGTTAGAAAACTATAAATATAACTAAAGATATTGAAAAAATATAGAAAAACCCAAACAGTTATTATATATAACCAAAGAAATTACAGGAAATATATATTTTATTGTGAAAACTATCTATTTACCAAAAATAAATAGTTACTTCAAAGCTAAAAGAGTGCTATAAATAACGTTTAGTAAGTGAAAACAATAACAAACTATGTGAAATGAATTTTAGCCAAGTCATTTTGCCATAGCCTACACAAAGCCGGTAATTTCTCAAACATATTTCAATAAATAGAAATTGATTTATTCTAAAATATATATGTTTACACTACTACGACATCAAAACAACACACTACACATTAAATACGACGACACTAAAACACGCGTAAAACTATTAAAACTTAGAAATATCCACAGCTCGGCACGAAAGTGATACAGAACGGCAGCGGCAATATGGCGGTCACAACAAACGGCGTCGCGTTTTCTTTTACGTTCAAAATAACAAGCTTGCTACGTCATAACCATAATACAAAGAGGAATAAAACTCATCTGTTCCTTAGCATTTTTCTTCCCGAATCCAATGGTGCATGAATTATATATATATACGTTACCGGAGTATATTATAAAAAAGTAATTATACGAGGGAATGTTTGATCGACAAAATTTTGATGGTTAACACCACAAAAGCGGCATTAACCGACATAATTATGTCGACATAATTATGTCTATAAAAAGTAACGATAGCCTTAACAAGCGCTCACGTGATCTAAGCTTGAATTTGGGTACTAACTCGAGGGATGTTTTCTTGTTTTGCCAGCATTTCAGGGGCGCTTAGAAGGCCGCATTGATGACCAGGGTCATTTCTGAATGGTAGTCTTTTTTCCGACTTCAGATCACGTCTCAGATCTCCCAACTTCCCCCATGTCAGATCACGTTGTAAAATTTAGGGCTTCAGTTTTTAACTTTGTTCTTATCTTCTTCAGGCTTTAAGCTGCAATCGAATTTGTCGTATTTTGCAAAACAAGCCGAGAAAAACTCTTGTAAAATTGCTATGAAAGCGAGATAGAACAACTGGCTGCAAAAAGTATATCGCATTTGGGAATAAGTTTACAGAATTAAAAATATTGTTTTTCAATGATACTATAAGATCATATATTTTGTCATGGCATTTTATTTCATGTATACATAAATCTGCACTGCTGGTTGACAAACTGTCTGATTGGAAAACGCATGCCTACTCTTGGCTCAAAAAGTATAAATACCAGAATTTAAACGTTAACCAAAAACTAATAGAGCTAAAATTACCGGAGTTACATTTTTTTTCCCCTGGGGTGGCCTACTGCCATGCACTTAAGCCTCAAGGGCTTTTTGCGCACCCCGGAAACACCATGAGGCCTACCAGTTACATTAAAATGTAGTTTGTTTATTTCTGTGTTTAGGGGTTTTTTGTGCTTTTATACTTAACTGCAATTTTTTAAAATTAATTCATTGTTAAACCTGATATTGGAAGGCCCAAAGCCCATATGAAAAAACGGTAAATCTTAAGATCAGCAACTACCGCTCCAATCGCCGTAATTTTTTGCATACTAACACAGGTTAACGTAATTTCACTGAAAAAAATAGTCGCTTCAGGCTGTGTGTCTGTGGAGGTTTATTAAAACAATATTTAATTAAATACGTATTCCTCCTGAAGTTAAGGGCATTAGTGGACAGCACAAGATCTTTGCAACACAGCCCTCAACAGTATAGCGGTTCATTCGTTGCAATGAGCATGGTAAACTAACAAAACCTATTTAATTAAACTGGCCTTAAAACAATAGTTCAAACTTGTGTTTACAAAAATAAATGGCGTTTAAAATAAAAGTAATGAATATAAGCTCGATAACTTGACCAAGGTCAAGTTTTTTTTTTTATCTAAACCTGGTTAAGAATATAAGTTAAAATGGTTATTTGATAACTTTTATCAATGTAATTTTAAAATGACATTTTTCAAATTAGTACACTTGCACATATTTTGTATAAAACTTGGTCTTAACAGGATTATAAAGAAATAAAGTAATTATTTGATCCGAAAGTAATATTCTGTTGTAGAACATTTGTAAAACTTATGATCTCAAACAGATTTCCCTTGACTGCTAACAATATTTTAAAACTGAATTTGGTGGATAAATTCTCATAGTGTTCGCTTTATTTACTCTGTAATAAAATTAGTGAACTGTTCCTTTTTTTTAGGATTCTCACCTGGTGGACGAGGTGGCGGTGGAAGAGGAGGAGATAGGGGTGGAAGACCAAGCTTTGGTCGAGGAGGCGGTGGTGGTCGGCCCAGTTTCGGACGGGGAGGAGGAGGAGGTGGTGGTCGCCCAAGTTTCGGCAGAGGAGGACGGGGTGGTGGTAGGGGCGGTGGTAGAGGTAGAGGCGGTGGTCGAGGAGGTGGTAGAGGAGGTAAGTTTTAGCGATTAATGCTTTAAATATATCCTAATAAAGTTAAAAACCAAAATTAATGTACAGTAGAGTCCCGTTAATCCGACCTAATTGGGACCGAGCCCTATTCGGATTATGTGATTGTTCGGATTAGCCAGAATTACAGAAAAATACGGTTTTAAACTTTAGAATGGGTCTATTTTGTTATAGAATTATCAACATTGTTTATTAAAACTAGTTTTCTGACTGTTGCATTGTATTTCTTGACAAATAAACGTGTTTGCGAATACTAAGCACATTTACCGTATTTAGTGTGAGAGTTCTATTGTTAAGCAATGTGAGCGTACTGGATATTGTACGGGTCCACGCGTTCAATAGTTGTACGAAACTACACGTCATCCAATAGACTCTCTTCAATGCGACAGAAGACAATAACTGAATTCATGTCTTCTAACAATTAATATTGTCCTCAATAATAATATCAGTACTGCACGTCCAATTTTTGTTTGATTTCACTTCTTAATACAGTAATTTAACTCATACTTAACCTATAAGTTTCAATTTGGTACTGTATTTAACTTCATTATTTATGTACTGTACCGTACACAATTTGTCTTAATAAAATACTGTATGTCTATTTAATTAAAGTTTTCTTTGTTTATGTACGAAATGATGCACCCATTTTCATTTTTTATGTTATTAGTTCCTATAACTGTTCATTATCGTTGTAAATAATTCCTCCTGGACCTGTTCGGATTAACCGACGTTCGGATTACATGTGTTGTTCGGATTAGCGGGACTCCACTGTACTGGAATTCAAACCCAGCTGACTTCTTGAGTTGCGTGTGTCAGGCTTGAAATAAAAAAGTCTTCAAACTAACACGATAATTCTCCGGCCACATGGCCTTTATTGTTACCAACTACTTGACCCAGAACAAGACCCCAGTGGTGCCCCAGCCTCTTTACAGTCTTGACTTGGGTCCGTATGAATTTTGTTTGTTCTTCTGATTAAAAGGAAAGAACTGGGGGTTTGTGAAGAACATCCAAGCTTACATTACAAGGTTCCTGATTGGCATTCCGGCCGAGGAGTTTCCCGGTTTGGGAGAATTGTCTCTGCAGGTGTAATGATCCAGGAGGAGACTATTTTAAAGAATTTTAACCATTTGGAACAATTGGATGAACAAATATATTTTTCGTTAAAGATGTCCATTACTTTTATAAAGCACTCTGTATGCATATGATAAGACAACAACAACAATCAGTAAATTAATGATATACCGACTCATTACACTAAATCTAGTAGAAGTATAACACTTGAACAAGATATTATTTACAATTTGTACATACTTCTATACTCCCTTGTTCATTTATACAACATACAAATTTCATGACAACATTCATTTCATCTCGGTTCATTTATTTGTAGGGTGAGCATTTCATAATCACAATATCCTGTTTTTAATTGTAACAAAACTCAACATCATTATAGTTACATTAATTGATATAATAAAGATGCTTGTCTCAATTCAAAAATATGCAAATCACCACATATGACCACACAAGTATAATGGTTTCAATTAACTTATTAGAATGTTAAAACCAAGTCAAACTTACAATAACAAAACCAATCGACAACAACTAAAACTTATCAAAAGGCTTTAAATTTTTATATGGTGATAACTTCAGTATTGTGATGCAAGTGTTGTTCTCAGGTTTCGGAGGTGGCAAGAATGTTATAATCGAGCCACACAGGCACGAGGGTGTGTTTATAGCCAGAGGTAGGGAGGATGCTCTGGTGACGCTTAACATGGTTCCTGGTGAGGCAGTGTATGGGGAGAAGAGGATATCTGTGGAGGTAAGTAGTCATATAATACAGACTTAATGCAAAATAATTACTTGGAAATTTGAGAGTTAAATTTGGTATAATTTATTGACAATCAAAACAACGAAGCAGTCATCATTAAATTTGGTTCTAACAAATAGTAATACTAAAATGTGCTAATCTTCGTCCCGTAACATTGCTACTCAAAAATCAAATTAAACTTAATACATTTCAAATTACTGCTTTACAAAATGTATTATATTAAGAATTATTTCCCAACAGTGTTTTTGTAGATACCTATTTTGAGGCTATCTTTTGTTCATGGTTACGAAATGTAAGTTTAAGTCAGTGTATGTAGTGTAAGAGAAAACTACATTAATGCTATTTTGTAGATTACAGCTATTAAGTGCTTGTAAAACTGAGGCCTAACAACGGATCAATTATTACAGGAAGGGGAGTTGAAGAAGGAATACAGAGTTTGGAATCCTTTCCGGTCAAAGTTGGCTGCAGCTATCCTGGGAGGTATTGACCAAATACACATGCCTCCGGGCAGCAAGGTGCTGTATCTTGGTGCAGCGTCGGGTACCACCGTCTCTCACGTTTCCGACATTGTTGGACCGGTCAGTACCATTTGTTGCTTTATTAACTGTTTCATTATACCTAGACAACTAAATAACATACAAGGGCAGTACGTAGAGAATTAAGCTTTAGTGCCAGAAAAAGTAGAGATAACAGTATTATCTTTGTGTAATTTTGAAGTCCAGATCAATTTACATCTGATAAATACAATGAATGAAAATGTGTGTTTGAACTATCACTATACCATGTTTAATTCTAAGTTTTTAATGCATAATACTGTAATCAGAAAATTAAAAATATATATTCAGAGATTTAACAAGATAATACTCGTTACCTATTTTGTACTGGAAAAGAGCTGCTCATGCTGCATTATCATTTTATTAATATACATTCCTTGATCTAAATTATGGCAAAACTAAGTTAACTATCAATCAATACTTAGTTTACTGTTTGTATTAGACCAAAGTAATGTTATAATCACAGTGTATACACTTGTTTAATTCTGTTTAGCTGTATGAAAATAATCATATAATTTAATAATACTGTTATATGTAGTGCACATATAAAATAAGTTTCCATCATTCTTATGACCATTATAGGCTGATTAATATAATTTCTATTCTGCTTTACCAATACAAAACATTAGAATCTTGTTTTGTAAAGTTCTATCATTTTTGTAATGATAATTTTATTTATATATTTGATTTATTTGTATTCTATTACTTGTACTATTTTTATGCTGACTAAGTCTATTGTAACATAAATGTTATCTGATGACAAATAAAGAATGCATCTTGAATCTAGTATGGGCATGTTCTGCTTCTTGTATTGAGTACGTGTTAATGACAAAAATCTGACCTGTTTATTTCTACATCAGAAAACAAGCAAAATTTTCATTTCTTGCGCTTGCTGAAATTTGTTAAAATCTCAGATTGCATCGCTTATGTTTTTATGTGTAAAGCAAATGTATCCATACACAGAAAAACTTTTTACTGTCTAAGAAATGTAATGTGAATGTGATAATAAATATTTATATTTTAGAACTAAGCTATGGTTATGTTTCACTTTTGCAATAATTTGGTTTGAATACAGGAAGGACTGGTGTACGCCGTAGAATTTTCTCATAGATCAGGGAGAGATTTGTTAAACGTTGCCAAGAAGCGGACGAACATCATTCCGATCATCGAGGACGCCAGACATCCGCACAAGTACAGGATGCTGGTTGGCATCGTGGACTGCATATTTGCTGATGTTGCACAGCCTGATCAGGCTCGTATCGTGGCCATCAACGCCCACAGTTTCCTCAAGAACGGGGGCCACTTCGTTATATCAATAAAGGTGAGAGACTCATAGTTTATTTCTGGAAATAATGTGGAATTTGGTAAATGATCTAGCACTGCAGTTGTCTTAACCGTAAAATCCCTGACATGGTACTTCTACTTTCCTTGGTAATGTTTCCTTGTTTTATATGTAAATAGGTAATTAGAGAATAACTGAACATTCTAAATAAAAAATATATTATTTCTTATTTGAAGTATATAATTAGTTTTTTGATTTTGGTCATTTACAGAAAAAATCTAAATACTTTAGCTTAATTGTTTATATTTACACACACACTTTGCAAGAAAAAAGTTTAATCATTACTGTAATATGAAACACATCCCATAATTCTACAATTAAAAAATAAGCTTGTAAATGTGTTTGGGTTTTAATATTGTTCTTATAGGATAAAAGTATTATATTAAAGTGTCATAAACACGAGGATTAGTAGGTAATTTCCACTATTACTTTAAGGATGAAAAATAGCTCATTTCTCTGTAAAGAAATATTTATGACAAATTTTCATCACAACATGGTATTCTTTTGGTGACGTTTTTTTGTTTTGTTACAAATAAAGATAAACATGCCGAATGCTGGGCTATAAGTATTATTTTACATTTAAATATTGAAGTTAATCCTAGTTAATTTATAGTGTAATTAGTTGCCTTGATTGTGGATATTTATGTTGACATAAAACCAATATTATATACTGCCAAGAATTGTATGAATTTAACTTTTCAACAACTAATTTTGTTTTGCACTCCACAGGCCAACTGTATAGACTCGACCGCTCAGCCTGAAGCTGTATTTGCCGGCGAAGTCAAAAAACTGCAAGCAGAGAAATTCAAGCCTCAGGAACAGTTAACGTTGGAACCGTATGAGAGAGACCACGCAGTTGTTGTTGGTGTTTACAGGGCGCAACCGAAGCAATAGCAGAGTTTTGGGACCACCAATATAAAAATTATTTTTGTTTGTGCCACATTTAAAAATATAAAATAATTGTGGTTGTATATGTTATAAAAACATTTTTTAATATTATTGGACATTTCTTTCTCCTGATTTGGCTCTTACAAGTCTATTGTTCCCTCTTCTTACAATTTATTAAATGAGATAAGATAACAATGTTCAGACATCTGAAGCAGTATGCAGATGAAAACTGTTATATATGTACTAATACAAAAATAATAAGTGATTTTTAGTTATTTTATCCTCTATATAAATACATGTGAGTTTATTTATTATCTGTGATATTTTTATTGTGAATAAGGATGGCTTGAAGTTTAATTTTCAAAATTTTAAAATTTATATGTAGTTTAAATACGGACTAATACATATTTTACATAATCCATCAAATAAACAGTTAGGGGAATATGACTTTTAGTCATGTTACATATTAACTGTTATCATATGAAACTCATGAGTCCGCTAGGTTTCCAGAATTTGTCATTCTCTTTTTGCTTAGAATATAATACTGGGCTGTTTTTTCTTTTTTCCAATCTCAATGTGTTATGTAAATTAAACTAATTAACATAATGATCATTTTAAAATGTAAGACATTTGTCATACTGGGATACATGCTTTCCAAATAACCTCTTCATAAAACGTTGCCACCAGTTCAGAGATGGTGAATACAGCATTTAACCCATTGGCCTTGTATCACGGAGCCTTGTGACAGCTAGTCTGGGCTCAAAATTTATATCACAGAACCATTCCGTGACAAGTACAGCGCCATCTAAATAATTTTTTTTTAACTCCTTTTTCAACCAAATGTTAGTATAAATTAGACTAATATTGTTGTAACACATAAGAAAAACTGCAATACTACAGTTAATTTAAATTTAAATGAATAATAAGTTACTATAAGAATATTAGTGTACTACAAGAGAAAAAAATCAATATTCTTGGAATTTTCAGAATTTAGAAAAAAACATTTATTCTGACAAACTATGCATATAATATATACACACATATTCTAGTATTGCTAGGTAGAGAAATACATTTCAAATAAAACAAAACCAACAATGGGGTATTTTATTTTATATTATTTGGGTACAAATTCCAAAACTTTTTTAGTTTGTACAGTATTATTATTTTTAAATTATGACCAAATATATCACTATCTATTTATTATTAAAGCCCATTTCATGTTAATCCAAAAAGATATAAAATATAACCAAATAACTTGAAAAATAAATTTTTTATAAACATATAACAAAACTCTTACGTTTTTAGCATTTTAATAGGATAACTCCAGTTGAGCTGATGGTAAAAATATGTATAAGCCAATGGGTTAAAGAGCAAGTTATCTGATCGAAAGCTCTGCCTGCCCTCCTTCCCACTTCTTTATATAATTCAGGAAACAGATGAAAGTTGCTTGGCTTGATGAGGCTATAGTCTGGATGGTCAAAAATGTCTCATTGCAATCCCCCAGAATCCATTTTCTCAAAGCAGCACTGTGAGAATGGCCATTGTTATGAACAAGGACAGTTCTAGAAGCTTTCAAAATTTATTGTGGGCTCTGGCTGTAAGAATACCACAGTAACATCTTTCTGGTCCCATAACACAATTACCATAATTCTCTCTTTTTGAAGGTTTTCTTTAGAGAATTTGAATGCATCTATTGTGACTATTGTTTAGTTTCTTAAGTATAAAGAACACAGGTCTCGTTGCTTGTCACAATTTGTTCACAGAACTTTTTCTATTCCTTCATAACAGTTAAAAAACAATAATGCTGCTTTCATTGATCGTGCTTTGTGGTCTTTGGGCGTCATCATTGGAACTAATTGAGCAGAAATTTACCCTATACAATTTTTTCATTATAATAATGTAGAAGGCTGATCTTGGAATTTCAAGAAAGTATCAATCAACTCACAAATGGTAAATCTTTAATTGCTTTTTAACTGGTTCATCAATTTGTTTAACAAGCCTTCTTTTGCAATAAGAATTACGTCCTTCGTCTTGAACATCATGTCGTTTATCTTTAAATTTTCCACCACCCATGCATTATACCGCCATTCATAAAGTTTTCAGCATATACTCATGAATTTCTACTTTGATTAATCCTTCAGCTTGTAAAAATCTAATACCAATTCACAGGCAGGAGAATCAATTGTTTGAGATTCATTTACACAACTGTCATTTATGTCACCCATCTATTTGTATCGTTACGATGGCATAAAATAAGTTTTATATTTTGCATCGTTATGTTCAGTGAAAACCGTAGCTATATTTTCATTTAGAAATATAATTTTACTTCCACAGGAATTTATGTTAGCAGCACTGATATTTTACAATGGCTGAACTGCCATGTATATAAAGAAGTAACTGCAACATTTGCATTTATAGCCTTTTTAGTAATTAAAGTATATTTTGGAATCTACATCATATTTCGAGTATTATGAGTGCTTCAAACTGACTAAGGAGAATTCTTTTTCAAATTTTGATTTTTGGAAACAGGACTTGCACAACAGTTTCTTCAATTTTTTTTATACATATTCTTTGTAATTGACTGAAATATACAGAGTGTTTTGGCTGCAGTATAAGCGTCCAACCCTTGAATGATGATACTCATAAGTAAAGAATCCTCATTATTACTACTTACACCAAATTATGTTATAGGTATTTCAAATAACAGTATAAAAAGTATGTTATAGTCAATAAAAACTGTAAGCTATGAATATTTATAAAATATACCAAACATAAGTGTAACATACTTACTTTTTTTTAAGGATAAACGTGTCTTGACACCTTGACACATGTAAAACATTGACATAACCATTGTACCCCGTGGCCATTACAGATGGGCTGTATTAGTGCCAGTAACAGGTTATACAGATCACCACCAAAGGTCTGGTCACTTAGAAAACTAATTGGAAAAGCTAATTAATAATGTTGGCGAAAAAATGTGCAGCTTTATATATTGATATAACAAAGGCTTTCGATACAGTTGATCATAAGATATTATTAGAAAAGTTATGGTTAGCGGGTGTGAGAGGTCTACCCCACAAATGGTTTGAGAGTTATTTAAAAGATAGAAAGCAGTGTGTGAGAATAGGGAAAGTATACAGTGATTTTGAAACAGTTGAATGCGGTGTGCCTCAAGGTTCAGTTCTAGGTCCAATTCTTTTCCTTGTGTACATAAACGACCTATGTAATGGAGAATTAAATGGTAAATTGACAGCTTTTGCAGATGATACAGCACTGACGTATTCTGATTACAATTTGGAAGATATTTGTAGACAAATGAATGATGATTTAAAAGTTTTAAATTTTTGGTTTAATAAAAATGCAATGCTCCTAAGTGACAAAACAAAATTCATGATATATGTTGCGTGATGTATGTCCTCCAAGCTTGCTGCTGAATGTTTACCACGCTTTAATACACTCCAGACTAAGTTATGGGCTTGTATGCTGGGGAGGTACGTATATATCCACGCTTTATCCTCTCATTACATTTCAAAAATCCTTTATCCGCATTATTACTAAATCAAATAAGACCAATCATTCCTGGCCACTATTTTTAAATTTAAAAATACTCCCTTTGCGAAATCTTTACATATATAAGGTATTAAAACTATTTTTCATAAGAAGCTCAAACCTGGCCCTCACACGTAATATTAGATATAATTTCAGAAGTTTGCTTGTTTCGGTTCCAAAGCCTAATCTAACTGTTTTCAAACACTTTTTTACTTTTAATGCTCCCAAGATTGTTTAATCTTATTACCTTTAAATTAGATCATTTAGCACCAATAAATCGTGTTTTAAAAAGTTTAAATGTTTTTATTTTCATTGGATAATTGCGAGTGCTTTCTGAAAGTTTTTGAATGAAGTAATGAATAATGTGTACATTTTAGTCAGTTTTTATCATCTTTTACAATTCCAATTAATCTTTTTATCTTTACGTCCATGACTTGTTTTTATAGATTTTGAATGGTTTTCTTGTTAATATATTATTATGTAGTGGTTTCATTCCTTCTTTGAGTTTAGTTTTATTATGTTATTTTAATCTGATGTGCATCCTTCATCAGGCTTTTGCCTATTGGATTCTCTATTTTATTTCACAATTATCGAGCTTGTTTTTTTTCTGTAAGTTCTTTTTGATTGTTAAGTTTACTTTTAGTTTGATTGAAGATTGTATTATTATTTGATTATTTTTAAGTTTGTAAATATTTCAAGATCAATGGTTTTATATTGTTTGTTGTTTTTGTTTTGTATAAATATATTGTAACGTTTGTAAATACTGTGAAATAAAATCTTTTTGAAATGAAATGAAAAAAAAAATTTGGAAACACCATCAGACTGGCAGCACTTGAAACCACAATTTCTTACTCAAACACCAATACAGCACCAAACGTTCATACATAATCATAGAATAATATTTGTTAGTTAAAAAAAGATTTCCATTTGATGAATCTTCTTTTTTCTGATTTATCTGTGTAGTACACCCAGGCTTATTCTAAAACAGCATTTTTCGGTTTAATTTTTCATATTACCTAACTTTATCACTGATAAAACCTGTAACCACTGTGGCACAAGAAAGCAGAAATAATACATTTTTAAACAGAGTACAAATCATATGAAATTTTAACATTTGATAATAGTAACACATGTAGCCTAAAGGACATATGGGTCATTCCATGTCAAATCACCCAGTAAATAATTAATTTGACACCCACCTCTTTAGATTTTGATGAAACTTGGCAAAATTGTTGCATTTGCTATCCTATTGATAAATACCAAATTTTATTTCTCTATCTCTTATAGTTTTTTTTCTACACATTTTTTAATTTTCTTAATTTAACACGATTTTAGGCCTCGGATTTCGCGTCTTGCAATGTAACGTGTAGCTTAAAAAATTAATATCTTGAAAACTATTTGAGATATCACCATGAAACTTTGCATAATATTTAATTAATATATTTAAAATAAAGAAAAAATACATTCACTAACCTATCTCAACTCCAAAAAATAATAAAAATATTATAATCAGAATTTTTTTTTATTTGAAAACCGTTGTTGGGATTTACTAAAATTGCAATATCTCAGGTCTCAGACCTGGTAGAGTCTTCATATTTTTTTTACATACTCCTAGATACATAGGCTAACAAATAAACATAAAAGATGTATGGCTTTTTCACATGTTTAGTTAATATTCCAAAAAGTAGAATATTGTTAAGAAATTATAAATTTGCGGTTTACTTACATTTAATAAATGTGAAATAAAATAAAAACTGAATCTAAGAATCAATATGTTTTATAGCAATTATTAGTTCTGCTTGTTATATTTTTTTCCACTTCATCCAACACTCTTCTGTTTTTCTGATACACTTTTTTGAAGAAGTACATTCTGCCAGTGCTATTTGATTGCGGTGCATCAACTGTACTGATAATGTGCTCCAAAGGTATTATGCACAAGTCTTCTCTTTGAGGCCAGTAAAAGCTTTTTTTTTTTTTTTTTTTTTTTTTATCTTTTTTGTTTAGCGTTAAGGCTAATAGGCTTTGGGGAATCCATGAAGCCTCGATGTGCGATAACTATTATTCTGTGGTTGTCATGTTAATAAGGTATTTCAGCAGTATTAGTCAATCCATATACATGTATATCTAATAGACATAATCGAAGATATTAATGGTAATACATGAATGTTTCAGTAGTGTAACTGTAGTGTTTCGTTAGTCACTCAAAAGATGGGAGTTTGGGAATCTAAGACATAGGTGGGAAGATAGGGAATGGTGGGGTGTTAGGAGAGCTTCTCGCCAGGGGCCCATCAGGCATTCCTATCCCGAAAGGAAGGGCCTCGGTTTGAAGTGCCTATTCCCAAGGTTACATGTATGTAGTATGTTTGATTTCTGTTGTGTATAATTCAGTTTAGTTATATCCTTCGTTTAATTGCAACTAGAAAACTATTTAGTTCTTTGAAAATTTGACTATCATTGGTTTGTAATACTCTACATAAGTTCACATTATTTAACACCCAAATTGTTTACTAATTAATTTGAAATTTGTGCTTCTAGCATGGTCATTTGCCGGGCATCTGAAAAATATATGCTCTAAAGTTTTCGTTATTACCCAAAGTACATTCTTAAGCATAACGGAGTAAAATACTTACCTATAGTAAAAAGACTAACTATTTGTATTAGCATGTCCAACTCTTAATCTAAGTAGGTTAACTATCTCCCATCTTTTAAACTTGACATTTTTGAACCAACTTTGTTTTGGACTGAATCTACAATTTGTTTGTACCATTTTGCTTTATTTGAACCTAAAAAAGTATTCATTAAATTTTAGCATGGTATAGTATTTTTTGATACGCCTTAAAATCGTCAAATGGTATGTTAAATTCTACTAGTCTGATGCCATCTGTTATTGCTTCCTTAGCTAAACTGTCCACTTTTTCGTTTCCAGCGATACCTATGTGACCCGGTATCCACTGTATAATGATATTTTTCTTTGTCACTAATATTTCATAAACTATTGTTATAATAATACTTTGATTATCATTATTCGACCCCTCCATGCTTTTTTCTATGGCTATTACTGCAGCTTGAGAATCAGTTAAGATTAATAAAATCGTTGTTATTTAGATTACTTATGTGTTGAATACTTTTCAAAATTGCTACTAACTCCGCAGTATAACTTGAAGAGTACTTATTTAAAGTATATTTGGCTGAGATATTAAGTTGTGGTATCCAGAAGGCAGAGCCAACCCCTTCTACAGATTTGGATCCATCTGTGTAAACACGAATGTAATCTTTGAAGGTTATGTTAGTTTGTCTCTTACTATTTGTTTTGTAACATTTTTCATTTTGTTGGTTCTTGATAATTTTGTTGTCTAGTATAAATGCATTACTGGTAGGTTTACCTTTCTATTTATTAAGAAGAGGGGTTCATCAAAATCCCAAATATTCTTAAATACTACATCAGTAATTATGTTTAATATTAATCTGACTAATATTATTCAAGGATTGTAGAAATAAAGGGACCCTTTTGTTTGCCCAATATTGCATGTCAGTATATATTGAGCTAAGATACATTAAACTTGTATAAGCAGGGTGATTATTTTGCGAAACTATTTTGTAAACTACCCTATCGGCTAGTAGCTGTCGCCTTAAGTTTTAAAGGCATTACAGATGCTTCTGCATGTAATGTTACAATAGGGGAAGATTTAAAAGCCCCAAGGGCAATTCTCAGTGCCTGATTTTGTAAATTATCAATCTTATTCAACTCAGTTTTAGTGCTATGTCCGTAGAGGAAACATCCATAATCTAGCTTACTTCTTATCACACTCTTATAAATCTGTAATATAAATTCAGGGTGAGCTCCTGAGTTCTGCAACTGACAGATTTAAGGATATTCAAGTCTTTCCAGCATTGTTGAAGAATACTATTGATATGAGTCTTAAAAGTTAGCTTATTGTCGATGTATATGCCTAACACTTTAATTGTGTCTACTACAGGTAAACACTGATCTTTTTATAAAGTACTGTAGATTAGGGTCATTATTTTTTTTTCTAGATACAACTAGTATATTACATTTTTTTTGCATTGAAGTCCATGTGTAGGATCTCGAAATATTCAACCAGCCCATTAATAGCTAGTTGCATATGATTTTGAACCATGTCATAATTTTTATGTGCGGAATATAGCAGTATATCATCTGCATATTGCACAGATTTGACTTGAGGTGGTAAAGCATATTTTATATGTGATGTATAAAGGGAGAATAACAAGGGACTGAGAACACAGCCCTGTGGCAAGCCTCTGTTTAACTACCCTAGTGAAAGTATACTTAGGATTAATAAAGCTTAATTTTCTATTTTATCAGCCAGTTGTGGCAGTATATTAAGAACTTAGATGAATACCTAGGCTAGATAATCTATCTATCAATGCCGGTATAAAAACATTATCATATGCACTAGAAATATCTAATGCTGCAGCAACAGTTGTTTCGTTAAATGATAAGGCTGTTAGAGTGTCGGTTACAAAATGTAATAGGTAGGCTAATCACTACAACCCTTCATTTTTCTGAAACCATATTGAGTCTCAGAGACCAAATTGAGTTTTTCGGCCAACCATTCTAACCTATTTTTAATTAGTGAATTCATAAGCTTAGCTAAACAAGATATTAACGAAATTGGTCCTGTATGATTCTTCTGAGTTCTTATTTTTATTAGGTTTTAAGCAAAGCAATAATCCTGAAATGCTTCCATGTTTGTGGGTATGTCTATATGTCCATTCCATATTTCATTAAATATTGCAAGGAGCATTTTAAGGGCATTTTCTGGCAGGTTTTTAATAATTCTGTACGATATACCGTCAAGACCTGGAGAAGTGTCTTTATTTTTATTTTTGATAGCTATCAGTAATTCTTGAAAAGAAAAGTCTTTTTCTAGTGAATCATCAGAAGGTCTGTACAATTTCCTGTCAATATATTGCAATTCATTGACATGGGGCACATAGTCTGGGAACTATGTGTTTCATAAAACCTTCACATAATTTTTCATTGTTATTTATAAAAGTGTCATTACTGTTATGACATTTGTTACCTTTTAACTTGCCTACAATTTTCCAGGCAAATGAGCTTGTCCTTTTCTCCCCTATATCCTGACACGTTTTTTTCCCAACTCAATCTTTTGGCCAACTGAATTTCCTCTCTGGCTTTTAACTGAGCTATCCTGAAATGTACGGTAGTTTACTGCCGTCATTTGTTTTCTAAATCTTGTAAATGCCAGTCTCCTTTGAGCAATAGCCCTGGAACAATTATCTGTCCACCAGGGTTTAGGAGAAAACCCTCTACTATTGTTTATTGGCATTTTAATTTTTTAGGTATGGATGTCTCACAGGCCTCTGTAATTATATTATATAGCTCATCCATTTTATTAAAGGATGTTGAAAGTTTTAATTCATTAACTTTATTTTCTACTGTCTTAGAAAAAACAAGCCAATTTGCTTTCTTAAAATTAAATTTGTTATGACTAATTATTTTTTCCAATCTAGGTTATATTTTACATGTTAAGTTAGTCATGTTAAAAACTTATAACTATAGGAAAATGGTCACTACCCATAGTATCTTGCATTATCTCCCAATTTTCTAGCTTTGAGTGCATATTGGGTGACACAAATGATAAATCTAAGGTAGAAGTGTTTTTGATCTAGAGTAGGTATTGTAGTGTGTCTGTAATCATTAAGTAAAATTAGAAGGGATTTGTTATATTCCGTAAAAATATCACTCCCTCTTGGATTGGGTGATCTGGCTCCCCAGTAAGGATGGTGAGCATTTAGATCCCCGCAGAAAATTGAGTATCCATGGTCTTTATTAAACATATATTGTTCCCAAAATCTTCTCTTTATTTTTATTTTTAGGTTTACAATATATATTGTATATATGAACAGGTTTATTATAATTGTTTATTTCAATACCAATTAATTGTGTTACATTGTCGTTGTAACTTAGTGTTTTTGTGTAAGTTACTGATTTGTGTATTATCATAGCTACACCTCCATATCCATCAATCCTATCAACTTTTTCTATATTATAATTGTTATCTTTGATGTTATCATATTCTGTTAACCAAGTTTCTTGGATTAAACCTATTTGAATTTTATTTTTAGTAATATTATATATAAATTCTGACCACTTGGGTTTTAGTGATCTTGCATTCCACTGAATTATTTTCAATTCATTTAACATGTTTTGAAGTTGTTACTGCTGAAGTATTGCCAGTACCTTTATTTTGGTTCTGTTTTAGTGTCCTGTCAGTGGGCCCATTGCCCCTAGTCTTGGGATTACTGTCCGTAACCTTAAAAGGAGCTAAAGAAATCTTCTATTTGTTTTTTATTATTAAAAGTAATAGGTGTAGATAGTAATTTGAATTTTATGTCATCTATTTTTTTTTGTTAATTAGGGAACGTAAATGTTCCCTATCTTGTGATGTTAGACTCAGGTTTTTGTGTATTTTGGTTAATCGTAAGTGAGTTCTGTTTGCCAGTTACAGTAAGTTTACTGGTATTATTACGGTTTGTATTTTATGCTAGTGGTCTTATAATGATTATTACTGTGACTTAGTCTATGGGAAGCATTCCTACTTAGCCCAACTGTAGATCTAGGTTTTTTAAGGTTAAAGTTACTCTCACTGCATTGGCTGTGTTGTTCCGATATATACTCTTCAGTTAGGGGAGAAAACATGTTGTTGTGTGACTACTGGGTGGTAATTTAATTTATGTGCTGGTAGTTCAGGATAATTTACCTGATATTTGTGTATTTTAGTAGCAGCAGCGTAAGAGCTAGGCCTTTATAACATGAATTTTTTAATTTTTTTATATGTTATAGGGAAGTATTGACTAGCTGTGTGGTAGTCTTCCTCATTGAGCTCATTCTATCCTTAATATTTCTTTGACGAGTAAATTCAGGACAAAATTTAGAGTTACTACTATGAGTACCCTAGGCAGTGAATACATTTTAAGGGGGCCTGGCATTCCTCTGAATGAAAGTCCTCCCCGCAGTTTTCTACATATTCTATTATTGGTACATGGTGTGCTTGCAACATGTCCATCAAGCAAAACAACGAAAACATTGTTTTAACAGGTATTCTGAATGTGTCTACCTTCATACGTACATAATTAAGTTTAACATACTGTGGTAGTATGTCTGAGTCAAAAGTGACTTTTACAAAAAGAAGTTGGAACTAGGTCATTATTTACTCGTCTTTTTAATTCTATTGGCAAATAAGATTTTACTCTCACTTTCCGTTTCGTTTTAAGATTTCTTCATCAGAAATTTCTTTTTCAACATATATTACTCCTACAGAGTAAATTCTAATAGAGGGTACGAAGACATTATATTGTGTTAAATATTGTGAGTCAAAACCAAATTATTGGCTGCTTCATAGTTTTTTGCATTTAACAGACAAAATTTTTTGCCAGAACGTTCAATATGATGAATGTCTGAGCAATGGTTTTTAATTATCTTACCAACAGAGAAAGGGTTTAACTTACGTTTATCTTTGTCTTGAATGATGATTTCATAGGGTCCCTGAATTGTCATACTTGTAATACCTTTTGGTAAAATATTTTTTTTAATTCTGGAGTATTTTCTATCTGGTCAGTGGGGCTACATGGGTCATTGTCTCTTTTTCTTTTACCCTTCATTATTATCTTTAGCAGTTTTATTTAAATAATCATGGTCTATAATAATAGATTGAACCGCTTTTTGAGTTTCCTCCTCCTCGAGGGTTACCATGGCCAGACCTTTCCGACATGTCGGGGTCCGGCCGGGACAGGTTGTGTAAAGATCGTGTATGTATAGGTTAGTGATTATTGGCTATTGTGAAATTGTAACTGAAAATGTAAATTAAATTGTAATGTTAGGAATAAACAGAGATGGAAGAGATTTACATACTATTAGTTACCCAATTACAACAGGTTGAAAGGAATTCAAATACACTTAACGAAGGAACTTGACAACCACAGATGAAGAACACCTTTATGCACCAAAGTTCACGTACGAATCTAGTAAAAGCTGGCAGCAGGTCCTGGAGGGTGAAGAAAAAGAATTTCAACATCTTCTTCTTCATGAAACACAGTTTTAACGAGTCCAAAGTACCACTTTCCATCGTAGTTTGCAGCCACATAATCGTTTAAAGATGGTTGAATGCAGACCCAATCCGTAGCAGAATCAAAAGAAAACATTAGAGTAGGATTAGGACTATCAGTAGTCCTCCTTATTTCAATTTCACTTGTATTTAATGGTTTGAAATAATGGAAACTTCTAGTGCCGGGAATAGTCTTGGTGCTTAAAAATCGTAACACTAACTCCAATCTGAAAGCTTCAGCATTTTTTGTGTCAATAAAGTGAAAGTTTATTTTTTCAATGTTGACTTTACAGAAGTCATAAACTGCAGTTGCTGTCTTGATTTGATTTTCATCTGAAAGTTGAAGGCTGGCTTTTCTCAAAATTCTCTTAATAGTTCCTCCCAAGCCATCACATATTGATTTCCCATGGCTTGTTGCAAAGAATGAATGTTCGGCTTTCATTCCAAAGTCTTCATGATGGTTTGTTAGGTTTTTGAAACTATTTCTATTTTTGTATTGACCAGCACAGCCGTCAGTGAAATAATGAACTTGGATTATTTCGGGATGATTTTCTTTCAGCCGTTTCGAAATTTCTTTTTGTACGTAATTCACAAAACAAGTGTCATGTATATGCCATTGTTATAAGTTACATACTTGTTCTCTATATTTATGAAATCTTGGCCAAGTGAATGAACATGTCTTGCTTATCAAAATTATAATTTGGTTTATTCTGTAGTCTTATGTACTGAAAGACAGTAAAAGTAACACAGAAGTTAAAATTTAGGAATACTGATCAGACAACATCAAGTATGATTATATTATATAATCTTAATACTATGAACCAACACGCACTATGAAGGCAAAATATTCTCGTACACTGAACTGTACCATTATAACGTACCATTAACATATAACAATAACACTGTGCATTAATAGTTTTTTTTTCTAACATTACCAAAAATTTTCATATATAAAATAATCTTCATGGAATGACGGTACAACAATTAATTTGGTGTTTGATTTGTTAATTTTACTGTGTTTGTTATATTTTAAAGATCCTAACCATGTTACTTTTTCTGACATTGGGTTATCTCCCATTACCCATACTTGTTCATTCCTGGGACGATCTAATGTGTAAAAAAACTTGCCGAATAAAATTTCTCCAAAATCATCTACTGTAGGAACTTCTGTATTGTTGGTCAACGTTATATTTTTAAGTTCTAAAGTATTTGTATTGAAAATCTTGTAAAACATTCGTTGTTCAGAGAACAAAATGTGATTGTTGACAGCAAGGACATCACAGTTGGTTGTAGTTGATATCGTATGTACTAGCTGTGACGTCAGGTAGTTATAGATGAAGAGTGGACCATTGACAGTAACAGCAAGAAATCTGCCTTGTAACACACATTTCATATGACGTGTAAAATAGTTAGGCATATCATGTGTTTCGTGGAAAGGGAGGAAATCCAAATGTTTCAAACTGTAGATGTAAAAGTGAAATGTGTTTTTAGACTTGAAACAATTCCTGACAATCACTACAATGTCTAAAGATGGTTTATCAGATTTAACAATGGCCCATATCTTGTTATACGGAGACGATGTAATCTTGCACTCAACTGTTCTTAATTTTTTTCCTTCCTGAACATTCCAAATGTGTAAGACGTTAGGGTCCTCTGAGGTGTAACCAATGAAAATGCTGCCTAAAACAATTGGAGCATCATAAATAAAAGAATATTTCGATCTAACAGACATAAGACTAACCGCCTCGCTAGATGAAACACTTTCAGTTCCGTCAAGAAAGAAAATGTGTTTTAATTCCCAACTTTCGTCTAAAATAGATTTAAAACAGTAAACTTGTACAGATAATCCTTGGACAATCAACATCATGTTGGAGTTGATCATTTGTACGAACATGTACCCTTCTGATTCAAATAGTAAATTCATTGGGTCTCTTACATAAACTGGAGAACCTTTAACGTTCCACAACATAACTTTTCTTTCACTTGACACGAGTACACAATCGTCAGAGACAAAGAGGTAGAACGAGTCTCGGAAGTTCTCTGTGATATGTACTTCCTCCTTGATGGATCTACCATGCCTCCAGTTGTTCTGCAGGTGGGTCTCTTGCATGTAAGACATCCGCCAGCAACAGATAGGATTCAGCGTGCTGTCCTCCGACTCCGGAGACTCAAACCTCGGCTCCACTCTACACTCCGCAGTCTTCAGGTACTTTGCCGTGTCCTCGTTACAGTGTGGCTTCCACAATCTATCCTGGTTGAAGGCATCCCTCCAGTCTATACTGACGGCACAACATGCTGCCAGGTCGAAGGGTGTCAGGTGCTCTGCAACTACCTCCAATGCTTCCAGTGGGAGTGAGTCCATTGTGTATCCTGGAATGTATAAATTGTAGGCTATACATTATTATATCCACATATGTATTAGATGAATTGTATATCAATGAGAAACTTATTAATATATAGACTGAAAATCTAGTCCATAAAATAGATTTTAAATACAGTATACAAATACCTACAGTTCTATTCATGATGAAAGAATAATTGCTGTGAGATTTAAAGTACTTAAGAGTTATGCATTTTCCGTTTATGTTTCGCTAAGTGTAAATATACCATAAGTAATGAAAAACTATTCTTCAGGATTGTAAAAATAATACATCCACAGTAATACCAAAATCACCTCGACTGTTATTGTGTTAGCGATATAGTGAAAATTGGCAAACTTAAATAACATTCATGAAAGCAGCTGCGGAAGCCTATGAAATAAAACATGTACTTCCATTGCTATCTCAAGGCTAAGGAAACAGAGTTATTGTTGAAACAGATGTACAAGCCGGTGGAATATCACGAGGATGACTGAAAAGATTTTTGGGGTGTGTAGAGTGTAACATAGGATAGCGCAAAAGAGCAACGTAGTTATAGAGAATTACTTGTTTTTTTTTTTAAACTTATACTTTACTGAATGTCAAAAGAGATAAATAAGGTAAGAAAAGTCCCTTGTTCAAACATACTCTTCATAAAGATGCATACTGTCGAAAGTTAAATAAATAAAATATTCAGTTTTAAGATTACTCCCATGTAAAATAAATACAATTATTGTACCTTTTACAACTCCACCTCCGCTGAAGCACTACTAACACCATTTGTAAAAAAATTCACAAGCGTGTCAAATTAAATCTTTAACCTTTTTAATAAATAAAGATATTAGTTGATTTCATTGAAGGAGGAGCTTTTTCTTTTATCACAATAGAAAAAAATTGAAATGATAGATGATATGTGTATAAATCGTTTAAATTTTAACATTGTTTTTACGGGGAAGAGGTCAAGGTCCTTCAACAACTGCCGTCTTTTAAGGTGACAGAGTACGCCTTATCTAAACCATGATAAAATTAGTACTTTTTACATACTTATACATAACTTCTTTAATCATAATCCAGTATTACTGAACCTTTCACAGCTACTCTTACACACCTGTACTAACAATAAAAAATAAATATGCAAAATTAAAAAAAGTCAAGAATGTCTTATTTTACCCACTGAATTTGTAAAAGTTTTCATTAGAAAATGCTAAAAAATTGTTGGAAGTGTTATGTGTTGCTTTGGCTGTTACAAAATTTTGTACAAATATTGTATAACAAAATTTTTAGGTAAAACAAAATTAATACAAACCACTTTGTTATTGTTGGGGGTACTAAAATTGGCAACCATAACACATTTCATCCAAATCTGATGAAAACTGTTGTTAATAATGGTCCTAATGTAAATAAAACCACAGTATTCGGGAAATCCTGATTTAGTGAAAATAAAGTACGTATACTCTTACAATAATCTGCTAAGAGTGTCCTGCACGTACTATGGATCTGCATCATTCACTTCTTCATCTTCTAATCTCTTTTTCACAGTTATGCTTGCTTTTCTTTTTTTCAGCTCCTCAAAGGATTTACCTGCTTTTCACCTTGCTTTCTTAGGTCCAACCTACAGTTGGCTCCCACTTTATAAACCTCCTCTTAATAACACAGCACAGCATCTAATAAACCAAACTCTATTGACAGTCCATTTACAAATGTTACTTTTGGAAGCCTGAATCAAATCAGTTGGTTGTATGCTTTATTGCAATTTTGCGCCATGCCATGCAAACAATTGAGTAGGCAGTTATACACAGTCCTTAATACACAGGAACGGCCATTATAAGTGGTGTAAAAGAATTATTATATTCAGGACATGGAATTCCTTATGCTGCTGTTCTGATATTATTTTTACACCATAAATCACCAATGGGGCCCATGCCATACTGTGGCTCAGCATCAGTAGATGCCTTCTAGTAGGACATTGCCCAAACCGCCACTTTTGTATCAGCAATAGTTTTGGCTGAGAAGGCTCTTACTATATTATCATAGTACTTTTGCAGTTTTTCAAGTGTCATCAGTCAACCTGTTACATCCACCCTGGGCTTGCCATCAGACAGCTTTAGATTTTTGTAAGTTTGTCGCAAACGCCTAAAACGTGTACCTAAACACTTTTGCACAAGCCCAACACATTCAAGCAATAGGCACAAGATCCACCATAGTTTGTGATGAATAAGCCTTGCAATCTCAATCTTCTAGAAATTGGGTGGATCTTACATGTTCAGTATGTTGACCACCACTTTACCACCTCATACTTGCTAAGAAATGTTCATGGTTTTTTTTCATTCCTACAAGTTGGACAGTACTTACTAAGATACTGAGCATACAAAATTTTGCCATTTTATACACTAGTCACTGATATAAACCCATGTTTGGAGGTATGGTTTCTCTTCTGCCACGTTCCGTCGACAGCAACAAAGTAGGCTACCACTATTACCATCATAAATAAACTGATTAATTATTATTTTGAACTATTAACTTAAATAGTCTATACCAACAGCTATAAACACTTTAAAATAATACACGTAGGGTAATATTTCAATTCTACATAAGTAATTTTGATTATTAAAAATGGCAGTCAATTTTAAAAAACTATACGAAATTGCTTTGAAAGATGATAAGACATAAATAAAATATATTGTTTTTGTGACTTGTTGGACTCGTACAGAAAACCCCATTATGTGAAATTTGTGGGAAAGAAACAACTGTAACTATGAGAGGAGCAAATATGGTCGTCTTCAGTTTTCCCAATTTTTGTTATAATAATTTGTTTGATCACTGTAAATATTATAATTTAAAACATATGATTGTTATTGAGAACTATAGATACTTTTATATCGATTGATAATCTAGAATTTGAGATGCGAATATTAGGTATCGATGACTACATTCTTTGATATAAAAAACCGGGTTCGCTTATCGTACCCTACCCACTAAGTTTATTGGACCCAAACAACCACAAGTCGCAAAATTAGTAAGTTCCTTCGATAATACGGTACTTTGGATTATTCGAAAGCCAATCTGTCCCTATCTACTGTCTTATTAGGCTATATAAGTAGGTGAGTAATAAATAATATATCATTGAATTAAAATCACATGATGTGATCTTGAATTTAGGTACCATCTCGATGGATGAATTTTTATTTTCTTTGTTCATTGGATTCGGCACCACCACACACTTCTGGTGAAAAAAAAGAAAACCACCCCACGAGATAGTTAAGATCAGATCTTGTGACCCCTCTTAAATGTTTTTTTTTTTTTTAACTTTGGTACTACAAATAGCATTTTTATGACAAACTAATCTAAACCTACTTAAATTGCATAGTTAAAATTGAACTATGGAAAACAACGAACAATAACAGCAATAAATTAGCACGAAACAATGAGAATAAAACCATGAATATGCATCTATTGTGACTATTGTTTAGTTTCTTTAGTATAAAGAACACAGGTCTCGTTGCTTGTCACAATTTGTTCACAGAACATTTTATATTCCTTCATAACACTTAAAAAACAATAATGCTGCTTTCATTGATCGAGCTTTGTGGTATTTGGGCGTCATCATTGGAACTAATTGAGCAGAAATTTACCATATACAATTTTTTCATTATAATAATGTAGAAGGCTGATCTTGGAATTTCAAGAAAGTATCAATCAACTCACAAATGGTAAATCTTTAATTGCTTTTTAACTGGTTCATCAATTTGTTTAACAATCCTTCTTTTGCAATAAGAATTACGTCCTTCGTCTTGAACATCATGTCGTTTATCTTTAAATTTTCCACCACCCATGCATTATACCGCCATTCATAAAGTTTTCAGCATATACTCATGAATTTCTACTTTGATTAATCCTTCAGCTTGTAAAAATCTAATACCAATTCACAGGCAGGAGAATCAATTGTTTGAGATTCATTTACACAACTTTCATTTATGTCACTCATCTATTTGTATCGTTACGATGGCATAAAATAAGTTTTATATTTTGCATCGTTATGTTCAGTGAAAACCGTAGCTATATTCTCATTTAGAAATATAATTTTACTTCCACATGAATTTATGTTAGCAGCACTGATATTTTACAATGGCTGAACTGCCATGTATATAAAGAAGTAACCGCAACATTTGCATTTATAGCCTTTTTACGAGGGTCAGTCAAATATAAACAAGACTTTTAACTTATACGTTTATTAAAGCTAAACAATACAATGATTATATGTTACTGCTTTTCTACATAGTCTCCCTCAACTCTCACACACTTTTCCCAGCGTGAGGATAGCTTATGGATCCCTTCTTCATAAAAGATTTGAGGTTGTGTCTTGAACCAATTGCACACAAATTCCTGTACTTCCTCATCACTTTTAAAACGGTGTCCACCAAGTGCTTCTTTGAGAGGACCAAAAAGGTGAAAGTCACATGGAGACAAATCTGGGCTGTAGGGAGGATGTTCAAATGTTTCCCAATGAATTTGGCGTAATTTCTCTTGGGTCAAGGCAGCTGTGTGAGGCCTAGCATTGTCATGAAGCAAAATGACATCTCTGATTGGCTGATTACGCCTTTTGTTCCGAAAGGCTGCTTTTGCTTGCTCAAGAAGTTGACAGTAATAAGCAGCGTTCACAGTACGACGTTCGTGTAAAAAGTCAATAAGCAAAACGCCTTTGCAGTCAAAAAAGATGGTGGCAAGAACTTTCCCAGCAGACAACCGTGTTTTGGCTTTCACAGGGCGAGTTTCGTCTTTTCTTTCGCCACTCCATTGACGCCATTTTGGATTCAGGAGTGTTGTGATGGACCCACGTTTCATCACAGGTTATTATGCGATTTAAAAAAACCATTCCCCTCTCTCTCAAGCCGATTCAAAAGCCTTTGGCAAATGACTCTCCGGGTTTGTTTTTGATCGAGAGTCAGAAGCCGAGGGACCCATCTTGCACAAATTTTCCGAAAACCCAGATGCTCTGTGACGATGGAATGCACACTACCATGGCTAATTTCCACTTCACTGGCAATTTCATCTATCGTTAAGCGTCGATCATTTTCAAGAAGTTCACGAACAGCACAAATGTTCTCATTAGTCAAACTGGTCCTTGGACGCCTATTGTGACTTTCATTTTCAACCGTTTCACGTCCGCCTTTGAACTTTTTAACCCAATCGTCCACTTGAGAACGTGATAAAGTCTTATCCCCAAACTGAGTTGTCAGTCTAACAAAAATTTCACTTGGTTCAAACACCTTCGTTTGTCAAGAACTTAATAATAATTTGTTGCGGAACTGCAGGTACAACCTCTTGTTCAGACGTGGCTACAATGACAAACAAAACAGCACTGAGAACGCATTGTTGCAGCTTTCCCCCTCCCCCAGGCTGCCCCCTACCGCTACTGCAACATGGCTACCTGCTACAACCTGGACGTTGGGTATAGTAATAAAAGTCCTGTTTATATTTGACTGACCCTCGTAGTAATTAAAGTATATTTTGGAATCTACATTATATTTCAAGTATTATGAGTGCTTCAAACTGACTAAGGAGAATTCTTTTTCAAATTTTGAATTTTGGAAACAGGACTTGCACAACAGTTTCTTCAATTGTTTTATACATATTGTTTGCAATTGACTTAAATATACAGAGTGTTTTGGCTGCAGTATAAGCGTCCAACCCTTGAATGATGATACTCATAAGTAAAGAATCCTCATTATTACTACTTACACCAAATTATGTTATAGGTATTTCAAATAACAGTATAAAAAGTATGTTTTAGTCAATAAAAACTGTAAGCTATGCATATTTATAAAATATACCAAACATAAGTGTAACATACTTACTTTTTTTTAAGGATAAACGTGTCTTGACACATGTAAAACATTGACATAACCATTGTACCCCGTGGCCATTACAGATGGGCAGTATTAGTGCCAGTAACAGGTTATACAGATCACCACCAAAGGTCTGGTCACTTAGAAAACTAATTGGAAAAGCTAATTAATAATTTTGGCAAAAATGTGCAGCTTTATATATTGATATAACAAAGGCTTTCGATACAGTTGATCATAAGATATTATTAGAAAAGTTATGGTTAGCGGGTGTAAGAGGTCTACCCCCACAAATGGTTTGAGAGTTATTTAAAAGATAGAAAGCAGTGTGTGAGAATAGGAAAAGTATACAGTGATTTTGAAACAGTTGAATTCGGTGTGCCTCAAGGTTCAGTTCTAGGTCCAATTCTTTTCCTTGTGTACATAAACGATCTATGTAATGGAGAATTAAATGGTAAATTGACAGATTTTGCAGATTATACAGCACTGACGTATTCAGATTACAATTTGGAAGATATTCGTAGACAAATGAATGATGATTTAAAAGTTTTAAATTTTTGTTTTAATAAAAATGCAATGCTCCTAAGTGACAAAACAAAATTCATGATATATGTTGCGTGATGTATGTCCTCCAAGCTTGCTGCTGAATGTTTACCACGCTTTAATACACTCCAGACTAAGTTATGGGCTTGTAAGACATATATATTATTAGTAAAATAAAGTTCATAGAATAGATGTACAGATAGTTGCTGGAAAGGAAGTCTCGTATTGCAATTCGAGACAAACATCCTCCGGATGTAAGTAGATACGCAACATCCGCCCAGACGCAGCCGATGGTGAACAAACAGGAAAATGCCTTATTTGTAAAAACCGTGCGACAATGTAAGGGACAGCCATGCTGATATGGAAAATTGTTACTCACCAATTATGATGGAGAGATTTGGCAGAGCGTGGTCAATGAGCTGGCGGGAGAAGAACATCAAAACTGAAGAACAAGGAGGAGAGGTGGAAGTGGAGGCCGGGAATTCGAAAAGTGAAGTTCGGGAGTGTTTGTGTTCGTGTGCGGAAAAAATATCTCTAGGCGTAATAAGTGTGATGTGAAATAAAATGTAAGTAATTTTAAGAAACTTAGTATATTTTAGGGTTCATTAATCATTTTCAATTCCATATCTATTTAAATGTTCACAATTTCGAAAATATAAATTCATGTAAATGTTTAGCTATTTTAAAGAAAGTTTCCTCATGTTAGTCCATGAACTCATTATTATTGCAAACACTACAAAATTACTAGTAAATGTTATAATGAATTAAATTCAAAATAAATTGTAATGAATAATTTAATATTAAATATGTCTTCAAAGTATTAAGACATTAAGTTTTTATGCTTAATATGTCGATTGACGCAATCAATTAATCAATTTAATGAAATGTTGTCACAAATAAATGGTTTGGTTCATTTGAGGGTATTTGTACTGCCAATCTAACCTATTATTAAATCCTCTCACAGCAACCCTTGCTCAAAATTATGTCACAACCTTAATCTTAAACTAAACCAACCCTACAAAACCTTTACATGGTGGAGGCGCTAAAACTCGAATTGGCATTCAAATTCCTCACATGGGCGAGCACATAGTTTCATAGGCTAGGTATAAATTAGAACTAAAATAATTTATAATAAGAAAGTATTTAACTAAAATAGCCTACTTCAGTGACAAACCACTCATTTACCTAAAAGATAAATTAAATTTCCAATAACTCAAAAATATTTTCAAACCCGTAATTAGAGTAACGCCAAGTAAACTAACGAGGTACGTCAATGGACATGTATAATTAAATGGAAACCATACTACATGAAGATTTAATACCATTAGACACATATAGGACTTCAAAAGTGACATAATAAAAATATTAAATGAAAATGGAATTCTATCTAGAGACACAGACACTGTAGCAGACCTCAGACCTATCCTAGCAGACAAGGTTCATAGCAGTTTAAAAATCATGGAAGAACAGATAGAGCTAATATCAAAAAACTCCACACCAAACAATCTCAAACAAACCTAACGCCTTAGCACAGCAAACATGGAGTTATATATATTACAACTATTATCACGACAATATGAGGGAAATTCGCAGAAGTTGCCTTGCTAACACATTACCAGAATTCCTAATACCCAAAAGTAAACCTCACTAGTGACCTAAAAAAACTTAACCATCCTCACACAACCACGAAACCTAACCCTAGCTATTCCAATTACAAAGTTATCCTTATACTAAACCTTAAAAAATCACTACCTGCACTATCACGCAACAATACATCCTTATAAAAATCAAAGTTCCCTTAAAACAGTCCACCCTCACATATAAGGTATTTCAGAACATACCCATCCCTCTCCATTGGCAAGACAAAACTATGTTACATCACACATGAAAAATCCATCGTAATACGCACACAAGAATTCACCACAGCCATCCATCCAGAAGACAAGGGTTGTAACCAAAATACACTCCCACTTTGCTTGATTCCCAGGGCAACAGTCCAACGGTGATCAGTCCTTAAGATGTCTACACCAGCATTCTCAACACATCAACACTACCTACTCTCCGAGCTACCTGCGTATTCACCTGCTTCAACGAAACCCCGATGCCCTTTAGTAACACAAGTCTCACCGAACAAATTTTCTGGTAACAAACATCCAAACAAACCTGAAAGTAGTATGCTCACATCAGAAGACCCATCACTACATCCAAAAACCGAATAACACAGGAACTCTAGAAATCATCCTACCCTGTGAATGTTCTCTACACCAAGAAAATTTAACACTTATAAACACTGTAATACCATGTGGTTCCAAAAACCCTGACAACTATAAAATAACACATCTTCTTCCCATTTCTTGGTCAAAAATTTCAATCTATAACTATATTACCCCTCGAATCAGAAACAAGACAAGAATTCAAACACCTGCATGAAATCTTAGATGAAAACTGGACCTTATCGACACCCACCTACTTCGTTCACAATCTACAAAGACAACACCACTTCCAGCTAAAACACGACGACAACAAAAAACATAGTAAACAACACGGAACTCATTTTGTACATTTTATTAGCCTGGACTTCTATAATAAACACTACTTCTTTTTATAGCCCTCTACTTCATCCACATTAATAACATCAAAATAAAATTTCTGAAGCCTACAGTACATGAACGTGACTACCCAATGGATAACCTTAATTAGACTATAAGTACGATTCGTAGGTAGAATCGTCATTAAGCCAGGGGGAATGTAAGACATATGTATTATTAGTAAAAATAAAGTTCATAGAATAGATGTACAGATAGTTGCTGGAAAGGAAGTATCGTATTGCAATTCGAGACAAACATCCTCCGGATGTAAGTAGATACGCACATCCGCCCAGACGCCGATGGTGAACAAACAGGAAATGCTTATTTGTAAAAAACCGTGCGACAATGTAAGGGAACAGCCATGCTGATATGGAAAATTGTTACTCACCAATTATGATGGAGAGATTTGGCAGAGGCGTGGTCCAATGAGCTGGCGGGAGAAGAACATCAAAACTGAAGAACAAGGAGGAGAGGTGGAAGTGGAGGCCGGGAATTCGAAAAGTGAAGTTCGGGAGTGTTTGTGTTCGTGTGCGGAAAAATATCTCTAGGCGTAATAAGTGTGATGTGAAATAAAATGTAAGTAATTTTAAGAACTTAGTATATTTTAGGGTTTCATTAATCATTTTCAATTCCATATCTATTTAAATGTTCACAATTTCGAAAATATAAATTCATGTAAATGTTTAGCTATTTTAAAGAAAGTTTCTCATGTTAGTCCATGAACTCATTATTATTGCAACACTACAAAATTACTAGTAAATGTTATAATGAATTAAATTCAAAAATAAATTGTAATGAATAATTTAATATTAAATATGTCTTCAAAGTATTAAGACATTTAAGTTTTATGCTTAATATGTCGATTGACGCAATCAATTAATCAATTTAATGAAATGTTGTCACAAATAAATGTGTTGGTTCATTTGAGGGTATTTGTACTGCCAATCTAACCTATTATTAAATCCTCTCACAGCAACCCTTGCTCAAAATATGTCACAACCTTAATCTTAAACTAAACCAACCCTACAAAACCTTACAGGCTTGTATGCTGGGGAGGTATGTATATATCCACGCTTTATCCTCTCATTACGTTTCAAAACATCCTTTATCTGCATTATTACTAAATCAAATAAGACCAATCATTCCTGGCCACTATTTTTAAATTTAAAAATACTCCCTTTGCGAAATCTTTACATATATAAGGTATTAAAACTATTTTTCATAAGAAGCTCAAATCCGGCCTTCACACGTAATATTAGATATAATTTCAAAAGTTTGCTTGTTCCGGTTCCAAAGCCTAATCTAACTGTTTTCAAACACTTTTTTACTTTTAATGCTCCCAAGATTGTTTAATCTTATTACCTTTAAATTAGATCATTTAGCACCAATAAATAGTTTTTTTAAAAAGTTTAAAAATGTTTTTATTTTCATTGGATAATTGCGAGTGCTTTCTGAAAGTTTTTGAATGAAGTAATGAATAATGTGTACATTTTAGTCAGTTTTTATCATCTTTTACAATTCCAATTAATCTATTTATTTTTACGTCCATAACTTTTTTTTATAGATTTTGAATGGTTTTCTTGTTAATATATTATTATGTAGCGGTTTCATTCCTTCTTTGAGTTTAGTTTTATTATGTTATTTTAATCTGATGTGCATCCTTCATCGGGCTTTTGCCTATTGGATGCTCTATTTTATTTCACATTAATCGAGTTTTTTTTCTGTAAGTTCTTTTTGATTGTTAAGTTTACTTTTAGTTTGATTGAAGATTATATTATTATTTGATTATTTTTAAGTTTGTAAATATTCCAAGATCAATGGTTTTATATTTGTTGTTTTTGTTTTGTAATATATTGTAAAGTTTGTAAATACTGTGAAATAAAATCTTTTTGGAATGAAATGAAAAAAAAAATTAGGAACACCATCAGACTGGCAGCACTTGAAACCACAATTTCTTACTCAAACACCAATACAGCACCAAACGTTCATACATAATCATAGAATAATATTTGTTACTTAAAAAAAGATTTCCATTTGATGAATCTTCTTTTTTCTGATTTATCTGTGTAGTACACCCAGGCTTATTCTAAAACAGCATTTTTCGGTTTAATTTTTCATATTACCTAACTTTATCACTGATAAAACCTGTAACCACTGTGGCACAAGAAAGCAGAAATAATACATTTTTAAGCAGAGTACAAATCATATGAAATTTTAACATTTGATAATAGTAACACATGTAGCCTAAATGATAATAGATTTTTGGACATATGCCATCGTTACAAACTTTATAACAATACATTTCAAGGATTAAACTCTGCATTCTTCATCAGGTGGAAAATCCTTAACATAAATATGTGCTTAATACCTTTAACATGGGGCAGTGGGCTGCTATTTAAAGAAAATAGAGTTGTACCTGACAACTACTTGTTCTCTATATTTATGAAATCTAGGCCAAATGAATGAACATGTCTTACTTAATTAAAAATTATAACTTGGTTTATTCTGTAGTCTTATGTACTGAAAGACAGTAAAAGTAACACAGAAGTTAAAATTTAGGAATACTGATCAGACAACATCAAGTATGATTATATTATATAATCTTAATACTATGATCCAACACGCACTATGAAGGCAAAATATTCTCGTACACTGAACTGTACCATTATAACGTACCATTAACATATAACAATAACACTGTGCATTAATAGTTTTTTTTAAACATTACCAAAAATTTTCATATATAAAATAATTTTCATGGAATGATGGTACAACAATTAATTTTGTATTTGATTTGTTAATTTTACTGTGTTTGTCATATTTTAAACATCCTAACCATGTCACTTTTTCTGATATTGGGTTATCTCCAATTACCCATACTTGTTCATTTCCTGGGACGATCTAATGTGTAAAAAAACTTGCCGAATAAAATTTCTCCAAAATCATATATTGTAGGAACTTCTGTATTGTTGGTCACCGTTATATTTTTAAGTTCTAAAGTATTTGTATTGAAAATCTTGTAAAACATTCGTTGTTCAGAGAACAAAATGTGATTATTGACAGCAAAGACATCACAGCTGGTCGTAGTTAATATCGTATGTACTAGCTGTGACGTCAGGTAGTTATAGATGAAGAGTGGACCATTGACAGTAACAGCAAGAAATCTGCCTTGTAACACACATTTCATATGACGTGTAAAGTAGTCAGGTATATCATGTGTTTCGTGGAAAGTGAGGAAATCCAAATGTTTCAAACTGTAGATGTAAATGTGAAACGTGTCTTTAGACTTGAAACAATTCCTGACAATCACTACAATGTCTAAAGATGGTTTTTCAGATTTAACAATGGCCCATATCTTGTTATACGGAGCCGATGTAATCTTGCACTCAACTGTCCTTAACTTTTTTCCTTCCTGAACATTCCAAATGTGTAAGACGTTAGGGTCCTCTGAGGTGTAACCAATGAAAATGCTGTCTAAAACAATTGGAGCATCATGAATAAAAGCATATTTCGATCTAACGGACATAAGACTAACCGCCTCGCTAGATGAAACACTTTCAGTTCCGTCAAGAAAGAAAATGTGTTTTAATTCCCAACTTTCGTCTAAAATAGATTTAAAACAGTAAATTTGTACAGATAATCCTTGGACAATCAACATCATGTTGGGGTTGATCATTTGTACGAACATGTACCCTTCTGATTCAAATAGTAAATTCATTGGGTCTCTTACATAAACTGGGGAACCTCTAACGTTCCACAACATAACTTTTCTTTCACTTGACACGAGTACATAATCGTCAGAGACAAAGAAGTAGAACGAGTCTTGTAAGTTCTCTGTGATATGTACTTTGTCCTTGATTGATCTACCATGCCTCCAGTTGTTCCGCAGGTGGGTCTCTCGCATGTAAGACATCCGCCAGCAACAGATAGGACTCAGCGTGCTGTCTTCCGACTCCGGAGACTCAAACCTCGGCTCCACTCTACACTCCGCAGTCTCTAGGTACTTTGCTGTGTCCTTGTTACAAAGTGGCTTCCACAATCTGTCCTGGTTGAAGGCATCCCTCCAGCCTATACTGACGGCACAACATGCTGCCAGCTCGGAGGGTGTCAGGTGCTCTGCAACTACCTCCAATGCTTCCAATGGGAGTGAGTCCATTGCGTCCCCTGGAATGTATAAATTGTAGTCTATACATTATTTTATATATATATATATATATATATTGGAATACATAATAAGACAATTTGGGAGTGACAGTATCATAGTTAGTTTTCTATTTTTTAAGTTAACACAAAGCTATAGTATAGTTTTAAAAGTGGACTAAAAGTTTGGTATAAGTATAAACTCTTCACAGGGCAATTAAATTTTATTTAAATATAAACTATGTAAAATGTACAATAAGATATAATATGCTACTCACTCTTCTAGGAGATAAAACCACATGGTTGTAAGCAAAATTTTAATAGTGAACTAAAGAGTTTTGAGACAGTCTAACCATTATCACAGTTTAAACCATTAACAGTAACACTCACTATTGAAATTGTTATTTGAAAAGTAGTTTGTGAAGAACAAATAATAATAATATTTAGTAATCAAATGGTTACTGGCAGGAAGTGGCCTACTGACATGACTCCAGTAGTAACAGGCAATTTGTGAGCAGAGTATAATAGATTGCACTATCGGTCAGCTGTACCTGTTTACCTAATCTGTCTGCTGGTAGGTAGGTAGGATCTAGTAGGCAGACAATAACAACTCAAGGTCAACTACTATTATCACGATCTTTAACTGACTGCTGTGCCCACCAATATCTCTGATTAATTGATTTATTTGCTGTAATATGTTGAGGCAGAATATGGCTAAACGGTTTTTCATACTTTTCTAAATAACTATGTTTTTTGTGACACCTGCCTGTAAATCTGAAATCTGAACTTTATCTATTCACTATAATGGTGGTAAAAAATACAAATGACTTAAAAGAAGGAGATTTTGTGTTTGCTGCTGTCCGTGGTTATCCTCCTTTGCCAGCTCAAACAGATAAAATTGAACACAAAAACAATAAATATAGATATTTTCGTGTAATTTCTTTGGAACGAACAAAACTTCAAAATGCAATCAAACTAACATTTATCCGTATGAGGAATTTAAAAATAAATATGGAATCCAGAGAGAAAAAAATGCCAAATTCAACCTGGCTTTGGATCAAATTTGCAAAGCCCAAAACTGTAATGGACAAACTACCCCGAAAAACATACGAACCAAAACAAGTGGAAGCAAAAACAAAGTCTTAGTCTACACCAAAGACTCCACAAACACCTCATATTTTTAACAACGCCACAATGGAAACCAAGAATTTAAATCAAAAACACACTCCTGACACACTAACTCTTCAAAGTACAGTAGATGAAGATTCAGCTAAAATGAATAATAAGCCTAACAATAAACCCAATCCTTCAGCTTCACAAAATTAAAAAAATGAACATCTGTGAATCTTTGCTAGAGTCCGAATGGGTTCAAACCAGATGATGCGGTTCAAATCTACTATGATCTCTTGAACAATGCACTCCAAAATGATGAGTTTTATTTTGTCAGTCCTGTAATAACATTAGCAATAAAAACTCTTGAAGACTACAGAGAAATTATTCAACCCATTTGTTTGCAAAATAAAGACTTTATTTTCTTTCCAGTAAATAATTCGTCAGATATTCAAAATATTGGTGGTTCTGGATCCCACTGGAGCCTTTTAGTGCTTGATAAAAAACAAAAGAACTTTTATCATTTTGACTCAGGAAGTGATTTGAATCTTGAACATGCGAAGATCTCTAAAAGAATCAGTACTTATCTAGACCCAACAACAGTCTTTCCTTTAATCAAAGGGCTGACACCTCAACAAAACAACAGCATTGACTGCGGTGTATACATGCTCTTGGTAACTGATGCTATTGCTTCTGCCTTAACAGGTGAAGTTTTTACTTTACATCCTGAGATCCTAACACAAGCCTTAGCACCTCCCACTGAATGGGAAATTTTGACAAAGCGTGCCCAGCTTGCAATTCATAAGAATCGGTACCTGAGTTTGAGTAAATCTGCCATACAGGAGCTGATAATCTCCAAATTTAGCAATGAAATCTTATAAGATAATTATGGTAAGATACTTCTGAAAAACCAAGAACTTTACAAATTAACAACACATAACACAACAGATCCTCTTAAAAATCAAGTACAACAACATAAGTCACGAAAAAACATTCAGAAAATAAGTGGGCCTTAGCAGTTTCTAGAAGAAACAATAATAATGGTACTAACCTAAAAAAGTTACCTCAGCTACAGAAAACAGCAATATCAACTTCAAATAATTATCAAATCTTATGTAATCATGATTTACAACAAACTATAGAAAAGAAAACATTCAACTTACAAGAAAAAAAAGCCAAACCAAATTAAAAAATAACAAAATAATTCAATCAAGACCAAAAAGAACTTTTGGGAAAAAAATTAAATTGGCAGCTTATTCAGAGACAGCCAGAGCCAGGGGTGTGAAGTGGCTCAAGGTATTGAAAGGGCAAATCAAAACGAAATCAAAGCCGTGGGATGTGTAATGCCGAACGCTCGTCTTCTCCAAGTGACAGAAGCAGCATTGTCGTCAACAGATGATGCCATAGTTCTTTTGGGGGGAACTAATGATGTTCTACAAAGTGATGTCTCCTCAATATATAAATCACTGGAAAGTGATCTAATTACTTTAAGCAAGAACAAGCCTGTAATAATAACCACAGTTCCAAGAAGATATGACCAAGACATATTCAGCCCAGCACACAACACTATTGACCTTCTTAATAATTACATTAGAGAACTGGTGTTTCGTATAAAATCTACCTGTCTTATTGACTTATACAGACTAAAACGATTTCATTTTACCAGACATGACCTTCACCTTAGTGGCAGAGGGAGGACTAAACTAGGCTATTTAATTATGGACATTCTGAAAAATGTATTTCCAGAAAAGGAACAGCAGAGTTTGGAAGTGCACATTGGTGATTTAAAAGGTGTTATGGCAAACACACATTCTATTGGTAACTCACAATCAAGTTGAATCCAGTAACAAGTCATTTTGTGAACTCATCAATGTAATTGAGGCTGACATGAATGAGTTTAGTCATGACCAAACAGTTAGTTTTGCCCACTGTATCTCCGCTGACCTCTGTGATGATAAACAGGTGAGTGCAGGGGTTGCGCTGGTATTTAAAGACCGTTTCGGGAAACCCACCCAGTCACATTGCCTCAACGATTTTTTGACTTATCAGACAACCAAGTTTGGTTGTTGTTTTTTTGTCACCGCATCTTTTTACGGTCGGGTGACAAAAAAATATATCATTAAAAGCCAGAAAAGTGTGACTATGATACCGCTTTCTCTAAAGTAACGGAAGATTTTAAAAGAAGAAAACTAAGAACACTGATCTGCTCTCAAATGAGATGTGTACGGGACCACATTACCATAGAACATTTTGTGGCTAATCTTATTCTCTTCCAAAAAGCTTCAAATACCTGTGTCAAGATAGTTACAACTGACGAAGCATCTGCTGGTAAACTTATAAATGGACTGATGCACTCTGATTTTGTTGCAAAACTAAAGTGTGAAATTTCTTTACACTTGACTCAAACCACTATTAAACACTCTAATGCTCTAAATGCTTCTATATCAAATGACGTGCTAGAAGTCAATGTGGCTGATACTACACTGCAAGACACGTTTCGGAACATTTCTTCTGTAGATACTAGTTTAATACATTTAAGTAATCACGTCTTTTCACCTAAACCAACTATTAATAAGTTAGCAATTTAGCCAATCTAAAACAGGAACTAGCTCAATCACTGAACTCCGCACTCTTCCTGGAAATCCATCTAACCAGCACTTCATAGAGTTTAATATAATATTTTTAAATATACAAGATTTAAAAAATAAAATTGATGTCTTTGCAAGTTTTTTTATTAGTATGCCTAATGTGCATGTAATCTGCCTGTCAGAACACTGGCTTGGAAATGATGAAATTAAATTATCATTTCCGGATAATTATTACTGTGCAGCTGCATATTGCAGACAGAACCACATTAGAGGCAGGACATCCATATTTGTAAATAGTAAATTTCAATCTAGGGAGTGGGACATTAGTGGATTTTGTGATGAATTAAACTTTGAAGCCTCTGCTATTTTTATTGATGATCTTAACATATTGATAGTATCTTAGTTTTTTTTAGTATCTTTTTTTTGGTAGTATGCACTCTTGACACATTGCTGTCATGTATTACGCAAAAGACTAATTGTGATATTATATTGGGAGGCGATGTTAATATTTGCTTTGATGTTACAAAAACCACTGCAACAGTTAGTAAACTGCTTAATGTCTTAAGACAGCATGATTTTTACTATTTAAATAATACACCAACTAGAGGAAACAATTGTCTAGATAATGTCTTTATAAGAAAACATTCTCTCAAGACAGCCTCTGTCAGTACGTTCAAATTCCCATTCTCTAATCATGATGGTATCACTGTCAACATTAGGATGAAAAATAGAAAATTTACTGAAAACGATTACAATAATTCTAGAACTGACTATCCCATTAAATTGTTTATCCCTCAATGTGATTTTGAAAATCTGTGTTCAAGGGTGCGGAATACATGTTTGAGTCTCTGTTTACTGTTATCATTAACAAATATAAATATTTTTAAAGTATTAAAAAAATTAAAACCGAACAATTATCCAAAAAATTAATAAAATTGTGGTATACTGACAATTTAAGGAAAATGAAAGAAAACTATTGTTTCTTAGTGACTTGATAAAGGGCAATCATAATTATAATGAATTAAAATATCAGTATAAAATGTCCATAAAAGAAACAAAACTAGCAAGTAGTGTAAATTATATAGAGCAGATTAAAGTTGTCTGATTATCTAAACTAGCCTACTGAACAACAAAAAACCATATCAAACCAAATTACATTATAGATATTTCAAATTATAGATTAATTCAGCTATGCTATGTTTGTAAATAAAAAAGTAATAAGTTAGTTAGGCCTATTATTGGCTGCAATATAATAAGTGTCTAATACTCGAGTGATTGATAATATCAAATCATCAATCAGAATGATTTAAATGCTGTCAGATATGTTTGGTTATCCTATTAAATAATTGTAACTGACTAAACTTACTATAAAGAAAGTCGTATTATTTTATATTATCTAAAATGTATATTTTTCTTTGATTAATACAATTATAGCTTCACTATATAATACAATTTTAAAAGTCTATAACGTAATTCAGTTCAACATTATTGTTCCAAAGTAATTCAAACAAAGTTAAACCATGTGAGTAATGGCCGCTGGATACTGTTGTTTATATTAGGTACCTATTACAAAATAGCATGTTGAGTTATTATGTTCTATTTACCTTTTACCATGGTAGCATACTGTTGTTTGTCTATTAGAGTTATTACGTTCTTGTGACCTGTTAACGTGTTAGCATGTTGGTATACATAAATTTAACTAACACTAAAATGTAACAAACTAATAAATTTATAAACAGATTAATTCGGTAGGCAGGAATTAATTCAAATTAGGCAGTACGTATGTATTATTATATAAAAAGTAACGATAGCCTTAACAAGCGCTCACGTGATCTAAGCTTGAATTTGGGTACTAACTCGTGGGATGTTTTCTTGTTTTGCCAGCATTTCAGGGGCGCTTAGAAGGCCGCATTGATGACCAGGGTCATTTCTGAATGGTAGTCTTTTTTTCCGACTTCAGATCACGTCTCAGATCTCCCAACTTCCCCCATGTCAGATCACGTTGTAAAATTTAGGGCTTCAGTTTTTAACTTTGTTCTTATCTTCTTCAGGCTTTAGCTGCAATCGAATTTGTCGTATTTTGCAAAACAAGCCGAGAAAAGCTCTTGTAAAATTGCTATGAAAGCGAGATAGAACAACTGGCTGCAAAAAGTATATCGCATTTGGGAATAAGTTTACAGAATTAAAAATATTGTTTTTCAATGATACTATAAGATCATATATTTTGTCATGGCATTTTATTTCATGTATGCATAAATCTGCACTGCTGGCTGACAAACTGTCTGATTGGAAAACGCATGCCTACTCTTGGATCAAAAAGTATAAATACCAGAATTTAAACGTTAACCAAAAACTAATAGAGCTAAAATTACCGGAGTTACATTTTTTTTTCCCTGGGGTGGCCTACTGCCATGCACTTAAGCCTCAAGGGCTTTTTGCGCACCCCGGAAACACCATGAGGCCTACCAGTTACATTAAAATGTAGCTTGTTTATTTCTGTGTTTAGGGGTTTTTTGTGCTTTTATACTTAACTGCAATTTTTCAAAATTAATTCATTGTTAAACCTGATATTGGAAGGCCCAAAGCCCATATGAAAAAACGGTAAATCTTAAGATCAGCAACTACCGCTCCAATCGCCATAATTTTTTGCATACTAACACAGGTTAACGTAATTTCACTGAAAAAAATAGTCGCTTCAGGCTGTGTATCTGTGGAGGTTTATTAAAACAATATTTAATTAAATACGTATTCCTCCTGAAGTTAAGGGCATTAGTGGACAGCACAAGATCTTTGCAACACAGCCCTCAACAGTATAGCGGTTCATTCGTTGCAATGAGCATGGTAAACTAACAAAACCTGTTTAATTAAACTGGCCTTAAAACAATAGTTCTAACTTGTGTTTACAAAAATAAATGGCGTTTAAAATAAAAGTAATGAATATAAGCTCGATAACTTGACCAAGGTCAAGTTTTTTTTTATCTAAACCTGGTTAAGAATATAAGTTAAAATGGTTAGGCTATTTGATAACTTTTATCAATGTAATTTTAAAATGACATTTTTCAAATTAGTACACTTGCACATATTTTGTATAAAACTTGGTCTTAACAGGATTACAAAGAAGTAAAGTAATTATTTGATCCGAAAGTAATATTCTGTTGTAGAACATTTGTAAAACTTATGATCTCAAACAGATTTCCCTTGACTGCTAACAATATTTTAAAACTGAATTTGGTGGATAAATTCTCATAGTGTTCGCTTTATTTACTCTGTAATAAAATTAGTGAACTGTTCCTTTTTTTTTAGGATTCTCACCTGGTGGACGAGGTGGCGGTGGAAGAGGAGGAGATAGGGGTGGAAGACCAAGCTTTGGTCGAGGAGGCGGTGGTGGTCGGCCCAGTTTCGGACGGGGAGGAGGAGGAGGTGGTGGTCGCCCAAGTTTTGGCCGAGGAGGACGGGGTGGTGGTAGGGGCGGTGGTAGAGGTAGAGGCGGTGGTCGAGGAGGTGGTAGAGGAGGTAAGTTTTAGCGATTAATGCTTTAAATATATCCTAATAAAGTTAAAAACAAAATTAATGTACTGGAATTCAAACCCAGCTGACTTCTTGAGTTGCGTGTGTCAGGCTTGAAATAAAAAAGTCTTCAAACTAACACGATAATTCTCCGGCCACATGGCCTTTATTGTTACCAACTACTTGACCCAGAACAAGACCCCAGTGGTGCCCCAGCCTCTTTACAGTCTTGACTTGGGTCCGTATGAATTTTGTTTGTTCTTCTGATTAAAAGGAAAGAACTGGGGGTTTGTGAAGAACATCCAAGCTTACATTACAAGGTTCCTGATTGGCATTCCGGCCAGGAGTTTCCCGGTTTGGGAGAATTGTCTCTGCAGGTGTAATGATCCAGGAGGAGACTATTTTAAAGAATTTTAACCATTTGGAACAATTGGATGAACAAATATATTTTTCGTTAAAGATGTCCATTACTTTTATAAAGCACTCTGTATGCATATGATAAGACAACAACCACAATCAGTAAATTAATGATATACCGACTCATTACACTAAATCTAGTAGAAGTATAACACTATTATATATAGTATAACAAGATATTATTTACAATTTGTACATACTTCTATACTCCCTTGTTCATTTATACAACATACAAATTTCATGACAACATTCATTTCATCTCGGTTCATTTATTTGTAGGGTGAGCATTTCATAATCACAATATCCTGTTTTTAATTTAACAAAACTCAACATCATTATAGTTACATTAATTGGTATAATAAAGATGCTTGTCTCAATTCAAAAATATGCAAATCACCACATATGACCACACAAGTATAATGGTTTCAATTAACTTATTAGAATGTTAAAACCAAGTCAAACTTACAATAACAAAACCAATCGACAACAACTAAAACTTATCAAAAGGCTTTAAATTTTTATATGGTGATAACTTCAGTATTGTGATGCAAGTGTTTTTCTCAGGTTTCGGAGGTGGCAAGAATGTTATAATCGAGCCACACAGGCACGAGGGTGTGTTTATAGCCAGAGGTAGGGAGGATGCTCTGGTGACGCTTAACATGGTTCCTGGTGAGGCAGTGTATGGGGAGAAGAGGATATCTGTGGAGGTAAGTAGTCATATAATACAGACTTAATGCAAAATAATTACTTGGAAATTTGAGAGTTAAATTTGGTATAATTTATTGACAATCAAAACAACGAAGCAGTCATCATTAAATTTGGTTCTAACAAATTATAGTAATACTAAAATGTGCTAATCTTCGTCCCGTAACATTGCTACTCAAAAATCAAATTAAACTTAATACATTTCAAATTACTGCTTTACAAAATGTATTATATTAAGAATTATTTTCCCAACAGTGTTTTTGTAGATACCTATTTTGAGGCTATCTTTTGTTCATGGTTACGAAATGTAAGTTTAAGTCAGTGTATGTAGTGTAAGAGAAAACTACATTAATGCTATTTTGTAGATTACAGCTATTAAGTGCTTGTAAAACTGAGGCCTAACAACGGATCAATTATTACAGGAAGGGGAGTTGAAGAAGGAATACAGAGTTTGGAATCCTTTCCGGTCAAAGTTGGCTGCAGCTATCCTGGGAGGTATTGACCAAATACACATGCCTCCGGGCAGCAAGGTGCTGTATCTTGGTGCAGCGTCGGGTACCACCGTCTCTCACGTTTCCGACATTGTTGGACCGGTCAGTACCATTTGTTGCTTTATTAACTGTTTCATTATACCTAGACAACTAAATAACATACAAGGGCAGTACGTACAGAATTAAGCTTTAGTGCCAGAAAAAGTAGAGATAACAGTATTATCTTTGTGTAATTTTGAAGTCCAGATCAATTTACATCTGATAAATACAATGAATGAAAATTTGTGTTTGAACTATCACTATACCATGTTTAATTCTAAGTTTTTAATGCATAATACTGTAATCAGAAAATTAAAAATATATATTCAGAGATTTAACAAGATAATACTCGTTACCTATTTTGTACTGGAAAAGAGCTGCTCATGCTGCATTATCATTTTATTATTATACATTCCTTGATCTAAATTATGGCAAAACTAAGTTAACTATCAATCAATACTTAGTTTACTGTTTGTATTAGACCAAAGTAATGTTATAATCACAGTGTATACAATTGTTTAATTCTGTTTAGCTGTATGAAAATAATCATATAATTTAATAATACTGTTATATGTAGTGCACATAAAATAAGTTTCCATCATTCTTATGACCATTATAGGCTGATTAATATAATTTCTATTCTGCTTTACCAATACAAAACATTAGAATCTTGTTTTGTAAAGTTCTATCATTTTTGTAATGATAATTTTATTTATATATTTGATTTATTTGTATTCTATTACTTGTACTATTTTTATGCTGACTAAGTCTATTGTAACATAAATGTTATCTGATGACAAATAAAGAATGCATCTTGAATCTAGTCTGGGCATGTTCTGCTTCTTGTATTGAGTACGTGTTAATGACAAAAATCTGACCTGTTTATTTCTACATCAGAAAACAAGCAAAATTTTCATTTCTTGCGCTTGCAGAAATTTGTTAAAATCTCAGATTGCATCGCTTATGTTTTTATGTGTAAAGCAAATGTATCCATACACAGAAAAACTTTTTACTGTCTAAGAAATGTAATGTGAATGTGATAATATATATTTATATTTTAGAACTAAGCTATGGTTATGTTTCACTTTTGCAATAATTTGGTTTGAATACAGGAAGGACTGGTGTACGCCGTAGAATTTTCTCATAGATCAGGGAGAGATTTGTTAAACGTTGCTAAGAAGCGGACGAACATCATTCCGATCATCGAGGACGCCAGACATCCGCACAAGTACAGGATGCTGGTTGGCATCGTGGACTGCATATTTGCTGATGTTGCACAGCCTGATCAGGCTCGTATCGTGGCCATCAACGCCCACAGTTTCCTCAAGAACGGGGGCCACTTCGTTATATCAATAAAGGTGAGAGACTCATAGTTTATTTCTGGAAATAATGTGAAATTTGGTAAATGATCTAGCACTGCAGTTGTCTTAACCGTAAAATCTCTGACATGGTACTTCTACTTTCCTTGGTAATGTTTCCTTGTTTTATATGTAAATAGGTAATTAGAGAATAACTGAACATTCAAAATAAAAAATATATTATTTCTTATTTGAAGTATATAATTAGTTTTTTGATTTTGGTCATTTACAGAAAAAATCTAAATACTTTAGCTTAATTGTTTATATTTACACACACACTTTGCAAGAAAAAAGTTTAATCATTACTGTAATATGAAACACATCCCATAATTCTACAATTAAAAAATAAGCTTGTAAATGTGTTTGGGTTTTAATATTGTTCTTATAGGATAAAAGTATTATATTAAAGTGTCATAAACACGAGGATTAGTAGGTAATTTCCACTATTACTTTAAGGATGAAAAATAGCTCATTTCTCTGTAAAGAAATATTTATGACAAATTTTCATCACAACATGGTATTCTTTTGGTGACGTTTTTTGTTTTGTTACAAATAAAGATAAACATGCCGAATGCTGGGTTATAAGTATTATTTTACATTTAAATATTGAAGTTAATCTTGGTTAATTTATAGTGTAATTAGTTGCCTTGATTGTGGATATTTATGTTGACATAAAACCAATATTATATACTGCCAAGAATTATATGAATTTAACTTTTCAACAACTAATTTTGTTTTGCACTCCACAGGCCAACTGTATAGACTCGACCGCTCAGCCTGAAGCTGTATTTGCCGGCGAAGTCAAAAAACTGCAAGCAGAGAAATTCAAGCCCCAGGAACAGTTAACGTTAGAACCGTATGAGAGAGACCACGCAGTTGTTGTTGGTGTTTACAGGGCGCAACCGAAGCAATAGCAGAGTTTTGGGACCACCAATATAAAAATTATTTTTGTTTGTGCCACGTATAAAAATATAAAATAATTGTGGTTGTATATGTTATAAAAACATTTTTTAATATTATTGGACATTTCTTTCTCCTGATTTGGCTCTTACAAGTCTATTGTTCCCTCTTCTTACAATTTATTAAATGAGATAAGATAACAATGTTCAGACATCTGAAGCAGTATGCAGATGAAAACTGTTATATATGTACTAATACAAAAATAATAAGTGATTTTTAGTTATTTTATCCTCTATATAAATACATGTGAGTTTATTTATTATCTGTGATATTTTTATTGTGAATAAGGACGGCTTGAAGTTTAATTTTCAAAATTTTAAAATTTATATGTAGTTTAAATACGGACTAATACATATTTTACATAATCCATCAAATAAACAATTAGGGGAATATGACTTTTAGTCATGTTACATATTAACTGTTATCATATGAAACTCATGAGTCCGCTAGGTTTCCAGAATTTGTCATTCTCTTTTTGCTTAGAATATAATACTGGGCTGTTTTTTCTTTTTCCAATCTCAATGTGTTATGTAAATTAAACTAATTAACATAATGATCATTTTAAAATGTAAGACATTTGTCATACTGGGATACATGCTTTACAATAATAACCTCTTCATAAAACGTTGCCACCAGTTCAGAGATGGTGAATACAGCATTTAACCCATTGGCCTTGTATCACGGAGCCTTGTGACAGCTAGTCTGGGCTCAAAATTTATATCACAGAACCATTCCGTGACAAGTACAGCGCCATCTAAATAATTTTTTTTAACTCCTTTTTCAACCAAATGTTAGTATAAATTAGACTAATATTGTTGTTACACATAAGAAAAACTGCAATACTACAGTTAATTTAAATGAATAATAAGTTACTATAAGAATATTAGTGTACTACAAGAGAAAAAAATCAATATTCTTGGAATTTTCAGAATTTAGAAAAAAACATTTATTCTGACAAACTATGCATATATATACACACATATTCTAGTATTGCTAGGTAGAGAAATACATTTCAAATAAAACAAAACCAACAATGGGGTATTTTATTTTTAAATTATGACCAAATATATCACTATCTATTTATTATTAAAGCCCATTTCATGTTAATCCAAAAAGATATAAAATATAACCAAATAACTTGAAAAATAAATTTTTTATAAACATATAACAAAACTCTTACGTTTTTAGCATTTTAATAGGATAACTCCAGTTGAGTTGATAGTAAAAATATGTATAAGCCAATGGGTTAAAGAGCAAGTTATCTGATCGAAAGCTCTGCCTGCCCTCCTTCCCACTTCTTTATATAATTCAGGAAACAGATGAAAGTTGCTTGGCTTGATGAGGCTATAGTCTGGATGGTCAAAAATGTCTCATTGCAATCCCCCAGAATCCATTTTCTCAAAGCAGCACTGTGAGAATGGCCATTGTTATGAACAAGGACAGTTCTAGAAACTTTCAAAATTTATTGTGGGCTCTGGCTGTAAGAATACCACAGTAACATCTTTCTGGTCCCATAACACAATCACCATAATTCTCTCTTTTTGAAGGTTTTCTTTAGAGAATTTGAATGCATCTATTGTGACTATTGTTTAGTTTCTTAAGTATATAGAACACAGGTCTCGTTGCTTGTCACAATTCGTTCACAGAACTTTTTCTATTCCTTCATAACAGTTAAAAAACAAAAATGCTGCTTTCATTGATCGTGCTTTGTGGTCTTTGGGCGTCATCATTGGAACTAATTGAGCAGAAATTTACCCTATACAATTTTTTCATTATAATAATGTAGAAGGCTGATCTTGGAATTTCAAGAAAGTATCAATAAACTCACAAATTGTAAATCTTTAATTGCTTTTTAACTGGATAATCAATTTGTTTAACAAGCCTTTTGCAATAAGAATTATGTCCTTCGTCATGAACATCATGTCATTTATCTTTAAATTTTCCACCACCCATGCATTATACCGCCATTCATAAAGTTTTCAGCATATACTCATGAATTTCTACTGAGATTAATCCTTCAGCGTGTAAAAATCTAATACCAATTCACAGGCAGGAGAATCAATTGTTTGAGATTCATTTACACAACTGTCATTTATGTCACCCATCTATTTGTATCATTACGATGGCATAAAATAAGTTTTATATTTTGCATCGTTATGTTCAGTGAAAATCGTAGCTATATTTTCATTTAGAAATATAATGTTACTTCCACAGGAATTTATGTTAGCAGCACTAATATTTTACAAAGGCTGAACTGCCATGTATATAAAGAAGTAACTGCAACATTTGCATTTATAACCGTTTTAGTAATTTACGTATATTTTGGAATATATGAGTGCTTGAAACTGACTTTATCCTCAAGGAGAATTCTTTTTCAAATTTTGGTTTTTGGAAACAAGACTTGCATAACAGATAATTCCAATTTTTATATACAGGTTATTCATTGTAATTGACTAAAAAAAATATATACAGAGTGTTTTGGGTGCAGTATAATAAGAGTCCAACCCTTGAATGATGATATTCATAAGTAAATAATCCTCATTAATACTACTTGAACCAAATTATGTTGTAGGTATTTCGAATAACAGTATAAAAGGTATGTTTTAGTCAATAAAAACTGTAAGCTATGCATATTTATAAAATATACCAAACATAAGTGTAACATACTTACTTTTTTTTAAGGATAAACGTGTCTTGACACCTTGACACATGTAAAACATTGACATAACCATTGTACCCCGTGGCCATTACAGATGGACTGTATTAGTGCCAGTAACAGGTTATACAGATCACCACCAAAGGTCTGGTCACTTAGAAAACTAATTGGAAAAGCTAATTAATAATGTTGGCAAAAATGTGCAGCTTTATATATTGATATAACAAAGGCTTTCGATACAGTTGATCATAAGATATTATTAGAAAAGTTATGGTTAGCGGGTGTAAGAGGTCTACCCCACAAATGGTTTGAGAGTTATTTAAAAGATAGAAAGCAGTGTGTGAGAATAGGAAAAGTATACAGTGATTTTGAAACAGTTGAATTCGGTGTGCCTCAAGGTTCAGTTCTAGGTCCAATTCTTTTCCTTGTGTACATAAACGACCTATGTAATGGAGAATTAAATGGTAAATTGACAGCTTTTGCAGATGATACAGCACTGACGTATTCAGATTACAATTTGGAAGATATTCGTAGACAAATGAATGATGATTTAAAAGTTTTAAATTTTTGTTTTAATAAAAATGCAATGCTCCTAAGTGACAAAACAAAATTCATGATATATGTTGCGTGATGTATGTCCTCCAAGCTTGCTGCTGAATGTTTACCACGCTTTAATACACTCCAGACTAAGTTATGGGCTGTATTAAAGCGGATAATACAGCATACATGCTGGGGAGTTACGTATATATCCACGCTTTATCCTCTCATTAAGTTTCAAACATCCTTTATCCGCATTATTACTAAATCAAATAAGACCAATCATTCCTGGCCACTATTTTTAAATTTAAAAATACTCCCTTTGCGAAATCTTTACATATATAAGGTATTAAAACTATTTTTCATAAGAAGCTCAAACCCGGCCCTCACACGTAATATTAGATATAATTTCAGAAGTTTGCTTGTTCCGGTTCCAAAGCCTAATCTAACTGTTTTCAAAAATATTTTTCCTTTTAATGCTCCAAGATTGTTTAATCTTATTCCTTTAAATTAGATAATTTAGCACCATTAAATCGTTTTTTAAAAAGTTTAAATGTTTTTATTTTCATTGGATAATTGCGAGTGCTTTCTGAAAGTTTTTGAATGAAGTAATGAATAATGTGTACATTTTAGTCAGTTTTTATCATCTTTTACAATTCCAATTAATCTATTTATTTTTACGTCCATAACTTGTTTTTATAGATTTTGAATGGTTTTCTTGTTAATATATTATTATGTAGCGGTTTCATTCCTTCGTTGATTTTAGTTTTACTATGTTATTTTAATCTGATGTGCAACCTTCATCGGGCTTTTGCCTATTGGATGCTCTATTTTATTTCACAATTATCGAGTTTGTTTTTTCTGTAAGTTCTTTTTGATTGTTGAAGTTTACTTTTAGTTTGATTGAAGATTATATTATTATTTGATTATTTTTAAGTTTGTAAATATTTTACAATTGCTGAAGAAGTAACTGCAACATTTGCATTACATACATTACATTTGCCTTTTTAGTAATTTAAGTATATTTTGGAATCTACATTATATTTGGAGTATTATGAATGCTTCAAACTGACTATCCTCAAGGAGAATCCTTTTTCAAATATTGGTTTTTCGAAACAGGACTTGCATAACAGTTAATTCAAAATTTTTTATACATGTTATTACTTGTAATTTACTGAAAATAATACATACAGAGTGTTTTGGGTGCAGTATAATAAGAGGCCAACGCTTGAATGATGATATTTATAAGTAAAAAAGTGTAGCATACTTACTTTTTTGTAGGCTAAACGTGTCTAACACCTTGACACATGTAAAACATTGACATAACCATTGTACTCTATGGCCATTACAGATGGGCAGTATTAGTGCCAGTAACAGGTTATACAAATCACCACCAAAGATCTGATCACTTAGTAAACTAATTGGAAAAGCTAATTAGGAACACCATCAGACTGGCAGCATTTGGATCCACAATTTCTTACTCAAACACCAATACAGCACTAAACGTTCACACATAAAAATAATAATAATATCATATAAATAATAGAATCAATATAATCATAGAAAAATATGATCATAGAATAATATTTGTTAGTTAAAAAAAGATTTCCATTTGATGAATTTTCTTTTTTCTGATTTATCTGTGTAGTACACCAGGCACATTCTAAAACAGCATTTTTCGGTTGAATTTTTCATTTTACGTAATTTGTTACTAGCTCAATATATGCAAACACTCAGGAACTAATTAATTTGCTACAAGTATAATTAGCTGAGTGTTAGTAGAGCCTATAACTCAAATGGCTAGACAATTTCATTTCTGTCTTGTCTCTCTGTCCACCTGATATCTCGAGAGAGAGTGCTATAGCCTTGAAATTTGGTATAAAGCTTAATTTTTATAATATAAATAACAGATTGGCCACAAAGCTTTCCACTCAACGGTGATGGGCCTGTGCGTTAGCAAATAATTTTTTATTGGTAATGTGGTAACCATTGTGGCCCAAGAAAGCAGAATTCTTCAGCTGACTGACAAAACAGTTTTAACCTAGTGTTTTCTAGTCCGCTATTTTCTTCGAATTGTTTGTTCAAAAGTTTTTATTTAAGTGTTTTTAATTATTTGTTTTTAAACTTTTTTACCGTGTTTAGATTGTATTTGTTTGATTAATTCACAAGATTCGTTCACACAAGAAATTTGATGTTCAATTCAAATATTGTAAACAAAGGCTTAACCTAAAAATGTTTTAAACCTACTACTCCTACCGCTATGACAGCCAGCCAGGCTAATGAATTGTTCCCCGCTCGGACAAAGTTTCGACGTTAGACATGAATGAAATGCTAACTGTTCCTCTTCCCGATAACAACAACGACTTCGTGAATCCAAAAAAGCGACATATTACTAAAACTGGCAAATGCTTCTCCACCTCCTAAGAAGTACTACCTCGATGTGAGTGAGATTCATTCAAAAAACCGATTCAAGATACTTGAACCAACCCATACCAATGTTGCAGATCATAGCTACTGTCTTCCTTCCTCCACAACAAGGACATGAAATGGAACAAAGGATCTCCTGATGATATAAAGAAAAATAAATCACGATCTAAGATCCCACCAATATTTTTGCGTGACGTAAATAACCACCAAGAAATAATAAAAGATATTAAGTGTAATGTAATATCAAGTTTCACAACTGAAATCAAAGCTAAAATCGATCAAGATAAACCTAACAGAAATAAATGACTACAGGAAACTAACTAACTTTTATGAAACAAATCAAGTAAAGTTTTTCACGTTTAAACCTTCCCAGGACAAAAACCTTGAAGAGATCATTCGTAATGTTCCCTACTCTCTAACTGACGAAGAAATCAATCAAGAGTTATGTGACATGGGTTACCCGACCATTAAAGTATCAAGAATTGTTCAACAAAAACAAAAGTCCAATGCCACTCTGTTTTGTAGAGCTGGAGAATTCGGAAAGTGGTCGTGATATTATGAACCTTGAACAATTTGTTTCACGCCATAGTTAAAGTGGAAATTAAAAGGAAGTCAAAAAACATCCCACAGTGTCTGAGATGCCAAGACTTTGGTCACACAAAAAACTTTCTGCAAACTGGACCCTCGCTGTGTGCGGTGCTCGGGATCCCATCTCTATTCAGACTGCCCGGTCAGTAAAGAAACCAAACCAGTGTGTGTTAACTGCGGCGAGGAACATACTTCAAATTACAGGAGGTGTAAATACTACCAGGGCAATCAAGCCAGAAATTGACCGGTCCGCAAGAAATCCACCATAGGTGAACGACCAAGAATCTCGTCCACAAGTTACAACGACACGACCCGAAAACTCAACGAACCTATGGAAAACTCAACCCAAAATCATCTCCACCTCGATCTCCGTTGAATAAGAACTCCCCCAGCTATGCTGAGGTGGCTCATCCGTCGTACATTCCCTTCAACTGCAAACTCCGTAGAGGATCCACAATCTCTGGAAGCAGTGTAACATCTCAGGTCTTGACGAAATAATAAGCAATGTAGTAAAAATACTCATACCCCAGTTGAAAAAAGGTTATTCAGCAGGTTATTGCTTCTTTCTTTAAAAATGCCCGTGACTAACAATCAGGCCCCAACTCTCTTTAAAAACTTAATTGTTCTCAATTGGAATGCCAATGGCTTGAAAGACAAAAAACATCTCTTTACAGATTTTCCTAGTAAGACATAATATAGATGTTGCATGTGTCACTGAAACTCACTTCCTGCCCAATGATAAATTTAAAATAAAGTGGCTATTCTATTTACAGACAGGACCGAGTGGCTCCTCATGCCTCTGGGGGTGTCGCAATTTTGATCAAAAGAAACATAAAACACCACGAATTTCTTGCTCCCCAGTTACAAAGTTTAAGAAGCTGTTTCCATAAAAATATTTTTACAAAATGGACTCAACTTTTTCATTAGTATCAGCATACTTACCTCCTAACAAACGTTTTGTTGATGAAGATTTTAATAGGATTCTCTATAATAATAGTCCTACTATTTTAATGGGAGATCTAAACAGCAAAAACACTTTATGGGGATGTCGCACTAATAACCCAAAGGGTAATAAATTGAATGACTACTTGATGCGTACAACTATTAATATATCTTGCTCCTGTAGAACCAACATTTTATCCGTGGCAGAGAAACCAGCAACCTGACATATTAGATATTGTTTTGTTTAATAATTTTCAATGAACCGATAGTACAGCAAACCTTATGCGAGTTAACGTCTGACCACTTACCAGTAATTGTAACTTTTTCAATTAAACCCGATTTTAACCAATCCTCCATTGAAACTAATAAATGGTAAAGTTGACTGGGCTGTATTTCATAACGAATTAGAAACTAATATTATCTTTGCCGAATTGTTTACAGTCTTTCGAAGATATTGACAACTGTGTACTACAATTCACTGAGCTGATTAAAAATTCGGTTAAAAAAAGCAGTCGCAAAACAATCACAAACCATGTTTTTGTCCTAATCGCCCTCCGCAAAGAATTCTTATTTTAATTAAAGAAAAACATGTTTTTTAGGAGACGGTGGCAGAGAACACAGGCATCCAGAAGATCGCATGCAGCTTAACAGGCTCATCAGGAAAATAAAATCAGAATTAGATATTTTTCAAAATTAATGACTATCAGAAATATTTGAGTGAAATAAACCCAGGCGATAGTTCAATGTGGCTGGCAACCAAAAGAATTCTCAGAACGCCTTCTACGATCCCTCCCCCTTCAACAAGGCCAGGAGACGTACCAGAGTGACTCTGAAAAAATGTGAGGTTTTTTGCGAATTATTTTGAAAATGCTTTTTCCCCCTAACCCTACTGTTAATTTGCAAACTGAGATGATGAAGTCCAACAGGTTTTTTAAATAGCACAATCTCTTATCTGCTGAGCTTCCCACTCAGTATATCTCAACATCTGAAATTAGAAATGTTATCCAATACCTACCGTTGAGGAAAGCTCCTGGGTATGACTTGATAACAAACTTAATATTAAAAGGAACTTCCCGCCAACAGCCCATCAGCTATTAAAAACTTTAATTTAATTGCATGCCTACACGTTGGTTACTTTCCTAAATCCTGGAAACATGCTGAAGTTATTGTTATCCACAAGCCCGGTAAGCCTGTTAGAAATCCCTCTAGTTACAGACCCATCAGCCTACTAACCCACTCTGGCAAAAGTATTTGAAAAGCTAATACAGAAGAGACTATGCAGATTCATTGAAGATGCTCAATGTATTCCTCCCCACCAATTCGGTTTTAGGGCAAAACATTCTACTACGCAAGCAACTTGCGAGGTTAACACAAACAATAGTGCAAGGGTTTTGAAAATAAAAAGACACTCTGCTGCTTTGTTTCTGGATGTTGCTCAGTGCCTTTGACAAAGTATGGCACAAAGGCCTTCTGTATAAGCTATTCAAACTGGACTTCCAAATTTACTTGCAAAACATCATCGAATCATTTTTTTAGAAAACCGGACTTTTTCAGTAAAAATAAATTCTACTACTCATTCCACTGTTGTTCGAACAGATCCGGGCTGGTGTGCCACAAAGGCCTCAATGTTTTAGGACCTATCCTGTTTAATATGTTCATGCATGACCTACCCATTCCAGCTCATTCTAAAACGCTTGCTCTTTTCGCTGATGACACTGCCTTTGATTTCCCAACATCAAGACATTGACACAGCAGTTGACATGCTTTTCAACTGATACAGACCTACTGTTGGATTGGTTCGTTAATTTGGAAAATCGCACTTAACCCTCTAAAATGTGAAGCGAAAATATATTTTCGCTAAGAAAATTCAATCCCTTAAGGAATATAGAAATTCAAGATAACATCATACCATGGAATGAAAATGACAGAACTGTTAAATATTTTGGGTGTCCTTATTAGACTCTAAACTTACTTATAAACAGCACATAAATTCAAAATTAAATCAAGCAAACACAAGATTGGCACAAATGTACCCAATTATCAATAGAAGATCATCTCTTAAACTTAAATGCGCTCTTTTTAATCTACCAAGGAAATATTCAGACCCCTCTTAACTTATGCTTGTCCAGTTTTGGTGGTCCTTGCCTCCATAAATCAAAAATGAACAAACTTCAAGTATTCCAAAACAAGTTTTTTGAGAATAGCAACAAATTCTCCATGGTTTGTTAGAAACCGACAGATTCAAAATGAATTTAGAAATTCCGACCATCTGTGACTACATCCGAAAACTAAGTGCTACATTTTCTAGAAACTCTGGACCAATCAACAGGTGCTGTCCATTTTAAACATTGGCCAAAGAACTGTCAACAGAAGACTGAAAGCACGTCTTGTTCAAGACATTTTATTATAATTTGAAACTTACATTGTTTGTCAAGTACTAATTTTTATTGTTTATTTTCTGTTTAACTGTAATTATGTTTATAGGGTGTCTCCATTGGAGCAAACCCACTAATGTTAATATTTTCTATGTTCTTCTGTTCTCCTATGATTCAAACTTCTGTGTATAATTATTTACTTGTAGTAATTGAACCAGAAATAAAGCTTTTGAAAAAAAAAAAAAAAAAAAAAAAAAAAAAAGAAAGCAGAATTAATACATTTTGTAGCAGAGTACAAATCATATGAAATTTTAACATTTGATATTAGTAACACATGTAGCCTAAATGATAATAGATTTTTGGACATATGCCATAGTTACAAACTTTATAACACTACATTTCAAGGATTAAACTCTGCATTTCTCATCAGGTGGAAAATCCTTAACATAAATATGTGCTTAATATCTTTAACATGGGGCAGTGGGCTGCTATTTAAAGAAAATAGAGTTGTACCTGACAACTACTTGTTCTCTATATTTATGAAGTCTTGGCCAAGTGAATGAACATGTCTTACTTAATTAAAAATTATAACTTGGTTTATTCTGTAGTCTTATGTACTGAAAGACAGTAAAAGTTAAAATTTAGGAATACTGTTCAGACAACATCAAGTATGATATATTATATAATCTTAATACTATGAACCAACACGCACTATGAAGGTAAAATATTCTCGTACACTGAACTGTACCATTAACATATAACAATAACACTGTGCATTAATAGTTTTTTTAAACATTACCAAAAATTTTCATATATAAAATAATTTTCATGGAATGATGGTACAACAATTAATTTTGTATTTGATTTGTTAATTTTACTGTGTTTGTCATATTTTAAACATCCTAACCATGTCACTTTTTCTGACATTGGGTTATCTCCAATTACCCATACTTGTTCATTCCTGGGACGATCTAATGTGTAAAAAAACTTCCCGAATAAAATTTCTCCAAAATCATATATTGTAGGAACTTCTGTATTGTTGGTCACCGTTATATTTTTAAGTTCTAAAGTATTTGTATTGAAAATCTTGTAAAACATTTGTTGTTCAGAGAACAAAATGTGATTGTTGACAGCAAAGACATCACAGCTGGTCGTAGTTGATATCGTATGTACTAGCTGTGACGTCAGGTAGTTATATATGAAGAGTGGACCATTGACAGTAACAGCAAGAAATCTCCCTTGTAACACACATTTCATATGACGTGTAAAATAGTCAGGTATATCATGTGTTTCGTGGAAAGGGAGGAAATCCAAACGTTTCAAACTGTAGATGTAAATGTGAAACGTGTCTTTAGAATTGAAACAATTCCTGACAATCACTACAATGTCTAAAGTTGGTTTATCAGATTTAACAATGGCCCATATCTTGTTATACGGAGCCGATGTAATCTTGCACTCAACTGTCCTTAACTTTTTTCCTTCCTGAACATTCCAAATGTGTAAGACGTTAGGGTCCTCTGAGGTGTAACCAATGAATATGCTGCCTAAAACAATTGGAGCATCATGAATAAAAGCATATTTCGATCTAACGGACATAAGACTAACCGCCTCGCTAGATGAAACACTTTCAGTTCCGTCAAGAAAGAAAATGTGTTTTAATTCCCAACTTTCGTCTAAAATAGATTTAAAACAGTAAATTTGTACAGATAATCCTTGGACAATCAACATAATGTTGGGGTTGATCATTTGTACGAACATGTACCCTTCTGATTCAAATAGTAAATTCATTGGGTCTCTTACATAAACTGGAGAACCTCTAACGTTCCACAACATAACTTTTCTTTCACTTGACACGAGTACATAATCGTCAGAGACAAAGAAGTAGAACGAGTCTTGTAAGTTCTCTGTGATATGTACTTTGTCCTTGATGGATCTACCATGCCTCCAGTTGTTCTGCAGGTGGGTCTCTCGCAAGTAAGACATCCGCCAGCAACAGATAGGATTCAGCGTGCTGTCCTCCGATTCCGGAGACTCAAACCTCGGCTCCACTCTACACTCCGCAGTCTCTAGGTACTTTGCTGTGTCCTTGTTACAATGTGGCTTCCACAATCTGTCCTGGTTGAAGGCATCCCTCCAGCCTATACTGACGGCACAACATGCTGCCAGCTCGGAGGGTGTCAGGTGCTCTGCAACTACCTCCAATGCTTCCAATGGAAGTGAGTCCATTGCGTCCCCTGGAATGTATAAATTGTAGTCTATACATTATTTTATCCACATATGTACTAGATTAATTTATTGTATATATATTGGAATACATAATAAGACAATTTGGGAGTGACAGTATCATAGTTACTGATTTTTTCAGTTTACACAAAGCTATAGCATAGTTACAAGTGGACTAAAAGTTTGGTATAAGTATAAACTCATCACAGGGCAATTAAATTTTATTTAAATATAAACTATGTAAAATTTACAATAAGATATATGCTACTCACTCTTCTAGGAGATAAAACCACATGGTTGTAAGCAAAATTTTAATAGTGAACTAAAGAGTTTTGAGACAGTCTAACCATTATCACAGTTTAACCATTAACAGTAACACTCACTATTGGAATTGTTATTTGAAAAGTAGTTTGTGAAGAACAAATAATAATAATATTTAATAATCAAATGGTTACTGGCAGGAAGTGGCATACTGACATGACTCCAGTAGTAACAGGCAATTTGTGAGCAGAGTATAATAGATTGCACTATCGGTCAGCTGTACCTGTTTACCTAATCTGTCTGCTGGTAGATAGGTAGGATCTAGTAGGCAGACAATAACAGCTCAAGGTCAACTACTATTATCACGATCTTTAACTGACTGCTGTGCCCACCAATATATCTGATTCATTGATTTATTTGGTGTAATATGTTGAGGCAGAATATGGCTAAACGGTTTTCATACTTTTCTAAATAACTATGTTTTTTGTGACACCTGCCTGTAAATCTGAACTTTATCTATTCACTATAATGGTGGTGAAAAATACAAATGACTTAAAAGAAGGGGATTTTGTGTTTGCTGCTGTCCGTGGTTATCCTCCTTTGCCAGCTCAAATAGATAAAATTGAACACAAAAACAATAAATATAGATATTTTCGTGCAATTTTTTTTTAACGAACAAAACTTCAAAATGCAATCAAACTAACATTTATCTGTATGAGGAATTTAAAATTAAATATGGAATCCAGAGAGAAAAGAATGCCAAATTCATCCTGGCTTTGGATCAAATTCGCAAAGCCCAAAACTGTAATGGACAAACTACCTCGAAAAACATACAAACCAAAACAAGTGGAAGCAAAAAAAAGTCTTTGTCTACACCAAAGACTCCACAAACACCTCATAGTTTTAACAACGTCACAATGGAAACCAAGAATTTAAATCAAAAACATACTCCTGACACACTAACTCTTCAAAGTACAGTAGTTGAAGATTCAGCTAAAATGAATAATAAGCATAACAATAAACCCAATCCTTCAGCTTCACAAAATGAAAAAATGAACATCCGTGAATCTTTGCTAGAGTCCGAATGGGTTCAAACCAGATGATGCGGTTCAAATCTACTATGATCTCTTGAACAATGCACTCCAAAATGATGAGTTTTACTTTGTCAGTCCTTTAATAACATTAGCAATAAAAACTCTTGAAGAATATAGAGAAATTATTGAACCCATTTGTTTGCAAAATAAAGACTTTATTTTCTTTCCAGTAAATAATTCGTCAGAAATCCAAAATACTGGTGGTTCTGGATCCCACTGGAGCCTTTTAGTGCTTGATAAAAAACAAAAGAACTTTTATCATTTTGACTCAGGAAGTGATTTGAATCTTGAACATGCGAAGATCTCTAAAAGAATCAGTACTTATCTAGACCCAACAACAGTCTTTCCTTTAATCAAAGGGCTGACCGCTTAACAAAACAACAGCATTGACTGCGGTGTATACATGCTCTTGGTAACTGATGCTATTGCTTCTGCCTTAACAGGTGAAGTTTTTACTTTACATCCTGAGATCCTAACACAAGCCTTAGCACCTCCCACTGAATGGTAAATTTTGACAAAGCGTGCCCAGCTTGCATTAATCATAAGAATCGGTGCCTGAGTTTGGGTAAATCTGCCATACAGGAGCTGATAATCTCCAAATTTAGCAATAAAATCTTATAAGATAATTATGGTAAGATACTTCTGAAAAACCAAGAACTTTACAAATTAACAACACATAACACAACAGATCCTCTTAAAAATTAAGTACAACAACATAAGTCACAAGAAAACATTCAGAAAATAAGTGGACCTTAGCAGTTTCTAGAAGAAACAAAAATAATAATGGTACTAACCTAAAAAGGTTACCTCAGCTAAAGAATACAGCAATATCAAAATAAAATAATTATTAAATCTTATGTAATCATGATTTACAACAAACTATAGAAAAGAAAACATTTAACTTACAAGAAACAAAAACCCAAACCAAATTTAAAAATAAGAAAATAATTCAATCAAGACAAAAAATAACTTTTGGGGAAAAAATTAAATTGGCAGCTTATTCAGAGACAGCCAGAGCCAGGGGTGTGAAGTGGCTCAAGGTATTGAAAGGGCAAATCAAAACGAAATCAAAGCCGTGGGATGTGTAATGCCAAACGCTCGTCTTCTCCAAGTGACAGAAGCAGCATTGTCATCAACAGATGATGCCATAGTTCTTTTGGGGGGGAACTAATGATGTTCTACAAAGTGATGTCTCCTCAATATATAAACCACCGGAAAGTGATCTAATTACTTTAAGCAAGAACAAGCCTGTAATAATAACCACAGTTCCAAGAAGATATGACCAAGACATATTCAGCCCAGTACACAACACTATTGACCTTCTTAATAATTACATTTGAGAACTGGTGTTTCGTATAAAATATACCTATCTTATTGACTTATACAGACTAAAACGATTTCATTTTATCAGACATGACCTTCACCTTAGTGGCAGAGAGAGGACTAAACTAGGCTATTTAATTATGAACATTCTGAAAAATGTATTTCCAGAAAAGGAACAGCAGAGTTTGGAAGTGCACATTGGTGATTTAAAAGGTGTTATGGCAAACACACATTCTATTGGTAACTCACACAATCAAGTTGAATCCAGTAACAAGTCAGTTTGTGAACTCATCAATGTAATTGAGGCTGACATGAATGACTTAATGGATGAGTTTAGTCATGACCAAACAGTTGGCTTTGCCCACTGTATCTCCGCTGACCTCTGTGATGATAAACATATGAGTGCAGGGGTTGCGCTGGTATTTAAAGACCGTTTCGGGAAACCCACCCAGTCACATTGTCTCAACGATTTTTTGACTTATCAGACAACCAGGTTTTGAGCATCTGTTTACGGTCTGGTGACAAAAAAATATATCATCAAAAGCCAGAAAAGTGTGATTATGATACCACTTTCTCTAAACTAACGGAAGATTTTAAAAGAAGAAAACTAAGAACACTGGTCTGCTCTCCAATGGGATGTGTACGGGACCACATTACCATAGAACATTTTGTGGCTAATCTTATTCTCTTTCAAAAAGCTTCAAATACCTCTGTCAAGATAGTTACAACTGACGAAACATCTGCTGGTAAACTTATAAATGGACTGATGCACTCTGATTTTGTTGCAAAACTGAAGTGTGAAATTTCTTTACACTTGACTCAAACCACTACTAAATACTCTAATGCTCTAAATGCTTCTATATCAAATGATGTGCTAGAAGTCAATGTGGCTGATACTACACTGCAAGACACGTTTCGGAACATTTCTTCTGTAGATACTAGTTTAATACATTACAACAACATGGCTGACTGACTACAGTCACATTACAGTGAACTCCAAGAAAAATGTGTATTTTAAGTGGTAATAACACAACAAAATATTATTTACTTGTGCACAATACTTACCTTGGATCTCATGTAAGTTAAAACAACAAATATTTTCTTTCATGGAAGCTTCAGAACTTTATCATGAAACTTGAATTAAATACTGAACACTAGCAAGCAAGTAAACTATCAAGATTAAGCCAAGTTAAAGACTTTCAATAATCAAGCATAACACTTCACACAACTATATTATTCACTCCAAACTTATAAGCCTTTTAAGATTTAAAATAATATGAAATATAATTCATGTATTACACATCTATGAAATAACTAAATAACAGTGACGTCACTGCCAAGTCACAAACTAACAGTGATATTCCACATCATACAGCGTTGGCACACAGCTGCTTGGCCACCTGTAACTAGACCAGTGACCCAGACACCGTGTCAGCATTGTCAGCGCTGACCTACAGCAATACAGCCAGCTGCTGTACTCATACTATTGACACGGCACTTGATTGCCATTTAATCAAGAGTTTTTAGGTCTATATATTTTTGACAAACTTCTCTCATTTTTTCACTATCTGACAAAGCAGTTGATTAGCACATCTAAATCAAATAATATACAGTAATTCATTCATTTATACTCTGACAATTAAACCACAATTGGAAAGCCTACGGACAAGTAGCTGTTTCCCACATATCTTAATGACGTCACTAGAATAGCCAACTCAAAAAAAGTGGTGATGTATTAGATTGTGTGATAGACTCCAGCTCACACCTGCTATACAGCAGAAAGTACAGAGTGAGAAGGTCACAGACGGGAGCAGTGACCCAGCAGTTGCTGACAGTGCACACAACTACTCTGCCTCAGGCACTGCCACTGCCAACTTGATATCTCACTCAATCCGACAACTGACTTCCTCTTTCTAAAATATTAACAATTTTTATTTTCAATTATTTTCCTGACATAAGTAAATAATTCTCAAAAATGTCCAAGAACAAGACTACATCCGGACCTAAATATCCCTGTGGTATTTGTAGTATAGGTGTAAAATTCTCTGGTATCTATTGTACTGGTCCCTGCAACCTATGGTACCATGCTGGATGTGTAAACATTGCTGAAAAACATTTGAAAAAAATGAATAAAGAGGAAATCGACCACTGGACATGTAAAAACTGTAATACAACATCAGCATCCCTGATTCTACCCACTAAACAGGATCACATCAAAACAAATGGTCAGTCACCAGGGCCTGCACCTAAAATTGCTGAACATGGTCATCAACATCAGGAGAAAATCTCAACAACTTCCAGCTTGGCAGAGGAGCTAGAAATGGTCAGACAAAGTGTCCAAAAATATGAAGATCTAGAAGAAACAGACATGGAAACCTCTTTGACCATAGCGGCTGAAGCTGGCAACTTCCTACTGAAGGAGAACAATAATCTTAAAAGAGACATTCAGATATTGTCAAAACAAAAATCCTCATTAGAAGATACTTTTGCAGGGTTGGAGTTGAAGCTGGAAGAAATGACTGAACAAGAAAACACATTTTTGCACAAAATAGAAACCCTGCAGGAAAAATTGCATGAAACATTGGCTCAACTGGAAAAGGAAAAACAGCACAGATTAGAATTACAAAACTTATTTGAAGAGAATGACAGAATGCAAACCTTTTCACTAGATGAACAAAAGAAAAAAATACTGGATCTTGAAAAATTAAACCAACATCTGACAAAAAAACTAAACGTGATAGAACACAATAATTATACAGATTTAAAACTAAGTTTTAACAAGATTGAAAAGTCAGATCAATTTCAAGATACCAAAATGCTCAAAGACATAGGAACTCAAACAGTCCATGAAGAAACACCTGTCATTAACTCCAGCAGCCTCGCTCTGACAGAATTAGCTCAAGTGAAGACGAGACAAGATCGAATGGAGGACGTTGTTAAAGAACTACAAGAACAGTTTAAGACTCTAAATTTATCTAAACTCCCCAGCGCAAGTGAATTGACTGCACCAGGAATTAACACACATATATCTGGTCCAAGAACGTCAAAAACAAGACATTTTGTGCCAAAACAAGTTTTTTCTGATAGGAAAAAGACTGCTTTTAGCATCTCGCTTCAGGCAGCCAAATACAACACTAAAATTGACACAGTTGGAGCCAGACAAACCACTCATAAAAAACTGAATTATACAACACCCCTTCCAGAACAACCTGAATATTCTACAGAAATTGACATAGTTGGAGCCAGACAAACCACTTATAAAAAACTGAATGATATAACACCCCTTCCAGAACAACCTAACTGTTCTACGGAAATTGACATAGTTGGAGCCAGACAAACCACTTATAAAAAACTGAATGATATAACACCCCTTCCAGAACAACCTAACTGTTCTACGGAAATTGACATAGTTGGAGCCAGACAAACCACTCAGAAAAAACTGAACTGCACTCTTCATTTAACACAGATACAATACCCACCATCAACTGCAAAGATCCGTCCCAATGGTGAAGACATAGAAGCATTTTTTAATAGACACATAGAGTTTTACAAAAACATAAATAACAACTACTCTCACCAGATCACACTCCGCTCCTGTGCAAATCTCCTCCTCCCACTCAGAAGCTGATCCTGCAAACACTCTTGAAAATAGTTTTTTAGAAACCCTCACTCCCAAAAAAAAGCAGAGAAAAACTAATCACAACCTTATTGACCAAGGAAATCAACTAAGGATATTTCATCAAAACATAGACTGCTTAGGTGGGAAAATTAACAGATTGACACACATTCTAGAACTTCATTCACCTGACCTGGTAATCTTGTCAGAGCACGGTCTTAAAGAGTACCAGCTCTCAAGTACTAGACTGCCAGGCTACAACTTAATAGGAGGCTTCTCTCGGCATACCTGCAGAAAAGGAGGTGTAGCAATTTTTTCCAGTGAAACACTAGGAAACCAAGTACACAATTTAACAGCTGAGCTTGCTTGTGAACTTACGTGTGAAACTCACGTAGTACATGTGACTATTGGCAAAACCACAATCTATATAATTGGAGTCTACAGACCACCAAGTGGAAACCTTGACAATGCCCTTGACATTTTATCTAGTACTCTGGACCTTATTCCAACATGGAAATGTCCTACTATAATCATGGGTGACATTAATGTAGATGGGCTGAATCATGACTATAAAAACCAAAAACTTAAAGACATGTTGGCCAGTCATAACATCACCAGGATAGATCTCCCACCCACTAGAGTAACTCTGAACTCTAAATCATCAATTGACTTTGTCTGCTCTAACCTTGACATAGGTAAAATTGACGCTGATTTAATTATCACTGGCCTATCAGACCACAAAGCTCAGCTCTGCTCAGCTAGTATTCCGAACAAAAAATTACCTTTGCCCATTTTAACCAATAGACATTTCTCAAAGAAAAACCTAGATTACTTCAAAAACCTGCTTCATTTAGGGACATTGCAAAATGTATATAACTCCCCTTCTGTGGAAGAATCCTATGAATATTTTCATGAAATACTCATCCAAACTCTTAATGCAACATGTCCACACAAAAAATCCCGCCCGAAAATAAAATCAAAATTCAAAGCAACCAATGAAGAATCTGAAAGGTTGAGAAAACATTTTCTAAGATCCCTGGAAATGGAATTAACAACTGGCAGTGAGGGTGATAAAATAGAAACAGCTATCAGAAAAAAGAACTATGACCTCTACTTGAAAAAACTGAGGAAACAGTCAACCTCAGACTTCATTAATAACTCACATAACAAACAAAGGGCTGTTTGGGAGGTTATTAACTACGAAAAATGCAATAACAGTAAAAAGGACGAACCACTTAAACTTATAATCAATGAAAAACTGATCCAGAACCCTTTGGAAATAACTGAACACTTCAACCATTACTTTACAAAAATAGCTGACATCACTCTCTGTAACGCTAACCAGGCCATAAATAGTCAGCTAACAACATGGAAAGACTATGGCGATGTACCTGACTTCATCCCACTCTCAACCACACCGGAAGAAGTCCTTCATATACTCACATCCCTTAAATCGAAACCAGCCGCAGGTGTCGATGAAGTCTCTTCCACACTCCTAAAACACTGTAAGGATGAAATAGCAAATCCCTTATGTCACATAATTAACCTGTCGTTTTCACAAGGTGTCTTTCCTATGAAATTGAAACTTGCAAAAGTATTTCCTAAACACAAGAAAGGCAATACAACATCAGTGGAAAACTATAGACCTATATCGATTCTTCCAACGATATCAAAAGTAATTGAAAAAATCTTTCTGAATCAATTGACAGCACATCTGACTACTCAAAACATCTTGACGCCTCAACAGCATGGCTTCTTACGAGGAAGATCCACCACCACGGCTATAGTTCAACTGACAGAGTTTATTATCGACAAACTTGAAGAAGGTACAACAGTAACCGCCATGCTACTAGACTTCAGCAAGGCTTTTGATTGCCTAAACCACTCTCTACTGCTTCAAAAAGTAGGGAATATGGGCATTAGGGGAGCATCACATGACTGGCTTGCTAGTTACCTGAAAGATCGACAGCAACTAGTGGAAGTAAATTATACCAGAAACAACACATCCCATAAAGCAAGATCAACCTTACTCCCAATCACTAGAGGTGTACCTCAGGGATCTATACTTGGACCAGTGCTCTTCATATTGCTGACAAATGACCTACCAAGCTATCTTCTTGACTGGGCCCAAGCTATGTTATATGCAGATGACACCGCTCTTCTTATTGCAAAAAAAGACACAGAATCTCTTGAAATAAATTCATTTATAGCCCTGAATATGACAAAGCAATACTGCCAACATAATGACCTAGTTCTTAATGAGAGCAAAACACAACAATTAATATGGAAAGGCCGAAGAACCAATGATTACTATGGCTTACCTGAAATAATCCAAGATAATGAAGCCAAGTATCTCGGCATAACAATAGATGACAATATCTCTTGGAACTCACACATTGATGGTCTTTGCAGCAAGCTCAACTCTAGTATCTATGCTCTTAAAAGAATAAATAGTACTTGTAACAATGATACTACCAGGACAGCATACTTCTCTCTTTTTGAATCTCATCTGAGGTACGGACTACTTGTGTGGGGCAACTCCTCAGTAAGAAACAGGGAGCGGGTTCTGGTTCTACAAAAGAAAGCAATTCGAATTCTTGCGGGACTGACTCCTCAAGACTCATGCCGTCAGGCATTTGGAGAACTAGCGATCTTGACAGCTGTCTCACTCTACATCTGCGAGACCATCTGCTTCACAATAGCTCAGAAACCTGACCAGCTAGGTGACACACACAGCTATGACACCAGAAACGCCTGTGACTATGCCCTCCCCACACACCACCTGACCCTATTTGAAAAGAAACCTACATACATGGGGAGAAAACTTTTCAATCATCTTCCAGAGGACCTCAAGAGACGCAGAGATGAGAAGTACTTCAAGACAGCACTCAAGGCCTGGCTGCTGCAGAAACCATATTACACCCTAGAAGAATTTTTAAATACCTGATTGTACAATTAAATTATATTGACACAATTCTGTACTCCATGTATACGAATAAAGATTTCTGTATTCTGTACATTTAAGTAATCACGTCTTTTCACCTAACCCAACTATTAATAAGTTAGCAATTTAGCCAGTGTAAAACAGGAACTAGCTCAATCACTGAACTCCGCACTCTTCCTGGAAATCCATCTAACCAGCACTTCATAGAGTTTAATATAATATTTAAAAAAATAAAATTGATGTCTTAGCAAGTTTTTTATTAGTATGCCTAATGTGCATATAATCTGCCTGTCAGAACACTGGCTTGGAAATGATGAAATTAAATTATCATTTCCGGATAATTATTACTGTGCAGCTGCATATTGCAGACAGAACCACATTAGAGGGGACATCCATATTTGTAAATGGTAAATTTCAATCTAGGGAGTGGGACATTAGTGGATTTTGTGATGAATTAAACTTTGAAGCCTCTGTTATTTTTATTGATGATCTTAACATATTGAAAGTATCTTTTTATCATTCTCCAAATGGTGACCCCAATATATTTTTATGCACTCTTGACACATTGCTGTCATGTATTACGCAAAAGACTAATTTTGTGATATTATATTGGAAGGCGATGTTAATATTTGCTTTGATGTTACAAAAAACACTGAAACAGTTAGTAAACTGCTTAATATCTTAAGACAGCATGATTTTTACTATTTAAATAATGCACCAACTAGAGGAAACAATTGTCTAGATAATGTCTTTATAAGAAAACGTTCTCTTAAGACAGCCTCTGTCAGTACGTTCAAATTCCCATTCTCTAATCATGATGGTATCACTGTCAACATTAGGATGAAAAATAGAAAATTTACTGAAAACGATTACAATAATTCTAGAACTGACTATCCCATTAAATTGTTTATCCCTCAATGTGATTTTGAAAATCTGTGTTCAAGGGTGCGGAATACATGTTTGAGTCTCTGTTTACTGTTATCATTAACAATATAAATATTTTCAAAGTATTAAAAAAAAATTAAAACCGAACAATTATCCAAAAAAATTAATAAAATGTGGTATACTGACAATTTAAGGAAAATGAAAGAAAACTATTGTTTCTTAGTGACTTGATAAAGAGCAATCATAATTATAATGAATTAAAATATCAGTATAAAAAGTCCATAAAAGAAACAAAACTAGCATGTAGTGTAAATTATATAGAGCAAAGTAGTAATAAATGCAAATCGGCCTGGCGTATTATAAAAAATAATAATGTTCAAGTTAATAATTTCAAAACCAACATTGATCCTGATACTTTCAATAATTATTTTGTAAATTCTGTAAATGAAGTTAAACGAAACATAAAAGCATCTGTAAATAATGTTCAAAGTCATGAGTTGCTGCCAGGTATTGTGTCTAACCAGTATTTTTCTTGGAAAAGTATAACTCCAGAGAACGTTTTGAAAGCCATTAAAAAAAATGAAAAATTCTGACAACCTTGATTTTTACGATATGTCAAATAACTTATTTAAAAAAATAGCTTTAAGTTTGGTAAATCCTCTTGCAACCTGTATCAACCAATTACTAAAAGAGGGTGTTTCCTAGAAAATTAACGTTTCCAGAATTTGCCCAATATATAAAAAGGGTCCGAAGGATGAGCCTGTCAGCTATCGTCCCATTTCTGTTGTTCCAGTCCTATCAAAACTGAAACGCTGGTCTACGAACAGATTGTTGATTTTTTGGAGAGCAATTATCTTTTAAATGCATCTCAATTTGGTTTTAGAAAGACTAAATCTACTGTTGATGCAATAGATGATTTGATTAGACAAATTAATCAAGTATTTGAAAATAAGGCTTTTGCTCGGGCCACCTTCTGTGACCTGGGCAAAGCCTTTGATTGTGTTAACCACTGTAATCTTATCACAAAGCTAAATTATTATGGGTTTTCAGATCCTACATTAAAATTTTTCAAGTCTTATTTACATGATCAACAACAGATAGTTACCATCAATGGGGTAAGGTCCAAGGACATTACAGTAAAATATGGTGTCCCACAGGGCTCTGTCCTTGGACCACTTCTGTTTTTAATCAGTATAAATCATCTACCTTTTTCAGTGACAGCTAAAACAATACTTTACGCTGATGATACAACTTTTATTAACATTGCAAATAACATTGGAGAACTCTTAAAGGTTTTTCAGATGAAACCTTAATAGGTGCTTCCCAGTGGTTTCGATTTGATGGATTTCTTTTAAATGAAGAAAAGACACAAAATATAATTTTTAGCTTGAAACCTTATTTGGCCCCTCTTGAAAATAGTTTTAGCTCCAATGTAAAATTTTTAGGAATGTATATTAGATAACCAACTAAACTGGAACCAACACACAGAATATTTAAGCAAGAGGCTTTCTAGAGTTATTTACCTGTTAGGTCGCCTTAAGAGTGCTGTTCCTAAAAACTATGTGAGGGACTGCCTATTTTACGTATTTCCAAGCAGTTTTTCGATATGGTTTAATATTTTGGGGCAACTGCTCAGGAACTGAAGACATCTTAATTCTTCAAAAAAAGCTATTAGAGTAATGACTAACTCAACCGCTGGAACATTGTAAGCCACTTTTTATTCTGTTAGAGATTCAAACGGTTATCAATCTATATATATGTATATATTTGATTTAATTAATTATATTATAAAAAATCCAATTTTTTAAAAATTTAACAACGAAATTCATTCATACAATACAAGAACTAAAAACAATGCTGCAATTGGTTATCACCGCCTCAGTAAAACCTTAAATAGTCACATGGTGACATCGCTGGAAATCTATAATTTTTTGGAACCTCTGGTAAATAAGTATCCACATAAAACCTTCACTAAGCTTTTTCATAGTTGGCTTTTGAAACACCCTTTCTATAGTTTAGACGAGTTTTTAGAATTAAAAAACATTATATTTTAAATATATAATACTTTTTATATGTAAATTTTGACAACTGTTTATTTACTGTTTAATTTATAAATCTAGGCCTAGTTTATTTAAAATTAACCATCACTGACTAATTTATGTTACTAAAGCACTGTTTTTTTTTCTTTTTTTAATGTTAGTTTAAGTTTAAATTATTTTGATAAAATTGTTGGATATTATAAGATTAAAGGCCGAGGCGGCAAATCACGAATTTGACGTTATCAACGTATTCTGCTCATCCTACTGAACAAAAAATATATATAGTACTAGGGGGTGCAAATGATAAATAACATGATTTTAGAGGGTATATTTATAAGTAGTTAAGTTTCTAATGTTTTAATGTTCAGTTTGTGTGCTGTGTCTGGATAATCTGTTTACTTGAATATTATCTGCGGCCGGGACTGATAGCTTATCTGTTATCTGAGTTCTCCAGGGCATGAGTCAGTGCTTCACAAGATATCGTGTTCAGTAGGTTGGATTGAGTGAGTGCGTTTCAATTATGAATCAACCATCCACAAGTTCGACCAACCCTAGTGAATTGTGTGTCTCAGAGTGTTTAGTAGGGCACGTAAAGAGTTTACGTTTTAACCGAAACGAAATTATTTCCTTTTTAATTGAACATGGAATTTTTAATAATGAGTGTATTTGTTCGTTGTGCGGTCGCGTGTTGTTTTTAAACCGGGAGACTTTGTTGTTTCGTTGCGATAGGAAAATTAGAAAAAGTAGTAAAAAAAGAAGTTTTAATAAATGTTGCAATTTAAAAAAAAACCACTCTTTTGTTGCTGCTGCTCAGCTATATCCGCCAACACACTAATGGTAAGTGTTCTCTGTTAATATCCATCTATATATTTATATTACAGTTTTTCATGATATATTAAGATTTTTCACTTTACATAATTGCCTTTGCATTACATTTCAATTTATATTTCTGATCAGCCCCTCTAGAATTTGATATTTTACTGATAGGTACTATCTCGAGGGATCTTTTTCTTTCATTTTTTTTCTTCGGTGCTGCCCCGCGCTGATGGCCGGAGGCACTCGTCTCATTTCGGTAACAAGTAATTAATTTGTAGTTCGAAATTAAGAAAAACATTGTTCATTTGGATCAAAATTCTGCTCATTTCAGTATTATTTTTCATTTACGTTTGCAAAGATGGCGACGCATCCGATGACGCCATCAAGAGGTTGAATGTTGTTACATTTTTTATGTTCTAGAACTTCGTTATTTCTCATTTCCACCCCATCAAACCTTATATTTTTTTTGTTCTGTAGGACGATTCCAATAAGTTAATATCGCAAAACTCGTATTTTTCCGCTCCGACCGTTAATATGATAATTACCAAATTGTTTTATTTTGACCATGCCCTAGGCTGCAATATGACATTAACAATGATTGTAAGAATTTGAACGACAAATAAAGATTTATTTATTTATATCAATGAGAAACTTATTAATATATAAACTGACAATCTACTGTATAAAATAAGATTTTAAATATACAAATACCTACAGTTCTATGCATGATGAAAGAATAAATGCTGTGAGATTCTAAGTACTTAAGAGTTATGGATTTTCAATTTATATTTATTTGTTTGTATTCAAGTGTAAATATACAATAAGCAATTCAAAACTATTCTTCAGGATTGTAAATATAATACCTCCACAGTAATACCAAAATCACCTTGACTGTTATTGTGTTAGCGATATAGTGAAAATTGGCAATGTTAAATAACATTCATGAAAGCAGCCGCGGAAGCCTATGAAATAAAACATGTACATCTATTGCTATCTTGAGGCTAAGGAAACAGTGTTATTGTTGAAACGAATGTACGATCCGGCGGAATATCATGAGGATGACTGAAAACATTGTTGGGATGTGTAGAGTATAACAGAGGATAGTGCAAAGAGTAACTAACATAGTTGTAGACCATTGTTTGTTGTTTTTTTTTTAAATTTATACTTCATCAAATGTCAAAATCAATAAATAAGTTAAGCAAAGATAAGATAGCTAGTTATAGACATGATTAGTGATAGTGAATGCTGTTGAATCTTAACTGCAGCACAATAATTCTTTTGTAAACAATTAGTCCCTTGTTCAAACATACTCTTCATAAAGATGCATACTGTCGAAAGTTAAATAAATAAAATATTCAGTTTTAAGATTACTCCCATGTAAAATAAAGAGAATTATTGTACTTTTTACAACTCCACCTCCGCTGAAGCACTACTAACACCATTTGTAAACAAAATTTACAAGTGTATCAAATTAAATCTTAAACCTTTTTCATAAATAAAGATATTAGTTGATTTCATTGAAGGAGGAGCTCTTCTTATTGGAAAACAGTATTTGTGTGAAAAATAAAATTATTGGATAATTTTGACTTTTCTTTTATCAAAATAATAGAAAAAATTGATATGATAAATGATATGAGTATAAATCGTTTAAATTTTAACATTGTTTTTACAGGAAAGAGTCAAGGTCCTTTAACGACTGCCGTCTCTTAAGGTGACACAATATGCCTTATGTAAACCATGATACAATTAGTACTTTTTACGTACTTACATAACTTCTTTAAACATAATCTAGTATTACTGAACCTTTCACAGCTTTTCTTACACACCTTTACTAACAATAAGAAATGAATTTGCAAAATTAAAAAAAGGTCAAGAATGTCTTAGTTTACCAGCTGAAATTGAAAAAGTGTTAATTAGAAAATGTTAAAAAATTGTTGGAAGAGTTATGTGTTGCTTTGGCTGTTTCAAAATGTTGTACAAATATTGTATAACAAAATTTTTAAATAAAAAGTAATAAATATACAAACCACTTTTTTGTAGGAGGTACTGAAATTGGTAATCATAAGACATTTCATATAAATCTAGTGAAAACTTTTGTTAATAGTGGTACTAATGTAAATAAAACCACAGTATTCTGGAAATCTTGATTTACTAAAAATAAAGTTTACTCTTACAATAATCTGCTAAGAGAGTCCTGCACGTACTTTGGATCCGCATCATTCACTTCTTCATCTTCTAATCTACTTTTCACAGTTATGCTTGCCTTTCTTTTTTTCAGCTCCTCAAAGGCTTTTTCTGCATCATTTACCTGCTTTTCACCTTGCTTTCTTAGGTCCAACCTACAGTTGGCTCCCACTTTATAAACCTCCTCTTAATTACACAGCACAGCATCTAATAAACCAAATTCTATTGACAGTCCATTTACAATGTTACTTTTGGAAGCCTGAACCAAATCAGTTGGTTGTATGCTTTATTGCAATTTTGCGCTATGCCATGCAAACAATTGAGTGGGCAGTTATACACAGTCCTTAATACACAGGTTAATAACGGCCATTATAAGTGGTGGAAAAGAATTATTATTATATTCAGGACATGGAAGTCCTTGTGCTGCTGTTCTGATGTTATTTTTACACCATAAATCGCCGATAGGGCCCATGCCATACTGTGGCTCAGCGTCAGTCGATGCCTTATAATAGGACATGGCCCAAACTACCTCCTTTGTATCAGCAATAGTTTTGGCTAAGTGGGCTCTTACTATATTATCATAATACTTTTGTAGTTTATCAAGTGTCATCAGTCAACTTGTTACATCCACCCTGGGCTTACCATCAGACAGCGTTTAATTTTTGTAAGTTTGTCGCAAATGCCTAAAACGTGTACCTAAAAACTTTTGCACATGCCCAACACATTCAATCTTGGTAATAGGAACAAGATCACCATATAGTTTGTGATGAACAAGCCTTGCAATCTCAATCTCCCAGAAATTGGGTGGATCTTACATGTTGTATGTTGACCACCGCTTTACCACCTCAAACTTTCCTAAGAAATATTCATGTTTTTTTCATTCCTACAAGTTGGACAGTACTTACTAAGATACAGAGCAAACAAAATTTTGCCATTTTATACACTAGTAACTGATATAACCCCATGTTTGGAAGTATGGTTTCTCTTCTGCCACATTCCGTCGATAGCAACATGAGTACCACTATTACCATCTGTTAGCATTAAGTGTAACTGTTGTCATAAAGTAATTATTGGCTTTAAGTACACTGTTGCATTTACAAAATGACTTGTTGATGGCGGCATGATCATGACAGAATAAAATGTTTCAGCTACTGTACTGCTTGGCCTCTATCGGTTCTACTAAAACAATAAACAAACCACTTTCATAATCAATTTGTTTGTGATTTTTGGTGACATTAATCCCATTCACAACACGATTCAACTAAATTATTATAGACAATGTCTTTACGCTTAGTTGTATTTTTAACTAAGTTGGGTAGGGTACGATAAGCGGACCCGGTTTTTTATATCGAAATTGGCAAACGATATTACTTGATCACAACCATCTATATAATCAATCGATACTGATTAATTATTTTGAACAAAAAAACCTATATCAACAGCTGTAAACACTTTCAAATAATACATGTACGGTAATATCTCAATTTTACATATAAATAACATTTATTATTAAAATGGCAGTCAATTTAAAACTATAGAAAAGTACACAACATTGCTTTGAAAGATGATAAGACATGTTTTAGTGGTTTCAACATTTTGGACTCATTTTGGTACTGAAAAACCCATTATGTGAAATTTGTGGGAAAGAAACAACTGTAACTGTGAGAGGAGCAATAATATGGTCAAGTTTTTATAATTTTGGTTATAATAATTTGTTTGATCACTATAAATATTAAACTCATATTTAAATTTAAGACATATGATCGTTATTGAGGACTTTTATATCGATTTTATACTTTTATATTGATTGATAGTTTAAGATTTGAGATGCGAATATTATGTATTGAATATTATATTTTTCAATATAAAAAACAGGGTCCACTTATCGTACCCTACCCCCAATCTGTCCCTATCTACTGTCTGTTATTAGGTCAGTAATAAATAAAATAAAATTGAAGTTAAAATCACATGATGCGATCTTGAATTTGGGCACCATCTCGATGGATGAATTTCTATTTTCTTTGTTCTTGGATTCGGCACCACCACATACTTCTGGAGAAAAAAAGAAAACCATCCCACAAGATAGTTAAGATCAGATCTTGTGACCCCTCTTAAATGTTAATTTTAACGTTGGTTCTACAAATAGCATTTTTATGATAAGTCTAAAATAATATTACCTTAAAAATGTCCTGTTTTAGATGGGGACGCTTTGATAAGCTGTCTACATTCTATTCAACTGTTTTTAATAAACTGAAGGATGTGATATTAAAATTGATTTATCTTAACATATGACTTAAACTGATTAATGATAAGAAATAAGAAAAAACAAAAAGAAGTAACTATTTGTGAGGAATTTGTAAATGGTGATGAATATGAGGAAACTGTATGAGATAGTTCTTGGGGGTAGGGTACGATAAGCGGACCCGGTTTTTTATATCGAAATTGGCAAACGATATTACTTGATCATAACCATCGAAATAATCAATCGATACTGATTAATTATTTTGAATTATTAACTTAAATAGTCTATATCAACAGCTGTAAACATTAAAATAATACACGTAGGGTAATATTTCAATTTTACATAAATAATTTTAATTATTAAAAATGGCAGTCTATTTTAGAAAACTACACGACATTGCTTTGAAAGATGATAAAACATAAATAAAATATATTGTTTTTGTGGCTTTAACATGTTGGACTCGTACCGAAAACCCCTTTCCATTGTGTGAAATTTGTGGGAAAGAAACAACTGTAACTGTGAGAGAAGCAAATATGGTAGACTTCAGTTTTCCTAATTTTTGTTATAATAACTTGTTTGATCACTGTAAATATTACATTCATATTTTAATATAAAACATATGATTTTTATTGAGGACTATAGATACCTTTATATCAATTGATAGTCTAGGATTTGAGATGCGAATATTAGGTATCGACCGACGAATACATTCTTCGATATAAAATACCGAGTCCGCTTATCGTACCCTACCCAGTTCTTGGCAAAATCTCAAAAAAATTTGGGGAGTGGAATATGGGTAGCCTTGTCTGGCAGACAATCTTTGTGATATTATTTTGTACTGCAGCAAAGTGCACCTATCTGGGGAGAATCCTTCTCTCTATTTCACAAAAGCGGTTACTCTCTGCTATTCACACAATCTATAAATACTGTAACGTTTCTCTCAAATGTAGGATTAGACAAAAGTTGGTTTTGCTGCATGTCAATGTCATTGTTATACTTATTTAATTAAGAAATTTAATGTATTACATTACATTAAGGTAAACTAGCCTTTCTGCAATCTGTGGAAACAATATATATGTTTTCTACGAAAATTCTTTAGTTAAATTTCTTTACATACATACCTAAAACTAACTCTATAACCTCACAAACAAGTAACAATTGTCAACACTCAACAAGTGTTGTGGGCGGTATAATATAACGTATTAGTGTCAGTAACAACGTTATTCGTTGGTAACATAATACCAGGATAACGTGTTACCAGTAACGTTCTGTTATTTCAGTAACATCTGGACTGAATGATTTGTTGCGAGTGTGATTGGCCGGCTGATACTCATAGACTGCAGATTGACATTAAACCAACGAACTATAATTCGCTCTGCTGATTACGCCACGCCAACTTGCCATTGAAGATATTTCTTATCTTATCTCCCTGTTTCTCTCTTTATTTTCCTAATCCTATCGAATAATATATTTTCACCATAGTTGAGTTTATGATTAAAAACGTTGCGACATTCCGTTAATGGAGTATATGTAATATAGATCTGAAGCATCAAATGTAAGTTCTTGTATAATGCGATGTTTAAGTAAAATATATATTTTGTTTTCAATACTGTTAATTGTATGGTAAAACTCTAATAAATGTTCAGCGTAGGTTTCTTTGTTTGGAATATTTTCTCTAAAACTTATTTAGAAATAATTGAGACATCGTGTTTATTTATTTCCTCGTTGTTTATCTGTGTATTTTGGAACCTCCATGATGTTTAATTTTGACGACCCATCATCAGAACGTGGTTTAATACACCCGCCGTTGTATTGAAAAAACTATATATAATAACAATATATATATGTATATCAATATATATATATATATTGATAATAGCTTTTATATATATATATATATATATATATATATATATAGTTACGGCACACAGTTTCTTATAACTTGTTTTAGGAATACATTTCAGGTTGAAACAGCTTACCTGTAATGTAGCTACGAATAAAAATTCAAACTCAAACCTCTTTATGAGAATAATGTTTAGTAACCTGAAACATGAATTCGTCTAAAAACGTTGTTAGAAACATTGCAATCGATCAACACTAAATCTTATTGTTCACTTATTCAGAATGTAATGATACCAAGAGTAGGCCACAAGAGAGTAATCTTATCGCGCAAGCTGTCAATGTGAAGTACAACTTAAGTGACCTTGAAACATTGGTAAAAAAAAAAAACTGATTATGCCATGCTTACATATACCGCCTTCTCAAAGAATGTCACTTTATGTTTAATGCAATGCACCCTCGAACAACCTTTATGTCAAGACAGCAAAAAAGGTTTATTTTATTTCAAGAAACAACAAATTTAATGAAATGCCGTTTTCAAATGTTGGCGTCTTTTAGTATCCTTCTGTGTGTAGTCCTGAAAGTTATGTATTATGACTAGGTCAGTTATGTATATTTCAAGCTATTACCAAAGTATTTGCTATCACCTTTTAAAAGAAAAGTAAATACAGTTAGTCAGCAGTTTATACATTATAAAGAACTAACTGTACACCTGTTGTCAACGTAATGAAGTTAATATGAGTCTGTCTCAGTTTTATACACTTTTTAATAAATTGTTACAATGCTTCATGTGACTTAGAGGATTAATAGTACCAATAGGAGAGAGCTTCTATGCCTAACTGACTATTTGTTTTCACTAATGAACGAAACAACGTTTGTATAAATTATATTGTAGTCAAATTTTCTTATTTTAGAACATCAGGAAATAGGATGAAAATATAGTTTGTTAGAGGTTCCAACTCTATTTCAACTCCTATGAGCGGTTGATCTACAAGAAAAGTATTTTGTCTGCTGAGAGCATATAACTACGTCTCATCATTATAGACCATCAGCAAGTTGAAACACAAAAATATGGTTTCTCTAGTTGCAATCCTTAATGAACGTAGGCTATATTGATTTTTATCTTTATGCTTGTTTTAAGTCGTGAGGGATATGTATGTCAAATTTAATTTATTTTAGATACTTGTAAGTAATAAAAACAAAAATATAGTTCTAGAGGTTGACTTCTATTCAACCCCTTTGTGTGGTTGATCTTCATAAAACATGTTTCATTTATCTGTTGAGAGTAAAAGAAGTGTCTCTGCCGTTTCATATTTCTAGGACAAAACAAAATAAAGTTGGTCTTGGGATTTTGCAACCTCTATGGATAACGCTTTTTCTTTTCTATTTGTCACGGGGCATATGTGACCACTTTCAACTTCCTGGAATATTGGGAAGTTGGAACATTAATGCGTGAGGGTTTTGTCCATTTGTTTTTGTGTGGTAAAGGACCACTGACCTCTTACAGTTCAACGTCCAAGCACTATCTGCAATAAAGAAAAATCCACCAAACACTCGCAATCTGTTCTTGAAATAGTGAATCCATGGTGATTTCGCAGAATTTGTAACAGTAACATATCCTAATCTGGAAGTAACTGTATTAAATCTTCTACAAATGCACCTTGTTATTATTGTCACAATGCTTTCTCCAACCGGTAGGTATGCAAGAGTTGGTAAAATTCTTATCCGTGTCCTTAACAACCAACGTAGATGTCATGAAGCTGTAAAAACAAAGACAAGCCCACAAATATTAATGCAAAAGACGGATTGTGTAAAACACAATCAAAACAATGCTTCATGTCATCGCGAGTTCTGAATGGAAGAAACGCCAGCTTATTTAAACTGTAAATTTATATATATATATATATATATATATATATATATATATATATATATATATATATATATATATATATATAAAGGGGTGGTCTCCATGTCATAACTTTTGATTAGCAAAAACCTTCTCTCTGGTTTTTCAGACCTTACTGTATACTTAACATCCTTACTAGCATTGAATCCTATATTTATTAGTAACTGAACACTAATCAACTTATTTCCTTTGCGAAGGTCCCATAATTATGTCAATTATTCAGCTATCTTAAGACAGATGAGCCATATGATTATCTTATATAACAGTCATGTTGAACAACACGGGAACCTTTCTAATAATTTTTTATTACTGTATTTTATGTGTAACCACTTGTGATTCATTTAAACAAGTTTTTGTTCTGCATTGTCATTTTAAACTTAACCATGTACCAATAGAGGACGTAGATTTTGCCTTTTATATATAGAGATTATCACTAAGCAAAAATTTAAACTATACGCCCAATGCAACTTCTAGATTACTTTTAAAAAAGTGTTCAGTAATGTTCCGAGGCTTAATTGACACACAGCTATTGACACAAACCCAGTTCAGAGATTCCAATTTTCATTTTTCTCACTCCACCCTAGAGAGCGCATGCTGCTCGCCACTGGGGTAATTCATTGACAATCGCCCCCATATTTGTTTATGCTGTGCTCATCATGCAGTGACAATTCATATCCGTTCTGCCACTTTTCTGTGTTCAATCTAGCACTGTGTTATATCTTTACAAACCTATTTTAGGAAAAAGTAGAGAGGTCAGGTAGTTGTAAGGAAAAGAACAAATAAAACCGGTTTCAAATTTCATTTACTCGACTAATATGTGGAAAAAAGCTTAAAAATTACAAAAAATGTTGTTTGGAACAAAATGTAATCAATTATTAGTTGAAAGAATCAGTCGCTTTATAGTGTCTGTCATCAGAGGGGGAATAAACATGGCCTTCGCTGGCGAGGAATTCCAGAATTTTTCTGAAACAAACATTTTACAATTTAATAGCAAGATCAATGAAGTAACTGCGCAACAAAACAGATTTCCAGAACAATTAGGTAAATTAAAAATATATATCACACCAATTATCTAAATTAATAATGGATCTTCTTCGCTTTTTCTTGCTATTGGCTATTGTACCACTTTAGTCTCAACAGAGCTGTCTTTCTATTTTGTATCTTTCCACACATACATTTTAACTTTATTACATATTAATTCTAAAATAGAAAGCCAAACTTCAAAAAATAGTTTTAAAACACATTAAAATGTAAACAAATGCATGTTCTAAAATGCTTTTTATCAAACATGAAATTATTGATAGCCAATCTTAAATAAGTTAATCACTTAATAATATAGGCCACCAAACTTTGGGATATTTTAAAATACTAAAAAAGAAGAGGTTAAAAAAATAAAAATTTAGTAGATATCTTTTACCTAATATAACAAAAATATTATTACTGTAGTAATCATTCTTTTTATCAGTCTACATAATGGAATTAAACAAGTAAAAATTTGAAAACATTTGCTAAAAACTTACTTAAAAAATTGTATTTTTAGTAAGGTGAGAACTTAATAACAACTTGCTTAAATTTTGTCCATCACTTTTCTAGAGCGGAGATTTTTTTGTGCTGTATTACAATACAAACGTGCACTTTCAAATCACTAATCTATAATTATTTTTAGCAGAGATATAATGATATTATTGTGGTCAAAAAAATTAAAACATCAGCTGGAAAAATTCACAGGCACTGATCAAGACGAAGAGAATACTAAAAAAAACGTAACTATGAACTATTGATAGCTGAAGTTAAAAAACGATCAGAGACAAACCACACACCACTGTTGTTAGACAAACTGTTATATAAAATGGAAAAAAACCGTACCGATTATAACATTGGAAATACATGATGATGACAGATCGCCATGTATACGATCTGGCTCCATTTTATGGCCATAATTTTAGTGACGGCAGATCAACAACATAGGACTCAAAGGATTAATTTTACAACCATCTCTTGTTTGTACATAACATCTGTTTTCAACAATACTCAACTTATGAATTATGAACCAATTTGAATCCAAAATTTTACGTTGAGTTGGCTCTAAAATTTATCCAAAAAAACGCAACAATAACAAACCAAATCGACATATCACGTTTGAGAAGATAACCTAAATTCAAAAGGGAGTAGACAACCGGCTATTAACTGAGTGAAATTCAAAATGCTGTTTGCATTGAACCAACCCCTCCCACCATACCTACGTTAACTGTAATCTTGTTCTTAATAATACAATGTTGTGTTCTAACCTGACACAAGTATACTTACTCGACTTCTTTCGTAGGCATTTTCACTGTCAAAGAGCTGACGATTGTTTCTACGCTTGCTCCCAGTTCAGATTGACAGTTTTGCTGCAAAATAATAATAAGTAATTATTACAATGAAAGTATTGATGACACCAATTTTCGTTATTGACAGCTAAGTAAATAAATGATCAACCAAAGGGGCCGAACAAAACAAAGTCATATTTCAACAGGTAATACATATCTCCATCCATTTCTGCGTGGAAATTGGCTGCACATTTTTTTTGGCTAAAACTACAAGTTGCACTCCTTCAACAAAGCTACTCTGTCTTCCTGCATGTACAATGACAAACTAGGAACCTTGTTGAGTTGGGCTTTTCAAAGCTGTCATGAGTCCAGCTAAGAAAGCATCTTTCAGTGTTTTGATAGTTTAATTTTACAATATTATTGTTTTTTTCCTAAATTGTCACATCGATCTGAAGTAAGAATGACGCCAAATATTATCATGTATTCATCTCTTTCTAACAATAAAGACTGTATTGACTTGTTCAAAGCAAAATCCATTTTCCTTCGTCCGCGACGTAATTATTTTAAACTCGGGAAGATTTATACTAATTTACTTTTTATAAATAATTATAATTATAAACACTTTTACATGCCTCTATTTTTATCCCATTCTTTAGAAGAGTGAAGAAACTAAGGCATACATTTTGTTATGTAGTGTGCTTTATTATTTCTTATTTGAAGTATATAATTAAAGTTCTTAAAGAATTTTTTAAATTTGTTTTTGATTTTGGAGATTCAGAAAAAAATTAAATCCTTTTACTTAATTGTTAATATCCACGCACACTTTACATGAAAAACGTTTAGTCATCACTGTAATATTTAATATCTCCCATAATTCTAAAATTAAAAAATAACCTCGTAAATATGTTTAGTTTTAATATTGTTCTTATAGGATAACAGTATTATATATGAAGTGATTTTTTTTTTAAAGAAATACTAAATTTGTGTCATAAACACTAGAATCAGTAGATAATTCCCCCTATTACTTTAAGGATGACAAAAAAATAGCTCATTTCTTTGTAGAGAAATAATGATAATGAAAAGTGTTCATCACAACATGGTATTCCTCATTGAGACAAAAAGTTTTGTTTTGATACAAATAAAGGTATTTACATGCCGAATGCTAGGAACATTAAATTTAATCTTTGAATTTAATTGAATTTTAATTCATTGATCGGTGTAATTACTTGCCATGATTGTGGACACTTATACTGACGTAATACAAATAATATACAGTACCAAGAATGATGTGAATTTTAACTATTCAACAACTAATTTTGTTTTGCACTCCGCAGGCCAACTGTATAGACTCGACTGCTCAGCCAGAAGCTGTATTTGCCGGTGAAGTCAAAAAACTGCAAGCAGAGAAACTCAAGCCTCAGGAACAGTTAATGTTGGAACCGTATGAGAGGGACCACGCAGTTGTTGTTGGTGTTTACAGGGCGCAACCGAAGCAATAGCAGAGTTTTGGGACCACCAATATAAAAATTATTTTTGTTTGTGCCACATTTAAAAAGATAAAATAATTGTGGTTGTATATGTTATAAAAACATTTTTTAATATTATTGGACATTTCTTTCTCCTGATTTGGCTCTTACAAGTCTATTGTTCCCTCTTCTTACAATTTATTAGATGAGATAAGATAACAATGTTCAGACATCTAAAGCACTATGCAGATGATAACTGTTATATATGTACTAATACAAAAATAATAATTAGTGTTTCTTAGTTATGTTATCCTCTATTTAAATAGATGTGAGTTTATTTATTATCTGTGATATTTTTTACCGTGAATAGGGATGGCTTGAAGTTTAATTATCAAAATTTTAAAATTTATATGTAATTTAAATACGGACTATTACATATTTTACATAATCTATCAAATAAAGAGTTAGGGGAATATGACTTTTAGTCATGTTACATATTAACTGTTATCATATGAAACTCACAATGTTTCCAGAATGTGTCATTCTCTTTTTGCTTATAATATAATACTGGGCTGTTTTTTTTTTCAATCTCAATGTGTTATGTAAATGAAACTAATTAACATAATGATCATTTTAAAATGTAAGACATTTGTCATACTGGGGTACATGTTTTCCAAATAACCTCTTCATAAAACGTTGCCACCAGTTACTTCAGAGATGGTGCCTACAGCACTTAAAGAGCAAGTTATCTGATCGAAAGCTCTGCCCTCCTTCCCACTTCTTTATTTAATTCAGGGAACAAATAAAGTTGCTTGGCTTGATGAGGTTATGGGCTGGATGGTCTAAAATGTCTCATTGCAATCCCCCAGAATCCATTTTCTCAAAGCAGCACTGTGAAGATGGGCATTGTCATGAACAAGGACAGTTCTAGAAGCTTTCAAAATTTATTGTGGCCTCTGGCTTTAAGAATACCACAATAACACCTTTCTGGTCCCATAACACAATTACCATAATTCTCTCTTTTTAAATGTTTTCTTTAGAGAATTGGAATGCATCTATTGTGACTATATTGTTAAGTTTCTTAAGTATAAAGAACACAGGTCTCATTGCTTGTCACAATTTGGTCACAGAACTTTTTCTATTCCTTCATAACAGTTAAAAACAATAATGCTGCTTTCACTGATCGAGCTTTGTGGTCTTTGGGCGTCATCATTGGAACTAATTGAGCAGAAATTTACCCTATAAAATTTTTTCAGTATAATAACGTAGAAGGCTGATCTTGGAATTTCAAGAAAGTATCAAACAATTCACAAATAGTAAATCTTTAATTGCTTTTTAACTGGTTCATCAATTTGTTTAATAAGCCTCCTTTTGCAATAAGAATTAAGTCCTTGTCCTCCTTCGTCATGAACATTATGTCGTTTATCTTTAAATTTTTCACCACCCATGCATTATACCGCCATTCATAAAGTTTTCACCATATACTCATGAATTTCTACTGCGATTAATCCTTCAGCGTGTAAAAATCTCATACCAATTCACACTTTGCAGAAGAATCAATTGTTTGAGATTCATTTACACAACTGTCATTTATGTCACCCATCTATTTGTATTGTTATGATGGCATAGAATAAGTTTTATATTTTGCATCGTTATGTTCAGTGAAAACCGTAGCTATATTTTCATTTAGAAATATAATTTTACTTCCACAGGAATTTATGTTAGCAGCACTAATATTTTACAAAGGCTGAACTGCCATGTATATAAAGAAGTAACTGCAACATTTGCATTTATAACCGTTTTAGTAATTTACGTATATTTTGGAATATATGAGTGCTTGAAACTGACTTTATCCTCAAGGAGAATTCTTTTTCAAATTTTGGTTTTTGGAAACAAGACTTGCATAACAGATAATTCCAATTTTTATATACAGGTTATTCATTGTAATTGACTGAAAAAAATATATACAGAGTGTTTTGGGTGCAGTATAATAAGAGTCCAACCCTTGAATGATGATATTCATAAGTAAATAATCCTCATTAATACTACTTGAACCAAATTATGTTGTAGGTATTTCGAATAACAGTATAAAAGGTATGTTATAGACAATAAAAACTATGCTATGCATATTTATAAAATATAGCAAACAAAACTGTAGCATACTTACTTTTTTTGAAGGATAAACGTGTCTGAAACATTACACAGTCATGTAAAAGATTGAACATAACCATTGTACCCCGTCGCTATTACAGATGGGCAGTATTAGTGCCAGTAACAGGTTATACAGATCACCACCAAAGATATGGTCACTTAGTAAACTAATTAGAAAAGCTAATTAGGAACACCATCAGACTGGCAGCACTTGAAACCACCATTTCTTACTCAAACACCAATACAGCACCAAACGTTCACACATAATCATAGAATAATATTTGTTGGTTAAAAAAAGATTTCCATTTGATGAATCTTATTTTTTCTGATTTATCTGTGTAGTACACCAGGCACATTCTAAACCAGCATTTTTCGGTTGAATTTTTCATTTTACCTAATTTGTGATAAAACCTGTTTCAATGTTAAACTAGCTCAATATATACAAACACTCAGGAACTAATTAATTTGCTATAAGTATAATTATCTGAGTGTTAGTGGAGCCTATAACTCAAGAGGCTAGACAATTTCATTTCTGTCTTGCGTCTCTATCCACCTGATATCTCGAGAGAGTACTATAGCCTTGAAATTTTGTATAAAGCTTAATTTGTATAATATAAGTAACAGTTCGGTCACAAAGCTTTCCATTCAACGGTGATGGGCCTGTGCGTTAGCAAATAATGTTTTTATTGGTAATGTGGTAACCATTGTGGCCCAGGAAAGCAGAATTAGTACATTTTGTAGCAGAGCACAAATCATATGCAATTGTAATATTTGATAATAGTAACACATGTAGCCTTAAGGACATATGCCATCGTTATAAGTTACAAACTTTATAACACTACATTTCAAGGATTAAACTCCGCATTCTTCATCAGGTGGAAAATCCTTAATAAATAAATATGTACTTAATTTAATACCTACAACATGGGGAAGTGGGCTGCTATTTAAAGAAAATGGAGTTGTACCTGGCAACTACTTGTTCTCTATATTTATGGCCAATCTTAAATCTAGAATCTTAAATCTTGGCCAAATGAGTGAACATGTCTTACTTAATTAAAAATTATAATTTGGTTTATTCTGTAGTCTTATGTACTGAAAGACAGTAAAAGTAACACAGAAGTTATAATTTAGGAATACTGATCAGACAACATCAAGTATGATTATATTATATAATCTTAATACTATGAACCAACACGCACTATGAAGGCAAAATATTCTCGTACACTGAACTGTACCATTAACATATAATAACAATAACACTGTGCATTAATAGTTTTTTTAAACATTACCAAAAATTTTCATATATAAAATAATTTTCATGGAATGATGGTACAACAATTAATTTTGTATTTGATTTGTTAATTTTACTGTGTTTGTCATATTTTAAACATCCTAACCATGTCACTTTTTCTGACATTGGGTTATCTCCCATTACCCATACTTGTTCATTCCTGGGACGATCTAATGTGTAAAAAAACTTGCCGAATAAAATTTCTCCAAAATCATATATTGTAGGAACTTCTGTATTGTTGGTCACCGTTATATTTTTAAGTTCTAAAGTATTTGTATTGAAAATCTTGTAAAACATTTGTTGTTCAGAGAACAAAATGTGATTGTTGACAGCAAGGACATCACAGTTGGTTGTAGTTGATATTGTATGTACAAGCTGTGACGTCAGGTAGTTATATATGAAGAGTGGACCATTGACAGTAACAGCAAGAAATCTGCCTTGTAACACACATTTCATATCACGTATAAAATAGTTAGGCTTATCATGTGTTTCGTGGAAAGGGAGGAAATCCAAATGTTTCAAACTGTAGATGTAAAAGTGAAACGTGTTTTTAGAATTGAAAATATTCCTGACAATCACTACGATGTCTAAAGATGGTTTGTCAGATTTAACAATGGCCCATATCTTGTTATACGGTGCCGATGTAATCTTACACTCAACTGTCCTTAACTTTTTTCCTTCCTGAACATTCCAAATGTGTAAGATGTTAGGGTCCTCTGAGGTGTAACCAATGAAAATGCTGCCTAAAACAATTGGAGCATCATAAATAAAAGAATATTTTGATCTAACGGACATAAGACTAACCGCTTCACTAGATGAAACACTTTCAGTTCCGTCAAGAAAGAAAATGTGTTTTAATTCCCAACTTTCGTCTAAAATAGATTTAAAACAGTAAACTTGTACAGATAATCCTTGGACAATCAACATCATGTTGGGGTTGATCATTTGTACGAACATGTACCCTTCTGATTCAAATAGTAAATTCATTGGGTCTCTTACATAAACTGGAGAACCTCTAACGTTCCACAACATAACTTTTTTTTTCATTTGACACGAGTGCATAATCGTCAGAGACAAAGAGGTAGAACGAGTCTCGAAAGTTCTCTGTGATATGTACTTCCTCCTTGATGGATCTACCATGCCTCCAGTTGTTCTGCAGGTGGGTCTCTCGCATGTAAGACATCCGCCAGCAACAGATAGGATTCAGCGTGCTGTCCTCCGATTCCGGAGACTCAAACCTCGGCTCCACTCTACACTCCGCAGTCTCCAGGTACTTTGCCGTGTCCTTGTTACAGTGTGGCTTCCACAATCTATCCTGGTTGAAGGCATCCCTCCAGTCTATACTGACGGCACAACATGCTGCCAGGTCGAAGGGTGTCAGGTGTCCTGCAACTACCTCCAATGCTTCCAGTGGGAGTGAGTCCATCGTGTATCCTGGAATGTATAAATTGTAGTCTATACATTATTTTATCCACATATGTATTACATGAATTGTATATCAATGAGAAACTTATTAATATATAGACTGAAAATCTAGTGCATAAAATAGATTTTAAATACAGTATACAAATACCTACATTTCTATGCATGATGAAAGAATAATTGCTGCGAGATTTGAAGAACTTAAGAGTTATGCATTTTTAGTTTATGTTTCGCTAAGTGTAAATATACCATACGTAATGAAAAACTATTCTTCAGGATTGTAAAAATAATACCTCCACAGTAATACCAAAATCGCCTCAAGACTGTTATTGTGTTAGCGATATAGTGAAAATTGGCAATGTTAAATAACATTCATGAAAGCAGCCGCGGAAGCCTATGAAATAAAACATGTACTTCTATTGCTATCTTGAGGCTAAGGAAACAGTGTTATTGTTGAAACGAATATACAAGCCGGGGGAATATCATGAGGATGACTGAAAAGATTGTTGGGATGTGTAGAGTATAACAGAGGATAGTGCAAAGAGTAACTAACATAGTTGTAGACCATTGTTTGTTGTTTTTTTTTTTAATTTATACTTCATCAAATGTCAAAATAAATAAATAAGTTAAGCAAAGATAAGATAGCTAGTTATAGACATGATTAGTGATAGTGAATACTGTTGAATCTTAACTGTAGCACAATAATTCTTTTGTAAACAATTAGTCCCTTGTTCAAACATACTCTTCATAAAGATGCATACTGTCGAAAGTTAAATAAATAAAATATTCAGTTTTAAGATTACTCCCACGTAAAATAAGGAGAATTATTGTACCTTTTACAACTCCACCTCCGCTGAAGCACTTCTAACACCATTTGTAAAAAAATTCACAAGTGTATCAAATTAAATCTTTAAACTTTTTCATAAATAAAGATATTAGTTGATTTCATTGAAGGGGAGCACTTATTGGAAAACACTATTCGTGTGACACTAATAAAATTATTGGATAATTTTGACTTTTCTTTTATCACAATAGGTAGTAGAAAAAAATTTTAATGATAAATAATATATGATAATGAGTATAAATCGTTTAAATTTTAACATTGTTTTTACGGGGAAGTGGTCAAGTGCCGTCTTTTAAGGTGACACAGTACGCCTTATATAAACCATGATAAAATTAGGTCTAGTACTTTTTACGTACTTATACATAACTTCTTTAATCATAATCCAGTATTACTGAACTTTCACAGCTATTCTTAAACACTTGTACTAACATTAAAAAATAAATTTGCAAAATTAAAAAAATAAAAGTCAAGAATGTCTTATTTTACCCACTGAATTTGTAAAAGTTATCATTATAAAATGCTAAGAAATTGTTGGAAGTGTTATGTGTTGCTTTGGCTGTTACTAAGTTTTGTACAAATATTGTATAACAAAATATTTAGGTAAAACAAAATTAATACAAACCACTTTGTTATTGTTGGGGGTACTGAAATTGGCAGCCATAAAAAATTTCAATCAAAACTGATGAAAACAAAATGGTCCTAATGTAAATAAAATCACAGTATTCGGGAAATCCTGATTTAGTAAAAATAAAGTAAAAAATACTCTTACAATAATCTGCTAAGAGAGTCCTGCGCTTACTATGGATCCGCATCATTCCTTCTTCATCTTCTAATCTCCTTTTCACAGTAACGCTTGCTTTTCTTTTCTTTTTTTCAGCTAATCAGAGGCGTTTTCTGCATCGCGTACCTGCTTTTCACCTTGTTTTCTTAGGTCCAACCTACAGTTGGCTCCCACTTTATAAACCTCCTCTTATTACACAGCACAGCATCTAATAAACCAAATTCTATTGACAACCCATTTACAAATGTTACTTTTGGAAGCCTGAACCAAATCAGTTGGTTGTATGCTTTATTGCAATTTTGCGCCATGCCATGCAAACAATTAAGTAGGCAGTTATACACAGTCCTTAATACACAGGAACGGCCATTATAAGTGGTGTAAAAGAATTATTATATTCAGGACATGGAAGTCATTGTGCTGCTGTTCTGAGGTTATTTTTACACCATAAATCACCAATGGGGCCCATGCCATACTGTGGCTCAGCATCAGTAGATGCCTTCTAGTAGGACATTGCCCAAACCGCCACTTTTGTATCAGCAATAGTTTTGGCTGAGAAGGCTCTTACTATATTATCATAGTACTTTTGCAGTTTTTCAAGTGTCATCAGTCAACCTGTTACATCCACCCTGGGCTTGCCATCAGACAGCTTTAGATTTTTGTAAGTTTGTCGCAAACGCCTAAAACGTGTACCTAAACACTTTTGCACATACCCAACACATTCAAGCTTGGAAATAGGCACAAGATCACCATATAGTTTGTGATAAACAACAAGCCTTGCAATCTCAATCTCCCAGAAATTGGGTGGATCTTACATGTTCAGTATGTTGACCACCGCTTTACCACCTCATACTTTGCTAAGAAATGTTCATGGTTTTTTTTCATTCCTACAAGCTGGACAGTACTTACTAAGATACTGAGCATACAAAATTTTGCCACTTTATACACTAGTCACTGATATAACCTTGTGTTTGGATGTATGGTTTCTCTTCTGCCACGTTCCGTCGACAGCAACACAAGTACCGTACCACTATTACCATCATAAATAAACTGATAGCATTAAGTGTAACTGCTGTCATAAAGTAATTATTGGCTTTTTCTACACTGTTCAAAAGTAGTACATTGTTGTATTTAAAAAATAGCTTGTTGACGGCGGCATGATCATAACAGAATAAAATGTTTCAGCTGCCGCTTGGCCTCTGTCGGTTCTACTAAAACAATAAACAACTTTCATAGTCAATGTGTTTGTGATTTTTTGTGACATTCATTACATTCACTACACGATTCAACTAAATTGTAGACAATGTCTTTACGCTTAGTTGTATTTTTAACTAAGTTGGGTAGGGTACGATAAGCGGACCCGGTTTTTTTATATTGAAATTGGCAAACGGTATTACTTAATCATAACCATCAATATAATCAATCGATACTGCTTAATTATTTTGAACTATTAACTTAAATAGCCAATATCTACAGCTGTAAAATATTAAAACCTAAATAACTTGAAAACCAACCATTTTTTAATGGCCGCAATTTTGAAAATAAACATAAGATAAAAAAAAAAATTTTTTTACAACTTAAGTTTTTGTTTATAATATTTATGCCAAGTTTCAACAAAATTGGTAAACCCGTATTAAAAAATAAAATTAATTGTATGTAAAAAACAAAATGGCCGATATAAGGTAAAGGAAGCAAGATAGGACTATACATTATATAACATTTTTCATTCAGTTTGATCTCCTGAAACATTTGGTGAAGTTTGGTCCTGCAATTTTGGGACACCCAGTATACATACCTAAAACTACCTCTATAACCTCACAAACAAGTAACAATATTGTCTACAGGTGTGATGGGCGGTATAAAACGTATTAGTTGTCAGTAACATCGTTATTCGCTGGTAACCTATTACCAGGATAACGTGTTACCAGTAACGTTCTGTTATTTCAGTAACAGCTGGTCTGAATGATTTGTTGTGAGTGTATCTGGCCGGCTGATACTCATAGACTGCAACATCGACATTGAAAACAACGAACTACGAGTATAATTCGCTCTGCTGATTACGCCACGCCAACTTGTCATTGAAGATATTTCATATCTTATTTCCCTGTTTCGCTCTTTATTTTCCTAATCTTATCGAATAATGTATTTCCACATAATAGTTGAGTTTATGATTAAAAACGTTGCGACATTCCGTTATTATGGAGTATATGTAATATAGATCTGAAGCATCAAGTGTGAGTTCTTGTATAATGCGAAGTTTACGTAAAATATCCATTTTGTTTTCAATACTGTTAATTGTATGGTAAAACTCTAATAAATGTTCAGCGTAGGTTTATTTTGTTTGGAATATTTTCTCTAAAACTTATTTAAAAATAATTAAGACATCTTGTTTATTTATTTCATCGTTGTTTATCTGTGTATTTTGGAACCTCCATGATGTTTAATAAATTTTGACAACCCATCGTCAGAACGCGGTTTAATACACCCGCCGTTGTATGGAAAAATACCCAACTGAAGGTGGAACTTTCTTTTGGAATTTTTCCTAATTATGAATTCCAGTGGACTACATATAAAAACTATACAACCGTGTGTTTAGTATTTTAATTTTGTATGTTACATGTAAAATAGCACTTGCCGTAATGAAACTAAAAATACAAACAAAAAACAGTAGCAGTCGTGGGATTGCCGATAGAAGTGAAAACGGAACTATTAAGTTGAGAGTAATTAACAATACGTTATAGTAGCAGTACATCTGTAATTGTAAATGTGACGCGTTTTTAATTTTCCAATTTTAAAATCCACGAAAAAATATTATCAAATAACTAGAAATCTATTTTTACCACGCTAGTAAGATAAATCGTATACCGTAATAATACTCATTTCATGATGAAGAGGTTAAATATTAAAAACATAATTAAAATGAATAATGCTAAATTTTAAATACAAATATTCGTACAAATATTAAAAATGTTTAAAAATATATTCGTTGTTTTCATTATTCATTTATAAGTGAGTAAACACCGAGTGAACAACAGTGAGTTGAACACCGTTGTAAATAATACAGTTGTTGCTACGGATAAAGTATATAATTGCAATAACAATTAAACCCACAATATTTTTAAAACTAATAAATTAGTTAAATTAACTTGGTTCTTTCGTAAAGGTATTTTTATTGCACAATAAACTAATTTATTGAGTTAATACGGTATCAGTGAGCCAATGCGCCAACTACAGTTCCGGCAGAAACGTTCACTCATCACTTCATACGCTACTACAGGCTAAACTAAACTTCCAATAAAAAAATGATAAATTACAAAAAAAATATTCATCTATTTTCACACAACTTTCTCGCTGACAAATTTTGTCTGACCAAAAAATAAAAAAAATCCTCGCTTACTACTTTTTTCTTGTCATTGTAAACGCTATGTAAAATGTAAACAATAATCAAAATTATTTCGAAATTTTTTTAATATTTAAAAATGTAACCAATAGATTGCCAACATTAAGAGCTTTAATTTGACGCATCTTACAGAATTGTACGACATTGGCTTCACTTTTAAATCGCGAGAGGAAGCCGTAAAGGTCACTGATTTTCGCAGTCTGTTTTCATACTCCGCCGGGACAGTTTTAACACAGCGAGACTGACCTTTTCATGCAGGTTAGTAGTCCGCGGCCAAGTCTACGGTTAAAAAACACAGCGAGACTGACTTTTTCATGCAGGTTAGTATCATTAGCATGTCGGTGACGCGAACCGAGGATTTTACCCTCTACCAAAACGCTCAACGCGCCTAAAGAAGTTTTCACTTCAAAAATTCAATTCAAATATAAGCAATTTACCCTACGACGACGTTGAGATTGTTGAATAAAAACAAATAAGTGTATATTATTCGTCGTAATTAAGTACTGTAATAAAAACTTTAAAATAATTCAAATTACCTACAGAAATAATGGCACACAGTTTCTTATAACTTGTTCTAGGAATACATTTCAGATTGAAACAGCTTACCTGTAATGTTGCTACAAATAAAAATTCCAACTCAAACTATGAGAATAACTTAACATTATTCTGAAACTTGATTTCAGCTAAGAACATTGTTAAAACAGTGCAATAGATCAACACTAAATATTATCGTTCACTTATTCAGAATGTAATGATACCAAGAGTAGGCCTACAAGAGAGTAATCTTATCGCGCAAGCTGTCAATGTGAAGTACAACTTAAGTGACCTTGAAACATTGCCAAAAATAACTGATTATGCCATGCTTACATATTCCGCCTTCTCAAAGAATGTCACTTTATGTTTGTTGCAATGTACCCTAGGACAACCTTTATTCAGACAGCAAAAAAGGTTTATTTCATTTCAAGAAACAACAAATGAAATACCGTTGCCAAATGTACGATACCCAGTGGTTAATTTCAGTGGGAACGCAAGGGAACGGCGTTCCCTTACCCTCCCAAGAGTGCCGGAACGCAAGGGAACGCTTTTAAAACTACGAGTACAAGTTTTAGTTAAAAAAAATTGTAGGTAGGATCAATATTATGCTATGCTTTGTTTGCGAGTGACTCGTAAGCAGATAGTAAGCGCCCGTACAAGCAGTTTGTGAGCTGTGCTGTGATGAGTCTTGCACGGAATCAGGCAGGAGGAAGGTGACGGGCGAGTCAATCCTAGTTCGCGCATGCGCGGCTGCGCCTCTCAATAACAAAGCAATACCCACCCCACCCCCTTCCTTTCCCCCTCCATTCCTTCACCGCGCACCCGCCCCAGTGATCACAAGTGTGTTGACTAGTTGACTTGACCTTGGTGTGTTTCGCGTTTAAGTTACAAGTTGCATCGCATCCCATCACGCTTAAGTTCGTTTTTGAGGTGCAGGTCGTTGATTGTGTTCGTGTTTATGCTTATTAGTGCTGGTGCAGCTAAATAGTTTCCTAATTGACTATGACTACCAGAAAAATTGTTGATTTCTTTTAAACCTAACCCTAAGAAACAAAAAGGTTATGCGAATAATGAGAACTGCAGTTCGGAAAGCATTTACTACAACTTCAATTATTGATCAAGATAAAAAAGAAGACGCAATCGGATCAATGAGGATAATTGCGATTACTATTCCCCTTCGACTTCCTCGTCGGTCAAAATAGTATCCAGGTTGGTGGGTTTGGGATCTGATGCAGACGAAGCTAAGGTTAGTAATGAAAATAATGATTTTGTTAATAGGGGGGTGAACAGCCAGTTTGTTGGTCTGAAGAACAAATTGTTGAATTTAAAGCTAAAAATCCATGGTTAATTGTGAACAGAGAACTAGGTTGCAACGTTTGCCGTAGTGTAGTGTGAGTACTCTAGGTGCAGAGAAAACGAAGGGCCTAAAGATTAGCGAAGAGTGGGTTTTAGGAACTGTTACCGCTTATGGAAACAATAAAAAAGACCAGCAATCCTCTCTTAGGAAAAAGATATTTTTACACCGTGGGTCTCGAGCTCATTCTTTAGCTGAAAAAATACTCATTGAAGCTAAGGAAAGATACAATGAAAAAAGCTGTTGCTTCTATGCATAAAGAGCAGCAGATTGTAACTGAGCGCATTTTCCGCACGGCTTATAAGCAAGCTAAACTAAATAGGCCATTTTTTGAGTTTGAAACTGAAATTGATCTTCAAATAATGAATGGCTTAGATATGGGGCGAATTCCTACATTCAAATGTTGCTTGCTCCAATATAATTCATCATATTTCTGATGAAATGAAATCAGACTTGATAAATGGCCTAATCAAGTCAGACTCTAAATTTTCCCTGCTTTTGGATGAAGCCACTTCAGTTTCAAACAAAAATGCTTTGGTGGTTTATATCAGAAACTGTTCTAAAGGGAATGCAAAAACCCTATAACAGTGTTCTTAACACTTTTTGAGCTAAATAGCACAACATCAGCTGGTATATTACAAGAACTTTTAAAATCAGTTACAAGCATTAGGTCTAAGCTTTGAATTCATGAAAGACCATAATGATTGCTCTAACTTGTGTGATGGTGCTTCAGTGCTACTAGGCAAGAAATCTGGCCTTGCTATACAGCTTACTGAAACGTTTCCCCCAACTTGTTCATTTGGCATTGTTTGAACCATCGTTTAGAGCTTGCCGTGCACGATTCCATAGAAGAAGTAGCTGGAATCAATCATTTTAAGATATTCATGGATAAAATTAGAAACATGTTTAGTTGTTCACCGAAAAACAGCAGGGAGTTGGCAGAAGTTGCTAAAGGACTAGAGGAGCAAATGTTGAAAATCGGCCGTGTTTTAGATACTCGTTGGGTAGCCTCCAGCTTAATGGCGGTGAAAGCAGTTTGGACAGATTTTAAAGCTTTGTACAATCATTTCATTGAAGCATCTGAAGACAAACAAAGGGACTCGAAGCAACGTTCAACTTACAAAGGGCTTTGTAGTACATTATCTTCTACAACTTTTGTACACAACCTGGCATTGATGTTCGATGCTCTAGAAGAGTTATCGGATTTGTCCTTACAGCTTCAAAAATCAAGCCTCAACCTTATCCAAGCCCACAGTGATGTAACACGTTAATCAAAGTGTTTGAAAACCGAGTTGAAAACATGGGTAGACGTTCAGTGGAAGCTAAAATTGCTATTGACGATTTGATGTTTCAAGATGTTAAACTTTGTGTAAGATCCAAGATACCCAGTATTCCAGAAAAAACAGTTCCATCGGAGCCTCGCTAACAACTTGACTTCAAGGTTGCTATCATCATCTTCAAAATGCGGCTGAACACTACACCAAAATCATGAATGACATCAAAGTGATCCACCCCATGTATTGGCCAAAAGACTTATCCATCACCTACGGAGAATGTGATATCTATATCTTGAGATAGATATCATGATATATGAGAAAAATATCTTTTAGAATTTCAGAACATTAAGTTTTCATTAAAATAACTAGCCTATGCCTAACTTATAGTTGTGTTCTGAACTCAAGTTTCTGAGTTCTTTTTTTGTACTTACAGTTAGTTTTGTGTATTGTTGTTTTGTTTCTTTTGTAGTTTTCACTTTAAAAATATTAACAAACAACTAAAACTAAGTTTACCAACAGTCTTGGCATTGCCTTACAATATTATACTTACAAATCCGTACATATTTGTTATAATAAACTAACAAGCAAATAAAATAATCAACCTTAACTTTTTAAAACTACACTAAATTTTAAAAAAAATGAAACCGTGTTTCTCCACTCTGTGTGTCATTTATTTTGTGTGTAATTAAACGCTTCCTTTTCCTTTCCAAGAAGTTGGTTTATTTTGAATGTATTAATATTTGTTTTGTACCCATAAGGTATGCAATTTTTTTTGTAAAATATGCAAACTTGTAAAAAAGCTGTTATATTAACAAACATCCATTTACATATTAATATGTATTATTATTACTACTGTAATGTGTATAAATAAAACTGTGAATAAGGCTCAATTTGTTTTTTATTTTACCATTCATTAAAAAATTAATATTGGCGAGCTTCATTGATTCAAACAAAATGGTCAATGAAATCAAACCAAATATTTCTGGGAAAATTTAAAGTAGGCAACAAGGTGTTAATGGAGTAGAGTAGAGTAGAGAGTAAAACTCAATAATTTAAATTCATGTTTTTATTTTCTTACATCCTAATCAAGCACCTTAAAGAAAATAAAACAGCATTAAAATATCACTTGGTATTTTATAAAAATGAATGTATTATTATGTCTGGGTGGCCTAAAAACAAAGGTTTACAGTTATAATTTTCAAAAGTTTTCCTGGGTGAGGGACCCCCTCCTTCCTGGGGTGTATTCCATACCCACCGGTCTGAGCTTCCCGCTTTAAGAGTTCCCACACCTAAAATTTTAGAAATTAAGCACTGACGATACCACACACATTTGGTTGTGTCTTTTAATATACATCTACTTTATTATACTATATTAATATACTTCTGTGTGTAGTCCTGAAAGTTATGTATTATGACTAGGTCAGTTATGTATATTTCAAGCTGTTATACTAAGGTATTTGCAATCAGCTTTTAAAGGACAAGTAAATACAGTTAGTCAGCAGTTTATACAGTTAAAAAGAATTAACTTGACACCTGTTTGTCTATGTAATCAAGCTAATAGAGTCTGTCTGTTTTATACAATTTATAATAAATTGTTACAATGCTTGATGTGACTTAGAGGTAGTACCAATGGAGAGGGCTTCTATGTTTAACTGACTATTTGTTTTCACTAATGAACGAAAACATTTTTTTATAAGTTATGTTGTAGTGAAATTTTCTTATTTTAGAACATCAGGAAATAGGATAAGAATATAATTTTATAGAGGTTCCAACTCTATTTCAACTCCTATGAGCAGTTGATCTACAAAAAAAATTTTATCTGTTGAGAGCATAAAACACATGTGCTACATCTCATCATTATAGACCATCATCAAGTTGAAATACAAAAATATGGTTTCTCTAGTTGCAATCCTTTTTGAACGTTTATTGATTTTTATCTTTATGCTTTTTTTAAGGCGTGAGGGATGTGTATGTCAAATTTAATTTATTTTAGATACTTGTAAGTAATAAAAACAAATATATAGTTCTAGGGGCTGTGACTTCATTTCAACCCCTTTGGGTGGTTGATCTTCATAAAATATGTTTCATTTATCTGTTGAGAGTAAAATAAGTGTCTCTGCCTTTTCTTATTTCTAGAACAAAACAAAACATAGTTGGTTTTGGGAACCCCTTTCCACTTTCAACTTCCTGAAATCAGGAAGTTGGAAAATTATTAATGCGTGAGGGTTATGCCCATTTGTTTTTGTGTGGTAAAGGACCACTGACCTCTCACAGTTCCAACGTAAATGCGCCTATCTATCATAAAGAAAAATCCACCTAACACCCGCAACCTGTTCTTTAAATAGTGAATCCACGGTGGTTTAACAGAATTTGTAACAGTAACATATCCTAATCTGGAAGTAACTGTATTAAATCTTCCACAAATGCACCCTCTTATGATTGTCACAATGCTGTCTCCAACCGGTGGAATGCAAGAGTTAGTAAAATTCTTATCCGTGTCCTTAACAACCAACTTAGATGTTATGAAGCAGCAAAAACAAAGACAAGCCCACAATCGTGCCCGATTGCAAAAAACAGATTGTGTAAAACACAATTAAAACGATGCTTCATGTCATGGCGAGTTCTGAATGGAAGAAACTGCAGCTTATTTAAACTGTAAATATATAAAAGTGGTTGGTCTCTATGTCATAACTTTTGACGAGCAAAAACATTCTCTCTTGTTTTTTCAGACCTTACAATTGTATACTTAACGTCTTTACTAGCATCAAATTCTATATTTACTGGTAAATGAATACCATTAAACTTATTTCGTATTTGAAGGTCCCATATATGAATTATTAAACTATTGTGACAGACGAGACGTTATCTTATATAACATACATGTTGAACAGAGGAACCTTTTTAACAATTTTTAGGACTGTATTTCAAGTGTAACCACTTGTGATTCATTTAGACAAGTTTTTGTTCTGCTTTTTTACTTTAACCTTAATCATGAGCCAACAGACAATGTAGACTTTGCCTTTTATATATAGAGATTATCACTAAGCAGAAATTTAAAACTATATTCCCAATGCGACCTCTAGATTACTTTTAAAAAGTGTTCAGTAATGTTCCAAGACTTAATACACAGCTATTGACACAAACCCAGTTCAGAGAGTCCAATTTTAATTTTTCTCACTCCACCCTAGAGAGCGCATGCTGCTCGCCACTGGGGTAATTCATTCACAATGGCCCCCATATTTGTTTATGCTGTGCTCATCATGCAGTGACAAATTCATATCCATTCTACCACTTTTCTGTGTTCAATCTACCACTGTGGTATATCTTTACAAATCTACTTTAGGAAAAAGTAGAGAGTTCAGGTAGTTGTAAGGAAAAGAACAAATAAAACCGGTTTCAAATTTAATTTAATTGACTAATATGTACAAAAAAGCTTAAAAATTACAAAAAATGTTGTTTAGAACAAAATGTAATTAATTATTAGTTGAAAGAATCAGTGGCTTTGTAGTGTCTCTCATCAGAGGTGGAATAAACATGGCCTTCGCTGGCGAGGAATTCCAGAATTTTTCTGAAACAAACATTTTAGAATGTAAGAGCAAGATCAATGAAGTAACTGCGCAACAAAACAGATTTTCAGAACAATTAGGTAAATTAAAAATATATATCACGCCAATTATCTAAATTAATAATGGATCTTCTTCGTCTTAGATTATTATTCACAAAGCTTGCTATTGGCTATTGTACCACTTTAGTCTCAACAGAGCTGTCTTTTCTATTTTGTATCTTTCCACACATACATTTTAACTCTATTACATATTAATTCTAAAATAGAAAGCCAAACTTCAAAAAATAGTTTTAAAACACATTAAAATGTAAAAAATGCTTTTTGTCAAACATGAAATTTTTGATAGCCAATCTTAAATAAGTTAGGCACTTAATAATATATAGGCCACCAAACTTTGGGATATGGTTAAACATCCAAAAAAAGAAATGAGATATAAAAATAAAATTTTAGTAGATATGTTTTACCAAATAAACCAAAAATATTATTACTGTAGTAATTGTCTTTTTATCAATCTACATAATGTAACTACACAAGTAAAAATTTGAAAACATTTGGCCAAAAATTTACTTAAAAAATTGTATTTTTAGTAAGGTGAGAACTTAATAACAACTCTCCTTTAATCTTCTGCATCAACTTTTCTAGAGCGGAGATTTTTATGTACTTTATTACAATAAAAACCTGCACTTTCAAATCACTAATCTATAATTATTTTTAGCAGAGATATAATGATATTGTGGTCAAAAAATTAAAACATCAGCTGGAAAAATTCACAGGCACTGATCAAGACAAAGAGAATAAAAAAAAAAAAAAAAAAAAAAAAAAAAAAAAAAAAAAAACGTAACTATGAACTATTGATAGTTGAAGTTGATTTCAAAAAAGTCAGAGACAAACCACACACCACTGTTGTTAGACAAACTGTGATATAAAATTGGAAAAAAAACCATACCGAACATTATAACATTGGAAATACATGATGATGACAGATCGCCATGTTTACGATCTGGCTCCATTTTATGGCCATAATTTTAGTGACGGCAAATCAACAACATAGCACTCAAAGAGTTAATTTTACAACCATCTTTTTTTTGTACATAACATCTGTTTTCAACAATACTCAACCAACATCTTGACACAGTTCATTGTAGATCTGGGTCAGGATGTGTGGACTTCAAGCTACAAATCAGGTCCAACATCTCTGAGAACCTGTAGATCTCAATAACCCACACTCAATAAACATATACACTTCTTCCTCCAAATACCTGTATCTGTTTCACTTTTGTCTCAACAATTCTACAATGTATAAATAAATAAAAACTTTTCGCTTAAAACAATTTTCATCAAAACAAACAAAACCAACAATCGCACATCAATTTCTTTGAAATAATTTTGGCTGAAATAAATGAGATTTGAAATATGATATGATACAATACGATTGTAGTGGAATTACATTAAAGTTACTTTCTTCCCTAAATAGGTTGTGAATAGGGAAAGCAAATTTCAGCACATTAAAATACACTTATTTATTGTAATAATTATATGGCACTATTCATTTTATTAAGTAAAATCCAAATAAAGAATTATGAACTAATTTGAATCCCAACATTTTACGTTGTGTTGACTCTAAAATTTATAAAAAAAAAAAAAAACAATAACAAACCAAATCAACCTATCAAGTTTGAGAAAACAACCTAATTTCATAAGTGAGTAGACACCTGTTTATTAACTGAGTAAAATTCAAAATGCTGTCTACATTGAATCAACCCCTCCCACCATACTTACATTAACTGAAATCATGTTTTTAATCATACAATTTTGTGTGACTGATACAAGTATACTTACTCGACTTCTTTCATAGGCATTTTCACTGTCAAAGAGCTGACGATTGTTTCTACGCTTGCTCCCAGTTCAGATTGACAGTTTTGCTGCAAAATAATAATAAGTAATTATTAAAATGAAAGTATTGATGACACCAATTTTCGTTATTGACAGCTAAGTAAATAAATGATCAACCAAAGCGGCCGAACAAAACAAAGTCATATTTCAACAGATAATACGTATCTCCATCCATTTCTGCGTGGAAATCGGCTGCACCTTTTTTTGCCTAAAACTACAAGTTGCACTCCTTCAACAAAGCTACTCTGTCTTCCTGCATGTACAATGACAAACTAGGAACCTTGTTGAGTTGGGTCTTTCAAAGCTGTCATGAGTCCAGCTAAGAAAGCATCTTTCAGTGTTTTGATAGTTTAATTTTTCCATATTTTAGAAGTTACTCGCCTAACATTTACCAATATTTTGTCCATAAAAAAAATATTATTGTTATTGTTTTTTCCTACATTGCCACATTCATCTGAAGTAAGAATGACGCCAAACATCATCATGTAATCATCTCTTTCTAACAATAAAGACTGTATGCTGCGTGTTCAAAGCAAAATCCATTTTCCTTCCTCCGCAATGCAGTTATTTTAAACTTGGGAAGATTTTGATCTCCTTCACTTTTTATAAAACTGCACCAAGTGTTGGAGATGTATTACTGGAAAAAAAGAAATGCATTATTTTCCGAATACAACCAACAACAAACCCACTGTATTTCAGTTTTCTACTGGTTTTGTATTCTATTGTACATGTATTTTTCTACCGACGTTCCCAATGGTTTCTTCTTTTTTAAATTTATAAACTGAGCGTACACTGTTTAACGTTGCTTCACTAGTTTTTCTTTTACTCAAAACAATATATTTTCTTCGGAAAAAGATTTTTGAAAGTATCTAAATTCATTCAACTCTGTTTTACGGTCGCAACTTTTTATAGGTATTCCTGCACTTCTTGATGCCATAACACAAAAACTACAGTTAAATATGAAACAAATCAAATCGATACTAAGACAAAGTATACAAATATTTTACACTATATAATGCGGTAATAAACACAATAAACTTAAAACATATTACACTGAGCACTGTATGCAAGCTTAGGCCTACATAAAGCACTCCCACAAAGGTCCGTCACCCCCACCAAACCGATCAATACTTAGACTTTTGACTTTGATTACAACCCCATCCTATCCTTATTGTTGTGTTTAGGCTGAGGAGTTCTAATAACTAATATAAGCAGTCTCAGATAAGATAAAAATGTTTAAAACTTCTAAACGAAGAAGTGACCCCTGACAGATATTAACAGTTAATAATGTTAAAAAGTTTAAACCACTTACAGCGACCGCCTTCAGGACTCGTTGCTGCTGAGGGTTCAGGTTAAACCCTGCTGCATAGTCACTCCCTCCGCCCATACTCGTGTCCATGCCTCCGTATGTAGTGGACATTTCTTGCTTTGCTGCAGGCACTGGTGTCTGAAAAACGTGTTATTTTTCCAGTACAGAAGGTATGAAGTTTCAGAATAAGTTATTAAAGGAACTTATGCCTGGTAGTAGCTCTCTCCCAAAGGTGTTGAAAACTGGAATTAGAAATAAATGTGTTATTATACGGCATGTTTGATAAATAAGTACTGTTTCACTTTACTGCCATCTACCTCATAGAGCATGCGCACTTCTAGCTGACTACTCAACCATCTTGCATGTCTCGAATTTAAATTGTGTTGTCTTAGTTTGTTCACATTATATATGATTCATTTATAAGTTTTATGACCATTTGTTAAAATTATGGAAGGCCTGAGGAAGCCAATATGCTTGAGAAAGACGTCAACCTAATGCACTTGAATAAAGATGTGTAACAATTGTTGAATTTGATGTTTTTTCCATAATTAAAAATTTATAGTCATTGATTTCCTGCCAATTGTGAAGCGCAATCAATAATCATATTCCTGAAGTGCTTGAAATCATCTGAAAATAATAATAAAATATCAAACTAATCATTGTATCATAATCTGAAGTGTTAAAATTGCAAGAATGCCCGACAAAATATACAGAATGTGTAGTTATCGAATTGAATTGTCTTACATTTTATTACGACAATGCTCACCCAAACATTGTTTGTGACACACAAGGTAAAATCAGACAATAGTGCTGGGAGGTTGGAAAAAATGATTGAAGCACCCACCCTACAGACCTAATCTGTTCTCTTCCGATCACCATCTGTTCCTTTGAATGTGAAATGTTCCTATATGAATGATTAGCACTATGAGTATGAGGTTGGTACAAAAAAATGTCACAAATAAATGGACATATACGGGGTGATTCATGAAGTTCTCCCCCCACTTCTACAGCACATTGTACTAGTAAAAATAATGAAAAAATGTTATATAAACATAGGTCCGAAAACGGCTTCGTTAGCGAGTTACAGCTAGCGAAAGATTTCGCCTGAATTCCTGGGTAAAGAGTAAAATAAAGCCATACTGAACTTTTGGAAAGGTTAATTAAGTAAGAAATATCGTGGATTCTTATGTATTTTTTACCTGATAAAGCTAATAAAATAGGTTTCAGAACTGTACCTGTAGTAGTTTTTGAGGGATTCAGGGTTAAATGCAAAAAATTTGGGCACGAAACAATGTTTTTTTAAGTTTGATGTACAATAAATTTGTTAAAATTGGTAATAAATACATAAAATCAACAAACATTAATTGTAGAGAATTTAATTCTGAGAAAATTGATATAATCAAAGTCTAAAATAAAACAGTAATAAGTACCAAAAAAATCGATTTTATTCAGTATAATACATTACTAGTTTTTAAGCAAAATTAATCAGGTTGGGCCAGAGCCGTACGCACCTTTTTATAATAGATGTTCGAAAATGAGGCCCTCATTATCAATACATTTTGCAGCACGTTGTGTGTATTGCTTTTGTTGTGTTTCTTAATTTTTCAGGACTTCCCTGTATCCTGCACAGCCGAATCCATAATACAGGCAATTAATTCATCACGAGAATTCACTTTTGTCTTGTATACAATGTCTTTCATCCATCCCCAGATGCAATAATCCAATGGAGATAGATCTGGTGATCTTGGTGCCAAGGGTGAGGCCCTCCACGACCAATCCAGTGTCCAGGAAATTGATGATTTAAGTAAGCAGAAACGGCACGTGAAAAGTGGGGAGGTGCTCCGTCATGCTGGAAGTACAAATTTTTGTCCTGAGATGTAAAAGAACATTCTCTAACAAGCTGCGGCAACTCTTCTTGAAGGAAATGCAAATAGAACTCAGCATTTAGGCGTCCAGGTAATATGAAAGGTCCAATCAGCCGATTGTGCAAAAGGCCACACTAGAACATTGACGCTAAATCGGTGTTGAAAGTTCTGTTCCACTACCTCATGTGGATTTTCTTCTGCCCATGAGTGTTCATTGTGCAAGTTATTGACACCATCCCGAGTGAATTGTGCCTCATCCCGTAAACAAAAATTCGCTTGTAGAGTTGATTATTAATATTCAAAAAGTTGCAAAACTCCAAGCGAAGCGGACCATCCCCTAGCTGTAGATGTTGAAACCTTTTGTTTATGAAACGGATAAAATTTTGTTTCGATTAAGTGACCTCCACACCGTTGACTGCGAAACTCCTATCCGCCTAGAAATACGTCGTGTACTTACACCTGGACTGCGATGAACAGCATTAATAACAATATCATCATCAAGTTGACAGCTCGTTCATAATTGGTTCTAGTACTTGGTAGTGAACCTGTTTCCCGAAGAGTACGAAAAGTTCCTGAAATTGTTTTGGTATCTGGAATCCTCCTATTAGGGTAACGTAGTTCATATTCTTCTACAGCAGCTCTAGCATTACCATTACAGTAACCCAAAATAAAAACCATATCAGCGTATTCCTCTGATGTAAATAAGTAAGGCATTTTTTTCGCTGAATAAACAATCGAATTATAACTCACAGAAACATTGCATTTAATAACACGATTCACAGAACCCAATCTCCTGCTGTAGCTTGCAAAACACCACTAATACACAGTTCTAACGTAACAGCACAGAATACCATTGTTGATCAGCTGTTATTCGTGCGTTACCAACTTAGAAATTAATAAAACAAAAAACTGCATTTCGATGATTAGTAAACAATAATGGGAAAATGTTTTGCTTCATTTTATTTTCGAACATTTGATGTAAATTTTTTTTATTAAAAAAAAAATACAACGTAATAAAACATGATATTTTTTATTTACAAACAAATTTATTTAACAGTTAATCTTGTTTTCTCAATTTATCTCATCATTAAGGAACAAAAATTTTGTTTTTTGTTTTATTTTAACTGAATACCGTACAGTATTTCTTTACAGCTAGTAATGTATTATACTGAATAAAATCGATTTTTTGGTACTTATTTCTGTTTTATTTTAGACTTTGATTATATATCAATTTTTCTCAGAATTAAATTCTCTACAATTAATTTTTGTTTGATTTTATGTATTTATTACCAATTTAACAAAGTTATTGTACATCAAACTTAAAAAAACATTGTTTCGTGCCCCAATTTTTTTGCATTTAAAAAAACCCTGAATCCCTCAAAAACTACTACAGGTACAGTTCTAAAACCTATTTTATTAGCTTTATCAGGTAAAAATACATAAGAATCCACGATATTTCTTACTTAATTAACCTTTTCCGAAAGTTCAGTATGGTTTTATTTTACTTTTTACCCAGGAATTCAGGCGAAATCTTTCGCTAGCTGTAACTCGCTAACAAAGCGTTTTTCGGACCTATGTTTATATAACATTTTTTAATTATTTTTACTAGTACAATGTGCTGTAGAAGTGGGGGGAGAACTTCATGAATCACCCTGTATTCACTGGCAGTAGATTTTCATGAAGATAAATTTCAGAAGCTTGTTGTTCTAAAAAAATGTGTACTTTAATTATTTGTACAAAAATAGTGACTAATTTTCAAACATAACCTGCAGTTTTTGTATTTTTTACCTTTTTCGAGTATATTATTATTCTCAAAATGATGACTAATGAATAATCCAGAGTAAATCCTTACCAGGATAATCTCTCACATAGTGAGAGATTATCCTTATCCTTATCTGATTGGAAGGGTTAACTAATGTTTACCTGATTATTACTCCTTTCTCTTGAGCTCTAATTAAATATAGAAACTGTCGTCTAATGTTGTAAATCCTTGCTTACCTGTTGGGTTAGATCCTCAGACTTCAACGTGAGGTGTATGATAGACAGCACGTGTTGAGTGACGGCGTTCAGATCAGTGATGGGTTGTATTTTGAAAACCATTATATGCTTCTGTGTGAACTGCGCATTTGCATTACGAACCGCCCCAATCATGGAGACGTACGTGTTTTCAACTACCGGAACCACAAAATTCTCATCCTGAAAAATTACCTTCCATCAGCTTTTGCTTTTTTATTGTTTATTTTACCAGATTGGAAACATTAAAATGTACCATTAATGCATGATTTATTCACTATAATAACACAATGCTAAAACATGTTTAAATGGTTCTTACATTATCTACATTCAATAATAGACAGATCCGTTCCTGCTGTTTCAATGCACAATGCATAATGATTGTTCTTAACAACTGTAGTCCTTTATTGGTCACTCATGTCGGACTTAGGCATATGCTGCTACAATACATATTATTTCAAAACCATCTAAACAAGTTTCATTGCTAAATAAATCTTCGCAAAATAAATGTTTGTTTGGCTGCTTGAGAAACACACGTCAGACCAAACAGCTGTCTAATCTCGTTAACGTTGGCTTAATAAGCAATTGTCTTCATAGCAAGCAATAAGCATTATTTACTTGTTCCATTATTATTGTGAATTCTCAGTGTCGTTCTTATTTATTTTATTCTTATTATACTAAATAGTGATAAATAAGGAATCAAATGAATGAATATTTTGTAATTATGTATTTTTTAATTTTTGATTAAATATATATATCCTACTATTGTATAGCTTACATGCTAATATTAAGTAACCAATCAAAAGAAGGTAATTCATTTCTTTAATACATTAGTATAAACTTTCTGGTACAATAGCTTAAAATTATACAAAATGTTAAAAAATTGTTTATGAATAAAATTTGTTTCTAAATGTGATGTAAATATGAGTATTAGTTTATTGGTAATAACTCACAGCAAAGATGATGTTTGATAATAATCTTTTCTTGATTCTTATTTTGTGAACAAAACAACATGAATATTTAAGAAATAAATAATAGCTTCTCATGTGATCTGAAAATGTCAACTATGTAAAAGTAAAGTATTAATACTTAGCAATAATTAATTTTTGTATTGATTTCTGTAAAAAAGTGTAGGGGAGATTTTATTAAAAACTAGAATTCAATAATCTTTGACAGACTAAATAAAATTAAGGAATCTGATTGAAGATTATCAAACCTAGATATCTGAGGTTAGTACTTAACCCTTTAACTGGTAATCGACAAATTTTCCATTGATTACGTGTCTCAACTTGTATCTGTTAAGATTCTGTTAATTTGCATTGCTCACTATCATCACTCTTTATAGTATGTATCCGGGTAAATATTGACATGATTTATATACCACTGTGAAGAAATCCTGAATATTCTAACGTCTTTTTGATGTCAACTGAGATGTCACACATTTATGTTATAAGTGATGATGAATAATTTCTTTAATAGTACTTGGCTGTCTTTACTCGGTCAAGTACTGTGATACCGGTGTCATCCATTTAAATTTTTAAGGCAATATTGTGTTCATTAGTGATTATTATTCATTGAAATAGTTTCAATGAATATCGAAGTTAATGTTTTGTACAAACTAGTGAAGTGTTATAAAAATTATTTTTGTTTGTATTTGAAGGTTAGTTATAGACTTGTCTAGACTATTACTAGCAAGATTCAGTGTAGTTTTTATAGATAATTACAGTTATATTTTATGGATAAAAATCAATCAAATACAATATCTTAAAACTTGTCATAGCCTATTAAACTTTAGCAATGGCTCAAAGTACTAAAATACACTATTTAAAAACCTTTGTCTTTGTCCATTAACCAGACTGCAGTGAAGTACACTTCATCATATCAATAAGATAAGAAATCTATTATTAACTATTTCAACATCTATAATCATTCCATTACTCATCTCAAGGACTTTTCCCACCAGAGAATTTCAACAAACTTCACATTAATTTTAAGCTGACACTATAAAATTACAAGATCATTATTAACTCATATATGCTCTTTGCAGAATATGTCTTTAGCTCTAAATATAGCTCTGTCTTTGTTTCTAAATATATCTATTTTATAAATTTTTAAAACTGATGTTTCCATGAATGATAATAATGTATTTTCGTAATAGGTCTAGTTTATGCATTAAAAATAATATATTTATAAAATAAAGCATATAAAACTATAAATGTTTTTAAAAAAAAACTGGTATAAATTTATGATTTTTGGCAATCTAAGAATTTTAAATTTATTCACACAACTATGTTCCATAGGTAAACCCAACCATTTTATTTTATCACAACTGGAATTTTTATTTGTGACTTAAAAAACAAATTTAAGTATTTTATTTTATGATTCATACTAAATATCACATTGTTCTCTAGTTAATTGTGAACAAGTTATACCAAATATATATATATATATAGAATAACAGCAAAAAAGATTTGTTATGAATTTAAAAAAATAGTAATTCGCTGATAAAACAACCTGCCAGTTCAAGAGCTTGGACTATTTAATAGAATTTTGCGTTGTGTCAAATTTCTGTAAATATTTCTGTAAACAGGTTTTGTAGACAATAAACATCTGTTCCATAGACACATGTGTGTTTTCTCTTTTCGGTGGTCCAGATATTTGAAGGTTATTGATTGTTTCTATAAAGTTATCTGCAGTCTTAAATATTATATAAATAATAATATAGTATACAAAAAATAACTTTTTATATAAACAGAATAACAATAATCAAATTAGTACTTACAGTTTCAGCTTCAAGCCAATGGATTCCTTCGATTGAACCTGTGTTGTCTTCTAGGGTGTATATAATTTTCACACTTGATCTATTTATCTTCTTAACGATTCCCACCAGTTTCAACTGAAAATAATCAATATTTTGTTGTATCATGACGAGTTTTGTGATTGTCGACAAACTGAGTTTCAGAGTAGAAAAAATGTATTCTTCACTGGATTAATGGTACATTATTGACATAAGATATTAAGGTTTGAATTGTAAGATCATAATAAAGATTGTCTTGATGCTATGGCCTAGTGGTTAGTGGGTCGAGCTGAAAATGCTAAGGGATCTTATTAAGACATAAGATATTAAGGTTTGAATTGTAAGATCATAATAAAGATTGTCTTGATGCTATGGCCTAGTGGTTAGTGGGTAGAGCTGAAAATGCTGAGTCATTAGTTTAATCTTCTTGCTGTGCCATCGATAATGTACTTTCTATTTTCTGGATAACAGCGTTGTTGGGGTTGGCAGTTCCATCTTATAGATTTTATAAATATTACACCAAATATCACAGTTTCGTTTTAGAGGAATTCTGTACTTGGACAGATCCTACAAGTATGCGGCACAAAACGGTTGTAATTTAAATACGAGCTGATCAGCAGTGAATTTTAGATGGTAAGTTGGCAGTTACACAATGCTGTTTTATAAAAGAGAGAGAAGTATAACATTGCAAGTATAGCATGCCTTCACTCCAATCTTCCATATCATCAATGAATGATGAACCCTTTATTTGAATATTAAATTTATAAAATCTAATTTAGAAATTTCTCCAGGAATAGACCTACGACTGATAAAATACAAATGAAAACGATGTATTTAGCTTACCATCTGAGCTTCCATGTCCGATTGACCAATTTTCAATCCTGTATCTGGGCTATCCAGGACTTGCCTAACAGTCACAGGAACAAGATGATCTGTCCTTTTTGGACCCTACACAAAACATCCAACACGTTTATTATAAATAAATACACAGGCTATTGTCGCATATTATTATAAGTTCACAAAAATACTATGAAGACAGTAGGCTGTATCCAGTCTAAAGATTCATATTACAAAATAATATAACAGATATAAATCTTAACCCTACAACTGACAATGGTAAATCTCTATACTGGCACGGCATTTTTGACGTCTTTGCATGATATATTTCAAAAATTCATAAAATATATTGCTGTCTTACTTACCCTATCATATTGCCTATTGTTTTGTTAAGAAGGAAATGTTTTTACATTTCATATCATAGTTATGATTCTTCATAACTTCGTTAATGTTTAAAATACACTTCATGTGTAGAAAAAGTTTGCAGTTGAACTATAATACTGAGCTTAGTACTATGAAAAAATAGAGAAAACATTTGTTATGTAAAATTTATTATACACGACAGATAGCAACAATTTATATTTATACAAATCAAGTTTTATATAATAAACATAACATTCCAAAATCAGTAAAAGTTTATAAAATTACAAAAAAGTGTGCATTTTCTTGCAAAATTTAAAACTTAAATTATAACTATCATAATATTTACTTATACATTACAGTTTGAAAAAATTAGTTGGTCCACAGGAATTACTGTGGTTTTACTGAGTAATTCGTACTTTTATTTTATTTTTACTGCTAAATCAGAATTTTGAATTTACGTAGGAGAAAATTACAATAAAAACAATATAATTCTCTACAACAAATTCAAAATTTATTGAATACTAAAAATAATCAAAATACATCACAACTTACAAATTATATAACTTACTCATTACAATAAAAATATAAAACAGACACTAAACTATAACATTATAATATTTAAAAATGTAAAATCTTATCTGGTTTAACATATAACATATTATATTAAAAATGTTTTTGGTTTGCCATGAACAGCGAGAAACTGAAAGACACATACACGATTCTTTTACCAAAATTAAAAACTTGCAAAACTACACCGTACAATAAATTCACAAAAACAGCTCAAATGACAGAACAGCAGCAACAGAAAACAGATGACTAGATTGTACATAAAGAGACGTAGAATACAGTGGTACCAACGTCAAACTTCAGAAAAACATTCAACTTTAATAATGAGGCCAGAAAATGGCATAGTATATGCAACTTCATCATTAGTGCTGCTGCGACAATTGATTTTGTACTAAAATTATAAAGTTGTTTGTATTTATTTAAACCTCAAGTATCTTATATGAAAATAATTAGCATATCTTTCATAGAGCAATAGAGTGCAATAATACATAGATTAGGCTATTCTATTCACTCTATTAGTGATACACCGATATACAGGGTGTAAACAAAGTCCCGCTCTGGCTTGGTAACTCCCAAACGATTACAGGTAAAGCAGTAAAACTTGGTACATCATTACTGCACCTATAAATCTACTTTTTTAAGTAACTACAATTTTTTTTCTCATGTCAAGGGGATGGTCCGCAAGGAGGTGGAAGAAAATCTTAAATGAGAGCATAGGCCAAGTAGTACATAAAATTAAAGTTCTTTATTAGTAGAGTACAATATTGCAAATCTGACCTCAAAGGGTTCACTCTTTAAAAAATTATGCTGGTTTAAAGTTTGAAATATTTACAATAAAGGTCCTATTCTATATGGTGTAATATTCTTGTCTAGGCTCAAGTTGTGAAAGTTAAACTTTGTAAATGATTACTGGACTTATGAAACTGTTTATTAGACCCAGTTTAAGGTCTCAGGACTTTAATTTTTCATAAAATACTTCATAATACTATACAATAATAGAGTAACATAGACAGCTTTCCTTATTACATGAGTATATATTTAATTCATAATATTAAAAATATTATTCAACCATAAGAAACAACAAAATATTATAATTACATTACAAACACGACCTAAGGAGAAACTTACAGAGGCGGCAGCCATTGCTTTGTTTACTATCTGTAAGACGTGTGATTCAGACTGAAAATTATTGACACTGAAAATAATCTCAAGGTCTAGCTGCAACAAACTACTTCACTTGCTGCATACAGTTGCGTACTATATTACCATATTTCAGCAAGTCATTTGTTATAACACAAGTGGTTGTCTAATAATTATTTTCTTCAACTGCAGTGAAAACGTTACTAATCAGCTTTACAACTGTATAGCTTATACTAATAAAGATCCGTTATAACTCAAGAAAGGAACAGTCCACCACCAAGGTCAGTAATACACTGACACTAAAGCCAAGGCAGTTCTAGTACTAGCTTTCCATAGTTAAATAAATTAACCGAGCTCTACTAGATTTGCTTTAAGGATGTAGTGTTATCCATGACCATCCATTCCAGATAAGGAACTATTCCATGAGGTAAAATTATACATTCAAAATGTCACAAGTAAAACTATTTCTAGGTCTACTACTACTCAAGGACGTAGCCAGCAAGGGGGTCAAGGGGTCCGGACCCCCTAAATTTTCTAATTTTTTCAATTGTTCTTTTAGTAAACTATTATTATTATTTAAATAATTCAGTATTACTTTCATGTACGGCTGAAAGATCGTTCTCAACAAAGAAACGGGTCAAGAACATTTTAAGGAACAAAATGCGGCCTTACTCTGTCCACTGAGGGAAAATACCGGTTGTCTGGACCCAACCCCCCAACTTTTATCCTAGGTACCTTCTTGCTACTACTTTAGATTGATGTAGGTTAATATGACGTGTTAAAATATTTTTCAAAGAATAAAACTAGTGTTATTTTTAATATGAGCCAACTAAAAAAAATCATTTAGCACAAATTTTTATTTTTTACACACTATCAGAGCGTTTAGGAATGCCAAGGTTTGGTGTTGCTTGGGTCGCATTGTTTTTACAGTTTCACCTGCATATATTATTATGCGGATGTGGTTTATACCACTTTTAGCTAGTATGAGATATACATGGTAAAAAGGAATCCTTACAACCCTCAAAAGCTGGGCATTCCTTAGAGCAAAGCATTATTAAGGACCTGGAGGATGTTCTTAATAATCTCATTGTCTGTCTGTCTGTCCTATAACTTTTGATAGAAAGGTCCTAGGGACTTGGAATGTAGGTTCCTCTTGATCTACAGATGAACTGTATTGATATTGTAGTCCAAAGGTAAAAAGGCACTCCATACTTAGCGTTTATTAACTCTTCCATTACTTTATGTTGGGTTTTTCACCACTTTATTGCATCGGTTTATTTTTGGTAAAAATTCAGGTATTATTCGAATGAAAAACTTTAAAATTAACCAACATATAAAGAACAAATGATCATAATATCCATTACGTTTTATTTGCATTTTTATTCTAAATTGAGGTAAAGTATTTTTACTTTTAATGAAAATCTTCAGAGTGATAAAGTTTGCATCATTTTTATTAAGCTTCTAATACGCTATCAAAAGAAAAATTTACCAAAACATTGTATTCTTTCCAAAAATCACTAAAATAAAAAGTAATAAAAATTTGCAAAGATTCATAGGCAGAGATTTGTGTGTTTAAGAGTTCCAAAAACAAATATTTTTACAGAAAACCTAACATTAGATGCTTTACCTTTTAACTTTTCAAGTGGAAGGCAGTTTCTTCAGTTTCTTTTTGACAAAATGAAAAGTAAATCCTTTCATGAAACTTTTTATACTACCATACTGTATAGAATTGTAAAACTTTTACAATGTATCTCTGAACAAAGAAAACTTCTTTGCATCCTTTTGCATGTAATATTTATTTGCAGCTTAAGCTAATGGGACCACACCTATTTCGGATGATCAACATTTCAGATAGGGAGAACTTACATTATAAACTTGTTTCCGGTTGTTAATGATATCTAAAAACTGAGCAGCAGCATCACACACACTTGTACACACATACAGAGAGTCAGAGGTTGCCATTTATTGACTTAGAATATAATCCATTTCTAATGGAAAGTTAGATAATAGCATAATAGTACGTACAGCTGTACATCTAATTCTCATAATGATAATGCACTGCAAAAAAAAAAACCAGAACTTCAGATAACCGGATTTTGGACAATCATGTCCCCAGTGTAATATTACTACATCAGTTGTAAAAATACCAAATGAGCCTCTTCTGTAGTTAGAAAACTGAAACGTTTATCTTGTGTCTAGACTCAGATAATTAGTTTACGCAATGTTTGGTGGTTGATCATGTATCATTTTGTAGATACAGTAACTGCAGTTTTATCAAACACTAGCTAGTTTAATAGGGTCGGTCGGGAGGTAAAATGGGTACAAAAACATGCTCTTTTTAACTTTAAGGCCTTTTAAAAAAGTTTCTTGAAATAATTACAAAATAATTACAGGTTCCAGCTTATCATTGTGACCTCTTAGAATAGTTTAATATGTAATAAAAGTTAATAAACTATTTAGTATAAAAGTAATTATTTTTTTTTATAGTATACCTATTTTACCCCATGGTTTGGGGAAACGGGTATAGTAATGTTTTCCATAGTAAAACACAATAATTACAAGTGCTGTACTTATTTTACCCCAGTATTTGTGTAAAGTAGGCACAGTAAAAATAACTAATGAAATATTTTGGTCACAAAAAATTTATTATTACTAAAAATATCAGTTAGACAAGTAATTTATTTAAAAAATTAAAACATAGAAAACAGTTCGTTGAGAGGGGCACTTCACACAAACTTGAAAAATCTTCCATTATAATCTGGTACAGAAAAAAACATTAGAAATTTGTCCCTAAATCAACCCACTCAATGTCTTCTTTATCAGGAAAAATGTAACGCTCTCCTTCACCTTTGCATTTTGTCAAAAACTTTACGGAATATCGCTCCTTGTTGCGAAGATCTTGTGCAGTAATTTGTCCCCTGTACTCCTTCACAACCGTGCCACATTCACTTTGGTAGTTTATACCTACCCATGATCCTACAGTGGGGTTCAGTAGGTTTTACGTTTTTAGGTAGGCTGCTTTCATCGTCACTTTCTGCCGTATCAAATAAGCGTTTAGTAGCTCTAGGTTTTTTTTGCGGCTTTGCTTGGACCAATCCAGGCTCTTGTTTTATTGTTTTTCCTAAGGCTGTAATGGGTATTAGGCCTATTAAGTTTTACTTTTTTATTTTCTCTTTTCTGGCATCTTCTTCTTCTTTCAGTCCTGTCCATTACTTCATTTGTTGTCATTACTTCACCACAACTTCCTTGGAACTCGTCGCCTTTTTGTCTTAGAAATTTTTCAATGCATCTTTTTACACTTGATGACTGTTCAGGTGACAATGTACTTAAAATTGCTTCTCTCAGTTTCTTCATTGGTGAAGGAGAAATTTCAGGTAGGCCTGCTACAGAACTTGATGGGCCGGGTAAATCTTGTACAGGATTAGCTAACTTTAATTCCAGTGGGTTCTGGTCGGCCAATGGGTGCCTCTGCGATGTCCTTTGGGTGTTTTTCGATGGAGTTTTGCTTAGGTTGTGCTCCACTTTGTAAGTCCATTGGCCTAGTTGGTTGTACTGAAAACAATCCTTTTTTCTAAAACAGACTTATTCACAGGATAGATCCCAGAGCCCTTAAAACCACCAATAATGTGCTCAGATTTGAATGAAGTCGATACCCAGTTTACTTAGAAGACTTGGAAAAACAGCCTTGTCAACATTTTTTAAGCCGCGATTCACGATACCAGTTCTTCAAAAATTTCTCTCCATCTCACGCACTTTTCATAGGAAGCAAATACCCCAACATCCAATGGCTGAAGTGCATGGGATGTATTTGGGGGCAAACACAGAAGAATAATGTCATTTGTCTCTTGCCACTCGGGTTACGTTATAGGTCAAGTGACTTCCATGTCCCGTCAAACAAGACAAGAACTGGTTTTTCAAGATTTTTTGTCTGATTTGCAAAATTAATGAGCCATTTCTCAAAAATGAAATCTTGCATCCAGCCAGACTGTGTGACTCCATAGAGTGCACCTGGCGGTCCTCCCTTGAACCCAAGTACTTTGCAAATCTTCCCTGTCCTTTAAAAACAACACAAGGTGGGTAGCGTTCACACCGGATGCACTGGCTACAAAAAGAACACTGTATTGCAGTCTGCCAGCTCCTCCTGATCTTGAATAGGACACTTTTGCACTTTTAGGGACAAAGACCTTACCCTTAGTGGGATCTGTGCCTAGGCCAGTTTCGTCCAAGTTGAAAATACGTTCTGGGTGATTTTCTAACCCATTTTCCACAAGAACTTGCTCATAAATTTTAAAAAACTCATCTACCACAAACTGAGACAGTCCTTCAGAGCCCTTGCTTTTGTTAATATTTCGGGTTTTCCGTTTTGATAGTTTCATGTGCCCACCTTTTTTCAAACCCTCTTAAAAAGTCATACCCTGGCATATCGTCCTTGAATGGCGTCTTTCTACCCACTGATTTTACATAGCTACACACCATATATTGCAAGTCTTTTTCTATCTAGTGGATAACCACATTTTGCTGCATACAATAAAGCCTCCACAATATAGTTCTCCTCTTCTTTTGATAGCACTGTTGCCTTTTCCAGAACCAGGAGTTTTAGGAGGATTTTCACTCCACCGCCGAAGGGTTTCATAAGGAATGTTATATTTTCTTGCTGCAGCATATACTGAGCTTCCATTGTCAACTTCCTTTACTGCTTCCTTCAAAGAATCTTCATCATATTTTTGGGTTTTTTTCTTTATGTATGTGCGTGGCATGATCTAAAACAAAAAAGTGAGGTTAGTTTTCAGTTTTTAAAATATTATACCTATTTTACCCCATGTTAACAAATTATGAATAGCATAAAACCTATTAAACTTTAAAACATTAAAACAAGTTAAAAGTTAAAAAGTATATATGTGTAATGTATACATACCTGAATTTGAAACTTCTATTTGATTAGGTTAACTTTTTAATGTCAATCAGTTAGGTTGTCTTGGTTACACTGACTCCTGTGAACATATGTTTTTTTCAATTTTAAGAAGCTACCAGCAGTTTAGCCAACTCACTTTCAGTATAATATCATATAAGATGATGTTATACATTTATGGTATTTTTTTCTGATCCAAAACATCAATAACTCAAGTTTTATAATATAAAATAATGTTTATACCCGTTTCACACCCCAGTATACCCATTTTAACCCCGACCGACCCTACTTAAGAAACTTTGCAACATTTGTATACTCATTACAAGATGTTTTCATCGCAGACCATTAAAAGAGTGCGTTATTGACATTCAGAAGGTATATGTCATCGAGACTGGGTCTGACCATGTTTAAGTCAGCCATCTTGTTCCATCTCTGCTCTTTCGTGGGAGATATGGCTAGGTTGCCTGAAGTCATTGTCGTACACAGTTTCGTAGCCTACTGAAGGAATTAAAAGGAGTCACAGTAAACTTTGCGCAACAGGGACCTTCCTTACTTTCCTAAATACACATAAAATCTATACACCCCTCACTCCCTAGTCTGATTTATACATATATATATATTGCTGGAAATATGAGCATCTACAAAAAGTTCTTGCTATAGCAAAAATGTCATTTTTGTTGAATATTCAGACTAAGGACACAAACAAAATCTGTTATTGTTAAAAAAAATGTTCAAAACTTAATTATTCACACTGAATGATACAGAATCACAATTATCATAATGAAGAAACTTCACATCTAGCAATTTTAATTCCTCACCTTCTTATCAGCTTGGGGTGTCTCCCCGGTGCCAAAGCCCGATGTATCAAAGCCACCTCCCTCATAACCTCCAAAACCTGAGAAAAAAATTAATTTTAAATTCTTAGAACAATTCTTATTTGACTGACATTTCTAAATTGTGCAAACTTTCCCTAGTCACTTACGCAATACTAGGAAGTATTGCACAATATCCTTTCGGACTAAAAACATTTTTGAGGAAACCTTTTGTTCTATTTTTTGGTTAAAGTAAATTTTAAAACAGGTTCTCTGGTGATATTCACAGCTAAAAATCATACCAGCCACTTGCTCTCTTACTTCAAATAGCATTTTTTACCCAAAATTGGACTTCAAAATGTATATAATTTTTCAACAAAAATCTGATCAAGAAATGGTTTTTGCTACTTGTTAATTTTTATTGAAGTCGTTTATGTTCTATGAACATTTTTGAGAGAATGTTCATAGAAAATATCTTCAGATTAACCTTTTACTAATGTTAAAATTTAAAACAGGACCAGAGATTTTTACAAGTTTAACTACTGTGCCAAATTAAAAAACAATTAATTTGTTTTACCATCCATGTGGTAATTCTGACTAATGGACACATACCTAAAATGCTTGGAACATTTTTTCAACTTATGATACCTTAATGCCTTAAAAATAGTTATGATTAACACAGTTTTTTCTTATAGGAAGCCTAAAGCCTATAACTTATTCATATGGATTTCATTAATTTAGATAATAATACCGTACACTAAAGTACAAGTAACACATCTAGTCTATACTTAGTTATTGGTGAAGTTACCTAATGTGAGTAAGGTACTATGAAAAAACCCAGCACATACGAGTATATACTAATCTGTCCCTTAGGGATCGATACTTGGTCCTTTGTTATTTTAACAGACATAAATAATTGTGAATCAACTGCCAAATTCAGTAAATTAATACAATATGCAGATGATATTAATTTGTGCATCAGTTCAAAATATAAATCTGGTTTGGAAATTAAGATGTTTGAAGATGTCAATTCCTGTACACAACAACATTTTGATGAAAATCATTTGAAAGAAAATCTATTAAAATTTAATCTACAGGGTGACTGCCGGGAACCGGACGTATTTTAAATGAATAGTACAACCTTATTTTATATAGTAAAATTATTTAATTGTGGAATATATATTGGTGAAAACTTACCATTTCAAAAAACATATGTTTTATGGAACCTTTTATCCTAGTTTGGGTTTATTTCTTAAAGATGATATCATGCATGTGATGGCCGTTAACCTGGATACAGGTTTCCAACCTCTGGAGAAAATCATTACGCACTCTCATCGACATGTCTTGTCCAATCAAATTCACCTCTTCGGTGATTGCATCTTTTAGCTGCAATAATGTTCGTGGTTTGTGAACATAGACACGAGCTTTCAAATACCCCCATAAGAAATAGTCACAGGGCGACAAATCTGGTGACCTCGGCGGCCACGGCACGTCACCAAAACGTGAAATCAACTTGCCAGGGAACATCTTCTTCACAACTCGCATCGATGCAGCGGCAGTATGCGCTGTAGCCCCATCTTGTTGGAAGTAAACATTTTTCACGTTTATTCCTCGCCTCCGAAGTTGTAGCTTGAGATATGTTTCCAACATGTGAACATAGCGTGCAGAATTCACTGTCACTGTGACTCCATTTTCTTCAAAAAAATACGGACCAATTATCCCAAAGTGGCCTACAGCACACCAAACCGTTACTTTTAGAGAGTGGAAGTGGTTTTTCATGAAAGTTACATGGATTTTCAGGAGCCCAATATCGTAAGTTTTGTTTGTTCACTGAACCGTTTAAGTGGAAGTGAGCTTCGTCGCTCATTAACATCATTACATCAGGATTATCAGTAAACAACACCTGCATACGTACTGCGAAATCTTCTCTTTGTCCATAGTCCCTCTCTTTCAGTTGCTGTACCACCTGTATTTTATAGGGATGAAATTTCAAATCTGATTTTAAAATTATTCTGACAGAATCGCGCTTCATGCGTAGCTCTTGTGCGTGTCTTCGTGCAGAGCGACCCCGGGCTCCTCATCAAAGCAGTTCTCACTCTAGCGATGTTGTCTGGTGTTCTCACTGTTCTTGCTGGACCGGGTGGCTTTTTGTTTGATACTGTTCCTGTTGTTCTGAACTTGTGCACCCATCTTAGCAATGTATTCCGGCTTGGAACCGTGTCATTTCGCGCAATATTAAAGTGGCGTCGGAAGATACGGTGTGTTTTGATAACGGATTCGCCATTTTTAATAAATGTGTCATATGCAAAAACACCATGCTGAACTGACCACTGATCCATCGTGACTAAAATGGTAAAGCTCACTCAAAACAATGACATAATCTCAATCTCCCTAGAACGTGTAACAACAATGTAACAGCTGTTGCAAATTTATCCGGTTCCCGGCAGTCACCCTGTATTACTTTTTGTAGTCGTCCTACATGACAGAAAAACATAATAACGTTAAGTTAAAAATGAAATTACGAATTAAGTCAATAATATTAAATTCTTGGGAATCTTCCTGGATAAGGAACTGACCTGAATGAACATATTAATTACGTATGTTCCATCTTGTGACATATGTTATCAGACATCTATCAAATATCTGTTCTCCAAAGATTTCATTAAATGCACATCATGTAATGATTTTCCCATACCTTAATGTGATATAGAGGTATGAGGTAAACGTGGAGAAAGAGAACTATAAGATTGTTTGTGGTATAAAAAAAAGAAAAAATGTGAGGATAGTACTTACTTACTTACTTGTACTTGATGTCATGTCCAGTTGGCCTGGTAACGGCGTTGGACGAGTCATTAGTGCCCTAGGAAAGGGTCACGGGGGGGGGGGGGGTGTGTTAACTTTCTGTTAAAAACTCTGACAATGAGTAATAACTTTTTTTTATTAAAAAATCTTTGAGTTCACTCTTGAATTTGTTTACAGGAATTATGTTTCTAATGGAAAGTGGTAGTTTTTGATAAATTTTAAGACCTGAGTAGAGTGGTTTTGTTTCAAACATTTTTAGGTTATGCTGCTCAGAATACAAATGTTTGTTTCTAGTATTGTACCTATGGGTGTTATTAACAAATTCAAGATGGTTGAACTTAATGTAGTTTGCCATTTCATAAATGTAAAGACTAGGTATAGTACAGATTTCCAGCCTTTGAAAGTGTTGCTTGCAATGGGCTTGAGGGGGCAGTCTCAGGCATTGCTCTGATTGCCTTTTTTTGAAGAATGAAAATTTTGCTCAAGGCTGACTCCTTTGCTCCCCACAGGGCGATTGAGTAGGAGATGTGCGATTCGACCAAGCAGTGGTAGACATTTTTCAGGAGTTTCAGATTTTTGAAAGCACTGAGGCTTCGAATGACAAAGATTCCTTTTGAGAGCTTGCTTTCTAATGCCACCAACTGCTCAGTCCAACACAAACCCTCGTCCAACATCACCCCCAACAGTTTTGCTGTTGAGGTCGTTTCCAACTCAACATCACCAATACAAATGACAGGGGCTCCTGAAAGCTCAGTTTTGGATTTTCTTTGCTGGGTCTGAATGACCATGCATTTTGTTTTTTCTGGGTTGAGTTTGAGAAAATTTTGTAAAAAGAATTGGGCAAGATTGTTGATTTTGGTGAAAGAGTCAATTTCGAGAGCCTCCCTACTTCTTTGTTTGGTGATAAGAGTGGTATCGTCTGCAAAAATGAAAAGATTTTTTTCTGGAACGACATCTGCGATGTCGTTTATATAAATCAAAAAAAGCAATGGTCCTAGAATTGATCCCTGAGGTACCCCACACTGGATCAGTTCAGGGTTTGAGCGATAATTTTGAATTTTGTTGAATTTTGACTCGTGTTGGATCTCTACCACCTGGAATCGGTTTCTCAGGTATGAGGAGAACCAACCCAACTCTGGATTTTGGATGCCCAAGGAATTCAATTTTTGGATGAGTGTGTCTGCATCGACACAGTCGAAAGCCTTCGAGAGATCGGCATAGCAACCATGAACGATCTCCCCCGCATCAACTGCATCGATACATTCGTTTATGAAATCAATGAGTGCCAATTTTGTCGATTTGTTTTTTCTAAAACCATACTGCCTGCCAACCAAGAGATTATTATCTTCTAGGTAGGCAGTCAGTTGGTCACAAACTGCTCTTTCGATAAATTTGGAAAAAATTGGTAGGAGGGATATCGGACGATAGTTGCACACCTCCAACCCATCCCCACCCTTAAAAAGTGGTCTGACCTTGGCCACCTTGCAACCGTCCGGAAAAACGCCCCCCGAGAGTGAGGCATTTATCAGGCCGACGAGAGGTACCTTTAACTCGTCTTTGCAGAATTTTACTGCTTTCATACACACACCATCAAGTCCTGTTGATGTTTTAGGAGAAAAAGTTTTAAAAATTTTTTTAAATTTTTTCTTCATTTACCAATTCAAATCTATTAAAAATCTTGTCGGTTTTTATGTTTGGATTTTTATGTTGTTTGTTGCAGTCAAGTTCCTGCCTGATGGTACTGGCAACATTTACAAAATAACTGCTAATTATATCACAGTTGTCTTTAGGATTTTTTAATACATTATTCCCTTGACGTAAAATTAAATTTTTAGCATGAGTGGATGTAGAGGCTCTGTGCTGGTTTACAATTTTCCAAGATTCTTTTGGTTTGTTTGAGGCATTTTCAATTCTCTGGTTAAACCAGGATGCTTTGGTATCAAGTATACATTGTCTATATTTATTCAGTGAGCCTTTGTATATTTCTTTATTTTCAGTATTTCTAAATTGTAACCAGTGATTGTAATGTTCGACCATTTCAGCTTTAAGTGTCATCACCTCATCGTTTTTCCACTTAATTTTAATATTTTCTTTTAAAATAGTTTCTTTTTCCGGACATGAGATGTTAAAGTAATACAAAAAAGTGTCAACAAATTTTTGATATTTTTTGTGTGGGTCATTTTCATTTAATACTTCCATCCAGTTTTCAGTTTTTAGTCTAAGTTTCAGTTCCTGCAAATTTTCATGTTTGAGGGATCTAATCTTTGATTTTTTATTTTTCAGTTTGTCTTTATGGTTTATGTTTATCGTAATTTCTATTGCTTGGTGGTCAGATATTAGTGGTTCAATAATATTGCTGGTAGTGTGATCTAAATTAGTGAAAAAGTTATCTATACAAGTCGCAGTATTTTCAGTGATCCTTGTAGCCGAGTTTATTTTTGGTTTTAATCCATAACTTTTAAAAGCATTTTTTTAAAGTACGGCATTGTTGTCATTTTGAAGAATATTTATATTATAGTCTCCTCCAATTACTATTTTGTTTAAAGTCTTTGTCGATTTAATTTTTGAGAGGTACTGGTTTAGTTTTCCAATAAAAGTATTTATGCAACTGTCTGGACTTCTGTAGATACCAGCTATCAGGAATTTTTCTATTCCGGAGTCAATTTTTATTTCACAACATTCAAACACTTTATTTTCCGATAAATTCTTTCCTATGTTCGAACGGATTGTTTTTAGAATTGTTTGTTTATTTCTGTAAATAGCTACTCCACCCATTTTCATGTTATTTCTCTCATAGCTACTTTCCAAAACAAAATTTTGAAAATTTACCATATTGATTTGTTCAGAGTCTAGCCCATGTTCACTAACAATAAAAAAGTCAGGATTTTCTTCTTCTAGGAAGATTTCAATTTGACCCATTTTCATAAGAAGACTTCTTACATTTAGATGGATGATCTTTAAATTTGTAATTTGATTGATTTTGATATTTTTTGGTTTAGTGTGCCAATTTTTTAATCGTTTTCTATTTCTGTTGTGTTTAGTTTGTTTTTTTGATTTTGACAATTTTGATTTCCCATTAAGGGGAGTCGGAACGCCCATCTTCCCCATGTTAACAAAGGTACATTTTTCTCAGAAAGTACTTAGGCTACAGTCATAATTTTTTCAACATTTGTTTATTACCTTATTTTGTGTAATCAGACCCAACTTGGATAATTTTCAAAAAGTTTTTTCCTAGTGAAAAATTTTTTTTCCCAAATCAATTTAAAAAATCACGTAATCATTTGGTAGAAGTTTTATACCAGCAAAACTAAGATTGCAAATTGCATGAAATTGGGTCTGATTGTTGGCAATAGCCTATAGATTATGTGGGAAAAATTTCAGTACTGTATCTTGAATACTTCCCGAGAAAAATGTACCTTTATGAGAAAAAGGCTAACTTTCCGGAAATCGCATTTATTGTGAAAACAAGACAAAATGAGGCTCTAGGTCTACCTTAGAAAGGTCCTGGGCCATACTGGGGTCTATCTGCTTCATCATCCTTTTCATTTTGAACCATTCTTCTTTTTCTTCTTTCTTGTCTGGCTTCTTTCGTTAATTTTTCCGCAGCTTTCTCACTTTTCCTCTGTCGCAATTCATCAATTCCGCGCAAAGCACTCACTGACCTATCACATAAACTTAGTCCAAGCTTCTAGAAAACTTCAAGTTTGCCACTATTTCCATCATTGAACGAAATGACAGCATCATATACACCAAGTTTCAACGTATCCAGCCTTACGAAGACCCGTTTTGGAATTTTGGCCCATACCACAGAAGCTCTCGTTTGGATTCTGCGTATGTCCGTGTAAACATTATTTTAACAACTCAGAATTTGTTAGTGCCCTGTAGATGTAATTTATTTCTAACATTATCTCTTGAGGTAGGCTATCTTTGTGGTCATAAACTGTACCTTGAGCCTTAGCCTTCTCATAACCACACCACGAGTCTACGCCTTTCGGACACAAACCGTGTTGAGGATTTTCATTAGTGGAGGGAGAGTTTATGAAAGTAGGTGGCCCGAATATTTTTCTTCATTTCTTCTACATTCTTTACACCTCTTCTTATTGCAAGGCCATAATATGTTTGTAATTTGTCTATTTGGGCGTCTGTTAGTTTTTTCTTTCCCCCAAGCACCTTACCGTCACCTAATTTTATTTTTATTTATTTATGTCACAACAAACATAGGCTAATAGGAAAATCAGATGTCAAGTAACATTAGAGGTAACACAGAATAAGAATCAAGTCATAGAGGTTAAAACTTCTCTGTGTATAGAGAAGTGTGCACTATACAATGTGCTGAAAGAAGTGGTCAGCTTTCTCAACGCGTTTTCCGACCAAAAACAGCTGACATACCTCTAGTTTTTATTTAATTTTGAAACTTAGGAATAAGATACAACTGTGAGAGTTATATTTTCTTAAAGGGAATAAACTAACAAATCAAAATAAAAAATAAAACAAAATTGTATAAGTTTTATTTTTTTGCGTTCCGACTCCCCTTAAACTTATGTAATTATTTATTAGGCTACACATGACATCTTTACCTGCCTGGTTCAAATGTAGGCCATGAGTGGTGTAACAGCTTCTATCAAGCATTGAGTTTAAGCTTAGATATGCCCATTTTCTTTTGGTACATTCATGTTTTATCTTTTCGTTTTGTTCTTGAATTAAAGGGTTTTTGGATACGTCATCAAACCTGAAAGGCGTCTCGACCCACAGGACATCTCCCTTTCGGATGCCGGCCAACGAGTCAAATTTTTGCGTCAGACCCGAGATACTATCCTCTGAAACTTGGTTTGTCCCCCCCACTACTACCAGTAAATCCGCAGGACTCAGTATTAAATCTTAGAAATATTGTATCATGTAGAGATGCCTTTAAACATTTTGGAATTCTAACTCTGCCTTCCTTGTACATTTTAAACAGGATTCTGTTTCTCGTTATAAATGTAGGTACGCTGACAACAGATAAGGATGTGCACTCACATAATACTAGATTTAATGGCCGTAGGCCACATCAGCATAGACTGAACCTATATGAAAATCCTCCTCTGAAGGATATCTTTTTAAATACCATAGTTTGCCAGAAAAAATTAAAAATGAACAAAATTCTTATTTGTTTAAATCTAAATCAAAATCACTTTAACCAATAATGTGTTTTATGATGTCGATGAATTTATAGACTATTTCAAAAATTTAAATTCAACTTCAATTTAATTTTTTAAAATTCATTAATGTTTTATTCAAGCAATACATCTACTCACAATTAATAAAAACTTCTGTAAGCCATATTGCTATAAGAAACTAAACTTTATTATGTTAGTTTTACATTATAATACAACATTATTAACTATTAGAAAACAATAAAAATTCCAAGTGTTTATAACATTGCTACCAACAATATTGTTGTAAAGGCAATAAATAAATTTATATATTTATATAAATATGCTTATAAAAATGCTTGAATTGCTCAAGCAGACTGTCATTCTACTAAATACTGATAGTGTAATGTGTAGACAGACAAAATAAACAGTTTGATAAAAGATTTAAATGAAAAAATCTATGTTCTTAAACATTATTCTATTAACCTTAGTTCTTTGGTTTACATAGATAGTGTAATGACATCTAAGATTATTGGATCATCTCAAAACATTAACACACTTATAGATTATTATAGAGATATTTAGCTTTGCCGTGAAAAGCCATCTTTCAAGTCTTCAGGTAAGACATGTTACACTGAAATATCTTAAAATTATGCTATAACAATATCTTGTGGTGAAGTTCCGTATCGTGCCACAAAGAAGAATATGAAAATAAAATTATCAATATATAACATGAAACTAACACAGAAAATAAAGTCAATTTTATCATACTCTCTATATCACTAATAGGTTATATCTGTTTGTTTTAGTTGTGTTTCCTGTGCTATCTGGAGAATAATTCCTTAGAGCGTAAAGAAATTTATAGTGCTCTACAAAAAAAAATTTGAATGATTTATTAATCTGTTGAATGAATAATTTATTTCATACAACAAATATGAATTCATATAGATGTTTCATTTGTTATTTTTATTCTATATATTTTATTACAGTAACTTTTTTATTGTTATTTAGTTTATGCTAGTATCAAACTTTTTTCATTATTGTTATTTATGTTAGTATAAAAAAATCAATTTAATAGGTACTAATAGTTATTTTAATAAATACACAGCACCTAGTTTTCATTTAATCATTTTAGTGGCATTTATTTATTGATAGAAAACGTCTGACAATAATTTGTAATATATTATTTTGATTACCCAATATATAATTGAGACACCTCAATGTTTTATGATGGCTCGATATATAATTACAGGTATGTTTTTAAGTGGTGTAAATATGAAAATTGAAGATGGTCAGTCTATTGATATTTAAATACAGTAAATGACGCTGACAGTCTATACAACATTCTTGACTTTTACTTGCACATCATTATTATATTAATAGCAATGTTCAGTTAAACTATTATTTTACATCAAGAAACCACGCCTAAACATAAAACACTATTTTATTAAACATAATTTTATTTGTACTAAAGTTAAGAGGCCTATCTTTGAAAATTGACCACACAAAACTGGGTAAATATTTACTTTACCTATGTCACATTTTTAGTTTTCTTAAAAAGACATGCTTATAAAGTGAAACAGTTTCAAAAACAAGATGTGCAAAGTCTAAAAATGTTTAATAACCTAGGCCTAATAATTGAACGCCAACAGTAATACCACCGGTAATCTGCACAAACTGCGGCAGCACCCTTGGTTCAATGTTGATCGACAAACAAAAACCATCCCTTGAGATAGTAACCATCAGTAAAATATAAAATCTCCCTTTCCAGAATAGACTTTAATATGCAGCCTACATTGTTTATTGGGTTGTTTTTATGCAATGGTTTGATTATTTTTAACCTACATTACAATTTATTCAAAAAAACATATGATTCTTACTTATTAGTTACAGTCATTTATCATATTATAAACAATAAACAGGAAGAAGTAACTAATTTATTGAGAAAATTACAATGAATAAGAAGAAATTATGACACATTTCTAGATATACATGTGGGTTTGGCTATTACATTCACAAAAGCGGTTGCTCACTGATATCCACGCAATCTATAAATATTGTAACATATTTCTGATGTGTATGTCTAGGCCATAGTTGGATTTATGTTATTGGTAAATTTATGTTATTACAAAATTTAATGTATTATTCTTGTTAATGTATTATAATTCTTGGGGTAAAGTACAATAAGCGGACCCGGTTTTTTATATTGATTAGTATAATCATCGATACTTAATATTCATTTATCGAATACTTGTTTATAAATCATATCAACATATCTATAGTCGTAAAACCACTGGTACAATGTGCATAGTGATAATCTTCTAAATCATAAATGAGCTCTGATCATCAAACAAACAATTAGGAATGGGAATAGGAAAAACATAAATAATAATGAAATTATAACAACTTAACAAACATTTATAACGGGAAATGAGAAATATATGTAATTATCTATATGTTCTCTCCCGGTTAGCAATGATTAACCGCTTTCGAGAAGTTTTTAAAGCATCTTCTCTAGAAAACCGTACTTCTCTTCTATACAAATAATCACAGAGATGATCTGCAAGCAGGTCAGCTGATATACCACTTTTTAAACTTTGTTTTACGGTCCTCCACAAGCTTTCGACTGTCATTTTATTTATTAATGTTATTAATGTATTAATGTTATTTTCTATAAAAGTAAATACATTTATTATATTAAAATGTTTATGGTTGATACAAGTTAGTTATTGTTCAAAAATCAGTATCGGTAAGTCATCAAAAGTTATAATTAATTCATATCTTTTGTCAATATCGATATAAAAAACCCGGTCCGCTTATTCTCTAAGCCTAATTCTTGTTTCATATGATAAATATGTAATATCGAATAGTTCAATAATAACAATCAAACAACGAGTGTAGGCCGCTTATTAAAGTCTCCCCGTCCTCATCATAGATGCTTTAGTGCTCAATAGATAATAGGCTATTGGGACATAACCTAAATTTTTAAACAGGTATGTTATTAGATTGTTTTACAATATATGGTTTGTAAGAGCCTCAAAGTGTCACTATGGAAATGATAATTTTAAAAAAACAGCAGAGAATTATAAAATGTGGCTTTTAATAGTTTTAGATAACAGGATAAAATATTATCCCCAGACTGATGAAGTGCAATGAAACATGCTGTCAGTTGGACCGTAATTCTCAATTTTAACAATGATTTTAATCATCAAGAACTAGTTGCTAATAAATACCATTAATCATACATTAAAACAGGTTTGTGCTCTTTATATAAAAATAGGGTTAACTCGTTTACTCTTGAATAACTTACCATCGTCACCGCCTCTGAACATTGCGCTGTTTAGTGTGTTGTGTTTTGGTGTTCACTTATTTCAAAATAATAGTGAGGTATTATGGAAAACTATTGATCACGCAACCTAAGTAAAATACTAGATCTAAAAAAATTTTAAATGCAATACTTTTAGATTCGACTGCCCTCTCTTTTCCTCATTACGATTAGGCCTAGTTAATGTTTATAAAATTTATTGTTTTGTAGTAACAAAAAATGCCCGGTAAGGCGGGAAGGGAACACTGCCATTGTACATTATCATGCAATAAGTCACATAGAGTAAAGAGTAAAAATAAAAGTCAGCCATGACAATACACATATTAAGAATACGCTAATCATAAAGTAGCAAAACTGAAAACTAAACGAAATACGTCATGAGAAAACATAAAAACAAAAAATATCCTCATTTTTTCTCATAGGCAACTATACATTCTAATGTTATCAATAATTCAAAATTATCTTCTTAAGGTACATTATTTTATAGGGTCTGTGCTGGGGCCCCTCCTTTATATAGTTGTTATTAATGACATAAAAACCAATATCATTGGCTCTTCAACCATTATGTTTGCAGATTAACTCTACTTTTTTACGTGTGCATTCAGATTTAAGCCTCTTAAAATTAAAATTTGACGACACTCTTGAAAGGGCTTGCTCCTGGTTTAGTACAAACAGCGTTCTTTTGAATAACGATAAAACCCAGAACCTACTTTTTAGCCTTAAAAACATTAGTCATAATTTAATAAAAAATAGTAATGTGAAAGTCCTTCGTGTAGTATTTGATAATTCACTGTCTTGGGTATCACATGTAGAATCTGTTTGTCACGTGCTAAATCGTCCAACGTGATCTGAAGTCGGAAAAGTTCACACTTCTGGCGAAAAAGAAAAACATCAATAAAGCGCCTAAATTATAGTTCAGATCACGTGAGCTCTCGCAAAGGTTATTTTCAACTTTGGTACTAGTAGTAACATATGTATGATAACATAATTTAAACATGCTTATATACGTTTGTTATTAGTAGATAGGTACAGAGTGTCTCCTTCTAGCCGACATCGCTTTCTTGTAGGAGGCAGGAAACAAGAACCGATCATGGTAATGACAGCTAGTTTTCACAATAAGTTGAATAAAGTATGCTATTTCTAATAATGTAGTTTTTAGGTCCCCGGTAAGAAAAACTCTTCCAAAAATAATGCCCTCCGGGTAACAACAAAGCACCGTTTTCAGTCGTACATAGCTATTTATGCTTTCTTCATCGCTATTACAACGTAACTGAACTATGGCACCAACTGAAATATCTCAGACCGGAAGTAAATTATAGGGGCCGGTAGCAGACTTGGAAGGTCAGAGATTCAGAGTTTTTGACCGAAACTCAAAGAAGGATACTAAAAACTCTCCGATCGAGTAAAAACAACCGCCCATCAGATGTTCCTTCAGCTTTCTCGTAAAGGTAGCTTTGTCTATAATGTTTGCAGTGTGTTTAGGTAGCTTTCAGAAACACCTGGTACCAACGTTATATGGTACTCCGAAGCAAAAGCAGACCGATGGACCGTCTGCCGCATGTCCAGTCTAGCATGCATGTTGTGTTCGTTCTACACTCCTTCCATCTGTTACACATACACTGTTAAATTTAGAAAAGATCACTCTCTCAAATATGTATACGGTTAGGAGTGTTAATTACTAAATGCAGGTCCATATGACTGTATCTTTCTTAGACGTGATGGCGCGTCTTTTGGAGTGTAAATACTATTGTTAATAGAGTATTGCAATAGTAGATACTGTTTTTGTGAGAAAACATATTTAAGTTGTTATATGTAAGAGCTGTCATTTCTAACACCAATTATAAAGTATGGAAATTGGACCAAATATTAGAAAGATCAGCAATTAAAATGTTTATTTTACGAGGAACATTCATTTACTAAACATATATTACATTTTCTGTCTTATTTTTTGTTTGTGTTAATTTAGTTAAACATACATTTTTTAACGTTGTGTTTGTTTATTATTAGCATATTTTACTTTATTCTCTTCTGAATTAAATTCTCTAAAAGCTTTGTTTAAAAAGTTTGCGTGTTTATTACTCATTTAATGAAGTTAATGTACTTCAAATCCAAGCATAGCATGTTTTTCGAGACTGAAGTTTACATATTTTGTTTGATATTTCAGAAATGGTCTTACAGGTCAGACGCATTTTATTCAATTTTTCAGTTAATTTTACTTAAAATCCAATACATTTAACAACTATCTTTATGCCATAAAACACCAGGTTTGTTTTATTTCCGTCCTTTCCTAGAAAATCGGGCGAAATCCTTCGCTAGCTGTAGCTCGTTAACAAAGCGTTTCCAGGCACATGTGTATATATACTTTTTCATTATTTTGATGACAGAAAACCACCTGAGAAGTTTGTCGGGTTACTCGTGGGACACTCTGTATAGTTCAAGTCTTCAAATATACATAGTCCGAGAGGGATTACCTTAACCTAAAAGTACCTGATGATGAATTCGTGGAATTCGAAATGTACATTTTACAAATCAAATCTATAAAAAGTGTTAAACGGTTTATTATTCTATACTAAATTTTTGTTTTTTCCAACTTCCCAGTGTCCTAGAAAGATAAAATTTGACACATACACGTGCCTCATGACTTTATACATGTTGTTTTACAGCTTCCATGCCGTAGAATGATGATAATACACTTGGCTTAAGCTCTCAACAGACAAAATAAGTATATTTTCATGCATGTTTTCCGTGCAATAGGAACTGATATAGGGTTGCAACCCCTAAAAGGATATTATAGGATACCATACGGGTATTTTGTTTTTCAATTTTCAACTGTTCTAAAGACACATATGAGGGTGTATTATACAACTCACAAGACTATCAATAAGTACGAGAAGTATATTAGACCAGATGTAGATTACAATAGCAGGGAGTAGTGCGAAAATGGTTTGGCGCTTTTCCAAAGGCCACCTTGATGAGGGGAAGCAGGAGGAAATAGAATTGAATTCCTTGAAGCGCCGAGAAGTGATGAGTCTTGGCTTAAGACTCTTGAGAAATAGAGAAGAATTAACGACCTTGCGAAGATTTGCATCCGCACGTACCAGATTAGTACCACAGTCAGAAAAGATGAGTACAGAGCCCACATGACTCAAAGCAGGTGAGAGTGGCAATAGAAGCTTCTCTTGTTGTCAGGGACTCACGTGTTAGGCGGAGAGTTCTCCCATGAGAAGGGAGCTGTTGCGTGGTTTAGCCTTGAAGCACCTAACGCAGTTGAAAATTCGATACCGAAAATACCTCTGGCAGAAAGGATCCAGTATTTTTGGCTTATGAGGGATTGCATCAATTCAGATCTAATGTATAATGAGATTAGTTACGTAATAAGATTTTGGCAATAAGATAGGATGAATCACATCGGAGTAGAATAGGCTTTTAGCTATTCGATCGCCTATCTGAAGCACACCCTTACCATCCACAAAAGACGGAGGAGCTTTGTAGAACATTCCGGATTTTCCATCAAAAATAATGAATTTCGTCAGTTAAAACATCAATTATAATTCTACACTGTTTGGCATTGAGCCGAGTTCAATTCTTGTGGAGTCAATGCTCCATGGAGCTTTTTAACGTGTCTATAGTTGTTTATGAATCTCAAAACATATGCTATTACTCGTTGTAAGGTCATCCATGATGAGAACTTATGTAGGAGTTCCCAATCAGTTGATTGAGTAGGGGTAAGTACAGAGAGGGGTATTACCTTTGTTTCCTCTGCGACTAGCGTATCATCTAGAAGAGTGCAGGGGTTGGTCATTCTTCATGAGAGAGAGAGAGAGAGAGTTACTTAGAATCCATTGCTAGTTTTGAGCTAGCATAAAAAACAGTACGAAATGTAATAGTGATACTGCTTTCTTTGAGGATCACAAAAGCACCTGAAGGGGCAGAAGCAGTGAGGTGAGGTTTCATCAAAGTTTTCCATTTTGGTCATACACCCAAGCGATATATATTTATTCATGGACTTAATGTAGAGTTCATGGAAGTGATGCTTCTAGGGAGTGGAATCTACAGTTCTTAGTGAGACGAGAGTTTCCGAGGTGAGGTTGTTGTTTTTTTTTTTTTTTTTTGAAAAGCAATCAAACAACATAACATCCGTCAAAATATCTAGAGTGTGTTGAATCAAAGTGTAGATCACAAAATTTCTCTTCTGTCGACTGCTTTCGGTATGAAGGAGGTACTTATTGTTGCCAGATTTTTTGGAGAGACTGGTACATATCAAAATCATTGGTAGAGACCAGAGAAATCAAATACAATGAGATAATAGGAGATAAAAGGGACTTTCCCCATGATCGCAAAACCAAAATTCCAGGAGTTCCAACCACTTTGGAGCATCTTACGACCAAGAGTAGCTTTTATTAGTGAGTATTTGGGAAAATAATATTCCTCCGAGCAATACGTCAATACCTCCTGGCAGGTGAAATTTGGGGTCTACTAGAGTGTAGGCTATGACTTCTTGAAACACTTTTGGAACCAAATGTACTCTAGGGAGTTCCATGGATATTTTGTCTGATATGAAGAAAGGATGTTCATTAGTCAAGGTATGGCTGGAGAAAGTTTTGACTAAATATAGTATGCCTTTGTAAGGGTTGGAGTTTGAGCTAAATCCAATAGACAATAGGCAAAATTATTTATTTGTAATTTTAGAGATTAGAATGGTGTCATAATACACTAAGATTTTCAATTTGTTTCATAGTTAATAGATACATCTGGTAAACAAATAGTTCTTATATATAAGTTTAAATCTTCTAATTGGTAGGTTTTACAATCAAGTAATTATTAATGTACATTTTCTTCTTCACTCCCCCAGTTTAAGAACGCATTCAGCGAGTAAAATGGTTGATCTGTTAACCATCGGGTCACAGCTGACTTCAGTCCTTTTCCTTGTAGCGATTTGAGTTTCGTCAGGAAGGAGGTTAAAAAGTTTCCTGTCTGTGTAAGAAGGTTTCTTCTCAAAGAGTGCAGTATAGTTTAATGGAAGGTGAAGGTTTGATGCGTGATGGGTATTGTATGAGTGAATATCGTGGCCAATGAGCAAAGACTGCAATATTTTGGCAGTTATTGCTGAAGATCACAAAAATAACTTTATTCGAGATGTTATTCTGAGTTGATTTTTGTCTTAAACAATTCAACAACGGCTCTTAGAAAATAATACTTAAGAATAAAGCTTCTAATCTGGCTCTTGCTTTAGAAGCAGCACATAATCAATCAGCATGTTATTCCAATGTTGGTGTTGTAAATTTTACTACACCCATAAATATTCTTCCTGACAATCAAGACTTATTTTCACAGCTTTCAGCTTTCCCTTATGCTTAATTCTACTTTTGTGGATACAGTCATTTAAGCATGAATTATCCTGCTAAAGATGCTATATGTTACATTTTGTTCTGAATCGGGACATTACTCTAAGGTCTGTATGTCAGACTAGAGAAAAGCAACATTAAAACTTCTAATGCTGTTGCGACTAGTTCAAATGTTGTTGCTACTATTATAGCAGCTTCTCCTTCATGCTTAAAACATGCTGTTGTTAAAGTAACCATTGACAAATATAAAGCAGAGGCTTTAATAGGTACTGGAAGCTCAGATAGTTTTTTAAGTGACCCAAGACATACAATATTATGCATAGACAGACAGTATTCTTTATTTACAAATCATGGAGAATTGTAACAGCGCCATAAACAACATATTTATTTGAAATGAAGATGAAATGAATATGGAGTAATAGAAGAAAGTCAATCACCATGGCGAACTCAAACTCTTGTTACTACTAATGAAAATCATAAAAGGCGATTGGTGATAGGCTATTCTCAAACTATCGGCAGCTTTACTCTCTTAGTTGCTTATCCTCTACCTAGCATAGACCATGTTGTCTCTCAAGTATCAAAATACTTTTTTTATCACCATCGTTTTGTCTAGTGCTTATATATCAAATTCCCATATGAGAAAAAAAATACACTGCTTCTGAAGCTGGGGGTAGGCTTTATCAATTTACCAAAATTCCATTTAGGGTAACAAATGGTGTAGCTTGTTCCACAGGGTGATCGATGACATATACAATCCAGTTACCAGTTGGAACATTTGCATATTTGGATAACATTACAGTGTGTGGCAAGGATCAACATGAACACGATATTAACCTAAATAACTTCCTCGGGGTTGTTAAGAAATTTAGATTTACCATAAATGATAAGAAAAGCAGCTATTCTCTCCAATCAATAAAACTATTAGACCATGAGATAAATATTAAACCACTAAAAAATCTACCACTGCTTACAGACACAACTTCGTTAAGAAGAACTATTGATAGGCTATCGCATTATTCTAAGTGGATGCCGCACTATTCAGACAAAGTTCGGAGTTGATACAAATGAAAACATTTCCAGTTTCATCTCTGGCTGCCTCTAACTTCAAAAACTTGAAACAAGAAATCGGTCATTTCTGCTATAGATGAAAAATTTTTGTTCAACGTTGATACAGATACATCTGAACATTCCATTACTGCTATCCTCTCCCAAAATGGACGTCCAGTAGCATTTTTCTCAAGAACCCAGATGCCTTATGCTACCATTGAAGCTTTGAAAAAATGTCGACACTTTCTGATTAGTTGTCACTTCCAACTCGTCACTGGCCAGAAATCTTTCTCATTCATGTTTCACAATGGTCACTTTTACAAAAGTGACCATTAAATTCCATTTTCCATTTTTTCTTGGTTTTTAAATTTTACTAAATTTAAAATGAGAAGAAAGTTAGATTGGGCTTAGAACTTGTTATAAATACAAAATTGTTTACAGACCTCGTAGACAAAATGAGATAGCTGAATATTCATACTGACAGGGGCTCATTTTTCGTGTCAAAAGATCTTTAAACCCTTTGAGTGCCAAGACCATATATTGAGTTATGGAACTTTTTGCAACATATGTTATATTCAGGGGTATGTCTAAAAATGCCAGACCCGGAAATCCCAGTTGTGTAGCAACTTAGTAAAAACATTTTTTTAACAGGATTATTTCCATAGAAACTTATCATGCTGTAGATCAAAATGCTTGGTTTTAATTGGGCTATACTTTTATTAGTAAATTTTTCTTACAGTTTATTTCTTATATATATATATTTTTAACAAAAAACAAAAAAGTTTTCTTTTTTTTAACATTTTTTAAAAGTTTTATTGCAGTTTTTTACAAATAAAAAAAAACATTTTTTACTATGGAAAACACTTTCTTTTTCTAAGGGAATATTACTAATAAAAAATGTGCAAAATTTCATAGTGTTATGTTCAAAAACCGGGACAAAAAAAAATTTTTTTTTTTAGACCAAAACAGTTTGGAAAAAATACACACATAGCCTCATCATATACATTTGTGTGTGGTCTAAAAGAAAAACTTATAAAATTTACTCACCACATACAGTATTTCTTATGCTCAAGAATGAAAGAATGAAATTTCAGTTCAAAATCTTCACTAAATGTTTATATACAATTATTTATATACACCATTCACAACAGTTTTGTCTTCACTTTCACTTGCATTTTGTGCTTTGGGAAGCAGGTGCCATGACAGCCTTCCCCACAGTTTGTGCAAACTGTTTCTAGACCTCTTCCTTCCTGTTTTGAAATCAGGCCCCCTCATTGTACATACAAAACAAGTCTTTTCTTTTTTTCCGGGCAATTTTTCTAATCCAATTTTTCTTTTGTCACCCTCTACGTTTACAGTTTTACCTTGCTGTGATACCCATTCATCAGAAATACTTTCAATGATTTGCACAGTATACTGGTATCTAGAAAGAGGTTTCCTGTTGTTTTGGACACAATTTTTCCCTATATATAATGTAGGAATTTATTACCATTCTTGCAAAAGATTAAAAACAACCTTTTTCCAATACTTAACTGTTCGTCTTTCGTCAAGGTAAGAATAGAGCATCATGTCGAATGTGTCTATCCCACCCATGTGCTTATTGTAATCTAGTATGATGGATGGTTTGTTTTCAACTGTTACCCTGCCATGCCTCCTTTTGGTATGTACAATATCTTTTATCTCAGCTTTTGAGGACAGCAAAACAACTGGTTTTTTTTTGTGATGCTTGTTGTCTATAGGCCAGTGTCACTATGTTTCCTTGATGGTAGTACTTCTTCTGGCCAACTTGAAACTTTTTCTTTGATTCCATCAGGCAAGCCTTTTTTATTCTTCCTTACTGTGCCAGTAAAAAAGGTTTTTTCCTCATACAATTTTTTGGACCAGCGGAATACTAGAAAAAAAATTGTCTGTAAAAACATGAAACCCTTTCTGTAAATAATTACAAGCACGAAGAAGAGAAGTGACAACCGAATAGCCAAGACCATATTTTTTTTACCTCATCAGATGGAGATGTGTTCTTCTTACCCTGATAGCAAAATAAGCTCATGCAGTAATTAGATACAGAGTCACACAACACCCATAACTTTATTCCCCACCTATGGTGGTGCTTATTGGGGAGGTATTGTGTGATTCCGGTTTGACTTTTCGTCCCAATTAGAGATTCGTCGACTGACAACTGTTCATGGGCTGTATAAAAGAATTTAAATAGCCTATTACAGTGCTCAATTAAGGGTTTGAACTTTTGAGTGGGGTCGTAACCTGGTTGGTTGGCTTTAGGTAGTTTTTCATTGTCAACTACAATGTGAAAGAAACTAAGCAAAATTTGAAATCTATTTCGTTGTGAACATCTTACTAAACATGGAGTTGCTTGTGAGTCACTAGTTGACCAATAAGAGGGGATAGTTGGTTTCCAATCAGGCCCATATTTTAAAAACAGCAGCATTAATAAAAGCCTTCATTTCCAAAATGTTCACAGGGATCCAGCTGTGCCTACGACTACCAGGTGAGTCATTGTCTGCAAAAGACGAAATTGTCTGGTTAGCATACTGTTAGTTTCAAACCACAAACATAGTCAAAGTGTTTCTGTAAAAAAATAGTGTAAAATAGTCAATGGGCTTAGAGTCAACAGGTGGGCAATGTCTAGGTCCTGGAGATTCAACATAAGAAAAATCATGAGTGAAGTTACTGCGGCTCTCTTCGTTTATACTAAGCCAAATATCATTGTCTGTAGGCCCATCGGCATCATCACCCGATTCAGAGGAACTGGATAAACACACTCCTATCAATGATTCTACTTACGTTTAGGTCTAGGCCTAACCTGTGTTCCTGACGTACTAGGCCTAGGTCTAGAAACATCAAAGTCACTCTCTGAGGATTGACCTCTATGTACATTTTTTTGTGGCTCATACAATGGATCAGCATCACTATCATCACTAAATAAATCACTAAGATCGTCTTCTGAGGTTAGTAAATTACCATCAGATACATCACCATCAAGTTCTCTGTCCACCTCACTTGATCTAAGGTTCTCAGGATCCATTATTCAGCCATTTGAAAACTACTTAAGTGTTTTACACACTAATAATAAACACTACACGCACAAATTCAAACGATTGTAGCACAAAACGTAATAATTACGCTATTAGAATTCAAGCAACAATGTTTTCAAAAGAAACAACACACTAGCACGCGTTCTGCATTCGTCGTCTGCCACGCTAGTCAGCTGTCGGCAGCGCTGTGATGGCCATTGTTTTTTTTTTTTAGATTCTCCTTCTGGATTGGATTTTTTTTTCCAAACACCACAGAAAATTAAAAGGCATATTATTGGAAATACAATTTATTACGTAGAAACATAAAAATACCGAAAAATATAAACAAAGGATCTTAAAATAATTGGTGGCGAAGATTCGTCACCATGGCATTTCTCGCATATACAACTGGTGGCGAAAAAGTCGTCACCGTGGCATTTCTCGCATTTATCATTGGTGACGAAATTTCGTCACCGTGGCACCCAAAGGCATAGCGACAACTAGAACTACACCATATAATCCGCAAGGTAATGGCCAGATCGAATGTTACAATGGCATAATCTGGAAGGCTATTACACTGTTGCTAAAAAATCGTAATTTAAGAAGAAAAAAATGGGAGTATGTCTTAAATAATTCCTTCAAATTCTATTAGACCCTTATCAAGCACTGCTACAAACGAATGTTTATTCATTCCATAAAATCTTCAAATGGACAATCTTTACCAATCTAGCGACTTGAATCTGAAAAATTGTTCTTTTTAAGAGAATCGTGCAGAGCAAGTACGATCCGCTGGTAGTCGAGGTCAGACTAAAGATTTAAATCCCATTATGCAACTATACATCTCAATAACAGAGATGAGAAAACAGTTTGCCTGAAACAGCTAGCTCCGAAAGGAGACAATGCTGCTGAACTATCAAAGCTGGTTGTGGACCAACCGGACACTAATATCTCTGAAGAATCAGAAATATCTATGATGGATGAGACAAGTAGCTCTTCGCTGGATCATGATTATTTTGCAGCACATCCTCATTCATCTAAGCCAAGTAATTCATGCGCTCAAAACATTGATTCCAGTCATCCAACTAATATTATTAATTGGGTTTTATATTTCATTACACTGGAAACACAATCTTCTCATTCTTTGAAGCTCTCCATTATCATCTATATTTTAGTAGGGAGGTGAATAAAAACACAGAAAAACAATTAATCATTTTAATACTATGATTATTTACAATAAAACTACATCTTCTATTATTTACAAGCACAGCTCTCGATTAATTAATTTTATTGCGTAACATAATAATGTTTAGCACTGTAGAAAATAATGTGCGCTCATATAAACAACATAAAAAATATAATTTACTCAAATTATAACAGAGTAGTTCCGTTTACTACAAAATAAAACTGTGGAATATGTTGTATTTATCACAATTTATTCTGTACAATAGAATTAAATGTATTCTACATTTTACGAAATAGTGGCGTTTAAGCATGAAAATCACCCATATATATTTAGTACGGAAAGTTATCACAGTGTTAGTGGGAGTGCATAACCGCACTTAGCTTGATTTTCAAACAGAAAACTTATTTAGTTATAATAATGTAAAGTTAATGTTTAGTTTTAGATTTGATTTAGCATCTTAAAATTAATAAACTCTAATTAAACATTACAAATAATAAATAGTAACACAGAAACAATGCACAACATTTACTAAAATTAAACACTGCACTTTTAAGCAAGGAATGAACGTTATAAATCCCTTACATATTAATAAATCATATAAAGTACATTAACTTATATTGCAGAGTATCAAATTGGCTACTAACATTATTTTGAAAAGTGTTATAGTAATAAAGTTCTATGAGAAAGTTTGCTGTAAAAAACTAGGAATTGTGAATTCATTTCAAACTTTCGGTTTAATAACAACTTTGTTTCATTTCTCAAACTTGGCTTTTTATATTAAAATACAAACAACATAACAAATTAAAAAAAGCTAAAATGTATTCTAAAAACCATTTTAAATTGATAATTGTATGCATTGATAACTAAAAATGCATATTTAAGTAATGTGTCAAGTGAATTAACAATAGAACATTTTGCATTTTTAGGTCATTATCCATCTTTATCGTTATTCAAAGATTTTCATTTTAAAATTGTGAGTGATACAATTATAAAGCCAATATTTAGTTTTATAGTTTCACAACTAATTAACACTACTAAACTTTACAAAAATATATACATTTTTAAGAGGACTCAGGCTTAGCCTAAGAAGTGTAAAGAATCTTTCCTAAGACAATTTAGAAAAGTTTAAAAGAAGGGGAGGGAAATCATCTCTGGAATAGACCAAACAGGCGGCGAGATGGTCGTTTGCGCTCGGCTGATGCAGGTGTGCTCTGGCCACTGGAGGGTATCTCGGGTTCAGGGTTTGCCAGTTTCCGTCTCATTTGCTCGTCCAACAAAGCTTGCATATCCATCTGTAACATTCACATTTTGGGTTATAACAGACAGTAAGAGAATAACTAACAATATTGTGTTTGTTACAGTAGTTTATACATTTTAGTAATATAAATGTTAAATCCTCTCAGAACAGTATGGTAACACACTAATATTTAGACGAAACAATGAGAATGAATTGCCAGTGTTCCAAATTTTTAAACAAAAATTTCAAATTATCAATAAGCTTAACAATAAGCTTAGAAAATATTCTTGTACCTGTGTTGCCCAGTTCAATGGAACAAATTAGTACCAAGTTTTCTGATGAGTTAAGAAGGCACCATCTTCAAGTAATGTGAAAAGTAGTCATGAGAGAAAAGGATGTCTAGGTTTTTTTTCTCTTAGGACAAGAAGCTTATAAACTGCACTTAGTTCTATAAGAACCGTAGCGCTGCTTTCGGAGTGAAGGATATTCAAGATGGATAAGGTTAGGGAGTAGGGGCCGCCTCCTATTGAGATCCATGAGGAAGAATTAGGGCACTAATCTCTAAGTCATGTCCCCCCGGAAGAAGGGGAGATCAGCTCTAAACCAGCCACTCCAGTCAAAGTAGACCGGGGGTGGTACACCCTTGTTGAGGCTAACAAGAACCTCTGATACTTACGGAATGAACCCACCAACTCTAACAGTCATCTCCCACAGTAGACTAGACCTATCAAATTACCCTTGCTCCCCAGAATCTCAACATTTGCGGTTAGTGATGTGCCACTCCTGCACATCCATAAGGTTGCCCAGATTTAAGTGATACATCGGTTTTTGCTGTGCCCAGTGGTAGATTCAACTGGAAGATATAAACCAGCCAGAAGTGATCCCTGCTGGGTGATGACTAGGTTGGTAAATTATTAGATAAGATAGGTGAAAGCTTCTCTTACTCTACAATGAGATTTAATGCATTAGTACATTCCCCACTGATAAAAATATAAACAATTTATTATTAGGACAGTCAAAGATATATGATTAGCTAATTCAAGAAATTAATTTTCCTATTATTAGTTTCCTCTAACAGTGATCAGCATGTCAGATAAATGTTTAGCAATCTATGAAACAAACAGTTGCTGACCTGCCACTGATCCAACTGTTGGCTGAGTTCCACCTTCTGTTGGATGGCCTCCATCAGCTGGCTGTTGGCCTGCATGAGTTCGATGCGTGTGTGTGCCAGCTGCAGCAGTGTAGCATTCTTTCGTGCCACGGCACCGTCACGCACCTCAAATGCCTTCTGTACCATCTCGTCCTTGGCCAGGCCTCCGGCATCTTTCAGGTCGGCCCGGGCCAACTCTAGCTCCTCTTTTGTTCCTGACAACTCCACCTCCTTCACACTCAGCTGCAACAACACCAAAACAGATTAGGCAACATACACATTAGTTATTAACAATAAGAATAAAGTCCCTAGAACGTTTAACTAGGATTTGTTGGTAATAAGTTCAATTTTTTAACCTTTCGATCCCAATATCTGTTTTAAATCAATAATAAAAAAAAGGAGGAAAATCTACCAATAAATAAAGATATGGGACATTTTAAATATAATTGTGTAAGGTATTTCTTATCCAATGTATGATATCTCCCAGTTTTTGGATTGGAAGCTTTAAAAGCCATTCACTAGTAGTAGTCATTCTAGTAGCTTAATTGTTAATTCTGTATGGATTACAAATCATATAATGCAAAAGAAGCTTAAAGAATTATTATAATTCAGTACGAAAACATTAATACCAAATAATGAGGATAAGGGATTATCTTTCTGTTTTATAATATTTAAAAATGTATTCCTAATGTTCTTTTTTAATGTACTGATATATAATTAATTAATTGAATTACCATTAGATCAAAATGCCTGGCTATAGCTGAAAACTGTTTATTACCAACAATAATTAAAACAGAAAATAGGTTACTGTGCAGTAAAGCAGTTTTGTTGAAACATTACATAATATATTGTAACACTGATTGGTAAAACAACAAACAATAATATATTTACTTTTGTTGACTTTGAATTAAAAATATGGAAACATAGAATTTAGGATGATAGACAAAATTAACTTTTGATAATAATAACATATAAAAACATTAATCTAAGAATTTAAATATAATAAAATTTATTTAAAAAGCATGTTTAGTGCTAGTGTTTAATGCTTATATGCTGCAATCTGTTTTTGGTTGAATTAATTACAAAAAAGTATATTTTTACTTTTCTTTATGAAACATGGACAGAAAAAATATTAAAACAATTTTTGGTTGCTCCACAACGATTTATGGGCATTTTAAGTTAGGATGTTGGGCAATGTTGTAATCAGACCAAAGAAAAAATGGCTTACAACAAGAATTTGATGTTTTATAGTACCTGTATGAGGTATAACTTCAAGGAGTGATGACATTTTTTAATGAAAATAAATTCAATAAAATTTAGTTTTTTTTAATGTGGAGATAATATTTTTATGGATATAAGAAATATCACTCCCTTCATTCACCATTCACATACATAATGTAAAAATATCATATGTATATCATAACAGTGGCGGATCCAGGGGAGGGGCCAAGGCGGCCATGGCCCCCTCCGAGAGTTAAAAAAATGTTTTTATGAAAAACATTAATTACTCTAGTATTGTAACTATAAAATTAACTTGTAACCATTTAAACTTTGATTATGAATAAATATCTTTCCAAAACTTTTATTTTTTGTACTCGAAATGTCCTGTTACAGTAATGATAAAGACAAACTAAAATTAAAGTGGCCCCTCCCGAAAATCCGAACTGGATCCATCCTTGTATCTTAAGCCAAATTTCTGTAGGGCTGATAACATGACATTCCCAAATTTTACATTAAAAGCCTACAATTCCTTGTGGAATGACCCAACAATTTTTTTTTTTTCTTGCCTTCAGGAAAAAAATTTTGTTTAATTATCTCAACCCAACACTGATTGCTCCAGCTGTGCTTCACTACTAAAAGCTTGTGTTCTAGTGTGTGTTACAAATCTTCAAAACCTTATTATTTCTCATGTTCGATTTCGCTTTCTTGATCTTTATGACAGCATGAAAGAAAATAATGACTCGATTAGCTGTGATGTTAATATTTATTCCATTTTAAGTTGTGTGAATGAAACCAAGAAAAAGGTGGTAAAATGATGCAACAAGACTTCACATCCAGTTGTCAATTTTGTGGTCTACGTGCACTGAGATAACAACATACAAAGCTATATACAAATATATATTACTTTATCGAAAAATAATTTAGTTATAAACTTAGGATTCTATTTCTTTTTCAAAACAATATATGAAAATTCCTTCTAAAGCATTTTCAAGAATAATGTACTAAAACAGCCATTTGCAGACCAATGGGGAAGGGGGGAGGGAAATTGTCCCGACATATTTTTGCAAATGTGATGTCTAAGTAAACAAAATGTTCAGAAAAAAATTTGCTTCCAAAATACTACAAAATTGTGGAATGGTACTTTACAACATAACTCACCATTTTCACTCATATATTGTATTAATACAGTAATCACTTAACTGTGAACAAACTCATTCGAAATCTCCACATAATTAAAGTAACTGATAATATGGTATAAGAATCCAAACTGAGTGAGACAATATGAAACTTCACAAATTTGTAGGGTAACAACTTTGATCTAGATAGGGCTGCTTAGTTGGGTGCATCACATATCAGTTTGAAAATTATCTTCATACTTCAAATGTATGCATGAAACATAATTATATTTTTTTTTAATTGTTACTCCAAATTTACACTGCCAAAACATCTCTGATGTTAACTTTCTCCCTCATGAACAGCTAAAATCGGTCTGTAATACGTAGTTGCGTTTGTTATAATTTTCCAGCATTTAGCTGCTACCTAATAGATTTGTGACTATTCAACTCTCTGTAAGACACAACGTAATTTGTAGTTAATAAATTCTGTGTGTTATGATCTTGCTTTACAGGAAAAATATTGATTTATTAGTTTAGTAAAACTATGTAATTTTAATAATACAATTTATGAAGTATAATAGTATAAAGTACAATACAAAATTATGTTTTAAACTTTTCTATCTAGCTGTGACATAAAAGTGTAGTGTTTATTCCATCTAGGAGTTATAAAAATTATAATATTATAAAAATTAAAACAAATGAGACCTCAAGACAGGTCCTTGAAGAATCCCCAGTCAGTAAAAATAACATCTGCTGCTTTCAAATCAAGCAAACAAACAAGGCTTTTGAATAAAAAAAATTTCAAAAGCTAATATGTATTGTTTGCAGTTTGTCAATATGTGTGTTTGCAAAGTGTTTCTACTGGATTGAGCCTCACCTTGCCAGTGAGGTCCATGATTGTCTCCCCTCGCCTCTTGAGTTCCTCTGCGCGAGTCTCCAGATCACGAGTCATCCGGTCCACAGCTTCCTGTGCCCGATGCAGCTCCACCTCCAGGTCCGTCACGCTGACACTGCTGTTGTTGTAGTCCCCTGTGTTCAGCTCACCCACCAGGTCACACAGCTCCTGCACCACGCTGGTCAGCAGGCCCACCTACAACGTTCACTCTTAGTTATCACTCTACCAAGCATACTCTTTCTATTCCTGTAGTTATCATGGCGTCTAGACTACGGTTTATAGGCTTAGTTTATTGAATTCATCTTCCTTTCCAGGATACCACAATGATTCTGGATAACATGGAGCTTTGTATAAATATCCAGCCATTAGATAGTTAAACGATAAAATTGAATATTTTTAAATGAATTGCGTAAGTTTACTTGTGCAGCTAAGACTAAAATGCCCATGGTTCAGACATTACACGAAACCAACCTTTCTTTCACTCCTGATAGAACTTTTGAATATTAATGGCATTTATCAATAAATAAATAAAAACATGTAACTGGTCTCATTTTTATATTAGTTTTAAATGTACTTCATTCACAATGTACTTTTAAAAGTTTGATCTTTTTGTGTTGTCATCCAGTGTTGCAGATACTATTGTTGCTTCTTTTACTAACCATAGACAACCATATAACCCATAAACCATATGGAAGAACTGAAGATGGTTAGAACTTCCAATCCACCAAAATTGAGATTTTAACTAACTTAACGGTTAGAATACGTAAATGTATATGTGTATATGTATATATGCAGAAATATATATATATATATATTTAAGAAAAAATATATGAAGAAAAAATTGTTATAGAATACAGCTAAAGAAGTTTGCTTCTATTATGCATTTGTAATTAACTTAAATTTGGTAAATATAATATTCCTTTGTAATGTTTTCACTGACCTTGACCTGATGTACAGTGATGTCTGGTTTCATGGGAATGTCTGTGCGGTGAGTTCGATGTTTGAGATTCTGGCAGGCTGATCTAACGCGATCGTACACGCTCACAACTTCCAGCTTCAGCTACAACCACAATTATTATTGTATTAATAGCAACAGTGTAAAATTTTAGGAATTGGATATTACATTTTTTATGTTGTGAAACATTAACATTTGTGAAAAATTACATAACAGAAGTAATTATTATGGGAGTTATAATTGTTACGTTGTTTATAAAAACATTACGTAAGAAGTCCTAAGATTTGTTGGTTTTCAGCTGTTAATTCAAGAACATCAACACCATAAGTAGGGAAGGTCTCGGACATTCACTCAGTTATTCACTCAAATAAAAAAAACTACAGATGGTGAACTACTGTTTCTTGGGGGCTACACCAACATGTACAGGAGGAGCATGACCATTTATGAACTTACCAAAGGATTTACAGCTTTAAAAACCTCTTCTTCTTTCCAGAAAATTCAAGGTCAGCTAAGTTTTACCTGGTACTTTGCTCTTATACATTGGATTGCCACTTTTATCTGTTAATGAACCTGGGATTTAACTCTGACACTCCACGTTTCATTCAAACTGAATTTAAGGTGCAGGAAACAACAACTGGATATTTTTATTGTATGTAACAAAGTCGTCCTTTGTCTCCTTTTACGTTCTCCTCACCGTAGCTTGCTCTGTACAGAAAACAACTTATAAATAAACAAAACAATATACATTCTGTAATCGCTAAGACAAGTTTTCTATTAAAAGTCTTTGAACATAAAGACATCTTGGAAAAGTTGATTATGAATTATTAAAGAGTGATATGTTAGTTATTCAAGAATGATAACAAGAAAAACACAATTAACAGAATGGAGGGGTCTTACAACTGGAGCTAATTTCAAACTCTTAAGATGAGAAGGCTCTTTGGAAAGTAAGTTTTTTTCTGATGAGTAAGAAGAGTGGAAACAGTGTCGATATCTGATAAGTAATGTTGGACTAGTGATTTGGGGAAACTCCACCACGTACTAGTAATGAAAAAAAGCAGTGAGAATATTGACAGGTTTGGATCCAAATCCAGCCGTAAATCCTGTAAAGATCTAAAATTAGTGACTGTGGTATCCTAGTTTGTATCTGACGAGAGCTGCTTTGCTGTCTTGTACAACACAAAAATAATTAGAGACAGAACTCCCACAATACCTAGAACTCCAAGAATTATGCTCTACCAACACATCATCGCCTTGCGCTGTATGCGAGAAACCAAACTATGCAGGACTCAAATTCTTCTACATTCTTCAAAAAACCAGTGGACAAAAATGTTTCAAGAAGAATCTCTCACAATGGCTTCTACAATAGACATTTCATTCTCTTGAAGAATTTACTAACTGAAGAAACCATGAATGACAGTACAATCAATGGTTTTTTCATTGTGTGTCTTCTTTGTTGACCAAAGTGTATTGCAGTTTAATAAAATTTCTTCCCAGATGCCAATTCTGTTACTCTATGTACTCGAATAAAACATTTGTCTATTCCCTTGCCTCCTAGCCTGATTGATCTTATTTCACCATCATAGGTTTCGTAAAATTGAAAAAATGATTATGGTTACAGTGGTTTGAAGATGATGAGGAAAAGCAAGGTCTAACTAACAGGCAAAGGATTCTACAAAATGAATGAAATAACTCTTCCCTATTATGGCAAGTATGTCCATGTACAAAGCAACTGTGGTGTAAAGGTTAGTTTGCACTTGCAGAATCCCACATTAGATATAGCCTTATAATGTGGGGAGGCATATCAGTTGTCAATACCAACCGAATCCTTGCCTTTAAAAAAGGCATTCAGAGGTCTTGCAGGTCTTTAACCACAACAGTCCTATCTACAATCATTCAGAACACAGGCATAATAACTAGTGGCGCTCTATATAAACAAAGTCTTCCTGCACATTGACAAAACAGACTATCCTATAAGGCGAGACATTCAATGATCAATCATCATAGGCAATGATACATCCTACACGGCACAACCTACAAGGAAAAGATGTCATCATATGATGTCCAAAAATCACAAAACCTGCTTCCAACTACCTTGGGAAACGAGACAGGATTGAAACAGAGGAACGAATTCATGAAATTACTGCTAGCAATAACCATCTAAGCCTTACAAGAAGTTATGTAAAACACAAAACATAGGACACAACCAGGATAAAACGAACTCTCGAACATAGATACAGTTTGAATTTCTATAATTTACAATAAAATGCCTGATTAATACTTGCTTTGTTACATATTTTGATGACATTGTAATAAAATTGTTGATTTTGAACGATTGATTTTTTTATATATATAAAACTTCACATTATAAAACCTTAGCTTGGTTTAAACTCTCATGATAGTGATGTGAACTCCAATTAGTCCATTCACTAGAAAAATCCTAAATATTTATAAAAGAAATACAAAAAAATAAGATGACTTCTAAAAAAAACTGTCGTAACATAAATGTTTCGCATAATGCTCTGAAAATGGACAGTCTAGTAGTTAAAGCTTCAAAAGTTCATCAAATTCCCAAAAGTCCAATGGGTGAATACATTAAATTGCTTGTGCTAAGTCAATTCATAGAAGAAAACATCAAACATAGAAACTGCAGTGTAAGAAAGGAGGACTCTGGAGAAAAAAAGTTTAAAAAAAAAAAAAAAAAATTGAGAAGACTCAAACACGATCAGAATCATTGTTCTTTGAAAATTACATTTAAAACAATAATTTTTAGCAATAAGATTGTCTATTTTTTAGTTGCAACTAAAGACAAACCTACCTGGTGAAGGTCATCTCCCAGTGGGAACGCAGACTCATCACATTCCATCTCACTGTGTAAGCTACGGTTGCCCAGCGATGACGGAGTTCCGGTCAGCAGGTCCAGGCGATCTCTGCCACAACTGCCACCACTGCGCAACTCTTCCAGTTCTCTCTGGGTGGCCAGGAGCTGAGGAACAAGGCATTCATTGAGTTTACCACATACGATGATTGAGACGTTCCAACAAAGAAATTAAATACAGTAGAACCCCTCATATCCGGCCACCACGGGACCGAGCCCCTGGCCGGATAACGATTCGGTCGGATAAACCAACCTACAGTACACAGCACTTGACGAAACAAAACAATTGTACTGTACTGTACTAACCGCACTGGAAATAATCAACGAACTGTTTACAGGTTAAACCTATTAGCTCAACTGAGGACAACACAGGAAAATGTAACCAAATAGATACACCAAAATAACGCAAGAGTCGTGGGAGACTAGTGCGTGCAACTGCGCGTCTGTAAGCCGTGGTAAATAAATTTCGATATTGGCTTCCGGGAAGTGGCCGGATAAACCGAGGTGCGGTAAAAACCGAGGCCGGATATGAGGGGTTCTACTGTAATTATAAAATCTTAAATATTTTTAATCATGCATTCAGTAAGGTAATTTTTAAGGTTTTACCCCACAATGTGGGAAAAATAGTGAAATTTATGAAAATGAATTGAAATTAGGAAGTTATTAAGAGTAATTAAACTTTTGGGACACTTGCATGTTATAATGCATGTTTAATTTATTGCTTATCAGAATATGCAGTCAAATCATTTTCATTTGAGACACTTAGTTTATTAATACAAATTTTAAAATTGGTTTTTATAGCATGAAGCTTATTTTTTATTCAAATTTACCTATTGTGATACGACCTTTTAGATCGATGCTTTTCTTGTCAAGTGTATATTTTATGAGTAGGCTATTTAAACAATAAAGTACAATTAACTTTTGAGATTTCTTTCTGAAAAACTTATAGCCCACTTAGATTCGTTAACTTATTAACTGAAAGCTTAATTTTTGTTTCTGTTAGTATACAATTGGTGAGTTTTCAACTGCTTATCCTTCTACTCTTTAGAGTACGGTGATAGATCCTATCTTTTTGGCATTGTAACGAGTTGCAGCCATCCCAGTCTTAACTGGGATCTTTAATAGAATTTATAAACAGCTATATTTTTATGATATCACTAAAAGCAAGCTATACAATATTCTTCGAGAGCCTTAATTTGTATTTTGATATTATACATGTTATATTGGGGGTAAACCTCAATAACCTAACCTACCTCATGATCTAAGGCATCGGACTTTAGATTCGAGGTAGAGATAGTGCAGGTTCAAATCCTGTCTTTGGCCAAAATATTTTTCTTGTTCTGTATGGACCCTCCTCCTTATTCTGTTTGATAAGATCCTTGCATAGACTAATGATCCATAAAAATGTAAAGAACAAGGAAAAAAGAGATCAGTCTCTCCTTAATTTTAAAAAGAAACCATGAAGATAGTCTCTGATCAAAGGACTTGCAGTAAGAGAAAATTAAGCAAATTTCTTTGTAACTAAAGTATTTCAAGGAAATTTATTGCACCATACAACATTATTGCTTTTGCACAGTGTTTGTAAAAGCCCATGTTAATTCATAGGGCAACTTTGTCAGTTGTAATTCTGTTGTTTTGAAGTAGAAACATGATTTTAGATGAGACAATCAAAATCTATAGAGAAAAGTGCATGTATAAATGTGCTCAAGGAAATAAACTTGGTTTTGAGTTGGCAGCCAAAATTCATTATTATTTCATGGAATTTTAAACAGTGCACAGATAATTATTACTATTTTCTTTAAAACAAAACTTAAAAATCCAATGAGAATTCATTTGAATATATTCCAAAAATATTAGCAAAAATAACTTTGTTTTGTCCTGATTGCACCTCTTTATTACCTGACTTTCTTGCTCCCTTGTGGTTTTCTCTAGCATCATGATCCTGTCCGTCGCCTCGTCCAGAGCAGAACTGAGAGTGTCTCGCTGTGACACGACGTTGTGCAGCCTCCTCTCCATCTCACTCTTCTTCTCCGACATTAGGTAAATCTGAAAACATTGACGAGTCTCTTTGTATTAAATTCCAAACTTTATCGCTGAAATTTTATGCTCATGGCATCATCAGTGCAGTGCATAAACTTGTCCCTGTTTATTAAAGTTGTATAGACAGCATTTTACTGTCTTATATACTTTTTCATGTCTGCAATAAGTTTGCTCTTTGCTAATGAAACATTTTTAATTCACTAATATAGTAAACACATATGAAAAAGTAAATTATGGCCTGTCATGTACCATGAAAATACTGACCAGTCTGACCAGATTGGTAGAGTCCAGTGAAAAATTCTAAATTTAGCCCCTAGTGAGTGTTAATGTTGAGTATAACTGACAAAATACCTTACACCGAATTATTACCTGGTCCGAGAATCAATATCAAATCTGATTCTATCTAACCAGATGGCACTTAATGTGTCAACAGAAAACCTTGAGGTCTTGTATACATGGGGTTTGGGAGATATACCTTTTATGTAAATATCAATGTATTCACTATAATACAAAGAGATTGGAAATATTTCCTAATAAACAATCAAAGAGCCTTACAATTTATGACATCAGTTTACCTCGTCTCTGAGAACCTCCAAGCTCGATTGGTGGTCTTGTAGACTAGTCTTGCGCAAGTTGCACTGGTCCCGCAGCCCCTGCAATTGTAGTGTCAACTGCTCCTCTGTCTTGCTCGACTGTAACATCAACAATCCTCTGCTCAGTGAATAATGTTCTTTTGAAATCAGAAGAACGGAAAACTAGTAGGCTATTCTTTAATAAATTAAAAAATGTCTTGTACGTTAATAAATGTAATAATTTATCATTTATATTAAAGAACTCATATTTGGTTAAACCTGCCTCTTTGATTTGAGCTGTCAGTCTTTGGTTCTGATCAGTGAGTTCAGCAATATACAGTGCCTTCTCCTTCTCCGTCGACTTGAGATCATGTTCTGTCTTCTGCAAGGTCTTCTGGAGCTCCTTGATGTCCGCCTGAAGCTCGATGGTCCTCGTGTCATACTCGGCTTGGCTCGCCACCAACTTCCGCCTTAGCAGGTGACGGTCTTGTTCGATCACCTGGAACAAATAATTTGTTCTGAATTTCCAGCAAAATTTCAGCACAGTGAATGCAGTAAACTAGCTACTTGGAGGTTAAATATTCATCTCTCTGGCGATATTCTAAAGTTTACATTTTATATATTAGTTAAAATCAGAAGGTGTGAGAAATCAGGACAGTTGAGAGTTCCTGTTAAACTTATCAACATCAATTTGTTTTCCTTACATCAAAACTATGCAGGATACTCACATTCAGTCATCAGATTATTGTGGTTCTGATTCTACATAAAATGCAATATTCCCTTAGCTGCCCTTGTCTTTAGGCTATGTATGAATTGCACTTCTAGCCTAGCAAAGTTCATATTACTTTACACTTGAGTTCAGATGATAATTAATGACATACGCTTATGTTTGAAAGTAATTTTGTAGCATGGGTAAGAGACATGCAGGTATCGCATTGACAGGAATAGACCTTAAAACTCAAATCCATCAATTTTTTACTTTGCAAGTTTTGACATAATAAATAAATTAATTTGTAAACTTGTAACTGCCAGATTTGGGTTCGTTACTGGATATTATAAATTTGTGAAAATCATCACTTTATGTTATATGCACCCAATGCCTTTTTAGTTTTTAATCTACTCTTAATTTATTTAACAAATAATTTTTAAGTTTTTAAATGATTCTTTAAATGAGTGTGTCCGTTTTGTCTACACTCAATATACTGTACAACCTGACTTTATCTATCTCTGTCCCAGAAAAGAAAATTTGACACAGTTTCGACTACAGATTAGGGGTTGATTTGAATTTTGGGGCGATAACCTTGAAGGAGAGGTCATGCCTTGAGGGATGGGGGAGGGGTATCGAACTGCCGCGTGCCAAGTTGTCTGTTGACACCGTTGCTAGGCAACAGCAATGTAAACACTGTATACCAACACTTTCTGTTGTACTCAAGAATGTAATACTATAATATTATAAACTGTTTTCATAATGAAAATGATCACTTATTGTAATTAACCATCGCAATATTTTTATTCAAACCAAACAATAATTACGTAGCTTACAACAAAAACGTAACAAGTTATTCTATTAAGAAGACGGACAAAAAAAGAAGGAACGGCTGTGAATGTAAAAGTAAATCACGATTTACAATGTGACAACTCCAGCCTGGAAACATTTATTTATTACTTTGCTCCAAGCTTAGTTAGGTTCAGATTGTAAATTATAGCATGCTTATAATTACAAATGAACAATATTTCACGAACCATAACTTTAAGAATAATATAATGATTTTTATTGGTTTTGAAGTATGAATATTTAGATATAATAAGCTAAGGAATCATGGTAGAATAATAAAAACTGAATGTAAACAACGAAGGAGTGTTTATTATGTATTGATATAATATTTTTTTTATAATAAATTATGATTGAAGTCTTCTTTTTAGTAAAATTTCATGCTGAGCAGTATATAAACGGACACCGTTTAGTAAAGAGAATAAGATAGTAAACAGTCCATAGTTTTCACACTGACTATTCGACACGGTCCCCTTCAGACACAAAGTTAGTTGTATTCACACACCGGTGTCGAGTGCCTGCTGCCCCTTGACTGAAGGCGCTCCCCATTCATTGAACAATCTGAATATCAATTGCAAGGACGGTATTATTTTTCAAAATACTCGAAAATAACAAAATCACTCATGTGGAAACAAATCCACATACATAAACAAATGAATTTAATTCGCGTGTTATGTAAATTTTACTACTCTATATTTTTAAAACATTTATTACCAAAAATCTCGCAATCAAATTTGCTAAAATTGTTCCCTTCACAAAGGTATATGTTTTTATTAAAATGGCCGGCTGTATTAAAATGACCTTAGAGTTTTCCCAATAAGAACAATGTTACACGCCATTGCAGTTTTACGCCATTATTTTTTTTGTAGTAGCGTTACGGGAGATAACTCATTTCAAAGATATAATTAATAAGATTTTTTTGTAAATTATATACTTTTGAATATTTAAGCAATGAAAGGCAAACACTCAAGGTCATTTTACTACAGCTATTATATATCTTAACCAAAGCGAAACCGAATATTTCTCCTACAATATACTTTAGTAAACGAGTTAATACCGATTGTCAATGATAGTCCAATATAAACTAAGATGAAATCCGTCCAAAGTTCGTACTGTACTAGGAAAAGACTAAAACAATTTAATTATTTTTTCAAATGTGTTAATTTTGGTCCAGCTGCAATAGTTAAGTATTACTAATTCTAAATGAGCTGAGAAGATACATTTCCGGAAGAGCCCGTGTACTGTATTCCATTGCTACTAGAGAATAGAGAAAATTTGATGATGACGGGAAAACCTGGTTATTCTCCATGCTCATTGAGGATCGAGAGATAATGATGCAGTTAAAGCTGTGGTCTGGATTTAGTGCTAATAGACAACAGGGAGGCAATGAAATCCTCAATGGTTTATTCTCTGTGCTGATTGAGAATAGAGGGATAATGATGTCGTTGAAGCCGGTTTTAATTTTAGAGCTGATTTGAGAATAGAAATATACTGATGTTATAGAAGCCGGTGTGATTTCAGAGCTCATTTGAGAATAGAGAGATAATGATGTCATCGAAGCCGGTTTCATTTCAGAGCTCATTTGAGAATAGAGAGATAATTATGTCATCGAAGACGGTATGATTTCAGAGCTCATTTGAGAATAGAGAGATAATGATGTCATCGAAGCCGGTTTTCATTTCAGAGCTCATTTGAGAATAGAGAGATAATTATGTCATCGAAGCCGGTATGATTTCAGAGCTCATTTGAGAATAGAGAGATAATTATGTCATCGAAGCCGGTATGATTTCAGAGCTGATTGAGAATAGAGAGATAATGATGTCATCGAAGCCTGTTTCATTTCAGAGCTGATTTGAGAATAGAGAGATAATGATGTCATCGAAGCCGGTTTTATCGCAGTGCTGATTAAGAATAGAGAGATAATGATGTCATCGAAGCCGGTTTCATTTCAGAGCTCATTTGAGAATAGAGAGATAATGATATCATCGAAGCCGGTTTTATCGCAGTGCTGATTAAGAATAGAGATATAATGATGTCATCGAAGCCGGTTTGATTTAAGACCTGATTTGAGAATAGATAATGATGACGTTTAAGTCCGTTTGATCTCAGTGCTGATTGAACTATAATTATTCTCTAGATTAAGAGGATTGTGAAACCGAAAATTTCCGTGGCTACTTTTAGACAGCGCTACCAAGCTAAATCTTTTGTTTAAAGTTGTAATTCCTTTGTATCTTCTAGTAATGACTTTCTTTTGATGAATTAAATTTAAATATTGGTATTTTTTTTTTTTTTTTTTTGTTAATGTTTTTTATTAATAATCGCTGTTTCTTTCGTTTGTTGCTAAACAGAGCGCAACCGCAGAGTTTCGAGTGACTTTAGCAATGCATGACGTACCTCCTCATAGACTCTTGCATAAACAAAGATCGAGGTGTTATTAAATTATGTAAAATGACACAATTATCGACACTGAACAATCATAATTTTGTAGCTGAATAAACTTGGCTTATTTTTTCAAATAACTGATTTGCACACTGAAATTCGCCAACTACTCTAACAATATCCACATCTCTTGCTCCCAGAACACCCAGTTAGCTACAACAGACTTCAAGATAGGCTTACAGCTATTAAGCGTCAATCAGCACTCATTATGAGGGGGTTTCAAATAGATATTTTGTAGCAGTAGATGATAAATCATTCTCATTCTGTTCATGTATTGACTAACACAGACAATGTAGGCTGTGGAATGTAGGCTTGACTTTAGAACATATTGACGAAACACTGAAGTTAACACGACATCAGTCCATCAGGATTTTGAAAAAATAGTAAAATCGTCGAAGTCGTTCACTTGTTCTAATACACACTGGCGCTGCTTAGCTTGACTTATAAATTTACAGAGAATGCTGAGTATACGATTGAGAATAAATCAAAGATAATGATTTCCATAAACTGAGTCCAAACATTTTCATTGAAGCACATCTACTCACGCACACATCATAGGCTGTCATTGTTACATTTGCCGCAAGAGGTTGGTGTTAAACTAATTAACAGGCTCAGTCCTGGAAAGTACAAAAATTGCAACAATCACATTCACTTTTAAATTAGTTACATTTTGATATATAAAACGTTTTATTCAGCGAATGGGCACATGACTTTTGCAGGAGTTAATGTATGCAATGGAAGTTTGACTGTGTGTATGTGTAGATTTTGGTTCTTTATAGTTCAAAAATATTTGACGATTGCTTTACCATGTAAATTATGAAAGTACAAAAAATAATTATAACTGGGAATTAAGATTAATCCAACATGATATAAAATACCGACTGTACGTTGGATAAGTGATGCCGAGTATCAGTCACGCCGTTATTCTTAATAGTGACAATCTGACTGATCGTCTAGAACCCTGTTATGGAGTAACACCCAGGTACCTGGCAATCTTTACTCGTTAAGATCAACGAACTTTAGTTCTGCATTCAGGACATACGCTTGCCTTAAACTTAACCGTTTCCTCAATATACTTCCCTGTAAAGTTCGGCATTATAGATCGTTGGAGCACCAAACTGGAAATTTCTCAGTTCGTACCATCGAAAGACGGCACCCATGAGGACATCTAGATGCGACATTCCATAGTGATGAGTTATGCTGCGGTTGCGGCATGACTCGGGCTGGCAAACTGCGGATCTGCGGGAGAGAAAGTGTACCAGTCTACCGCGTGAACAATGACAGGTCTGCTACATCTGTGTCAATGTCGTGGGTTGGCAGCTCTGTCACCACACACCACACATGATCTTGACACATCGACGTCTGTCTGTGTCTGCCTCGCTGTATCGTCCCTTGTTGAGACATCAAGATCGTCCATTCACTTTTTTTAGGATTTGTTTTATTTGAACCGAGGCTGTATCGCGATACGAAAAGCACATATAAAGAGAATATTCCAAGTTGATCATAGATTAAGGAAGATTATGGTGGAACACGTCACATTGATGGGTCTGCAGTAGCGATGTTGTGCGTGACTGTGTGCGACATTACGGGGGTGCTCGGTACCACCTAGCTATCAACTTGCCTCTGCCCTAGAAACTGTTATATACAGTTCGCAATGATGTAATGGCTTGCAAATAAGCTGAGTGAGACACAACAACTCTTTCTGGAACGTACTGGAGAGAGATATATTTAGGTGAATCAAATACAAACGAGACTTTTCATGGAAATAAATCATGTGGACAGCGATGTTTAATAATTATGAAAGGGAAGAATGCACAGAAGAAGAGTAAGGAAGCACATTTTATAGTACAGTATATTAAAAGTTGGAAAATGCAAACATTTTCAATTCAATGTTTTGATAATCCCAACATTTCTCCCGGTTCTTTTACAACTATAATGGCTGCGTAATTCGAAAGATCGGATATTTATTGGTCCCTTAGATTATAAATTTTAAATTCTAAATACGATAAATAATTATTGTAAAGGTTGTTTACATCTATGCAATGCAATCACGGCAAAACAAAATATTGCCTTTCTTTACTCGTGAGGCTTTAAGGCGGTGCAATTAGTTTTTTGGTAGAACAATTATATCTTTTACATATTTTAAAGTCAAAGCTTTTTTTTGGATGTTTTACGATGAATATATGAGTTTAAGTTAGAATCCAAATAAAAACAGCTGGAGATAAAATGTGGTTTTTACAATATGTATATGAGATATAGTTTCAGAGAATGACAGGTTTTCTATACATATGACTTAAGGACCTTTTTATTTATTTTTGAATAAAATATAATTTTCGAATACAGGTCTTTAATATAATGTTTCATAGGTACAATAAATTATAAAATAAAATCATATCATTTCCTCCAGTGATCTTTAATTAACATACTGTAAAAATACCACATCCTTATTGATAACAGTCTTTCTTTGTTGTACCAAAATTCTGCTTCAAAACTACAATCCCTGTTGAAGTGATCAGAAACTTTTCTATTTTCCCAAATTCAGTAAGGATATCTCAAAATTTTATGACCAGTTCTTTGTTAAAAAAAAAATCCAATCAAAAACCGACTTTAACACCGAGCTATCCAACAAGCTCAAGAGTTTGCATGTTCAAGGACCAAATATAGTGAAATCCTCAAGTATTATCGTCATCTGTAAAAACATAAAACTATTCTTTTCAAACTTAAAATGTTGAAAAAGAAAAAATTGTCTACTTTTATTACGCCTTTAAAAATATATCATCACGCTATTTGATTTCTCATTCTTAACTAAAATGTCAAAGGTAGAAAGTTTGTTAAGAGTCTAGTATCGCATTTATTTGGGAGGATATATATGACAAAAGATCTATTATAACCTAACATGTTCTACACAGATACTTTATAAAGTTAATCAGGATTTGCTTTTATCTATGATGGTCCTCTAAAGTTTAACATGTTGAAGGAAAAAACTCCTCAACAGAATCTCTTAAGTGATGTTATCTTCAGTTTCAAAATGGTTGTATAATGAAGGAACTAATCAGTTACTTATCGGCCAAAAGTTATCAACCAACTGACAACAAGTATTACTATAGTAGATTATTGATTATAAATAAATCATATTTAAAACGATCTAAAAATAAAAGTTACCGAACATTGTTAACAATTTACAAAAACACACTGTTACTTCTGGAAATGACTTCGAATGGTAGAATTTTTCGAAAAGTGAGTAGATAAGTAGGAAACAATGATAGAGCACAGAGCACAGTGAAACCAGGGGAAAGGGTATCGAATTTGTGCGAAACTGTGGCCTACATTATGTAACCGTGGTGGAGACATCTACTGTACTCAGCTGACTACCACACAGCACAGCTGACCGTCTCAGGACTCAGGTTTGCCAACCGTCAACTGGACCCAACATTTATCGAGCTAAACATGCAATAAATAACCGATACCAACCTCACCGACAAAAACAAGGTATCAATTAATATTTTGATTATAATTTTATTCTATTTATATCGTTATACGAAGTATAAGTATATTTCATATAAAATAAATATCCTACATAGTTTTATACCCGTAAACGCTGTAAGTTATAAAAGGATATGCTGGACAGCAATGCAGTTGTAATGAGCTTTACAGATTAAACAAAAACAGGAGGGTAGCATGGCTCTTAAATAAGATTAACGTAGAGAAGCCGTTCAGATATTTTAAAACGTACGGCTTCTCAAATCGGCCCCTGTGTAACGATTAAATCATTGCGAAACATTTACAATCCATCAATAATGGATTCCAAAATGCTTCCAGCGTTTTTTAAGGAAAACTTTATCCCTCCGGGAAAGAACTCCTCCGGGCATTCAAAGAAGGAAAATTAGGCAATTTTGAAATCAGGTCCAATACAAACAACTGAAGGTCAAAACATAAAGTGTTACAGTATGTACATAGTAATAACTTCAGGGACATGTTTTAAAACAGTTTTGAAGAAAATTCATTTTTATTAGTAAAACATTTTTAAAATATTCAAGCAAATACTGTAAATCTTTCACGTATTTATCTTCAAAAGTTTTTTATTTTGGCCTTATTACAAAACGCCTAAACTTTACAATTCAAAATATCTATAATGCCACGTGGAATGATAGAAAGTTTCTAGTTTTTCTGTTACGGGAAAATTATCTGGCAGAACCATGAGTTAAGATAAGAAAATATTTTCTAAACTCAAAAATGATTGCACCACCTAAAAGAGTTATCGTAGTATTTTCCATTAATTTTAATTTTAATTTTGTATTTTATTTATGTTTCTAAACAGAATATCACACTTACTACTCTTCTAGTATTCATCGTAATATATTACAGAGCAAAAGTTACGTTTATGCTACAATATACTGTACTTCTTCAATTAAAAAACGATTACATTTAAATCTGAAAGCAATTTAATATCCAAAAGGCGACTATACAGTGAATGTGCACAATACCCAAAGCAATGCGTGTAAATTGTTGAAATGATGTGCCAAATCCACAATGAACTGTTAATGTCATGGGAAAGATCATATGAAAGGAGAAGTACGTAGCAACTGATTACAAAAAGCATTTCGGAGGTGGAGATAATCTGCTCAAGCAGAGCGAAAGAACGAGATATCAAGCCGGCAGTGTCAGTGTTACCAACTTGATATTTTGCTATTTCAGTAGAGATTCTATCGTAACACAAAGAGAGCGAAGGAACTAATGATGGAAGAAACAACTGATTCAAAACCTGGTTTTCGGGCGGTTCCTCGTAAAGTTGCAGGAGGAATTTATTTAGGAAACAAATTAAGTTGGAGGACCAAAGAAAAATTTTCTATTCGCAAGATGGGAAGAAGATTGTATGGCGATAAAAACTATAAGAACATTAGGAATAGTTTAAGAATAGAAGGTAGTGCACTGTAGTAAGCTCTAGGATAGGATTAGACCAGTTCTTTAAAGTGAAATAATAGCACTTGCAATTAGTTTTTACTCTTATCGGAGTAGATTAACAATATCACACCAGAAAGCATAATCAATATATGCGCTAGTGGAGGTGTCAGAGGGGTTGTAGCTCTGTTTGAATGCACAACATTCTCATCCTAATATAGGTGCCTAGAAAACAGCGCGATCACAGGCGCTACACAACGTGTCATAAACAAGACTTTAGCCAAATACAGTGTTCACCTCATTCGTAACCATAATACGAAACTTATTTTCACCATCCAATAAATAAAAAGTTAAACAGCCGAGTGGAAATATACCGTAGCGGCAAAAGCAATTTGGATAATTATCGACCTATTATCTTATCTGCAGCGAATTAGTCCGTTAGACATGGGAACAATTTCGATCACCGTTATGTGGCGAGAAACAACATTTTAAGCCGAATTGTACTAGGTCTACCGAAAGACAAATATTACGTAATTTATGAGAATTTCTGAGATAATAGCTGAATAGCAAGTTCGCTAGAAGAGGCTTTCTGCGACTTTGCTTGATATTGTACCTATGTAATGGTATAAGTATATATTATTATTTATTTAATATTTATCTTGACACAAGGCGTCTACTTGGTCTACGTTGCTCGGATTCCGCACAATAGTGTTAACAAATCGTGAGTGCGACTTTGGTAAAGGTAGTTTTACACCAGCACACAAGCAGACTCCACAAACGTAGTGCAGGGGACTAGGAACGGCCGTGTTTCCGTCCTATTAGTTACCTAGTACACCTCAAGAATTAAACTCAGTTATGTTTTTTTTTATTTTATTGCTAATGTGATTAATAAATACATAATACATAAGGCCGGACTAGCCCTTACCCGCTACCAAACGACCCATAACGTAACCTAAGTAACATAACATAACCTACTTTAACCTTACCTAATTTAACCAAACCTAACATAACCTACGTTAACTTAAGTTAATCTCTAACCTAGGCTAACGTAACCTAACCTAAGCTTACCTAACCTAACCTAAGCTAACGTAACGTAACCTAGGCTAACGTAACCTAACCTAAGCTTACCTAACCTAACCTAAGCTAACGTAACCTAACCTAAGCTAACGTAACCTAACCTAAGCTAACGTAACCTAACCTAGGCTAACGTAACCTAACCTAATATACCCTAACCTAACGTAACACAACATAACCTAACCTAACCTTTTTAAGCCGTTAGGCTAGGTAACGGTTAGCCACGCGGAGACGCTCGAGAGTGTGAACTGTACGCGTGCGAGAGTTGACTACTTGGCCATTCTGCCGCAATCCCTAATCGCTAACACCGTAGTGTAATTCCCGTGTAGGACAATTCCACCGTTTCTATCTGATCTCACAAACGTGTCTGTGGCGAGCATGTACGAGCAGGAAGATCGCACAACCGTAGCAAGACTATCACGTGACTCATCGCTTACTGCCCTGTGTACAGTATCTTGTACAATACTGTTTCGCAGCTCGTGGGCTGTCTTCACTTTCTGTATTGTGCGGCCGCCTCCAACCATGACAGAAACTCACGCTAGCGAAAGTCAAGGATCAAGTTGCCTCTGACATCCGCATCCGCCGGCCATCACAGATAACGTACACGGCGCTCTACACGAATGTTACTCAGATAATTAACCGCGTAAGAGTGTGTCACATATATCACACGTATATGGGAGCTCCATTTTGAGAATGTTGAGTATAACTCCAGTTCACCTTCCTCTTAGTGCAGCGTCTGGAATCCAACGCTGTCTCATACTTGAATCCTGGAATCATGTTCGTCTGCCTAAAAAACGTCACCGACGAAGAAACTCAAACTGAATTCTTTGCATCGTTTCGACATCAGAGACACCTACACTACAATATATAGTGTAATCTAGACGGAGAGGTATTAAAATCTGACATCTTGCACTAACACTCAATTCACGAGCTGGCTAATGAAGCTAAGTACAGGCCTTTTGGATCAGGATCATCTCTCTTATTACAGGACACGGTTAAATCAGAAACACTTGCACACTGCAAGACTCACTACTGAAGATCCTAGGTGTAGACTATGCCTAAGGAGGCTGCTAAGCACATTATTCTGGATTGCCAGAGGATTGGGGTTAGTAGAAGACCTTATTTGGAACCTCACAGTCAGGTTGAGTATGACGTCAGTATTGTACAGAACCTCTTTTAACCTGGAAGGTACAGGGGTAGGCAGGCTGATTGTAGGACTGTAGGTCCACGCCTAGTTTGACGAGGGTGGCTGACGTCACTTTTCTGCAGGGTAGGACAGTTAGTCCACGCCGACACCTGTGGACTAACTGTCCTACTTTTCAAAACTGATCTGGCTGTGCATTAGTTTTTCTACCTGTACTTATTCTTTACTCTGGTCAGTGATGCTTCCACTACATTCGCACAGCGTACTGCTAAAGCAGCAAATATTAACAATAGTTTACTCAAGCTATCACATATGAAGTGGATTACTAATAGGGAATATATCTTAACGAATTCCATATAGCATTATATTACTATCTGATTAATTTGGCATTGTCCTAATGAATCATAAACATCTACAGTAAGTTTGTATTAGTTATTCCTTATATTGGACCATCGTTTGTATAATACTGTCTATACCAGTAGACACTATAATGGTTAGACATTCTTAAGTTAGAAATGGCGTAACTAACCTGACTTTATTTTATGTATATAATTTCGTTTCATTCTTTTTGCAGCTGTCTTATGTAGTGTACTGAAAATTATTTAGCAGATATAGAGTTTAGATTTCGAAACATCCATTCAAGTGCTGCAGTGTGAGTACGACGATCCCTTATCAACCCCTCGTCAAAAGAAACCCGTGAGTCGGACAGTGAGTCCCAGGCCGGTACCGTGGACCTACTGTCCACCCCTTAAGAAGTAGGTATGAAATGCTTCCGGCAGTGTTATGACGTGGACCTACAGTCCGTTTACCGGCCCTTTAACCCTCCAACTGATAATAAGAAACTCCCAGAATGATTCCATGGTTTTTGTCTTTGCGCAGTATATTTTACGGATATTTTTTTTTAATATCTGCTAAATGCTGAATAATATCATTTTTTTTTTTGTTAGAAACCAGAAAGAAATTTGATAATAATTCAAATATTCATTTACTGTATTGTTTTTTTTTAATTGTCCATAAATTGAAAAATTGATGAACGTCTGTGCCGACGGTCAATTGTAACTAAGGCTTTAATGAGTAATCCTCTCGGGTCGAAGAGACCGTAGTATGGCATGTTAGCAGACTCCATACTGGAAGAAGTCAATAATTCAAAATTCGTTGGAATACACCTCGATCGAGGTTTGGCATGGAATCACGTTTGCTTATTTTTAGCCTCTGGCTTTTATGATTTAAAGTCGTTAGCCAAATAGTACAGTTGCTGGACTTTACCAGGCCTTTACATTTTGGGATCAACTTTGCATCAAATGTCTGAACTTCCTAATAGTGGTCGAGATATACATTGGTATACGTCTGGAGGCAGAGAACTTCCTGTGCGGAATAGGAGGTATAGGTGTATGAACACTTGCTCTCACAGGCAGGTGTTCATTTTATCAGGTTACCAAATTGGTAGAAATTCCACAAGTCACTTGACATTCGCCTAAAAAGCTTTTTATCGTCAGTATTTGATAACCTGAACGAGTTTTTGGCATACAACCGGATTGCACGTAGGCTAAATTGTATATTCAACTGTTCACTTTTATGTAATGCAAATGGAAAGGAACATAAATTTAAATTACACTCGATGTGTCTTTTTTAATACATAGTTTGACTGCCTAGCCTGCAAAGGAGACCAAACCATATGTTACGGGATTTAAAGTATTTCGGTTTAAAACAATTTGAAGATTTTTAGGATTCCTAATTAATTGCACTATAGGAAACAAAACAGAGCTGCACAAAATCGAATCGTTAGTGAATTTATATCTACTATTTTAACCGGCTTTCTGAAAATTTCTCAGAAATATTAATTAACAACATGGTTTGATATTTTCTCTCTTTGGCTAGACACATTTAATTTACTTATTTTCTAACTTAAGAAACACATTGGTGTTTTTGTATTTAACATGTGCTGAAATGTCGTCTGTATGCCACTAGCGCGTATTGATTAAAAAGTATTTAGTGCTTTATAACTACCAACAATCATTAATAAACAATATGGCCACAATTTCCAACAGACAGCAGTGTAACCATGGAAATAAATGAATAAAGTATCATAAGTTATAGAAAATTAAACACGTCTTATAAATGTCATAAAATTTATTTAAATATACCTTTCCCAAATCAACTCCGATGTACAAAAATTGGTGAACTGTGACTAAGAAAATACTAGTAAGAACTTTACCAACACCTGCTGAAGAACACTAAGAGAGTGACTAAATTACCACAATACAGAGATCATGAAAATCAACACAACACTCGTGGACTGGAAGACACAGAGGTATGTCACGTAGATTAATGGCCGTTTACACTAAGTTCTACCGAGGACGCTGGTCACTTGGTACCAACATTTGTCGAAGTACATCCACACTGCTCGTCCCATTTCCAAGTTCTACCGAGGGCGCTGGTCACTTGGTACCAAAATTCGTCGAAGGACATCCACACTGTGCTCGTCCCATTTGCAAGTTCTACCGAGGGCGCTGGTCACTTGGTACCTAAATTCGTCGAAGGACATCCACACTGTGCTCGTCCCATTTGCAAGTTCTACCGAGGGCGCTGGTCACTTGGTACCAAAATTCGTCGAAGGACATCCACACTGTGCTCGTCCCATTTGCAAGTTCTACCGAGGGCGCTGGTCACTTGGTACAAAAATTTGTCGAAGTACATCCACACTGCTTGTCCCATTTCCAAGTTCTACCGAGGGCGCTGGTCACTTGGTACATAAATTCGTCGAAGGACATCCACACTGTGCTCGTCCCATTTGCAAGTTCTACCGAGGGCGCTGGTCACTTGGTACATAAATTCGTCGAAGGACATCCACACTGTGCTCGTTCCCATTTGCAAGTTCTACCGAGGGCGCTGGTCACTTGGTACATAAATTCGTCGAAGGACATCCACACTGTGCTCGTCCCATTTCCAAGTTCTACCGAGGGCGCTGGTCACTTGGTACATAAATTCGTCGAAGGACATCCACACTGTGCTCGTCCCATTTGCAAGTTCTACCGAGGGCGCTGGTCACTTGGTACATAAATTCGTCGAAGGACATCCACACTGTGCTCGTCCCATTTGCAAGTTCTACCGAGGGCGCTGGTCACTTGGTACATAAATTCGTCGAAGGACATCCACACTGTGCTCGTCCCATTTGCAAGTTCTACCGAGGACGCTGGTCACTTGGTACCAAAATTTGTCGAAGTACATCCACACTCCTCGTCCCATTTGCAAGTTCTACTGAGGGCGCTGGTCACTTGGTACATAAATTCGTCGAAGGACATCCACACTGTGCTCGTCCCATTTGCAAGTTCTACCGAGGGCGCTGGTCACTTGGTACATAAATTCGTCGAAGGACATCCACACTGTGCTCGTCCCATTTGCAAGTTCTACCGAGGGCGCTGGTCACTTGGTACAAAAATTCGTCGAAGGACATCCACACTGTGCTCGTCCCATTTGCAAGTTCTACCGAGGGCGCTGGTCACTTGGTACATAAATTCGTCGAAGGACATCCACACTGTGCTCGTCCCATTTGCAAGTTCTACCGAGGGCGCTGGTCACTTGGTACATAAATTCGTCGAAGGACATCCACACTGTGCTCGTCCCATTTGCAAGTTCTACCGAGGACGCTGGTCACTTGGTACCAAAATTTGTCGAAGTACATCCACACTCCTCGTCCCATTTGCAAGTTCTACTGAGGGCGCTGGTCACTTGGTACCAAAATTCGTCGAAGGACATCCACACTGTGCTCGTCCCATTTGCAAGTTCTACCGAGGGCGCTGGTCACTTGGTACATAAATTCGTCGAAGGACATCCACACTGTGCTCGTCCCATTTGCAAGTTCTACCGAGGACGCTGGTCACTTGGTACCAAAATTTGTCGAAGTACATCCACACTCCTCGTCCCATTTGCAAGTTCTACTGAGGGCGCTGGTCACTTGGTACAAAATTCGTCGAAGTACATCCACACTCCTCGTCCCATTTGCAAGTTCTACTGAGGGCGCTGGTCACTTGGTACCAAAATTTGTCGAAGGACATCCACACTGTGCTCGTCCCATTTGCAAGTTCTACTGAGGGCGCTGGTCACTTGGTACATAAATTCGTCGAAGGACATCCACACCTCGTCCCATTTGCAAGTTCTACTGAGGGCGCTGGTCACTTGGTACATAAATTTCGTCGAAGTACATCCACACTCCTCGTCCCATTTGCAAGTTCTACTGAGGACGCTGGTCACTTGGTACCAAAATTTGTCGAAGGACATCCACACTCCTCGTCCCATTTGCAAGTTCTACTGAGGGCGCTGGTCACTTGGTACATAAATTCGTCGAAGTACATCCACAATCAAGTTCTACTGACACTTGGTACCCGTCGAAGGACATCCACACTGTGCTCGTCCCATTTGCAAGTTCTACCGAAGGCGCTGGTCACTTGGTACATAAATTCGTCGAAGGACATCCACACTGTGTCGTCCCATTTGGAAGTTCTACCGAGGACGCTGGTCACTTCCAAAATATGTCATGTCTTATACTGTATTCGGCCATTTCCAAGCATTTTTAAAAGCATACACTTAGTAATAACTGTGTCTTTCGCCCGATGTTTGATCACTGTAATCACTTGTATTTTCGTGCAAAAATAAAGACATCTAAAATCAGGAAATTACTTTTCTAACTTTATAAATAAAATTGAGTTATAGCTAAAATTATGAATAACAAATTTGGAGTGATACATCGAAAACAATTGTTCACAGGCCTAAAGCTCAAGATTACCGTAGTTTTCAAGATTATCATTTCAATTCATAAGTGAATGAAATGTTGGATGAATTATAATTAATTCTTTAATGTGTCACGCTTCATTTGAATTTGAGGCCAATCGCACCATCTATTTGTTTATTCCTTGTCAATCCTGAATGAGTGTAGGTGACCTGTGTAGTCTTGATACTTTATAAGGTTTACAGAGGATCATTAAATTAATAGCCCTGTAGTCAGAGAATTTAAGGACCATAAATTTGAATTGAACTTCTAACAAGCCAGGGATTGGTAAATTTGATCTGATTGTGTTGGCCGAGAGACAAACCCGATTGTCAGTTCCTACGCTGACTCTGATTGAAATATCGCAGTCAATCTAGAGTTATTCCCTTATGTATACTGGCTGGAAAGTGGGCGCTTGGATGAATGAGCAAAGTCTTCACAGGGCAGTCTTAATCAAACCTAAAAATCTCATGCGATTCGACTCATACAATACATCAGCCATTCGACAGTGACTCAGTCTATGGACTATAAAACCCACATCTAGACGAGGAAGAGTGCTGCTCTATTAGCATCTCGATGCGAACATTTGCGCATGCCAGCAGCACCAAAAGGTCTTCCGGAAAGGTAAGGATAGCCGCAGGTCTCGTAAAGGGTCCGGTTCGATTACTCCACCGATCGTTGGCCCAACGACCCAAACATTACTTTAGTTTAAAATAAGAGGGTCGTTGGCCCAACGATCAGTGGTGTAATCGGACTGATTTGTTTCATAAAGTAAAACATAACTAAAATGGGTCGTTGGCCCAACGAACCGTATTTACAATTTAAACAGTAAATTTACAATCAAGGTTCGTTGGTCCAACGATCCAAAATTTACTTACAAATACTAATAACGTATATGGTTCGTTGGGCCAACGACCCTATTGCAGTAACAAGTTAAATTGTAGAATGCAGGTTCGATTACACCACTGTTCGTTGGGCCAACGACCCGTTTTATAATTTATAGAGGTTCTATTAGTCCACTGGGTCGTTGGCCCAACGACCCGATCAAATAAAACATTGCATTTCAAATGAAAAGGGTCGATTACTCCACTGACCGATTAGTCCACTATGGACAAGGGCAGGCGGTACGGCAGCCGCTCTTCCTGCACTGTTGGAATTTTATCTTCATTATGAGCGTGAATACATTTGATGAAAATATAAATATATATAACTATAAATGTTATTATAAATTATATATTAATTAAATGCAGGTATGAGGTAACTTGTACATTATTAATATTTTTGTCGGTAAAGAAAAAATTACATTGGTTAATATAAACGTATATTTTTAGTTATAATTTCTTCTACATCATTGACGTGACTAAACAAATATATGTTTATATAAAATTTGTATAAACGGCAAAATCGTGATTTAATGTTTATTTAAACTACATTAGTATCGATTTTTTATCATATACATATACATGTACAAGTAAAAGAACTGGCCAATTCTCTTAAAAAAAGCCAATGTATAATGTTCTGAAGCATTTAAACATTTTCGTGTATCTGGTACATTTCTTCAGATGGATATAAACTACATTTACAGTACATATTAGAGGTAACTATCAATCATTAAAGCTTAATTGAGAATATGTTGCCAACTTTAAAATAGAAGCCTCTGAAGAAGTAATGTTGATTGTTAATGGGATGTGAGAGAAGGCATTACATTATCCTATACCGGGTATTCTATATGAGATAATCTATAAACGTAATGCACCTGTTAGACTCTTAGTTATAAGTAGAATAGTGTAATTTGTGGTAATATATTAGAAATATAATTTTATTAGTGATGTCGCAAAAAGAATTCAAATTTCACATGCAACTGTGAAAGTACAGTACTACTAGAGCTTTAATTTCCCATAAGTTCAACATTATTCTTTTGATGGGGTCTTCTTCAGTTTATTTCCAAGTTGAAACATGCAAACTTGAATTGATGTATCCGTGACAAACCTTGTTATAATTATTAATAGTTTTAATGTGAAGTAAACGTTTTCTTTGGCGTCTTCATTGTAGCTTTGTACGCTGTGATGGCTGAGGAGAATAGTGATAACTATCGACCGTGACATGAAGTCGCAGTCATTTACATGATTTTATTAAGTTTTCATTGAGCCCTGTGGTTTACTTTTACAGTTAATTTACATAATAAAAGATGGTAAACGGATTAGGTCTTCGGTTTACACGGCCGGTGTCATAACCAACTGTTTTGGTCTAACCGTGGAAAGCTACCCTCCACCACAATATTTTTCCGGTTTAAGATCTGTTGTTTAAGATAGTTCCCCACATAAAAACCGATACATTGTAAGAATTTAAGTATCGTTTCGACGAGGTGTAAACTGCACAACACATCAAATATTATCAAATCATATAGCTCGTGTTTTAGTATTTAAGGTTATTTAACAACTATCGAGAAGTCTTCCATGAAATTTTTAAAACCTTCAAATTTGTGTACATTATTTACATTTACTCTATATCATTGTCCAGTATGACTTAGACAGTGAAGCAGTGGACCTGTACAGAAGGAGAATCAATCGTGGCCATTAGGCAAACTAGGCGGCTACCGAGGACGACAGCTTTAAGGGGTGGCTAAAAGAAAACAATTACAAGAATGTGTATAAATTACTTTACAGAAACCGAGCCAAAAAATACATATAACAGGCTTGTGTCACTTTAAAATTCAACCTTTATCATATCAAACATTACTTAAAGTGTCAGCGTAAACCTTAGGTAAATTGAATATAGTACAATAAACCTTTGTAGTTACCCTCTGAATGTGAAATTGAAGACGGCAACAGTTTTAGTGTTGAGTTCGGAGTTGGGCGTGATGTGGCCTCGAAAAGCATATTGTCGCATCGCTTCTATAACCCCATTACTACTACTTGTCTAAACCTTTACTCAAGTCGGAGGATTGATCAGTCATTAGGCTAGTTTTGAGGGTTTTTTATCGACTCTGTGTAATTTTTATTAGCGGTATCTAATGTTGCTTGATTATGCGAGCATCCCGTATGTAAGAGGACACGCTAGTGGATGCTGCCTGCTCTTCCGAGGCTCTATATTTAACATGGAGCAAAAATTCAATGGAAAATAGGCACTTGACTTGTCTCAAACTTGATTTCTCAATCTTTCATTCCACAAACAGACTTTATAGTTGAACGCCTGGGGGTTTTGACTTCGGATTACAACTACAGTGAATGCATTTATATGGTCGATGTGGTATTTTGTTTTTCAGACTATAAATTGCAATGTTTATCAAATTCTTTATCTAGGTTTTTTCATTGTTTAAACAAATTACTATAAAAATTCATCTTTGAGCATCTAGTTTTGCTCTAAATGGTATTTTTCAAATTATATGTGAAATTTCACCTAAATAGATGTAGAGAAACATCTATTAAGAACACCACTACTCTTGGTGTGTTTTTGATTATATTTAGGGTTGTCGGGCTCTTGAAATGTAGTAAAACGTGGAGGGAAGAGCGGAGCTGCAGGTGCAAAGTACAATGGAAATATGTAATATAAAAGATAATATACATGTCGCCTTATTTTCAGATTTTAGGACTGTACGTCCACGCCTAGTTTGACGAGGGTGGCTGACGTCACTTTTCTGCAGGGTAGGACAGTTAGTCCACGCTGATACCTGTGGACTAACTGTCCTTCTTTTCAAAACTGACCTGGCCGTGCATTAGTTTTTCTACCTGCACTTATTCTTTATTCTGGTCAGTGATGCTTCCACTACATTCGCACAGCGTACTGCTAAAGCAGTAAATATTAACAACAGTTTACTCAAGCTACCACATATCTTAACGGGATTATATCTTAACGAATATCCATATTTCCATTATATTACTCTCTGATTAATTTGGCATTGTCCTAATGAATCATAAACATCTACAGTAAGTTTGTATTAGTTATTCCTTATATTGGACCATCGTTTGTATAATACTGTATATACCAGTAGACACGTTACTCGTAGTACACGTTAATTGAAATGGATGGTTTATTGTTTTATTAACATTGTTAATAGTTAAAATAACAATTTAGTTCATATCTAATATATCATTTTTAAAATTGTACCAAATTAAGTTAAATAGATACGAAGACAAAATATTTTATTACCTTAAATAGTGGCTCTTGGCATATAATCCAAACAGTAAACAAAACATCTTCCTACACAGACATACTAACTTACATAATAGTGACCTGATGTCGCTAACGATTCGTTGTAAATATCACTCAAACAGGAATTCGATGAACGGCTAAAAAATGTGTCTAGTTTCATTCAAACTTCCAATTGCTATTCATCTCTATATCCCGCTGCGAAAAAATTTAACGTTATTTCAAATAGTGATCCCGGAACGACAGGAGATAACATGTTTAATTACTAGCAGTTATAAGAACTTCGAACGCACCAAATTCTTAAATTTATTCTTAAACCCTATTAGTTTTATTCTCCTTTAAAATAAACCGTTAAGCGTTAAAAGGTTTAAAATTTGGGGTTTAGTTAATAAAAAAAGCCCTAGTTAATGTTGCTTTATTTTCTCGAACAAGGTACAAACAAACTTCTGAGAAGCCTACTTCTGTCAAAAGTCAAATAAACTATGCGTTTTATAACTATATAACAGTTATATAGTACATTCCTTTGATGTCTGCATACAGTACTCAACATGCATACTCAATATTTACTAAAGTGTACAGTTAAAAGTAGATTTGTAATAAAACTTTTAGTTTTCTTATCTAAATATTTGTCTTACTTGTGCTCAACAGTGGTCGCAAAAAAATGTTTAAATAAGAAGTGTTGTTATTATCAAGCTTACTCTATGCTTTCACGACTAAATGTAAGGTAATTTATGATTGTGCTACTATAAAACAATGTTTACACAGGACAATTGACTAAAGTTAACAGGCTCTTATACTATTATATAAATGTCTTGTTCTCTTTACCTGATTTTTCTGTGCATTCTTACGATATTTTAATCGTTGTTCTCCTAGTCGGAGCGAAAACATATTCAATAAACCAAAGACCACTATAATCGTTACAGACATTCTTAAGTTAGAAATGGCGTAACTAACCTGACTTTATTTTATGTATATCATTTTGTTTCATTCTTTTTGCAGCTGTCTTATGTAGTGTACTGAAAACTATTTAGCAGATATAGAGTTTAGATCTCGAAACATCCATTCAAGTGCTGCAGTGTGAGTACGACGATCTTTTGTCAACCCCTCGTCAAAAGAATCCCGTGAGTCGGACAGTGGGTCCCAGGCCGGGACCGCGGACCCACTGTCCACCCCTTAAGAAGTAGGTAAGAAATGCTTCCGGCAGTTTTATGATGTGGACCTACAGTCCGTTTACCAGGCAGGCTCTACTAGCGGGACATGGGGAACGCTTTTACCTTAGGTTGAGGGCTATACCCCATTTCAATCTAATATTACTCACATTTTACAAAAGAACAAATCTCATGATGGCTACAATAGGCCAATTCTGATTTTACCACCAAAGAATGTGTTACCGTGTAACAATGCAAATACGTTAATAGGGATTTACATTTCCCAAAGCGTCTTTATCTCCTGTTCGGGTAGCCCTCACCCTACGCCAATCCCTGGGCGCAACGAGATCTAAACGTTGCTATCATTGCTTCTAGCTTTAAAGGTCGAAAAATAAATTAAAACAATTCTATTTCAAAACCAAAACACATCAAGGACAGCGATATAAGCGCGGTAAACGTTAGGACTGAGTTCAGCAACAGGCAAGTGCAATCAGGCCAATATTTCATTTTATGCAATTGGAATCCTCGTCGAATAGGACTGTTAGTTTCTGGATCTGTAGATTTTACACAGCTATAATACTACACAATCCATACAAAGAATTTGGACTGCTTAAAATCTCGCCTCCATCATGGAAGAAACCAAACAAGATTCCAGGGAGTTAATTTTACTATACATTTTAAAAACATGCGAATGAAATATTTACAGTTTAAATTTTAGAAATTATAATAGCCGTAATATTTTTAAAACTACCTTTTTGTTTTCAGAGTTTCAGAGGATGGAATTAGTGTATTTTCGCCCTGAGTTTATTTAATGAAAACACTTAGAGGGTTAACATGCAATCAGCAAAAACATTATAATTATATAATATGAATAGGCTGTATAATGTATTCTTTTCTTGTACCCTAAGTGAACGAGATGACACATGCATGACATCGGTATTTTTAGCGCAGTTATTCAGTACTCCCACGTGTTGACAGGCCACTTCACCTGTTCTATTATCTTATCTCGGAAACTTGTTATACTGTATATATTGCCCTAATAGTGCCCCACAATTTGTGTACACAACAGTTTTAGTTTGAAATATTGCTTTTTATATTAGGTAAGTTTCAAGTTTTTTCCAAGAAGAAAAAGATTTGTCACGAAGACGAATGGTGGAATGTAGATATTCCTTTGGGAGTTGTGGTACATTGATTTATCGCTAGATCCTTTTATAACAATAGAACATGACATATCAGGCGGCTGTGTAAATTATTCTCGGGTGTCAAATGTGACAAATTTATAACAACTATGCTTTAGAATAGAGAATGTGTCAAAACCAGTGCTTATAAATAAATAATAAGCGCCCAAACAAACACAAGCCCTAACTCATCGCGTGAAACAAAGTAGTAAATCACAAGTGCAACTAGGCTCAAAAATCTTAGTAGGAAATCGAAAAATATCTTCCTTTCACGAATCAATGCGTATGAACTCCCTTGGCATCATAGGCTAATAAAACAATCGATCTTAATCGATCAACAATAATGTATATTATCAAGATTTATTTACACTCAATCTGGCAAAATTGTATGTAGCACAAATCAAGCTAACATTATTAACTGCGTAAGAGTTGGATAGTCAGTTTTTGAGATGAAAGTATTTAAAAAGGTCAATAGTTAAAAAAAACATTCTTTGATTTCTTAGTGTTCAGAATCAGACATGACCATGACCAAAGCTACGTGCAACAACGTTGCCTTATAAGGCAGTTTTGTAATCAAATTCTTGTGCCAACAATGTCTCCACATCAGCGTATCCTGTGGTGGGATAAAGAAGCAGTCAGTTCTCCAATTAATTACACGACTTACGAAGTTCCTTCCGAAGACAATCAGCACATCACGCACTCATACGGACCCGGACATCACTGGACGTAGGAGGGTTTATGCCACGCACGCTTACTTCCGCCGGGGAAAGCTTGATTACAGGTGTACCAATTACAAACTGCACATTTCCCACATACACCGGCGATGTCCGAGAGATGGATTAGAAACGCGTTCACTTCCTCGAGACAATCACGCCTTCAGACAGTCGTACACGAAACCGCTCCAGAGAGTCTCTCAGCCGTATTAATTGCTGATTTGCATTGAATGTAGGATAAATGTTGATTTAATTTGTAAATTTATGCGCGACGTGTGAGGAAACAAGGCTATTTAGTGGGTCCTTTGAGCACAGCAGAATGTGTAACACATTTTATAGCCACACCTGGTTTGGTTTTTTGCAAACCAGTTTGGATTTAATGACGCAAGTTGATCTACTTACCAAGAAATTACTTCTGGATGCCATGATCGTGACAAGTATGTATGCACGTTTCTACGGCATTGATAGTGTGTGACAAGTTTGTTTCTGCGCCATTAATGCACGATTAATCAGCGCACGGAGACAACTGCAAGTTTCTGTAATATCAAGGCTGTACTTTTCTCATTAATAATAAGAGACGATCAGATTCCGTTATATGCCCCCAACGCTTAAACTGTTTTCAATGAACTTAGAACGTTATAAAACGATGTAGTTGAGTACCAGAACTAATATTCCATTAATCAACAAGCATTCCCAGGTATTGCGATCGGTATTGTTGTCGCTGTTATCTTATCTTTCTCGAGAATCCCGATTACGGCAGGCCGCGCGGCATCACATGATTATTTAAGTTTTGTACACGGTACATAATTGCCTTTCCATTACAATTCAATTTGTATTTCTGATCAGCCCCTCTAGAATTTGATATTTTACTGATAGATAGGTACTGTCTCGAGGGATGTTTTTCTTTTGTTGACATCAGCGCGGGCTTCGGCAGCACCTTCGGTCGGCAGTTCAGTTTTTGTTTGGCAATGTTTGTTTTTGTTGAATTTTTGTGTTTGGAGAAATGTAGGGGTGTGGTCGATACGTAAATACCCTTTTTTCTTAGCTAGTAACCAATTGTAATTCATTATAATCATCCGTAAATGAAAAATTAACGTTGGAGGCATAATGTTAGTTCTGTTACTCCACTACATCGTTTTATAACGTTCTAAGTTCATTGAAAAAAGTTTAAGCCTGAGAATAATAAATAAAGTTTTCTGGCATTAAGGGTAACAAGTGTGTTTCTACGACATTGACCGTGACAAGTATTTTTTACGCCATTAATAGTGTGTGGCATATTCTTTTCTGCGACATAAATTATGACAAGTATATGTAAATAACACTCACTGTCCGGGCAATATATTTCAACAAAATAAAAAACCACAGTGTGAAAGTAATTTAATATTTTATAGGAAATTAATGAAAAACAAAGTGGGGTTGAAACTTTCTCGTGACTGAAAAATTATTAAAACAAAAATAATAAACCAAAACAAAAGAAAGCCTTAAAAGGCTTTGTTATCATAAAATACGGGTTTCTTTTGGCAGAATCACAAATTGTTACTGAAATGCAATAAATATCGTCTGACGAAGTCTTTAAGTTTGACAGCATTGAAAACGACTGAAAAAAGTTATTCTGTTTGTGTGAAATGGACCTCCGGAACATTTATGAAATGTACTTAATGAACAGTTTGTTTTATACTTTCCTCTGTCAGATCGATTTACTATTAGATCAGTTAAACTGTTAATTTAAGATGACATCACAGAGTTTTTTGGACCACGTGTGAGCACATTTTTCCTATTGCCCTAAAATAACGTTTACTTCAGCTGTTATTTTATATTCTTATTTAATTGCCTCCTCGGGTCTAGACAAGCAAAACTCATTATCTTTTAAGTCATGGGTTATAGGGGTCGAATACATTTTCTCCGTTATTTGTTAAATATTTCCGAGACTAAATTAAGTGACTAAACCGTGTGTACATTTTTAAACGGATTGTTCCTAAACGTCTCATATTAGACCAAAGTATCCGTACGACGAGTGTACTTAACCATTGCTCAGCAGTAGTCTATTGTAATGGTAAACTAAAAATCATAAAATTTGGTTTTTAGCATAAATTTCATGTTAAAAATGTTTAAATGCTCCAGCAATTTTCTAATTATTTTCAGAGCTTGCTTCAATAAATTATTAAATTAAGATACACGCAGCCAATTTTTAAACACATTTTAATTTCTTATGATAAAACACTGAAAACTTGAACTGCTCGCTTACACTTTCTAGACCTACATTTTGATAGTATGAAAATGGTGAAATTAACGTATGGTATATAAAGCGAGGTTTTTTCTTTTTTAATTTTTAATTTTTTTTTTAAATTCTGGCAATAGTAGTTTATACAACGTAGTTCTATAGCGAATTTAAAGAGTTTAAAACTTAAGTTTCCCATGTACAAACACGGCCTTGCACGATTTCCACCCCGAGATCGAGCCCAAGGCCTTGACGCAAGCAAGACAACCTTCCAACTGTAATGGCCAAACTATAGACCGACTGGTGGCCCTGTCATGGCAACTCTCGCTTGTGGCTCAGTTTGTTACCCTAGCTGTGTAGGCAAGCAGCGTGACCTGCACAGACAATAGGCTATAAAGCCGCAGTGAACTTCTCTCAGCTAACAGAGTGGGAGCAGACATTAGAAATGTATTAACAATCGTTACCAGTTGATGACAGTACGAGAACCTGTTCTCTCTCTATCCAAGGTCATCGCCATAATTATTATTTGTCACGTGTTCATCACTGATCGAGCTTTAGTCTGCTTCTCTCCTAGTGTACACAAAACCGTATCCAGCTCTAATCCTTTATACTATTTTAAATCGATTGATTTAGATCAACGATTTACAAAATACCATTCATGTTCGTTCTATATTGATCTATTTTTAAAAATTTATTGTGACCCACATTAGAATAAATTCGGCAAATTCAATAATTCATCATGGAAGTCTATAATGATCATATAGGGTGCCCTTGAAGAATTTTAAGATACAATTTAATTGGTACTGCAAGGTATGGTGTTATATTTGAACTACTCACAACCATCTATGGTTGGGAGGTTTTTAAAATTAGCCAGCAAAATTAATGAAAATGGCAATGGGAGGAGGAAGGACCGTTGGTACTCATAAAATTGAACCCTTAATTTACAAACTGTCAAATTTGGAATGGATTACCTAATCTTGCACAGCCCTTGTAGCTATGGCGGTCGCCAGTTTTTTTTCATATTAAAACATAACACGTGACTGACTTGGAGGCCCTTTTATTACTAGCTGTTAAGATGTTAGAACTACACTCTAGAATATTACTCTCTGAGACATGCCCAATTCTGAGACAATAAGGCCGTAAATCCATACATCCACAGACGTTATTATTAACTCAAATGTCGTACTTCTGAGACAGAACCAGATTCAGCCACGTATCATACTGACATTTGACTAACTTCCTCGTCTGAAATCGACTTTACGCAAACATAAAATGTGGCAAACCATATAAAAAGAAGCAAACAAAAGAACACAAGTATATACATTGTTATTCTAATTGTCTCAGGCAAAGTATGTTCCGTCTGAGAAATAGGATCCCTCAAGGGAAGAGAGAGATAGAGAGTGGCCTAACAGCCCAGCAGCGACGGGATGACGGTGAATAGAATGAGACTTGATGAATAAACGCAGTAATCTGGACCACTTCATTGTTTCTTACAGCCGAATGACAAGCGAGGCTGATGTTCTTTGATACACAAATGTGCTTCCTTGGAGATGCAAATCTCAAAGATGCGTGGGACTTCCCTCTGAAGGTGATGATCAGTACAGACAACCGCTAGGGCGAGTTCCAGTGTAGACAAATGTGCCAAACCATAGAACCTTCATTGCTGTGTCGACCTTGAAGGCCTCCTGTGTACAGGACGTGACCATTTCCATGTAGAGGCAACGCGTCGCTCATCGGCATTATCCAAGTAAGAATTCAAGGTGAATAAGAGAAAAAGACAAACGTGATGAGTAAGTTTTAGACTTGTCACTAGTCTGATCTACTGTCCTTCAGGAGGTTTCAATAGACATAGAAGGAGGTTTGTGGTTTTATATGGATTCCGAAACAATGGGGTTACGTACGGTCTTGGATATGTTCGTAATGTGTAAGGTTGGTGAATTAGACTCATTTATAAAAGTTGGATCATCGAAGCGGTATGTACGGCAAGGTGACACAATGGTTCTATTACACCCTATCCTGAAATTATCATACAAATCTAACCTCAAATTCGCTGGTCTACAGGAGTACGCCATCAGACTCACATTCTCACGTGCATAAAGTGTACTATAACTCAAAAAGAGAGTCGTCTAGTTTAAACTCAGATAGACACATTTTCACCAAACACAGAAAACGAATAAACTTCATACTTGGCTGTATGATAAAAATATGATTTTTCTACAACCTCATGTAGGATAGAGACAGGATTAGCCAAGTTTCACATGTAAAACTTTTAAAGAGAATGGATTTTTTATTTTCGATCTATCTGGTTTTGCAAAAGAACCTTGTGATCGTTCTGGTCTTTGTTATCTATCGGTGTTATGTGCGATCTCACTTTCATAAAAATGTGCGCATTTAACGAAATTCAGCGCAATGCAATAAATCATATTGCAGACAGCATAAATATGAAAATGGATTTCAATATTTATAAGTCTTTGCTATGTCGATCATAGAAACCGAGTGGTGGTCTAAGCTAATATCATTACTCCAGGTATATATTCTTAGACCCTAGGTTTGCACAATATTGTTCATACCTTTGACAAATAAATATACGAGTCAATCCTGAAATATTGTAACAAGTGACTCCTGGACCTAACGAGATATTAGAAAAATACAAAAATCTACCTGATTTAAAAGTCATGTAAATTAACAATGAGTGTTTTGTCATCTAAAATTATATAATACGAGTTTAATAGTTATATAATTAGTAAACGTTACATCATTGGAAGAGCTCGACAATAATCCATTTATCAAGGGTTCGAACTGGACATGAAGTAGAAGAGACGGCCGGTATTACATTGTGTAAACGGAAGCGGTAAAGTCAGGCATGGACAGGAAAATCAATGTATTGATTATATGCCAACTGTACCAAGGATATCTCATCGTTTAGTACAAATTGACATCCAAATGTAATAGAGGACGATTTAATAGAGTATTCTGATTTGTGGCCAACTCCGCTGTTGTGCATTATAGCAAATGAAATTGCATTATGACCTTTTCTTATTTACCTAAATTATTAGTAGATTTGGGTGACCTACAATGATAATTTTTTCATAAGTGTTTTCTTTCCAAGAGCTTCTACGCCTTCATCACATTTCGATATGAAAATAGTATTCTGCAATTTTGTAGTTTATGATGTTGTCTAAAGCACTATAACATTTGTAAAGATACTGTTGTCAATACGTGTTTTCGACGATAAATGCATCAGGGTAACGATGTCTTATGTGAAAACTGGATGGCGAACCGAGATCCAAAAATGATCGTCGGAGTCACAGAAAAGAAAATACCATTAATTATTATATGCTTTCAAAATGTTCACCAAAAGGGAACGCTCATAAGATCTAATAAACATTTTATCATGAAATTTTAAGTCAGCTACAGATACGTATCGTTGCGAAAGGAACCGAGTTCATGAAAATTGGGACTATCAAATCCACCAAAATTAATAGACAGCTCACACAGATCAAGAAAATTCAAAAGTTCGGAAGCCTTTCATCTATATTTTTCTCATAGTCAAACTACCTTTGAAAGGGTGTAGATTTTAAAGATGACACGGAGATTCAACTGCATGGAACCGCGAGTTTAGCTGTTCCTTCGAGTACCTTTAAAATAGACTTCGAGCAATGGAAACGGCACTAGAATCGGCAATCTGGGGTTTTCTTGAATAAATCTCATGAGAGTTGGTACACCACCAAGAGACCAAAGAAAATATCTAGAAACCAAACTATTGTAGATGAGGAAAGGGAAGTGATCCATCCAATTTTGATGGATTCAGTGATATATGAAGTCCTTTGAAGTCACAGGTGATGCTCATTCAGGAAGAAGAAATGGTCAAAAACAAATTAAGACGTCCAGAACTGTTGACTCGCGTCGACGCCGATGAAGGAACTTGGGATTAGATAAACATCCTGATGATGACGATAAATTGATAAATCTCTTCCGATGGTTTTAATGATAACTTTATTGATGGTGGCTTGATGATGAATATAAAACAAAATCTATAATTAGTTATAGTCTTTTTAAAAAAAAAAAAAAAAAAAACAAAAACAAGTGACCTTTTATTAAAAAATTGCCAAACTATACTTCACTCGAAATGAGGAGTAATTTTCACTTTGAATATTCGTTTTTTTGTGACAGGAATCTGATGTAATTGAGCTATGGTTACATTTGATTAGATGAATGTGTCTGGTTAGGCATCTTGTATGGCCAATGTGTTTTGCATGATGAGGCATCTGATATGATGATCTGATATTGGGTTTTTTATTGATAAGACTATTAGTGAATACGCACACCCTTGTAGAATCTGACTCAATTTTCCGACTAGTTTTTAGGTTTTGTTCGTCACAGGATGTTTTAAGTGGTGGCCTTACTTACAGCGTCCAAGTGTAGAACAATGGATTTACAAAAACTTCTGTATTTATAATTCTTTTGATTTAAATTTTATTACTTTTTACTTTACTCATCTATACAGTGTCATTTTAATGCAGTTTCAGTTCTGAAGGAGTATTACATATGTTTACATACCGTATCATAGTTTTCAATATTGATTTATCATGTAATTGATTACATTAGGATCCATGACATTTTCAATATCCTTGTAATTTGCAATACTATGTAACGAATTTGAAATCTTGTGAGTGTTCAGTTCCAAACAACTAAAACATGCCTAACATTATAACCGATTGAAACAACCATATTGAAAATCAAATACGAGTTTTAAACTGAGATTTGCCTACAGTGCCAGGTCATTTAACTTGAAACGAACCGAACACAAATGACGCATAACAAAGGAACAAAAGTGAACCGCTCGCAAATCTGTGGTAACAATAAACGCTTCAAGGCCAGTCATCAAGATTTACGACCGGGTAGAACCGGTTCTCGGACGATTTGCACCAATCGAACCGGACCGGTCTTGATACTAAGTGGTCGTTGACAGGATCATGACCCACAATTCGACTTTTACCTGGTTCGGAATCCTCGCTCTTCCTTCCTTCTCTAACTGTGGCCTACAGGTTCTTTTTACAGCTTCACGCAGCAGATCTACAGGAACTATCATTAAAGAATGAACTGGTTATATTTATACCTCTACTTTACCACTGTAATTATTCCCTACTTTATTGTCGACACAAAAATGCTATGTAGTCTATGAAACCAACGACTGTCCCATTATTTGAAATAAACCTGCTGTAAATTAAGTGACAGGAACTTCAGCTACGTAATGGCTGCTTTTAATTAATTTTTTTATTGTTTAAGAGCATACTACAGCCTTTTCTTGACTAAGATTGTGAAAATCTTGACAAGATATACTTCTTAAAGTGGTAAAATCGATTTTAGGTTTTAAAAACATTGTTAATGATAAATTCATAGCCTTTTAAAATAACTTCCCTGAGTAGACAATTCAGGTATTTTGTAATCAGACCCAAAAAAACGCATGAAGATAAAAATGAGGAATTTTTACAGTAACCTGTGTACATGAGTTATATACCTTTAGAAAATGTTACGTGTTTTTATTTATAAATCTTTAATTTGGTTAAAAATTACCAAAAAACATTTTATTTTCTTACATTATATTCAATTTTCTTTGGGTCACAGAGAAATAGAAGAATCCCTGAACCTAACCAATTCTCGTGATGTAAAATTTACACTTTTATCTTTAGCCATGTTTTTTTTGGGGCCAGATTAAAAAATTGCCTACTTAAATTACTCCATAAAAGATTTTCTGTGGGATGAGAAAACTTTTCTACTCTTTCTGTACTCAGGGAGGTTATCAAAGGACTATCTATGAATTTAACGTTCAAAACTGAAAAATTACAGATTATTGTTTACAATATTTTTCACTGATATTACTTGAATTACAATATTTGTTTTAATATTCGCGGTCTAATTTAAAAATCTTACGGTATTATATTTCATAAACATTCTTATAAATCTATAAATATTATCCTCAAATACGTGTTAAAGAAGGCATTTTACGCCAAGACTGGAAAAAAACTACGTTAAAATAAACTAGCTGATATTGGACGTGTTTAATCAGATAAATCAAAATTATTTTAAATATTACAACACATTATTGCGCGCACCTTAAGCGTTATTAATAATTAGAACAATCTAATCGTTATTTATCTTCTGTTAGAGATAACTTTTATCTGTTTTGGAACAACGAGTTAATAAAAATGTATTAGCTTAAAATCTACGGTCAATGACTTACAGCATTATACAGGTCTACACCGTACAAAGATGCCGGTCAAGGAAACCTCTTTGTCGGGATGGACATTATGTGGGGGGGGGGGGTTAGGGGGTATTGTAAACAAGGTGTTGATTAACAGCTGATCATAAATCAGGTGGCGAGTGAGGTCACGTGATCACAAAATGACGTCACACTCTCCTTACTGGACCCGCCCTTGTTAACGGTTCCAGGTAATGTGTAATAAATAACCGATAGTACTATCGATGTACTCGCAGTTACCAGACAATCGATGACTTAAAATTACAAATACTTTTTTGAGAAATGTATCAATATTTTTATATGAACACAAATCAAATAATGAGTTAGTGCTGTGTAGATTTCTATTTATTGTAAAAATAAACCTTACTTATGAGGCTTCTTTCTGAAGTAATGTCGATATTGGTTAAAACTAGTGCACGTTTTCCTCGTTGCCAAGTAAGGGCGTAGAAAATAGTATTCCACTGTCAAATACCATTGATTTACTGTACATTTTATTTCCCATGGGTTCATGTTTAATTTTCCTTTTTCCTCAGTCCGGGATCAGCACTCGGGATCCAGACAAAAAGTTCATAAAATGCCTATAACGTTCTTTTGATTTTCCTATAAAATTATTTATAACTGAAAAACGTAATAAACGCGGTACCATATTTAATTTTACAAACTTGGCTGGTAAAAACTTCTTCACACTGATCCAGACAGTCATCCAAAAGCGTGAAACAGAAACCTGTCTCAAACATAAACACTACTGTCAAACATCATGGGCCTAATTACGAAGCCACCTCGGCCCCTTCCGTTTGTAGACTATAAATAACTCCTCATAAGTTGCTTTTCTTATTACCACCACCCCATTATGGGTGGCTTAACTCCTCTTTATTTTTACTTAACCAATCAATAATTAACATAAAACTCGGTTCCTTGGAGGTTTGAACATTGCAGGACAGAAATGTTGGTTCAACAAACTAAATTCATACTAACTATATAAACGTTTATTGTTAACATATATCAATAATCCTTGCTTCATTCTTTTGATGATTAATAGTAAGAATTCTAGTATGAGCTACAAATGCTGTGCCTGTTTAAACTGATTATTTACCAAACCTCACACACTATTTGGCCCTTGTCACCCCCTGCTTGTGTCGTAGTCGGCGACTACCTCACGACCTGCCATACTTAAATTTTGGATCACTTAAGTATTAGAGTAGCGTAAAATGACTGATGTTACAAACTTGTATGTTGTATCCGGGTTCTAATTAAGAAGATGAATTTTAGTCCCTAAATTCTGCCAAGATTGGACCATAATACAGTTATTATAATTCCCACTAATCTCTCATTTGTGACCTTGGGACCATTTTACCCGTACACCCCCTGCAGGTGGTTATCTTCTTCCCCTTGTGAGAACAAAATGGCTGCCTCGTATTACAGTTGTGAAAATGACAAATTTGATCATAAGAAGGTACATTTTAATTTACCCTACTCCCCAAGTATGGACCACTCTCCTGTACAGCCCTTGCAGCTTTGGTGGACATGCCAATCTCCTTGTGAAATCAATATGGTTCGCTCAGATAACAACAAGAATCGATCGTAGACGATCAACATTGTTATTTTGAGTCAGAGCCAGCGTCAGTGACTGGTTACCTTCGCGGCGCACAAACCACTTAACACATTTAAAAACCTATGTCCCAATGACACATAATATACAGATTACAGAGTGGGTCGTGGCTCATTGATATCGGACAACTGCTCTTCTTTGGAACAGGAGGACCCATTCCTATAGACACAACCTTTGAACCTCCCAAAAACCAGTTGCCTCAGTGCAAGATCACACCAACAATGCCTAACGCTACAGTACCGTCTGTACCGCCCACAGTCAAGACTATCGTGACCGGACTTCTCATCTCCTTGAATCTTCACGGTCTGTGTCTATGCTGGGCGCACACCACCACGGTCCTGTGGCAACTGTCCTTGTGTAGTCGAAACCTGAAGGTCAGTACGATATATCTTTTTACTACCCAATTTGTTGCTAGAATAAGGTTTAGACTCTCTCATAAGTACAAAGTTGAAGCATGGCATCATCGTCGTCGTCTTTTATCGTGCACGACCACTTGATAAGGATAAAGACGGAGAGATAGTATTGGGAAGCATACTAACACTATATTACCTTATAGTGTAACTATAAAAAATAGTGGTTAAATCCAAGAGTCCACCATGTTATACTTATGAAGGGTTTAATTTTAATGGACCGGGCATAATAATATGCAAACCTTCATCACTGTCAAACGAGTTCTTTTTTAACAACCGGCGTGCCACAATTGTTTAAAATATTCTTAAATCTTTACCTATTTGTCTATTAAAATTAGATGAATACCTGTTACAATATATCATATTACAACAGACCTTAAAACTGATACTCCGAAATGTGGCGAAATATACGATTATAGTCAAAAAGGTAAAAGTTTCAGATCATTTACAAGTTACGGAATCTTTACGCGTTGATAGACAAGTCTGGTACAAGACTAGAATTTAGAACAAATGTGACCTTTTTTGTGTTAGTAACTTAGATGTTTCTCCATAAAGTTACTTACCTTCCAGTAACTTTCCCTCTACAGATTGAAAGTCATAAGGTGGATATTATATGTCTAGTCAAGGACAATTACTCCGTAAGTTATCTTGCCTGTATAAAAACCTCAAAAGGAGCATGCATCTCTACACAAAGAAAATTACTTTCCCTGCCAGCACGTTTCAAAGGTTTAAAAAGTGTATTTCTACGCAGAAAAAGACGTAAGAGTTAGGCATCTCCTGATCTTCAATTTGTAACATTTGATAAATAGTATATTGTTCGGTAAGTAATTTAGTTTAAAAAAGCGCTCAATTTTGAGAGTTACGGGTCCAGGCCTGCATGTCGCAAGTAGGCTCCCAGCTGGAACTGATCTGTCCGCGATGGCGTACCGTCCTGTTTACCATTTAGAAAGCGTATTTCCCCCGCGTAAACAGCGGCAGCCCACCACCTCTTGACAGGCGAGTGAAGCTGCACTATGCAATTGCCTATAACACTTGAAATTGTGATACTCGACCACTGTACGGTCGACAAGTCCGTAACATTAATGGTTCGAAATCCACGTTAAACAATCGGCCAAGACTACGCAGGTCATCAGGACTCATTTTATATAAGTCATCGTCTTAGACTACCAGAAGGCTGCTGATGAAAGGCGCAAAACGTTACTTAACTCCATTCAGTGTAAATCGTCAATATTTAAATGGTCAGGAATCATTGTTGATAAATAGTATAAATTAACCTTATCTAACGGCCAGCTGTAACAGGACAACCTGGAATTTTACCCCATAAGACCTACGAGTATCTACGTTAAAGCTTTAAGACTTTCATCTCTTTATTTTACGTCGTAGTAGGAGACTAGCAGTTTCCCGCTGCTTTGCATGCAATTTAGAACGCGTTGCACGTATATCACCACTGCTGGTTCGGCTTAATTATATTTCCGAATCCAATGTTGCCTTATTGCCTCGATCTAGAAAATACGTCATTAAGTGAAAAAGTATGGCGATTGCAATTTATCTCGTTCTGAGCCTTTTTTTCTGTCAAAAGACAACTAGGATGGGTTTTATAACAGTCTTTAAATGTATAGTAAAAGTTAGATAGTAACTCTGTCTTTTATATCTAATATTTAATATTTGCAAAAAGTGTACAGTAAAACACAAATTTACAATGACACACTATTTACGTGTTTGTTTCTTTATAAACTTAAAAGTATTTTTTAATATTTTAGAACATTTAGAGCTGGAATTGTACATTAGTTCAAAAAGGAAGTCCATCGAACTTTCATCTAGCATACAGGGTGTGGTAGATAAGTAATGAGACTGGCCGCCGCGCGGCGCCCCAGTCACTCGCAGTGCGGTCTCCACCTGCAGGTCACGTGGTGGAGGATCTGAGGTAACATTAGAACCGGTTCGCAGTCGCGTCGTAGCTCTGGCGCAGTGAGAGTCGAGCTTCGCGTATTACGTTTGTTTGTGTGCCCGTGACACTTGTGAAAACGCTGAAGATGGATCGCTCGATAGAAGAGCGGTATGCAATCAAATTTTGCTTTCGCTTGGGCAAAACTGCTTCGGAAACTTTTGCTATGATTACGGAGGCCTACAAAGAGCACGTCCTATCAAGAGCTCAAGTGTTCCGGTGGCTTAATGAATTTAAAAATGGGAGGGAATGCGTTGAAGACATGGAACGATCTGGACGCCCTTCAACAAGTCGTGTGGATGAAACGGTGGCCAAAGTGAAAGAACTCCTGGACTCCGACCGTCGTTTAAGTCTCAAAATGATCGCCGATGAGGTCTCCGTGAATAAATTTACGGTCCTTAAAGCCGTCAAACGGAAGCGACAGGACCTTGCTCACCGCTGGCATCTCCACCACGACAACGCTCAGGCGCACACAGCGTTCCTCGTGACCTCCTATTTAACCCGCATTGGAGTTGAAGTTCTGCCACAGCCACCATACAGCCCTGACATGAGTCCTCCTGATTTCTTCCTATTTTCGAAGGTAAAAAGATGCCTGAAGGGTCATCGTTTCGACGATATTCCGAAAATCCAACGTGCTGTCACGAAGGCACTAACTGGGTTAACTCCAACGGACTACAGTGGGGCCTATGAAGTTTGGAAAAGGCGCTGGCAACGTTGTGTCGACGCCCAAGGCGAGTACTTTGAAGAATATTAACGTTTTGTACAAATCGGATCAATAAATATGTTTTTTCTAGACTGAGTCTCATTACTTATCTACCACACCCTGTAGTTCTCGTCGACTGCTTCAAAGGGAATCTTAGGTGTCAAACTTTGACTGTGTAACATTTTAGGAAATTTTCTAAGTTAGATGAGTATTTATCTAATCACCGAAATCTAAAAACGGCGCGAAAAAATAATCGTTACTCCTTAGAGAATTTACACACTATAAATGTAAACAAATAGTTGTTAAATTAATTTAAAATATGGTTGTGCTGTCATAATAAAGATTTACACAGATTATTTCATCTTTGGAATAAGACATTAACCATGATAATTACGATCAAAATCAATCGATCAAGGGATAAACGTGTTTGAGGTTTAGCGTTATTTTTACGCGTTTAAACCAAGAGGACCAACAGTACACAGGTCAAAATGTAGACAAAATGCTTGTTACACGAAAAATACTACATTATAGGTACTGTATATAACCATTCCACAAAATTAAAATATTTACGTAGAATTTGTAAACAGTTTATAAAGCTTCCAAACTATACCAATAATGCTGCATTAAAATCCAATTTTTTCGTGCAAAATGCAATTGTTTAAAACATTTTGTGTTGCAAATATAAAAACTGTTATGAATCTTTAATACTGTTGTAAAGGAGAAGGGTCAGCAAGGGATACGGCCACGTAGGTCCTGAATAGTAAATAACCCAAGGTTCCTTAAGTTCAAAACCCTTACCCCAGCTTTTGTGGTTGTGTTTTTGATTGGATGGTGAAATACAGAAGTTGAAACGGGGTTTAATAAATTGAAACTCATAATGTGGGTTATAGAGTGGTAACATAATCTATATATATATATATATATATATATATATATATATATATAAATGAATGTTTGTGTGTTTGAACCTTTATGGAATCGTAAACTATTTGACCGATCATTACGAAAATTTGTATGTATATGTATTTTTCCACGAAGAAGGTTTCTATGCTATGTCTTCTGATGTAACTCGCCTCCAGGTGGCGTTGCCAAAGATTATAGTTTTCAAAGCGCCTGCACATTATAAACTGCAATTACGAGACAGTTACGAATATTTAATAGCCAAACACTATTTGAAGGCGATAAGTTATGATGTATATTTGTCTTGAAGATAAATTTCTGGTTGAACTTAAAGCTTGAGTGTTAGACCACTTTATAATAAAAAAACATGTACGTGTACAATGGCTATAAACATATACAGATTTTCTTGATCGTGGCAACAAAGCACTCTCTACATCGGCGTTGGAAATATAATTTACTTGAGCCAAAAGTGCACATACACGGGTAACGTTTACGAAAATCGTGCGAAGCCGCGGGAAACAGCTAGTTATTAATAAATGTTTTTAGTGGGGATCATAGGTTTAATTATTTATTCTCAATAAAACACACATAGAACATAATGAGGCCTACAAAACACACATTTTAATCTTTTAAGTGTCGTAAGAGGTTTGGAAATACGACGAAAAGACGAATGTATTACGCCGCCAGTTGAAGTTGAAGGAAGTAAGGACTATGTGTTTTCTCAGAAAGCATATCACTTCACTTCCCTAATGTACAGTTTCTACAACAAAGAGAAGCACGCTTGCTTGCACACTCAGAGATTATACGGTGAATTCTCTAGCCAGAGACAAGCGCGGGACTAGAAAACAAAGGAACGCTTGCACACTATACAGAGAATTGTATGTCACTATTATTTTAAAGTACCTACCGTACTGTATTCATATCTAACAATAAATAAGTTACGGTCTAAAATGTATGTTAAAATAAAAGATTATCAGAAAAATCTTTTATGTATTTTCGATAAAAACGAATTGAAAACAGGAGAGAAAACATTGAGGTTTCAAGAGTGGAAACTGATTCATAATTTTTTTATTTTTTTTTTTATCTGAAAATTCCGAACTATGGAAAATAACCTTAAATGAATATTTGAATCTTACCGAGTATTTCATAAGATTGTTTACAAACAGTCACGTACTTCTCTCTTAAAGGTACCAAAATACTAATCCTGTTAACAGATGCAATTCCTTATACTATAATAAAGAAAATCATAAGAGATCATTTTGGTTTTGTGTAGAAATTAACTTATCATTACCCTAATATAAAATAGATAAAAAATAAAGTACCATACCAATTTATTATAAAAGATATTAAATGCATTGTTCTTGAATATTATTTACATATATCGGGCATCTAGTCCTATTTCACATCTTGACCATGAGCGCTGCCGTGGAGAAATATACTACTATCAGTGCTCTATTGTTACTAAACTTTTACAATCATACAATTCTGTAATTTATGAACTTTATGTCCATCGACCTACGCTTAGATAATCAAATACATCTCACGAACCGTAAGTAAGCTGTTAATGTTATGTGGGAAAATTAATGATGGCAATAAAGTAGTATATAAGGCCACATACTACACTTATTTACTCAATCCCATGCCAGAGGCATTTTCATATAGTTTACAATCGCGTTATACTTCTTGATAATAGTTAAAATACATGCAAGACGACAAGAACAGTACCAAACATTAAAATTGCAATTAAAATAATAAATGGACAAACACGAATGTAACATTTATAAATATTAAATATATTAAAATACGAAACATAACAAAATTAAATTAAAAACAAAACTGCTATATTTAAAAAAATTAAAACTTTAGCTATATACAATTATATTAAATATATTCCGATAATTCTGTGAATATTTTGGTATTTAATTTATTTATATTTACTACAAAGTAAATAATGGCCATGAAGGTATCAGTAAAACTGTAATGGAGGAGGTTAGGTTATGTTTTTGTAGCACAAGCAATATTATTCAATGAAACAGCTGTTTTCAACAATGAGCGTTATTAAACAGCTCTTCTTTGAGACTGAAACGCAATAACCAAATCAGGTAATTCAAGAAATGAATTTTTATTGGAAGCAAAATGGTAAAATTTTCAATATGTCACCATTTGGTTTCTGCAATTGTTAGGGAGCTTTAATTTTTAGAGAATATTTGTAAAACCTACTTTATTATTTGTGTAGAGTTTAAAAACGTTCGGTGCATAAATGGGTAAGTAATACGAAATAAAACGTTTAAACCTCTTCGTGGGACACTCGGTATTAATAATGTACTGTACGTGCGATCACTACTATACAGTTAAATAAATGTCCACCAAAACTGTGCATTTAAAAACTTAAAATTACACTTTGTAAACGAACAATAAAGAATAAATTTGCCAAAAGTATGTTGCAAGAGGCTCATAAATGTATTAGACTTGGAGAGGTTAGGAACCGGTTTTGAGCCAGCATTCGATTCGTTTTATCACCCAACGAAAGGTGTCAAAGTTTAATGTGCCGCCGATGGTGTTGTGGAACAGCGACTTCCGACCCACAAAAAGGAGGATTTCCTTTTCATTGGTCCACTTTTAATCGGTTCTGAATGAAAGTGTTCCCACCACAAGCAGTGAGTGTCTGGGCAATGGGCAATGATACACGCTCTCAGTCGTTTACTTGTTCACATTCAGTTGCTACTGGGCAATTCTAATTTACTTTCTAAGAGTACGAACTCCTGATTACTAAGCATTCACACAATGTTGCTAACCCTTACTACGAACATTTTTTCCCATTTGAGCACAAGAAGTCAGCACAAAATCAACAAATACCACATAGCCTACTTGTATAACTAATAACGCTAAAACAACGCAAAACTAAAACGCTGAATGTAAAAACCCGGTATCTAACACGTGGCTTAACTGACCAATATCATTGCATTAAAACGTTTTTAGAGCTTATTTAGTAAATAATACACTATGAATGTCTAGCAAAATCTCTACAAGGTTTGGGTACTGTACGTGTCGCGTAACAGGCTTCCTTGGGTTCCTTGCAGCATTTCATTAGCCTACATGTGTTACTGTTACATGTTAAAACGTCATATGTTTGTAAAGTTTGTTTACAAATTTATTTATTATGCGATTGTATCGTTGCCATCATGGTTACCCGTAAAAATGTTCGCTAACGCTCAGCCAAATCCAATGGAGTGTACATGCACCATGATCAAACTCAGTGCTATTTATTTACTTCAAGTAAAATGTCAGGTTCGTTCTCGGGATATCATATCGTGCGGATAAACAGAAATTGAATCTTTCAAATTCCTCGAGTGATATGCTTCAATATCGCTCAGCCAACAATATTAAACACCGTACAATAATTTATACATTTACAATTTTAGTATATTTTCATAAATTTTTGTTTGTGTAGGCAACCAAGCTAAAGCAACTAAAGCTCATTATTGAAATTTGTATTAACTTGTATTCGTAATTTGTAAACTTATTTAAAATATAAAAAAATTTAATCTTTCCACGAAGATATGAAGCGGAATATAGGGAAAACGATAACCCCCCCCCCACCAAGATATGACTTTCACACGATGTATGTGAACGATTCCTGGAGTCAATGACGTGTTTTGATTCATTATAAAGTAATTTTCTTAAGTAATATTTTATAAGAAATGTGTAATTTTCGTAAACTATATTTCACTGAAACAATGTAGCCTTACATTATTAAAAACATGGCATTCCCTGAGGCTATAATTTAGTATATGTAAGAGAGTGCGTCTTTACATTTTTTCAGTGGTTTTTATTTGGACCTGAGCAAAGTGCCAAAAGTCCCTGCTATAAGCCCAGGTAATACCTCGTGGAGGGATTTTTAAAATTCGTTCGTTTACAAAAATCACAAAGAAAACCACTGCTACACTTTTATTTTCGAACATAACAAACAATCCGTTAAGAGTACAGTGACTACACAAAGACACGTGTTAACCAATGTTTTGAGGACGTCTCTCACAAGTAGACTCTCTTAGATGTAACAAAGGCGTAAATTCGCTATTCTGGAATCAAGTTAAAGTGAAACGTTGAGGGACGGATGTGTTTTCTTAGACGCTGCTCTATAGCCTTTGATTGCTCTGGAGGCGTGCAGACGCCCAAACAGTCCGACATATTTAGTGCCTTGCGAGCGATAGATAGGCTGTTATTGCCCGCTAAATATAAGCGAAAGAAACCCTGTAGAAATAAACGACTACTGCAATTTTGGGGCTGCAGAGTATGTTTCTTTACCAAGCTATTTATATCCTCGATTTTGGTTCTTTTTTGCTTTTTGTATTTTAGTTTCATTGGTGTGTAAGTAAGAACTTATTATCTAAAATATAAATTGAAATATGGATAAGCAAATATTTTATATACACCGAGCAATACTCGGACAGTTGAAAGATTAAACTGTTGAAAGATTTCGGTCGCACTGTGAAGAACCATCTTTAGTCAACATAGAACTGATACTGGCCATAATATACAGGGTGTTACGCAACAGGTTGGCGCAAACTTAGGATATGATAGTAGATACAAAAATAAGAAAAAAACGTTCACATGAACATATGTCTTATCTCGCTTCATTTAGTGTCTGTCTGTCCTTCCATATGTGTTTTTTTTTTAATCGTATCTCGGAACCCTTTGGAACGAATAACATGAAACTTGGCAGTTCTGTTAAGCTAAAGGAAACCTTTAAAAATACATATTATCACTTTCCATTTCCATTTCAGGTTTTTTAATGTTACTTTCGATTAATAAGAAAGATTGTTCTAATAATTTCTTTATGGAAATGGCTCTTTAATAACAGTTCATCTTAGAGAATCTCAATTAAATATAAATTGCATAATCAGCCATCCGGCAAGTTTTAGGTTCTAATATGACTGGACCAGGGGGTGAGGAGGGTCTACAGCGAAAGTAAACTTACCCGTATTGCCTGTATAATATCTTTAAAAAACTGTTTAAACAAAAACGCTCCTCCTCCCCTTACAAGGAACCCAATTCATAAACACCTAAGTGTTCTATTAACGAATGGACGCTATCAATTAATTTATAATCATATTCTGGGTAAAACAAAAATAATGAAGACAAAACTACAAACACCTGTGGTGATTAGGCAGAGACTATTTTTAATAAATATTCAATATCACACAGTGAGGCGCCGAGTCACGTGCATGTGACTGTCGTGAACGTGACAGTGACGATGACGTCTCACATGTGGCACTGTGTCGAACGTTGTGTCGGCGGACACCTGCTCTGTACCAACACTTGACGTGTTGATGAGCGCTGTGTGGAAGGTCATACACAGTCAGCTCTACTCTGATCCTGGTCTGAAGGTTGGATTTTAGTTCCGGAATTGTCCTATAGACAGAAGCACTAGGTGCATCGTAATATTCTGTAGACACGGAACTTCAAGAGCTTCCACATACAAGAATTTCAAAAATTCGTAGATATTTTACTCTCAATCTCAAAGAGAGATTATTAAATAGAACGAATTGGAATAAAGTGTCATATAAAACTAGAACAGAAGTTAAATAATAAAAATAAAGTAAATTCACTTAAATAATTTGAAATGGTATTTGGAAATGTAGAAATATTCATAACGATAAGGTCAGAAGATTGCACTAACATTTAGGTAAACATTAAGAGATTGCAAACGCTATACATATTCATATTCAGTGTAATTTTGTGCAATATTCTTTTTATGTTGAAATAGTTTTCATATAATTCCACGTTATGCTATGAAAGAAATCCATTATCTACTACTATTCAACTATTTATTATTACGTTGTCAGGGAATTAAATAAATACATTTTTCGCTGATTTGGTTTTGTTTTTTTAAACCTGTGTGCCTTAAATATGTTGTTTGGAAATGTACCTTTAATTAAAAAAGACATTTAAAAATAGAACACCTTTACCCACATTATGGAATGAAAGTATATGGGTACAATTCCTACCTAACTCCAGTAGAACCCTGGATAAGTTCCAAGAGACTTTATTCACTAGTGAAGTTATGTGTTGTGATGTTTCTAACTATATTGTATCTATACTTGTTTCTAACTTATCGTGTTGATAATAACCACAGAAATTAAGACAAATTTAATTTTGATCAGAATCTTAAATTGATGAAACGAGGGCTCTTAATTGTTTGTAAGGCAGGAGTAATACTTTGATTTATTTTCTAAGAACCCTCCACAGCTTTAAATATAAGTAAAGTAAACCAGATGTGCCTAAGAAACGCCCTTGCGTTTATAGAGATGTTGCGATATTATCGATATCAATATATATCGATATTATCGTGATATCGGAAGAAATATGCAAATATCAGGTTTTTGATATCATATCGAATGAAAAGTTGTAATTATTTATTATTTTTTGGTTTTATTAGTTTAAAAAAAGCAAAACTCAAACAACTTGCTTTGTTCAGTTGTTAAATGCAACGCCAGCAAACAAAATTAACTTTGCAGATTAAGTAAAAAGTATCCAGACGATGCTTGGTTTCAGTTAAGCATATATAATATGGTTGCTTTTTAAAATGTAATTGTTGTTCTTAAACTCAATTTAGATTCTTATAGATTTATATTGAAATTTAAAATTGTAATTGTGCTTACTTTGACAATTGTGTTTTAATAAAATTGTGCTTCAAATGGTTCTTAGTTATAAAATGTTAAATAGAATAATTTAAAGGAAGTAATAATAATAATATTTTATTCGTTCAAATTACAATACAATTGAACACATCAAAGTAAGAACAAATATATAACAAAGAAAATACAGTTTAAATGTCTTGTATAAAGTCCTTCTTATAAAAGCCTTTTGCTACAAAATACTCTCTTAAAAGTCTTTTAAAAGTGTAAGCACTTGTCTCTTTTTTTATGTTTGGTGGCAGGCTGTTATATACTGCAGTACATATGTACTGTGGCCCTTTTTGAAAAAATGTAGTCGAATGTTGCCGCACTGTCAGTCGCTGCGCGCGCCCTCGTTGAATACGAGTGGCAAGTCGCGCCAGCAGTAAACAGAGTGGGATTAATTTCTAACAAACATGCAGCACTCATACCCCACCAGACCAGCCAACGTCATTATGTTTAATTCTTTAAACACCAACTGACAAGATTCCCTTTCTGGTCATTTTCACAACATTGCTCTTATGCACCATTTTTGAATTTTGAAAACTCTTTTGTTACTTGACATACCCCAAAAAATAATTCCATACCTTAAAAATTGATTCAACATAGGAGAAGTAATACAGCGAGAAGGACTCGGATGCTGCATACCTGAGCAAGGCGGCCGAGAGCATAGCAGACTGGGCGGAGCCTTTTGCAGATGACATCCACATGAGATTCCCAGTTGAGATGGGCGTCCAAATGCAGCTCAAGACATTTTGTGGCAGAAAAATGTTTGCAATGAGTTGTTGTTGTAGGTGAGTCCCACTGCCTGGGAATATGTGACTGTTGGGTGCTTTAAGTATTGTGAAACGTATAAAGCCTGTCTTGATTGGATTGAGAACAAGCCCATTTTTTGCAAAACCATTCAGAAGCTTGAGCGAGGCTATTGTTGGCAGCATCAACTGCTGCTGACGCAGTAGACTCTGATGTTTGTAAAGTGCAGTCGTCGGCGTACATGATAATCTTACTATGGTTTAATGTTTTTGGGAAGATCATTTATGTAGATGACAAACAGTATTGGTCCCAAAATAGAGCCCTGTGGTACGCCGCACATAATGACTCCCTCATTTGAACGGTGAATACCTGTATTTGTGTGAATATTTCTACGACTTGTTTTCTGTCTTGTTAAATAAGAGGCAAATAATTGAAGCGCAACACCTCGAATGCCATATGCCTCAAGTTTACTCAGCAGAAACGTCATGCCTGACACAGTCAAACGCCCTGCTGAGATCGCAGAAGATGCCTAATCGAGTACAGCTTGTGTCAAGAGAAGTTATAATGTAATTAATGAAATTAAAAATTGCAGAAGACGTAGATTTACCTTTGAGGAACCGTGTTGGTGCGGACTAAACATATTTTGTTGCTGAAAGAATTGGATAAGTTTATTACACATAATAGTTTCAATGATTTTTGAAAATGCCGATAGGATACTGATTGGTCTGTAAAGTTCTTTTTATATATTTAAATAATGGTTTATTTTTTTAATGTATTAAGTTGTACTTGTATTTTTTTAAAACATTATTTTTGGAAATGAACGCGTAAGTTGTATCTTTGATTAATACTAGTTACACACACTCATACAATCAAAGGTTGTATACACCAATTTAATCCTTCCCCTTCCCTTATTTATCGATATCGGTCGATATTAAGGATATCGATATTTGGATTCGATAATATCGGTATATCGATATCCAAGCTTGTGTTATTGATATCGATAGCAAATATCGGGACTAGCCTCATATTGCAACAACCCTATGCGTGATGTGCTGACGATGGGTGCATGTTTCGCTAATACATTCGACAGCAGGGCGATTAATCGATGGATGGGATACAAAGAATCGAATGTAAAACACGATGTTTTCGTGCAGTTAATCAATTACTGTGATTGATTACAACTGATATGTTCAGAGAAATCCAGGTAATGTCAATATTTGACCATATTATTATTAGAAAATTCAATATTGGGAGCGAAAATTGTTTTTAATTTGTTATATTAGCAATAGTTCACACTTTATTATTGACCATAAAAACTTCAATTTCTTGTCAAAAACCAGTGTAACAGTGTGGCTGTTCTTCAAAGAAGAGATTCATGCTTTCAATTCCACATATCACTTAATTGCACTGCGATTTCTGCTCTCCATTCCTCGCCATGCTCTCTTGCATGCAATGAAGAGATACTCGATTGTACGCTATCTTGTCAGCAACAGCATGGAACAGTGCATCAGATGTTAGTGTATCATTGTCAGAATCTGTAATTGATGTCATTCCTGTACTTGCTGTTTACTCTTTGCTTTACTTCTTTCAATCCACATTTATGTTCCAGTAACACATTCACTGAAAGTGAGTCTTATACCAAAGTAATTTTCAAGGTTATAGTTTGATATTCTGCAATATATTTAATTTTTAAGGAACCGGATTTAAAAGAATTTTTTCCAATAGCAAATGTGAATTGGTGTGTAATTTTTGATAGTTTTCGTCAACTCTCTCTCTCTGCTATAGACCCAATTATATCCTCGTATTTTACCACTCTTCTTCCCTTTAAGTAATATTAGATTCCTTCGCGATATCATCTTATCGGTCGACGATCGGTGTACATTATAAAAAGAAAAAGAACGTATTAGTATTACAACGCCCTCAATAAACCTTCAGATTTAATTATATTCAGATCTTCCTAATACATTATGAATCACAATTCCTAGGCATAACAACTGTTCTTTTGAACGTAATTCAATTTAACGGGGAATTATTTCACATTCCACTTTGTGCAGAAGTCTCTACGAGTGTTCAATTGTTTAGGCGTTTCATATATAAAATAAGTTCACAACTGTTTTAACTCTTATAACGATAATGTTTGTTAAAATTATAACTGTCTCTCAATTGTATAGACTTTTTCTGTTTTTATTTGTTTACTAAAACTTTTAACATGTTTGTTTATTTACATAGTGAGATTATTTGAAAATAAAATTTGCATTGATATTCAACAAGTTTTTAAGTGATATGTAAAAATGTATAAAGTGATTTTGGATTCGTAATAAGTGACCCAAAAACACAGTTTAAAGTATAAATATGCGGGAAGTTTCTCTGGCTGTCATATATCATAGTGTGCAGTATGGTGATATGTCATACATATTATTCTCCATAGTGATTGTGACTAATAACCGCTTGTTTCATTAACTAATTGCCTTTAGTTGTAGCGTACTAATGTGCGATCACCCTCACGTGTCCCATTCATCACCTGTTCAATGAACGAGCATGAGACTATACCTGTTCATCACTGCATTTACTATGTAAGGAATCTGGGAATAAATGGATTCAGGAAAACCAAACGCGTGCCAGAAGAGGAGACGTTCCATTTATTTTAAATATATGCGTTAGTATTTTACAAGCTAAATACTGGACTTATTGGCTGAGCGTCCGTGAAGCCTATCACGCGAGGGGCAAAAACATTCGGTCCTGTCCGTATGTGTAGCACAATATCTTGAGAAAGAAGTCATCTATAGAATAAAGACTATTACTGTTGCAGTAGGTTTAGATAGTTATTTGCCAAAGTCCATTACAATATTTGGAGGTATAAAGCAGAATCTGACTGTTGAATTTATTATTGGGTGGCGGTTGGTGAAGCCTGACGGCACTCGCGAGCTGGAAAATATTTCATTTTTGTCTGTTTTCCTGTCCACTTGATAACCTGACTTGATAACACTGACAAACTGATACACTTAAACATTTGCGTGAAGCTTCTTCACTTTTGTAGCCTATAGGCCAGCATCGAGTTGGATGGTGGTGCATGTCACTCCATGGATTTGGCTGAGCGTTAGTGAACATTTGTAAATTTGTCCTTTGGGTAAACCAGACATGCAAGAAAAAATTTGAAAATCATGTAAATACAGTCATATGGCATTTTAACATATGATATAGTACATATGACATGTTACCAAAGACTAGAAACTGTGCATTCAGCCTCTGCGACGACTGATACGCGGAATGTGGTGTGGCTTTTTTTTCCTCAGCTTCTGCTATGTAGGCTGCGATGTTCACTGGTTTATTATTATTATTTTTAAAAGTACACTGTTTCGTGTCTATACATGATTGGCCCTCCTCGGGATTTGAACCCGTGATCTCTCAGTTAGAGAGCCGAGACTATAACCATTAGTCTATGGAGGAGGACCATGGTGTGGCTTACTACTACCTCGTTTATTTATAGGGTACTCTACTTGTGACATGTAACAGACTCGTACTAAACTTCAGGATTTATTGTTATATCCGATTGTTATGTGCGGTTACGTGATTATGTGGTTTATCTTTCAGCAGCCTCAACATCACACTCAATGTAAAATAATCAACATCAAAGTTGTAATGTCCTCCATTCGTGAAATCCCTCCCCGTTTCCCCTCTAAAGAGGGGAAACTGAACTATAACTATTTAGCTTAAAATAAAACCAAGCAACAGTAATTTCGACTGTTTCATAGTAGATTAGATTAATGTAATAAAAATTAGTAATCGCCAAAATGAGATTAAAACATCCCAAAAGCCACTGCAGACAAGGTTGAGCCGTGAGGAAACACTTATTACATGATAAACGATAATATGTATAAAATACGTAACAGAAAACTTGCATATTACATTTATATAAGAACATTCCTTTAATAGAGTGGTGCTTACACGGTAAGACTGCGCTAGACCACGTGTCTCGTAACCGGCTTTGCTCAGGTTACATGCGCAATTTCACATTCCGATAGTTAGGCTACATGTGTTGTAAATCACATGTTTAAGTGTCATATTACGTAACCAGATTGTTTACAGCTTTATAATAAATTGTGAAAATTTCTCGTTGCCATTATTCAGGTAACTCATAAGACTATTGTAAAATTGTTCGCTAACGCTCAGCCAAATCCCAACGAACTCGATGGTGCCTATAGGCTACAGAAATGAAGCTTCATGCAAAATTTCAAATGTATATATAAATTCGTCTCGAGATATCAAGCGTGTAGGCAAACAGACTGACAGAAATGACATTTCCTAGCCCTTCGAGTGATAGATTTTCGGTAACGGCTACCCAATAATAAATTGAACGGTCGAATTCCGCACAGTTTTCATGATTGTTTGAAAGAAATTAGAAAATATTTTGAGGTTCCGATCGGTCGATAATGCCTTTTGCTCCAATGGCGACGAACAAGAAATATCCCTATAACGGTGTTAAAAACACCCCTCTAAAATAAATTCTAACGGTTTCATCATAAATTCCTAAGAAGGCTACACATTATTATAAATGCATTTGCTTATATGAATTCTTTAGGAAAAAGAATGACCTAGCACGGCTGACCGGTTTGCAAAGGTCGTTGTCTTTTTAGCGATAAGGCGCTTGATAATATGACTGATAACGCCTAAAACATGGTTTTAAGTGTTTTTTTTTCATTCTACACAATGTGAATGATATTGATATTGTTTTAATGTTATGTAGCCTTACAGAAAAAACTAAGGGTATACAAACTGAATTTGAGCACTGAAACTGTCCTGATCGTTTAGCCGTATGCTATAGTAATTACATAAATAACTGTACGTATTCAAAATAAAAAGTCTCTTTTTGTACTATCAAATAACATCCAAAATCGTGGCGTACAGATAAGAGAGCAAAGAGTGAGAGAAGTGTCGAATTAAATTTATTCAAGAGAAATTATACTGTAACAAATTGTATGAATGGAAGTGAAATGATCTCTAAATGTATTTGTGTAATGCGATATGCTCATTTACAATAACACAACAATAATAGAGCATTGGTTTTAAATCATTTAGTTGCATGTTGTAATGCTATAGGGACAATGGATTGCGCGTATATTCCTGGTAATTTATGACAGTCTGCAATCTCGTAATGGAACCTCGATCCAACCAGCAATTGAATGGTTGTTGCATTGAATTTCAGTAGATTCAATGGTTGTGAGACAAATTCTCATGTTTTCAGGATTGAATATTTTTAGATTAAAAAGGTTTATTAATATCTGATCAGTATTAGAGTTACACAGTTATGAAACCCAATGACATTTGTTGTTTGTTTGAAGGTTATATATATACGATAAGGATATATATATATATATATAGGATTTTTATATTTGCCATCGTTCAGTGAAACAAAAAAACAGTAACATACGTTTAGATCTGCAATCTGATACTCTTCTTCAGGTAAAGAACTAACGCTTCTTACAAACTAGGTCAAAACAACACACACGAAACACATATATATATATATAAAAAACATACATGTATTTAGTTAGTTTCATTATTTAATAATATTTATACAATAAGCATAATATGTTGACATACGAAAATGATAAACAAGAGTTCAATATGTGGGTGTATTTCTACAGATGTGATGAGTGTTCAGATGACTATATATATATTATCAATGTTGTACTCCATCTTTTTACCAATGTAAATTCAACAGTTTTAATTGAAAATTAGACGATTTAATTGTGAGGTACCGGTAATAATTTGTAAGAAACTTCACCAAAGGAACACATTCAGAATAGAATTTCAGGGAATAACGGAATTTGTACACATTATTACAATTATGTAACTTAAATATTATACGTTGTTAGGTTATATTAATAGCAACACAAATATTCGCTAACACACATTATTGACAACTAAACATACACACATTCTAACGAGATTCAAACTCGCTTTCTAGCAATCCAGTTAAATTTCAACATTTCGGGGAGAGGGGGAGATTTGCTCCTGCCACCTCTCCCTTAGCAATATAAACAATCTTGTACAAATAGTAAACAGTTATTTGTACATCAAGGGAGGACAATTTTATCAACAGAGAGAAATACGACCTCACGAATTGGAGTCGTTGGTGATAAAAAATTTCCCTTCGAAATGTGTTCCTCGTTTTAGGTGTTCCTACAACTTAAAAATTACTGTCTTAACAGCTAATGCACTTTCTAAACATCAGTAATTGTTTCCGCAACCTAAATGATAGCTGAATGATTTTTTTGAAGAACTGGAAATAATTTATAACTGTAAAACAAGTATTTTACTCTTCTTTCTACGGAGAAGTAATCTATCACAATTAATTTAGTTTGAGTAAATATCTGTACTACATAGTAGGTTCGGGGAATTAAGGTTTTATCTCATTTAGATATAATTATAAGGTGCACATAGATAAGAGTCAATGTGGTACACAACTAGTTGAACAACAACCGACCTTCATCGTAGCGTAGAGGTATGGCTGCCGCTCTCTAATTCAGAGGTCTAGGGTTCGATTCCCGGTGGAGGTCATACAAATTTGCAAATAGGATTGTACCATTTTTTCCCATTAAAATAGTTTGGTACAAACAATTAAAGCGCCACCAGCGTAGAAAAGTTTCTAATTGAAAAACGTGGCAGTTCACTTTCAACCCCTGGAGTGATTCAATTAAATGGCAGAGCATCCAATTAAATCCATGGACAGCATTTGCCAAGTAGCTCTCTAACGGATCGAGTAAGATCGACTTGCTACTTTATCAACGGTAACAAACAGCGGAGCCAATAATGAATAGACTGCACGAGAAGAACAACTGTAACTGGAGTGTATATTCGCGGCAAGTGCTGGACTGATACGACTTTCGCTCTCGGAATCTACGTAGTAGCAAGATAAGTTCCCGTTAGGAGTAGACAAGAGTGAGAGTAGTATAACCTGCTGTACAACTGTTAACTACAGGCTACACGACACTAGGAGCTGCTGATGATGCTGAGAAAGTTGATGCAGAAGACAACTGATGCCTGCAATTATGACTAGAGTAGGCTATGCAGAGGAGATTCGAACTTTGGTGAAGCAAGCTCTCTTGAGACACCAAATCGTTGGTAAATGATGCTCATCAACTAATTGAGTCATCAGAATATACAATAACAAAACTACGACAATAAATTGGGTACGACAAGAGAGCCTGTTGCAACCTAATGAATTGTCTCAAGAGGAAGGGTGATCAGTCCTAAAACTTATATCAAGAGGATTTTCTTATTGTGATTCCTTTAAAATTTACGAGAGAAAAGAACTTTGACTCTAACGTATTTTTAAATATGCCACTCCAAAGCTCATAGAACATATTACAGGGTTACAATAGCATACGTAATATGTAATATTGCTTTAAGCATATGCACTTTGAGGTAGTGAGGTTTCTTAATGGAAAGTAAGAAAAAATGGTCTATTGAGCCTTTACAGATTATAAACTAAGGGTAGATAATTTAGCACATGTTTTTATTTTTTTGTTACAGCATTAACAGTTCTTATGGCTTAAGACCGTGAAAATTGTAATACCACGGTTGTCAAAACTCCTTTTTCAACTCTCGCAATGAGAGCACCGTTTGGGAGTTGTCTATTTGTAATGTGTAAATCTTGACACCGTTTTTATAGCTAGTAGTTCTGTATAAACATTTAATTATGTAATACTAAATAATCATGCGACAGTTGAACATGAACTAGACAGCAATATTTCTGAATGTACATCGATTCCATTGACAATGACCATCAATAGAATAAAATTTATTGCAATATTGTAAGTAGTTGAGATTATTACTTACTATGGAATCTACCTTTCAGACGGAGATACGTGAAATTGGGATATTCACCTAAAAACAAAAACATCGTTAGTTTATAGACATACATATATTTTTACAATTCTTAATTGCTATAAATATTGTTTTTGAATTAACTCGTGGTGTGGGTATACACAATGTGGTTGCCTAGACGAAGAGTTATATGTAGATCATACACAGTAAACTCAAGAACGGTTAACCGCATTACTTCAGCCTACCTCAATAAAATTGTTAGCGTGTGGAAACGTCGTGCCCAAACAGGGATTCGAACCCGGACCTTACCAATCTAAAATTATTTAGTACGTTACCCAACTAGCTTCTAGTGACAACTCTTGGTACTTGAAAAATATCAACAAATGGATTTTTAAAACAAAGACCTCACATAAAGAACTAATCAATGACCAATCACAGCCAGAAAAAAATTGATTTCCTTTTCACATCTCCAACGTACAAAGCTTGCGTAGAGTAATCTTCTACTTACTAATACAATTTGGTAATACTTATAAACCAGGTAATCATTGTAAATACGTTATATATCTAGATTCCTTGGAGACTACCATTAGTGCCCTAGAATATTTGACAGAGTATTTTCTATTAAATTATAGACGTACGTAGCTCTGCATCCATTTTAAACTGTCTACTTAAAACATCAATAATTCGCCCCTTGTAGAGGTATAACATACAGACAGACAGACACAAAACTATGCAGGGCAGCAGCACTCAGTTTACGCTTGATTAGTCATATCAGCGTAACTCCATGTACAGCAGATCTGCTAGAGTCCACATGAGACACTCATGTATTTACGGTAAACGTTATTCAATGATAACTAATATGAGTGAATGATAACTAATATGAGTGAAAATTGTGAATATGTTTGTAACTGTTACTAGCTATATTCGTTTATTTCTATGAAGTGTTGCTATTGATAGTCGATCGAAAACAAGCTAGACTAGTTTTACGTAAAATAAACCAACGGAATTTCCGTCTTTGGAAGTTGTTGACATTAAACTTTCAATGACAAATGCTTTTACCTCACTCCCTAAGGTGGCCCGTAACACTTTATGAAGCTTCACGACATCAAAGATCTCGCTACAGGTCTCAAACAATATCATAAAAATAAATTTAAGACAACAAGAAGACGCATATTAATTGGCGTAATTTGGATATGGAAAGGAAACGCAACTACAACACATAAAGTACGGCCAGTTCAGACAAGCGTGAGTACTGTACAGGATACGGCAGACAGAAAGTTGTCAAGGTGGGGGACAAAGGCAGGAAGTGGAGAGCATGACCTAGCTGCAGATGATGCCGGCGGGAGATGAAGCAGAAGGAGCAGCGTCTAGCGGCAGAGCAAGGATAGGACGGGCTGATAGCATTGAGTCACTCACGATCACGAGGTCCGCAGTCACGGCTTATATCATCACCGGGTATAATCTGTCAACACATAATGGCCACTTCGTCACGAACTTGGACAAACAACAGACCACAATCTACAGAATTGCCAAACTCTGCAGGACATTGATTATTGGTGACAAACTACAATATTATTTGTAAATTGTGTTGAGGTTTACGTAACGCCTTTCAGGTTAGGATGTATCCCATTAGCCTTTCTGCGGAGTCCTTGGATGATGCAGTTCTCCAAGGTGTGGTGAAATGGTGGACTTGATTTTCAAATGATCTGGGATTGGCAGAAGCTTGTAACTTCCGAACTAATTCCTGTTTAATTTTAACGATTTTATAAAGGACTAGGCTCGTTTATGAGGATTTTTAAAACATGAAGACTTGGTTCAATTCTCGGTTCCAAATGCGAGTAGAGAGGAAAATTATAACTCTTTACGCTTTTATTAGATTCCACTGCTGATGACATGATACATGAATCCACAATTTAAAATATTTGCCTTGCAAAAAAAAAGGAATTTGTTCCATGTTTGCAATTCAACTTATTCGTTATAAAATAAACTAACCTATAACAACCTTCAACTGCTCTTCCGCCTAGCTTTGAAGGGGGGAATAATCACGTATAAAATGTATTCGAATAAAAAGTGAAATGTAACTTTTTCGCAACATGAAATTAGATAAATTAGCGTTTTCTTTCGGGGTTTGTTATGGATCTGCGTTATACAATCTTTAACAAAAAAAATTAATAACAAAGATACAATTTTATTCTATGTTTGAACTTCATTATTGATAATTTTTGATAATCTTTTTGATTGATAATTTGAGAGGATATACGATTTTGGAAATTTGCCGTCGTTGTATTTTACAAAAATATAATACCAAGTTTCGAGGATTTAAATCCTCTTCATTAGGTATAAAGGCTTAGGACCTCCCTCTTTTAGACACACTTTTTAGTTTAAACGTTTTTGTGTATATACACCTTATGTATTTGGTTTTTATTACATCAGAGTAAGAGAGTAGATTTCACCCCTCGACACTTAGTGTTCTATTTTTGAAACACAACTATGACAAACAGCTAAAGTCCTACTATGCAATTCTAGTTAATTTCTTAAATATATAAAATACATTCGTCAATAATGGAAATCATATTAAACTGTATATTAACGCGAATGTGTCAAAGAGTGATTGAAATTGTGATCAACCAGTAACGATGATGTTCCACACGACTTGACTTGAGCTATCGACGTCTGAAGTGTTTTCTATGGAGCCATCCAGGACTGTTGTGGCCATTATGGGGCACTCGAGGCTATTTAGGACCTCCAGCTCCAGATCCGGCTCCAGTCTATAGCCTCCAGGCTACTTTTTATCCAGTCCAAGTGTATAACTAGTCTTTGGATTCATATAACTGTAGAAATTACAGATCTAATAATAAATCTTTGATCTTGTCAATAATTACAGGCTGCAGTAATGTGAAATATACGTATTGGAAGACAATGTTCAGATGGAGGTTTGGGAAGGTTGTATTTTTATGTTTAACTTTTTTGTGTAAAAGAAAACGAATAGATGAAACACGAAAATAGAAGAGAAAGGGAGTGCATTGAGAAACGTGTACACACAATATTGAGCTCTTGCAATTCATACCAACTTATAGGTGGACAGACCACCTAATCTTGCACAGTCCCTCAAGCCTCTGGTAGCCATCTAGAAAAACTCCATAAAACTCCTTCATAGACGTATTTTTTGATTCCCATAAGTTGGTCGGTTAGACCTAAATTTCAAAAGAACTCTTCTCTGAGACGATGACGGAATAATCTTCGATGCCATTCTAAGAGGGAGCCATAACAATACCTTATCCATAGCAAAAAATTTGTAAAACTCGAAATTCAACGAACTACTTAAAATTTCAACTATCCATGATTTTGAATTATAAACTCTTTATTATTATTGTATAGGAATGCCAATGGACCATGAGAAAAGCTTGAGCTATCAAGAGTTTCGAGTTAAAAATTTATGAATTATCCAAGTTAGTACATTCGATTTGGTATGTCAACTACTTTACTCGTGATTTCACCTTACTGATGTAAATCGATTTTCAACACAGGTCGTTTTCTCCTTTACAAACTATAATTGGCGACCCACAACAATGTGAGTGCCGAACAATGTCTCTGTCCCTGTGGCTGTAGATAGAGTGGCTACTAATACAGTATAAATCTCCCACCTCATACCATTATGCGATTTCTGCGACTACATCGACTTCTGTGGCTATATATACTTTGCCTCTTCCTTCGTATCAACTGTCATGGAGCCAGAGCCAATCAGCGGGTTTTCTTGGAATCGATATAGAAATTTATCCAAAAAATGAAATTCATCGATCCATGCTAGTTTGGGGAGAGGTCGAAATGGGACGGAACCAAAAAGGTTAAAATATAAATTGATGTTTTTTTCTCAGATTGTTTTTGTAAACTTGAAATACTTAAAGTGTCAAATAAGTAAATAAATATTAAATCGCCTTCAGCTAGCGATGTACATACCCTCAAAGTGGCGACTTTCAGTATACTATAAAAATGTATTATTATTATTATTATCCCAAAAAGCCAAAGTTTGATTAAACAAAGAGTAATAACAGGTCATCTTCAAAAGATTACACTTTTTTATAATAACACGCACTCTACTCTCTCATCAATACATGGAAACCATTTATCAGGGTAATGTACATTTTACAGTTCTCTTATCTGTATTTCAAATTGTACATATTAATCTACAAGTACTCACTAAGCAAATAAAAGAAACTACGTTAGTAAATATTTTACTAAGCAACCAAACTCCTAAAAGGATTTTGTAGTCTGATTCTCTTGTAACTTTTCACTGAGAAATCTTTTATTAACTAGCTAGCACACTCGCCGTCCACTAAAATAGTTATAAATTTAGATTAATGATATATAAAAAGAGTAAATAACAGAAGGTTATCATCGAACAACCAGTAGAGGTACACATTTTTAAGAATATACATCCACAGTCCAGGCAGGGGTGGCAGCTTCATTACTCTGCAAACGGTATCAAATTCCTCCGGAAGTTTACAAGGTAATTCATTGGCTGTACCATGTAATTATCGTAATTAAAGAGTTAACAAAGAACAGAAATTAAGTTATTTTCGTCTACATTTTTCCGGATCGGTCTATTTTTATACGATTCTTTACATTGTAACCAACACAGCACTCGCTCAACCCTACACTTGAATATTTTTATCTAATCCGTCTAACACCTCTCTAGTAGGGATTTTCCGTAACATTTAAATACGGATAATCTAAAAGAAAAATATTTGATGAAAATATAGATATTACTGATATTTTTATACATTTGTTTCATAATAAAAAAAAAATAAATGTCTTTATTCATTTGAAATAAGTGTTCGTTTAATGGTTTCGGCAAAAATTATGTATCTTTTTGTCTTTTCGTCTTCTTTTCTCTTCGTTTTTGATATTTTTATTTTCGTCTCTTACAAGAGCCGGCTGTAACTAAATGACCTTGAACTTTTTCCCAAAGAACAATGTTATAAACCTCATGCACTTTTACGTCGCTATTCTTCATCGTAGCGTTAGTAGAGACGTCTCTTTTTAAAGTTATATTTAATACGAATCCAATTTTTGTAGACAGTATTACGTTTTGAATATTTAAACTATTAAGTCCAACAAGGTTGATATATTTTCTAATTATCTGTAAAAATATCGAAAACATAAAAACGTTTGGTTGCGTGTGAATTATATCTTAAAATGGGACATCTTCCATATTTCTACGACTAAAGATAAGGGCTTAAAACTGCACGAGGTTTGATATTGTTCTTACGGGGAAATTACTCAAGGTCATTTTACCACAACCGGCTCTTAAGATGGTATTTTCGCCAGTTTCTGGGCATTAGGTGTTAGTAACAGAATGTTTGCACACTGCCGTGACGTAGGAGGTTCTTAACCAAGCACTAATTGGTATTGGTGATAAGTAAGACATTAACAGTAGGCTAGACGGTCTCTTGGCTTACTTCTTTATTTATGTGTTCTAGCAAAACCATCTTCTTTATAGCCTTTAACAAACATCTTCATTCACTACGTTCAAACATTTTAATTTAAGATTGATGCGATTTAAAACAATAAATTTCTTTGTTTACGAATTTTGGCCGCGAATCTTTAATATATAGAGCAAGGGTCTATTACAACAATTATGTTGAAACTATTGTCTCCATATTTTAATTGAGAGAATTGTGAAGATTTATACGGTCCCTTATATTTCCATGCCGGAGAACTGAAAAAGAATGGATCTGTTCACTCGGGAAACTGTGAAAATTTATAATTGCACTAAGGTAAATATTATAATTAAATTGTCTCTTTATTTCAGCGACCTGAGTTACATAAGGGCCAGCGCTTTACCTTTTCTCTTGGGGAACAGTTGACATCTCGTCACGCCAAATACACTCGACAAATTTACCTTTAAAATGAAACATCCCATATTTCTCAATATTTAATTCCCCTTTCGTCATAACAGTGCTGAGTCGTGTTCGGTGTCTTTAAATTGCTCATAAAAATAGTTTCGGCTCACACAATCCTCATAAGGAAGACATCCACCACTATAATTCTCGACATGAACACCAAGTGAACAGTATAACCTCCCAAAACACCGAACCACATTATACGAAAAAAGACTACACAAAGAGCTCAAGAAATAGCTTCTCAAGAGATCTGCGTAGGTTACACCTTGAAGGGATTTATAGAAAGTCCCAGTAGGGGACTGACAATTCCTGATAAAGCGATACAACATTAACACTCTATACATTTACTCTATACATAACAAATCAGACGCCATTTATACTCTTGATGAATGTAAATAAAGACTTGATTGATTGATAAGCCTTTAAAATAGTGGGTATAAAACCGAATATGATAATTACACTTTGAGTTATATTTAGAATTTAACCAAGTATGTACTTATCCTTCATACTAATTCGGTTATTATTCATGGCGTAATTAGTAACCCATAAACCATTTTCCTAATTTCTTCGGTAGGTATGGACTTATTTGAATGACCAGGCTTCAGCCACCTGTTCTGCCTTCAAATAAATGCCACTGTTATCAATAAATGCAAAGTTCTTGTCTCAAACACTGTCTCCATTTGTTTCTCTAAAACAATGTTTAAGTGACAACTCAGCGACATGCGAGCCAGCTACGTAGATGTTCAAGGTAGGATACTGACACTGTAGACTCTATCTTCTTACACATCAGCAGTACAAGGGCAGCCGCAGCAGAGACTTGACCTTGAAACCTTACCGGCTGTGAACCCTGCTACCGTCTGCTCTTACGTCACACAGCGTCACGTCATCGCGACACTGCTTACAGGACAGAATATAACAATAGATTTCTTCTTCAAAAACCGTCAATCTTCATGAAGTCAGCAAAGGTGTCATCCCTGCATTATTGTAGACTAGGCAGGCTATTGTGTTGATTCACAAACCGGAATCATTTGCCAACTACAAACTAAAAATCTGAAAGCATCGCACCCTTAAAAATAAAGGTTTCAAAACTAATATTCAGTTCTTTATAATCTTAATTAATGGCACTAAAGTTTCGACATGTCATACATGTAAAAAACTACTGAACATTCAAGAACGACCTACTCCTCCTCAAACTACATCCTTATTTTCCGAAAATCTTCCATCAATAATCCTTACATCTGGCATTAAAGAAAAGATTCCAGGGTTCTATAATGAAGGGAATACCTAATTTACAATCTACAAGAATTCCATGTGACATTTAATTTATAAACTTGTCTCGCAAAATAGGGTTTGTTGCCGAAACAAACACTTTTATTTTGGAGTCCAAGAACCAAAGATGCATGTGTTGTACTCTAAATGAGAAGTTTCAAGCAAAATTTATTTTGATTTTTCAGTTTCTTTTTAGGCGGGCTCAAAAGCGCCTTATTGCCGTCTTTATAAATATTAAACCGTCAGCAATATATGTAAATTGGAGCTCAAAAGCTAAGTTAGGATATACAGCAGCCTCTGAATAAAATAACCTAACTAAATTGTTTATGTTTCTGTGTATTATAAATCTTTTTTACCTAAAATTTGTATTTTATTTTATTTTCCTTAACAGTTTTTAACAAGACTTCTGTTCTATAGTGTCATGAATGCAGAAAAATAATACAATTCATAAAAAAAACAATACTGTTTCTTGTTAGTGCGTAGCTACAGTAGCTATTCGCCCACAAGCTGGCAAGGACTGCCTGGACCAGTCTTCAATGACCTAACCACTCCACCGTGAGTGAGTCATTGCCAGGTAATGTATGCGGGATGAAGTCACGAATAATTACTTACAAAGGTCAGAAGGCTTGACATGGTGATTATGGGCGGATAGCTAGGTTAAAACCTCACTGAGCTTTATGGGTTGGTCGAAATTTAGAATGTTTTTGTCACGCATATTATCCTCATATAACAAGTGCAGTACTCGAAGCACACAGAGTATCCATGGTCCTATAGCGAATTCGGTTTGATTAGGTAAACCGTGTATAGCTGCATCTCTGTCCATTTATTATCCCCCACTTCAACACCACTTCCCTCTCCATGACCGTTGCTCCTTCTCCTGTGTTTCTATGCTGTGACACTGCTAGTTATATGCTATTCTTAACAGTATTCTTCGCTATAATATTCTTTATAGTGGCATTATTTCCATTTAAAAGTTTTGCAATCGACATCGTGACATATTCTATTGCGTGGAATAGTTGAGAAGCATATTTTTAGCATGATTTTGTAAGATATAAACTAACGTTTTATGGGATTTTACAATATGAGCGAATTCTTCGCTATGGGAGCAAACGCGTTATCATCACAAAAGATGGACAGTTTATAAATTTTTTAGTTGTCGTTACGTATATTGTGCATTCATTATTTCGTATTTCCTAATTAGAACAAAAACCTAAAATAAAACTCAATTTTAAGAATTTTAAAATATCTAATTAATACCAACAGAATAAGAAACTGTTCCGTGACAACTTGCATTTCTTTTTTGCTAAATATTTTATTTTTAACATTTTTAAATTGCTCACCAATAAAAACAAAATATGTTCCTCGAGTTGTGTGAATGCACAGTGTAATATATCATTGATTTCTAAAAGTAGATGGAAAATAACATAATTTACAACCGTGTAATTATGTCCTACAGATAAATTATAGTGGACATAAAATGATTTTAACTCGTCCACTGCTGGGGTGTGGCTGATGGGTCATATTGTTTACATTTTTGAATCATTATACCATTAGGAAGTGTGGTACTAATTTTATATAACCATCGCGTAAAAGTTTAAAAATAAATAAAACTATTACTACAGTTGCAAGTTTATTAAACGATGCATTTATATAAGATTAATTTTTATTTTATAATGAAACTTTCAACCAGAACAAACAACTTACTACTATATACTTACTAGTATACAAAGAAAGAACTACTAGTAGTATATACGTACTTATAGTATATATAGTACAGTTTCCAAACATAAACTATACATTTACCGTAAATTATGTAATTTCTGACATCATATACTTGTGAAATTGAAGACGTTATAAAGAAATGAAGATAACTAGGTTTTGTGCAACTGTATATTGCAGCGTTGTGTTACTTCGCAACTGAGTCACTTTCACTTTCATTCCTCTTATATCCGAGTCTTCTTATGAGTATGAAATTTTACATTAGGAGTGGAAAGTTTGCATGGCGCATCGCCGTTGGTGGTGATGATGATTCCTTACTCTCGAATTGTTTTTATCTATTGTATCATAGCAGCGCACACTAAAGAAAACATTTCTTTGATGCATATCAACAGTATTTTGCATTTAAGCATAGCACTCAAGAACATAGCCAGAAACAAATCGGAGGAGAGGCCCAGACAACTGATATTTTCCCGTAGTGGACACAGAGTAAGGCCCATTTTTCCCTTAAAAGGTCATAAATATTGCGATATCTAAGTAATATTTGATACGTAAGCCCACGTTGAAAAATATACCTAAATGATGCCCTAAGCATTATCAGACTTAATTATATACAGACCGATTTTTCAAAAAAAAAACTCCCCTTTTGAAGATGAAGAAATCACTTGTTTACTAAAATCAACTACGAAATAAATTTCTTGTCATCAGTTAATATTAGTTATATAGATTCATTGAAATTTGTTGAATTTCTAATTCTTCCTGGTTACGGTAGGCAATACGACTGAAACAGGAAACACGAATGAAGATGTCTCTTTAGAATAGACGACGAGCACGTAATATTCCTCGGTAAGACATACATTTACTATAAATTAAATAAAATAAAACATAATTTAGTTGTGACATAATGATGTTTGCACTTTTTCAATAATTAATCGTTCTTTCATTATTTGTGTTTATCTGATTTATTTGTATAAGATATTTCAATCAGACCAACCACGGTTGCAAGCCTGCATGGATAAGTATAAAAGGGTGCAGCTCAATCTAGATATATTCAGTGCCGGAAGAACTTGGCTACTTGATATTACTAGACAAACAAAAACCGGGAAGAATCGGGATACAGCATATGTCGCAATTCATTCATAATAAATCTCCATTGAGCCCGTGCCATATGTGGTGGATGTACCATACCGGTGGTGGTCCAGCTGCCCAGGCCCAGGACACGTGCCACCCCCTCACCTGCCGGAAGCGTACTGTCGCCTCCCCCACGTCCTGTGGGTGCCAGGCGTGTGCCCACCCCTATCTAGCCCTCACTTCCGTGTCCTTTCTGCGGCTTGTCACCTGGTTACATCTTACTGTTCCTGTTCCTCCCCACTGGAGCTACTGGAACCTCCGCGGCGGAGGATCCTCCAGCACACGCCTCCTTCCGGCCGTTTATCCCGTCACGGTCACGACTACCCGCCGCGTCATCGTCCTTAATTGCTGTCGATGTGAGAACAATGTGCCAAACCAATTAAACACAGCTTGGAGGTAGTGGCTCACTCTTACTGCCGGAGGACGAATGGGACTGTAGAAATCTCGATACAGGTTGCGATCCAGAGCGGAATATAGAGCGGGGAAATAAAACAGTGGTAAAGTCTTCAAAGAATTACCACCCGGAAAATTGGGGGGAAAAGGAAATCCAGTCAGTAAATTAAAACTCTGGGAAGTAAATATGACAATTTGAAAGGTCCTGGTGTAGATTTATAGGCTGGTAGGTTTAATTAAATCTATCAATCATCAATCTATTTATAAAATATGTTGTTTTCCATTATCAATAAAATTTATTTTGGGGGCATAAAAAATACAACAATATTTTTGTAATCGAGAAATAATTTGTAGTGATTTTTTGGTCAGCTTGCAGGCCTGTAGTTGCCTATGCCTCAACCTTTCTTATATCTCGCAGAATTCTTGTTTTATAAGTACACACATTGAAACTATTTGGAATTTTATGAATTTACGCCTTGAAGCACTTAATTTGAACTTTTATTGTAAACATATAACATAGTTTATAATGTTAGACGCAGACTCTCATGCAGCTTTTACACCGTGACTGCTTCAATCAACCTAGTCTTTTGATTGTTACTAAATGTTTGCATAGTTGTCTTCGTGGAAAATTCCAGTGGCCTCACGACTCTACACCATCTACCCAAGTACAAGAATTAGATTGAATGCTACAGCAGTTCATACGAATTTAATAAATATTCTCTAAAGCTTAGCTTTGGCTACTTTATTTTCTTTTGAGGTAGGCAAAAAAGTATTAAAGTGAAAACCTTTACAGAACCACAAATTTTGTAACAAACCTACCCTATTCGAATCCATTATCTAAAATATTGGCCAATCGATATATTAATACATAATGAAGCAGAGAGAGAAGTTTCTGCTACATTTGAAGAAGATTTTTGAAAAATATTGCCTGTAAAGTTCCCTACATTTTGATACATCTATGAAAACTTGTTCTGGAAGACATGAACCTCATATATTTCACACTTTTGGAGTTGAAAAATTGCAAGGACAATAGTAACGACTTGTAATTAGAATTCATGAATAATTTACCAGTTTCTTAAGTCTGGATATGATTTATTCACCTTAACGAGTAAATATAATTTCTTTTCCATGAGTAAGGATGTGACTTCACCAGCGAGCATCCCGTTGACCCATAGACGTATGTCAGCGACATCCGACGTGTGGTGAAGATGATAATGATAATGACGATGACGATGATGTCTTGACAGGTTCCCCGCGCCACGCAGTCACTGCACGGGCGAGTGCTGACGACGCCACGCCAACCAGAGCGCAGAATCACGCATCGGGACAAGACAAAGAGATGGACGGACTGCGTCGTGAAAGTTGATAGTAATCTCTCGAAACTTACGTCAACTACAGAGAAATTTTCGATGAATAGAAACGTGAATGGGCACTATCATTTCCCTCTTCTGCCTTTGCACTGCGAGAAGAATGGATAACATACAACATTCAAAGAACAAAAAGACAATTCAGTAGCAGAACTATCCACCAAACGCGTATTGAAGACGCTTCGAGTAGGATTTCAGGAATAGAACTTTAGATGTATAGAAACGTGAATGGACGCTATCATTTCCATCATCTGTCTTTGCCACTACGAGAAGATTGAAACATTGAAGATAGAACATTAAAAGAAGAAAGAGACAATTCAGTAGGAGAACTATCCACCAATAGTTCCTTCGAGTAGGATTTCAGGAATAGAATGAACGTAAGGATCCGTAAGAAGGAATTCTTTCTTGCATTTTCTCTAGGTGATGTGTTGATTTCCATTGATGAACTAACAACTACACGTGTTCATGTGGTATATGTGTTATTGTTCAAGCTCAATCAGAATTCAGCTTTAAAATTTGGCTCTCGACGGAAGTAGGAGTTTCAGCAGGATCTTGGATTGGCATCCACCCGAGATAGTGGAAGTGACAAAATCCCCAAGGGAACCGAAAGTGTGGTAAAAAGCGTGCAGAATGTGAGGAGGAAGGTCGTTCATTAGTGTTTAGTCACACAGCTGGCCGGCACAAGGTCACTGGCAGCTTGGAGGGTATTGTTAGGACAGAGGTTACTATAGTAACAACCCGAGTAACTGTGATCCATATAGTAACTGTGAATAACAACCGTGACTGGAAGGAGCAATCAACAGCCCTTGTAGGGAAGATTGGATATCACTCAGCCATCTAAAACCATCGGAGGTGTTGATTGCAGAGTACAGGTTAGCTCAGATCACTAACTCCCAAATTACGAGTTACAAGGATAAGTGTTTGCGTAAATGTGCGTCTCAGTCGAAAAATTAACTCATCATTGCATCCGCAATTTACTACGTAGGAAATTTCAAAATTCAGTGACCGCTCCGAGAAGGTATCTAAGAATACTGACAGGTGTAATGAATAGAAAGAGAAGGCCAGTTCAATAATTATGAACAGATGGATGGTCCGGTAATTCCACACTTGCACGAACTAGGTATTTGCGTAGGCTTCGGTTTTCCTGAATAAGGAAAGCATTAGTTACTATGATCAGGAATTGTTATTACATCTATCAAGGTACAAATTTCTGTTATGTACTTCCAACGTGAAGGTCTGTTACTTCGGAGTTTAGATAAGTTTGCAGGAGCACACAAAATGTATATTATGGTGAGAAAGTGCGAAGGTCCATGTAAAAAAATGTGAAATGCAGAGGTTTCGGTAAGATAGTGATAGACAGTATGATTTTAAAATACATAAATAAATTACAAAAATTAATCATACTGAAAGGAGTAAATCTAAGGGTGTAATTTCTGAGAAGTATCCATGGAGAAGCATTAATTTATATATCAAGAGTTCTAGATAAAACAACAGAAACGTACAGTATGACAGGGAGGAGAAGCCCCTACGCGTCCGAGGATAGTTTTTTAACTTAAAAGCCGGCTGTAGTGGCGTCCATCTCAAGTGTTTTCCCATAAGAACAATGTTAAACCTCGTTCACTGATGAGACCTTTTTAGTCGTAGAATTATGGGGTATGACTTCTTACAGATCTAATTTATTTCCATCTAATCGGTTTTTTTAATTTATCGGTATTTCATAGGTCATTTAGAAAACTAACCTTTTTGTATTACATTGTAAATATTACAAATTCTTTAACTTTAAAAAACTTTAAATTAAAAAGCGTTTGGTTACGTGATAAAATTTCATACTGAAAGTTTTATACTGCTTTTATGAAGATAAAATCAAGATGACCCACAAGTACATCACACTCATATGGTGTTACTCTCATGTGGAAAAAAAATTTGTTCCTTTTAAGCGCTTCTATTGCTAATTAATTTTAAGTTACGTTTGAACTTATCTTCATGCATATTAAGAATAGAAATTATACTGTATTGCTGTATTCATGTTTGTCAATACTTTTTTGCAATATTGTTTGGTCTGTGAGTATCTCATCCTAAAAAAAGAGAGTGTCGCCGAGTGGGAAATATTTTACGATAGTACGAAAAAGAAAGAATTGGACTAAGTTTGAGAGCGAATTTTTAACAAGTGTAAGGTGTGTGAGCTGTCCCACAGCTGACGGGCGAGAGGTGTGAAAACGGTTCAAAATTCACAGCTGATTGTTGTGTCTCTTTTACACGTGTATGAATGCTATGAGTGCCGGATCTGCGGAGGTGAGCTCAACGGTGACTCAGAGACCCCGCTGACCCTGCTCAGCTGTTGGGCAAGTCAAGGCAGGACTAGCCAGCGTGCTGACTCAGCAGCAGAGGTGTGGGTGACACTGCCAGTTGGCTGGGCAGGGCTGGTCGTTCAGATCTCGACCTCATGCTTTATTCATGACACTGGACAATTAATTCTCACTAGCGTTTAAAGTGTTTGCAGTGGAGAGCTAAGTGAGAAACCAAACATCACAGTTATGGATCACAAATGTTCGTACTTGAGCAGCATTTTAAGTAGTAACACGAAAAGTACTGTAGATACTGCCAAATCATAAATGTACTCGTAAACGCAAATTTGGTTACATTTGGGCAAATTGGGTAGTTGAGATTTTTTGTTACGTCTCAACAGAACATCAAAATTATTTATTTTCATGGCACTGAAATTATGTAACAAATCCAAAATATTGAACGTTACGGAATATGTAGCGTGTGATCAGTTTATCTTAAAGACCAGTATGGAAAACCCCTCCCCATTCCAGGAGGTGTTCTTGCGTTCCACAATCAAACCAGTCCAAGACATGAATTGGGGGAAGCGGAGGTAGAGATTGGCCTATTCTTTTACAAAGCGTTTGGAAAAAACTAAAACTAAAAAAAGATTTGATGGATTTAATTAAAAAGCTGTATTCTTATAGATACAGCTTATAATCAATCATGATACAACACGAATCGAGAAAAAAGGCTTGGAAAATGGTACAATTTAATGAAGACTCCACGAAGTATATAATTTTTGGAGTTGTATTTTTATATAGGTGACCTCTTTAGACTATGTCTCATTCGCATACTTTACTTCCTTCTTCCTTACTAGTTCTATATTACTAACATCCTTAACATACTAACATTCTTAACTGACTGACCTATAATTTTGACCGAACTTAATATAGTGGCCATTACAATTTTTTTTAAATTTTTGAGTTAAATGAGTGCGCATATCTGCAGTAGCGTTGTTACGATCTGAGTAAACTCCTATGAAAATTGCTCCTAGAGCAATACATTTTATCATAACACTGAAGTACAGTTGTACAAGAGCTGTGATCATAACACTAGCGTACAGTCGCAATAAGAGCGACTTAGATCAAAACACTGAGCTGTGATCACAAAACTGACGTATAATCGCACTAAGAGTGACTTAGATCACAAAGACTGACGTACAGTCGTATAGGAAACAATCAGCAACCTAACCTACTGACTGCCTCATAACCAACCGGTGCCCGCTTCCTCCCTTCCTCAATTTTACGGTTCGTCTATTTCATTATGCAGCCGGTTATGATCGGTGTACTGAAAAGGATGTAAGGAAGGAGGCCAAGTGGAAGACACAAGGACCAGGGAGCGATGCTCCGCGCTGTGATACAAATAAAAACAGTCCTAGTAATTTTCAGAGGGGCAAAATCTCCTTTTTCTATATATCTGTATGTTTTGCTACTTAAAATATACATCTATAATTTTATTTACTTAGAAAGATCAATTTCTTAAACACACGTGCATATTTGAAATAGTAAAAGTATTCATTCATGAATTTATGGAAATTTTTCAATTAATGATTGATACAAAGAAAAAAGATCTAACAATAACAAAAACCTTTATCTAGGGTTTACTTGCCATGCCACTTATTAAAAAAGGATATTTAAAATTGGGAATATGTTAGAAAACAACTTATTCGTACGAAAATCCTACTGAAGATACTTACATTAAGTAAATTAAAAAAGTATTGCTAAATAATATATTGTCTTTACCTTAAGATAATACAATCTTCTTATTTAACCGTCTATATGATAGTTCATGAAATAATGAAGTACGTTGCTACTTAAAACGTTGTAGTTGAATACTACCTGGCGGTAGACGAAAGACACAGAGATTATAAACATATTACAGAAAAGTATTGAAACAACTCATACTGAGTAAACTCTGACAATAATAAAAAGCAACATTTTAGATTTAATTACTAAACATGATCTACGATTAAAATAAATTAGAACTCTAAATAAAAGATTAATTATAATAGCGCTATCTACACGTCACTGAACATAACTAGCTTTACCAACAACATTTAGGCCCCAAAATACCCATATGGATGCAAGATCTATTCTCTTTTATAGTTTACGATACGATTTAGTCTAGGTGAATTTTGACAATATTGTCGTAATTTGAAATTTTGATTTTTGTTTTAGTTGTAGCTTAGATTTTAATAAAAACTAGCATTATGTAAATCCGTACGTTGTTTACAGAGATTCGTGTGGACTCCTCTACCACATGACTCTCTTTAAGGCCCTCGGGTTACCAACAACGCGTTACTTTCGCTGAGTAGGTCAATTGCCGGTTGCTGCTCCGGAGATTCAAGGTCCTCGACCACACGAAGCCGGACAACAGTAATCCATCAAGAAGCCTTCCACAGGGCGATCTCAATACCTGTAAGCTGCTAATCCATTAAACTGACGTTGGCCATTGCACCAGACGTTACGTGATCACTTGCTACTGAGGGTTACTGAGTACAGATTTGTAATCTGATAGTAGTACAGTAACAGTTTTTATACGAGAAGACAAGAATTCACGTAATATTTCCTCAGGGCAACGCGACGCGGAGTATGAAAGGACAACGTGATCGAAAGGTGGTAGGTAGCGCGCAAGGTTATGTACTCGGCCCCGACTCTTTCTGGCCTGTTATTAACAACACCGCTATGGTTTCAATCTCAGAAACACACACGGGCGTGATCAGCGTTGCGGTCGTATCACTTACATTGTACCCTGTACTTAACTGTTCCTTTACCATTACAACTTCTGGAGCGATCAATTCCACGTAAGTGGCCATTACGACAGTGGCGATTACAAAAGTTAACGAACATTGCGTTACGACCTCCTGTGAATTAGAACTCAGGAGTGCTTTGACTTTAACTCGAAAAGTGAGATTCATGACCCGTTTCCAAACTCTTACCAGACCACAATAGTCTTACTTTCTCACAAAATAACAAGGCGCTGGCGAAGATCCGAACGAAATACAATAAAATGAAGGAGTTCGCTAACCTAATTCTGCGGGCACAATAGTGTTGGGAAGGAGGATGAGTTAATTGTGGACGACAATGGCTGTAACCGTCTCCTTGTAGCTGGTTGTGTACCGACTTTCTCGGACGAGACACTTCCGTCATCCGCACCTACATGCTAATTAACAACAGCCTGATTGCCAATGGGCAGTATGGTGTTTGTTGACTGAAACCTGACCAGTGGCAACAAATAACATTTAGTCAGAATAACATCACGAAAAAATCCATATTCACAGGAGTTGATGATTTTGTTCAATGGCAAGACTCTTTTGAAAACTCCTTAATTTATTTATGTAACTGTTGAAACTAACAAGTAATTTCCAATATCAGGAGTTTATCGTTTTGAAACACCGAAAGTAACCGGAGCTCATAATGACATATGGGTAGCAACAGAAGCTGATAATTATGGATAATCACAAATAGCAGGACTTTATCGTGTTGTAAAACCTACGATAACGGGAGCTTATAATACTGAAGAATCGACAGTAACATAACCTTATGGACTATCGGCAGTAGTAGGAGTTGATCGTGTTGTAAAATCCACAACGACGGAGTTTGTGATAATGCGCATTAGATAAGCTGATAATTATGGATTACTGTAGTAACAAGAGCTCATCGTGTTTAAAAATCAACAATAACGGAGTTTATAATACTGAAGATATGAAAGTAACATAATCTAATCATTATGGATAATAGTTGCAAGTAGATGAGTTTTCGCATTGCGTATCGACAGTGAAACGAGCATAACATAACGAAGAATGAACAAACAGAAACTTATAATTAAGGATAACTGCCGGTATTACGAACTAGTAAATCATAAAAATTTATAACATCAGGAGTTTAGCATGATGGCTAGGAATAAATTATAACAAGGAAAGTAACTATAACGATGGTTTAATGATTAAACTAACGAATGAACTTTATCAACTTAGTAATCTAGTTTGATTAACAAGAAGACAGTTAACACAGACATTCGGCGACAGCAAAGTTAAAACATAATGGAGAGGAGGAAGGAGGAGGTCTATGAAAGGAAAGGGGAGAAATAATGATGTCCAAACGAATACTTTTTTATCCTCGTAACTTCTTTTGACTCCTACGAGTTTTACAGTCAAACTCGATGTTTTACCATTCGTTGCCAACCAACAGACATATAGCAAAAACATTGTAACAAATTGTTATCATGTTGGTTTACTAAATTTGAAAATAAATATAAAATTAATTTTGTTTTTTGTTTTAAACGAAACTTTCATTTTTTGGTTTAGTGAAAATGTTTATGGAAGCTTAATTGAACTAAAAATTTATTATTTTCAATATTTTTAAAGTTTTTATATTTAATCCAATGCTACGATTTTCTTAAAAGCTAAATAGTATTGCTTTTAAGAAAATCTAATCACATTTTAACTACCCTGAAGAGAGGGACAGGAGACACGCACATTCATTCCTCTCTGGTGTTACGGAGTTAAAATGTAATGAAGAGAGATACAGGAGACACGCACATTCATTCCTCTCTGGTGTTACGGAGTTAAAATGTAATGAAGAGAGATACAGGAGACACGCACATTCATTCCTCTCTGGTGTTACGGAGTTAAAATGTAATGAAGAGAGATACAGGAGACACGCACATTCATTCCTCTCTGGTGTTACGGAGTTAAAATGTAATGAAGAGAGATACAGGAGACACGCACATTCATTCCTCTCTGGTGTTACGGAGTTAAAATGTAATGAAGAGAGATACAGGAGACACGCACATTCATTCCTCTCTGGTGTTACGGAGTTAAAATGTAATGAAGAGAGATACAGGAGACACGCACATTCATTCCTCTCTGGTGTTACGGAGTTAAAATGTAATGAAGAGAGATACAGGAGACACGCACATTCATTCCTCTCTGGTGTTACGGAGTTAAAATGTAATGAAGAGAGATACAGGAGACACGCACATTCATTCCTCTCTAGTGTTACGGAGTTAAAATGTAATGAAGAGAGATACAGGAGACACGCACATTCATTCCTCTCTATCGGAGTTAAAATGTAATGAAGATAGATACAGGAGACACGTCTAGTGTTACGGAGTTAAATGTTACGGAAGAAATGTAAATGAAGAGAGATACAGGAGACACGCACATTCATTCCTCTCTGGTGTTACGGAGTTAAAATGTAATGAAGAGAGATACAGGAGACACGCACATTCATTCCTCTCTGGTGTTACGGAGTTAAAATGTAATGAAGAGAGATACAGGAGACACGCACATTCATTCCTCTCTGGTGTTACGGAGTTAAAATGTAATGAAGAGAGATACAGGAGACACGCACATTCATTCCTCTCTGGTGTTACGGAGTTAAAATGTAATGGAATGGCAAATTAAATGTGCTTCGTGTAGATTTGGGTAAGCTGCATGAAAGATGAATTGATCTTGCATCATACTATGCCGATTACATGAAATAATTTGGATAAAACTATTAAGTCGTGAATCTTGTTCTTACGCGTTAACAGAAGCCTCTGCCAAGTTGCAATGAGAAACTTTCTCTAAAATATTGCCTAAGCCTAATTAACTATGAATGGTAAATCACATGTGATACAAAGTTGAAACACGATTGTTTTCACTTACCCCGATTGTCAAATATTTGACGCAACTGTACCCACATGATGGGTTGCTTAATCAGCCTGCGTTAAACAAGCACAAGTAATCGAGTTCTGTGCTCCCCCAGGAAAAAAGAAGCCCCTGAATGACTATAGTCCCTTTACCACCACTATACAGTGTTACCAACATCAACTAACTATCTGTCCTGAGTCATCAATTGGTACCAAGGCGTGTAGAAAGTACTATTCTCAAATTTTGTGTTTACTAAAATATACTTTATTAGATATGATCTCCATGAAAAAATCTAATACGGCATGTGATATATTAAAGTAGAGTATGCTCTGATCATTCAAATCTCATAAGTAGGCTACAAAGAGAATTCTATTGGCAAGGGTCCATAATCCTTCAGGGACCATAACTCCTCGGACAGAGTACAGGTGAATTCTATCGGCGTTCCATAATCCTTCAGGGGACATAGCTTACTGGACAGAGTATAGGAGAATTCTAACGGCAACGGTACAAAAACCTTCAGGGGCCATCGCTCACCGGAAAGGGTATTGGAGAATTCTATCGGCAAGGCTCTATAATCCTTCAGGGGCCATAGCTCACCGGACTGAATATAGAAGAATTCTATCGGCAAGGGTCCATAATCCTTCAGGGATCATAGGTCATCGGACAGAGTATAGGAGAATATTATCGGCAAGGGTCCAAAATCCTTCAGGGGCAATTGTTCACCGGACAGAGTATAGGAGAATTCTATGGGTAAGGGGCCTTAATATTTCAGGGGCCATTACTTACCGGACAGAGTATAGGAGAATTCTATCGGCAAGGGTCCATAAGCCTCCAGGGGAAATTGCTCACCGGACATAGTATAGGAGAATTAAAAGGATTTGTACAGAACTATGAAAAAATCTACTATGAAAGAATCCGTGCTTTTTATTGATATGAAGGCTTCTTAGGCCCCGATTTCAGGTATAGTGTTACTTTGCTTTCTTTGGATAAACAGATTACTTCTATAGATTTAATAATAAATTAAGGAAAAAATGGTGGAATAAGATTGAAAAGGCTTGCTAAGGCGATTGATTCACTCATTAACACTTAATTCATCCCACTTCAACCTGTGGGATACCAGGACTTGCACTATCTCAGCAAGTCAACTACTAGTAACCAAGCAACCTACCATTTTTCTTCATCTCCTACATTAGTTTGACGCTCATGTGGCAACCTCCACCGGCTCAGACATGCCCTGTCGTTAACGAGGTTAGCTAACTGTACAGCTCCCGTGCCCGTGCGTACCGTGCTCTATGGAGTCTGTGCCGTGTCGGCTGGAGGTCGCGACACGTATGGCCGCCAGCCCGTGAACAGTGCGTACCGCGGGAAGATGGGGACCAGATAATCTTCATTGTATATGCCCCCACAATACAATTAACGGGTTGCATAAAGGCGAAAGTGTCCTTAGCGGCAGTGTTTGTTTTGTTTTCTGTCCGAGTTTGAGTTTTGGTGCCGATAATTACCAGCTTCTAGTCAATCCCTTGAGAAAGTGTCCTTAGCGGCAGTGTTTGTTTTGTTTTCTGTCCGAGTTTGAGTTTTGGTGCCGGTAATTACCAGCTTCTAGTCAATCCCTTGAGAAAGTGTCCTTAGCGGCAGTGTTTTGTTTTCTGTCCGAGTTTGAGTTTTGGTGCCGATAATTACCAGCTTCTAGTCAATCCCTTGAGAAAGTGTCCTTAGGTTTGTTTATCTGTGGCGACAAGACAATATTCAGAAAGTGGGTTAATATGACTACGGATAAGCCCACATTGCAAACAGAGATGTAACTATTGCGATTCAAGTTAACAATATTAGAAATCTGTCCATACTGGTTCAGTACTGGTTCCTCCTGTTAGGACCTCCAGCACTGCGTTCCTTGTATTCTACCAGTCCAGCAATGTTGTGGCGACTCTCCCACTCTCTAATTAAAGTACAGAATTAATAACTCATTTCGTTGTATTGTTAAATATGTTAAACAAAGAACCCTATAAAAAGTTAACAAAGTTTTACCAGTTATGAAAGTGAGTTTCTCTAGTTTCGCTGGAATATCAAGTTAAAAGTTATCGGATGTCGCCCAAATGTTTTAAACGGGCACACAATTTTCATTTAGTTTTCCAAAAACCATTTAGCACCAAAGAAAATCGTTTCTATTTCATTTATTTTTCTCTTTCTATTTCACCATGAACTGTATGTTTAGTAATAATATTTAGAATATGCAGTGTCATTAACTTTTCACGTTTATTTATTATTTTTCATGTTTCAGCTACAAAAGAGTTATATAAACACATTGTTTATGTTTATTCATAGTATTTATAGCATTAATTAATTAGTATTATTTTTTTCGTAAATGTTGCACTTCAGTCCTCTTGCTTATTTAGGGCTGTTCATAGTGTACGTTAATAAACAAAATTAAAAAGAATCAAAGAATTGAAGTGAAATTTCTGAGGAACAAAGTCAATATAATATAGATGGATTTGAATTTACCACATCTATGTTCACACCAGAAACTGGGACAGATTTTATCACAACACTAATAGCTCTTAAATTCATATGTTAAATAAAAGCGTGCGATCGGTTTTCGGTTGGAATATTTGTTTTTAATTAACAGCTTTCTTAAATATTATTTAATAAAATTAATTTTCCTTGGTCTATAAATCATTTTGAAAACACGTCACTCCCAGATCTATCTCAAGTATATACTGTAGCAAAACTTTTTTCATACATTTTTTATGTACGCCTGATAAAAATCTCGCCTAACTTCGTACTTAATTGAATACGCTTTAAAGATTGAAACCAATGGGTTTGCAACGTTCGCTGAACGTTTCTCCTATCATCCAGCCTCTATCTAAGGCTATGAATGATGAATAATAAAAAGATTAGCCTGGATTTATGACCCGCGCAAGGTGGCCTATTGTGTCGAGCAGAGGTTGGTTGTGCTCACACATAAATACCGGGCTTATATCGTGATTGTCGCCCGCGTCCGTACCACGTGCAAGGTAACCTGTCTGTCATGAATCAGTCGGATAGAACTACGATTGACATGACACAATATCGAGTTTAAAACAGCATATATCAATGCGAATTATTAAATTAAAATAAAGGATCATTCTATATATAGACATAACCCCGAAACTTCTATTGTTTATAAGAATTCCAAGGTTACACATTATTTACGACCTAAAAGTATAGGGTGTTGTCTAAGAAACAACATTAATCGATATATCCAATCGATATACACTAAGGGATCTGCAGTTAAACCGGATTCCGAAACAATTATTGGTGTGGCTGTTTCGTTTTCTGAGATTCCGTCGATGTTTATTAACTAACCTGGATACGCCTAACTATAGCCAGAGATCTGCCTTAGTCGTACGACTGAGTAAACTATAGCTCTATCTTATCTCATAAAATCTACCAATTAATTCAAATCTTCATGGTAGAGCAGGCCATTTTTGGAGAAGAGTAAGGAGTAAAAATTAGTCCAACTTCCCATCCATCAGCAAGTACCAAGCTTAGAAGGAAAGGTTTGTTATAGACGATGGAAGGTTTGACAGGATAACAGGATTTCGGACATTTGCCATCGTTATATGTTATAAAAGGTATAACACAACGTTTCAAATATTGGAATCTATCCTCATCGTATGAAGTCCAAAATCCTGTTATTCTGTTCGTTTAAAGGTTGGCCAAATTTCAAAGCGTAGTGCTTCTTATACATACTTCGTAAAATTTTCAAACATTTAGATGAAGAATAATATTCTGTTACAAAAATATTCCGGAAATCGTTGACCGCTTGAGAATGAATTACATCCATCCACATAGTTTCGAGTCTGGCCCAAGGCTATTCGAAATTAGCGACATATTTTACTTATATGTGTTCGCGTGACAGCATATCGCTAAGAAAATGATTTTATTTTGAGAAAGAACTTAAATTTTATTGGTACACAGCTTTTTAAAATGTGTTAGAAAGTGAAAAAATAACCTTATAGAATTACTCAAATATGCAAAACATTGATTGATTATTGTAACAAACACAATGTAAATATGGATTATCAAGAGGAAACACACAATCTTCAATTTGGATTTGCGATTTTTAAATTTCTGCTTTAAAAATTACGCTTCCGATAATTTTGGTGAACTTTTATTTCACTTATTTATAACAGGGTTGTTAGAACAGGTGCCTTTTTTGAATCGGTTTCTTCGCGATAATCATAACTGGTTATCTACTAGCAGTAGTCTGGCGTATTAGAATTTTAGGTGAATATTTAAAGTAGAATAGCTCAAGTAGATTATTCGAAGGAAATATTTATGGCGTTTAACTGTTTTGTATAACAGCAGCAGAATCAATCACTTATTTACTACGCGTATGGAACGTTTATGATTGAATTTTTCAAAACCTATTACGGCTGTCGGTCGTGTCTCTGCGGATTACACCAGCGTAATACCAACGTTCAATTTTTTTCTTTTTATAGTGTTCTGGCACCACTTGTAAACGCAGCAGAAAGCAATGGCTGCATACGATTATTATCATTTGATGCAAGTTGTTAACCAATTGGGTCTTAAGATGTCCACGTTTTACCATGACGACAAGGTATTACAAGTTTAGGTTAATAAAATATCCCTTGACGATTATAGAAAACAATAGTCTTCCATTTCTTCTATTATAAGACATACTAATTTGCATTTTCTCCTTTTTTTAAAATAAATTTCAGTGTGCAATGATTTTAATAAATGATCACTGAGCGATAAATTTACCTTTTCTAAGACCTCTCATGGTACCTTCATGCATTAACCTTTCAGATTTTCGAAAGAGAGCAGAGAAAGCGTCTCTGTAATGATTGGCAAAGCGTACTGAAAGAATCCAATTGTAGTGGGCATATGAAATCTTTCAGTCATACACCGAAGACAATTCGAAGACTGTCTAAGACAGCCGAGGAAATACCATAAACACTGGAGAGTCCATGCTCCATGTCCTCATTCCAGGAGGCACAGACTTGAACTCGTGAGAGACAATTACCGCGACAAGACTCCTGCAATTACACACTATCTGTGGAGGAAATCACACACACTGGTGGAGGTATAACGAGCCTACAGTACAAGAACGTTGATAGATCAACAACCTCTAGAGAAAAACATATATTGGATTTATTCTAGAGTTCATGCCAGTCACACTGATTTATTTTACTTTCTTCGAGTAAGTATTTCCTTCCTGCTGGTGGAAATGTAGAAGGAATCTCGCTGCTTGGTTCCGTTTCTCTCTGAAGGTTCTGATCTCTCTTAGCTGTTGATCATGCCGTCAGAAATAACAAAAATATCGATTTTTACACATCAATATCATGTAATTTTTACTGTTTTAAAATCTTCATAGTCCTATGAAATTCTTACGATCTTAGATTAGAATTAGGCGATAAAAATTCATGTCAATAGAAGAAACTTACATTGTTTTCAAATATATGTGACTGACACAATATTACCTCTATGTATATAAAACAGCACCTTTAGGTTCTAGCTCCACTTCTTCTAAAATAAATAAATACTTGGACAAAATAAAACCGTAAAAGACGTAATGGAAATTAATCCGTCTTCAGATGTGTGGATTAAATTCTCCAAGAAGTTTCTCTACTGTACATACGGAAAGCGTTCAGAAAACGTTAAGAGCGCAACACCAAATACTGTAATACACTTTATAGCTTTAATTTCTGTAACAAACCTGTTACAGTGGAGTTGATTACTCAAAACCAGACACTAATAGTGGACAAAGCAGTGTTGCTGCAATTAGTGATCTTTCGTAAAAGGAAATTACAACTAACTCAGTATTTAGTTTATTGTTCCATTAAACTGGGCGGCGATACGCAACGGGGTCTTGACTTAGGTCACGTCACACTCTGTCTGTGACTACGGGTTGACAAACCAGCGCCACCAAACAGCGTGACCAGGGCCGTAGTCTGACTGGTTTCTAGGGTCGGCATTAGTCAGAGTTCGGTTCTAGATACTTTAAGATAAGAATTGGGACCCGGTGATAAGTTACAGACATACTGATTGGATATTAGGATTTCAGATAACACAACGTTTCGAGGATTGAAATCTTTTCTCTTCATCAAGTGGGGAGATAGTGCATTGAAAAAGAAAGAAAAGATAGATAAAAAGCAGAGAGAGAAAACGGGTAAATGATGAATATTCATTCTCTTCTGCCTGGAAGCAGTTTTCGGGTATTTTGATCAATGTTCTTTCTCTTCTTTTAATATTTCTTCTATTACTATCTATCCACTAGATGAATAGGACAGATTTCAATCCTCTAAATGTTGTTATACATTTTGTAACACATAACGATGAAAAATGTGAAAAATCCTATTATCCTAAAAATGTCTATCGGCAATAAAAATCGTTTAACAAAGAATACTGGTGGAGTTGAGCAAATTGAAGATGATACGTCTACAAACCGACTTGAGAGGAGGGAGTATTCTAAGATCTTCACAATAAACAAAACTCAATATTTGATCAATAAATAAATAAAAATAGATTTATTTATCAAATATTGATCAGCCTAACCAGATCTTCGTGGCTGATGGCTTGTTGGAGGGCTGCTTGCAAAGACAAGATCCCTTGGTGGTCACGAGATTACGACAATAGCAGATGTTTGAACTGCCATCTGTCTACAATAGGTCGCACTTGAAAATCCAACGGCCTGTAGATGATCTGTCCCTTCACAACACCCTCGGGCCAAAAACTAATACAGTAAATTATAACATAAGGTAAAATCTATCTTAAATTGAATTCCCATGATATAAATTTGTACCCGTGCAAAGTCCATCGTGATGGCCACCATTACATTTTGACTTTGTTTCGATCTTTAGATTTTATGTTACTACAATTTAGACAAATTCATAATAGTACTGTTTACAAACCTACTAATTGTGAGGAAGTAATCAAGTGAATACTGTACTATAAAATTTGAAAGATTTGAGTGATCTACTAATTTTATAGGATTGGTTTTATTTTTAAATAATTAAGTCTTTAAAATTATTTTCAATTTATTAAGTTTGTGTAAGTGTTAACAGTTCTAAAGCATAAATAAATTGCCACTGGTGATTAATTCAAGCTAATCAACTTTGGTATTCAATTTTTTTAACTCCTAATTCAAGCAACGTTTTATGCGTTTTTGGATAGCTATATTCAGTAATTTTCCACAGAGTCTGTCAAAGACGTAGACGACTCTGAGTGCTACAGCATTATGTGGATCTTATTTTTGTTCCACGTCAAACAAACCTATCAGCTCGATGTAATAGCAGCTGTGAAGAGAATGACATCTGTCATATGTTCTGTTTTACAAGTGGTTTGTTCCTTTAACAGTGATGGGCGTTGACAACAACAATGTTTGACGCAAGTAAGTCTACTACGTTATGTTTTCAGTTTTCAGTAATGGAAACTGGTACTGATTTATTGTATAACCAACCTTACCGAAGCTACCTTGTTTAAATCGTATTTCCCAAAAGAGACTCTCTAAATTCAAAAATGTTTCATACGATAATTCACGTAGTTTCTGTACATCGTGATACAGTTGATTCCTATGTCGTCACCGTAACATATAATAGGAGCTTATTAAAAAAAAAACAATTTTACAAAAACAATAGACAAGAAGCTTTTTACACTTCCAGATTAATAACTGCATCAATAAGGTATTAAACTATAACATTGATAGCTTGCAGTCATGCCCCTCTTACTATATAATGCCTAGAAAAGAGTTAATACTGTTATATTATACTATTTTCAAAATTTAAAAAATATTAGTCAATTGAACAAGATTTAAGGATTACAATTAAAAGGAAACGAAACTTCATTCTTTATTTGCCATTTTTTTTACTCTAAACCTTTACTAGTTTCGCATTTCCAATTACACCTTAAACAAATTAGGCTGATTACATTACACTTCTTTAAGAATGCAAGAAAGATTTTAAGTTACACAACTTGTTTGACACTTGAAGCAGACAATAATGCTCGATATGCCGTGTTTAACTTTTTGTATGAAATAGCGACAGAACATATTTGAAGTTCTGTTGTTCTTTCAAATAATACAGAGTCTAACATTAATTATTCACTGTTTAAAAGCAAGAATATAGTTTAATAAATGTTGCAACTCAAATATTATATGCTTCTGCAAGAGAATATATAAGTTATTTCCTAGTTATAAATAAAATTACGAGGAAAATAAAAATAATTTTCCGCAATAAAGTATTAAAGTATTCGATGAGTACAAATATTAAGCTATACAACTACTTCAATATTTAACTTTCTCAGAGATCTCCGAGTTGTATGCATTGTATCAGAATATTGTGTACTTCTACTGTTCGTTCTGTTATTTTATATATTTAGTGTTCATTATACAATGCATATTGTATCTCCTAGGGGAATAGCTCTTGATTATTGTGTCTTTCTTCTCGTACTTTCGTCTCGTAGACTAAAGGAGTAAAGCAATGGAAGAGCAAGGAAGTAAATGTTTAATATTTAACAGGGTATCAGATTCTGGTCTTACATTAAGATAGTTTGTAATCTTCGACCACAGAACAATGTGAACATTGTGTTTGTCTCTTACATTGTATAAGTTGCAAAACCTGTTCAATGTTAAGCTGTTCAGTTACATAAGTTACATACTAAAGGACATCCCAGTCCGTTTCATAAGCCAACCCCGAATCACAGATAAGTTAGTTTAATTTTCTGAAAAAGAGGTTAAAAATCTAGATATTATTTTATTTCTTAATTTGCAAGTATTCCACACAAAAATTTTAAATTCCTAGGTTGTCAGTTGTTTCAAAAATATATACATCAAACAATATCACATTTAAAAGTTGACCACTAACTAAGCAAGTAACACGTTTATGTAATTTCCACATAGTTTTAAAATTAAGAGAACGCAAAGGTGTCAATCAAGGTAAGTTTTATAATTATGTCTCGGAGTTTAACGCTACCAGAGCCATATGTACCACGATCTCTGATCCTGGCAGGATTAAACAGACAATTCGACAATATTTTCCTTCCATCCCTTTTGGAAGGTTGAATTTGTCCTTATTGAAATTTATCGTTGAGTGCACAAGACCCATATCCGTCTTCCCTTAGCATCCTTCAGGTATAGTTCACCACCCGTAAGACAATGTTACAGGCAACTGTTGGTCTGCTAGTTCATGACCATTTCAACATGGGACATTTAATACTGAACACGTAATGACGCAGAGCAATAGTCGCCAGAGCGGAACACAAAGAGCACGGAGCTATCGAGTGTGACATTAACTAACTCTGACCTTCAACTGGCGGCTAAGGACCTTTCATTCAGTCTCAAGGTCGACCGGTGAGTATTACGGTTGGTCGGATGCGAAACGGAAAGCAATAAAACACTTGGCCATTTTAATCTTCCAACTCACAAATTATCGTACAAAGGAAGGTTTTCGCCCGAGTTGGAGCGTTTTTTATCCGTATATAACCAGTGAACGTACAGTAAGGCGAAAACTACGAATTGACTTCGACATCGAATGGAGTTCTGAATTAAATGGTCATAAGCCTAAGAAATAATAACCCTCCGACGACGGCTGAAGGGGTACTGTTTCTACTTTTGGCAAACGAGAGAGCTGCAGAAGTCGACAAGCCCACGTAAAACTACAAAATCCAATATATCATTGCATGACATAAAACATTGGTTTCAAGCATAAACCCTGAGGAATTCCATCTGATCCCATACGAAATTCATACCAGAACGGTTTCGGAAATTACCGCTAATTGTCTGAGAAAAGTTACACAGATTGAAAACACCCTATAGGAGATCCTGTTATGAATTTTAATTTTGAAAAAGTTGACATTATCGATGGACGTGGAATGGTGAGCAGATCTAAACTGTATCCGGGTTATTATACCAATGATTTAGATTGCATGAACGTTAAGTACAAGATTAAGGTTTATAACCTATTATATTATTACGCTCTGTGGTTTTAATGTTTCTAATAAAATATAAGGTTGAAATAGAGCAGACAAATAAAGCATAAACAGTAAAGAAGTCGTTTTATATTTTCTTAAAAATAAAAATATTAAAAGAGACTGCGAATGTTATAAAACAAGTAAAACTATATTCCGTGAATGAAGTGTTATTTACGACTTACAGAGAGCTAATTCCGGATTAGATAACACTATCTAGAGACTACAAGCGTTGGTATCGTATTTATAACAAAATGTAATATCGGTTTTACAGGCAGACAGATCTTAGATTAATTATCGCGACGAGTTTATACAATCATGACATAATCTCTTCATAGATAATCACCACTCCAACTTTTGTATTACTAGCATACCAAATTTAAACTAATTCTGAATAGTTACACCAAATTTCCCAGAAGCAACACAGCAATATTTATGTTATTGATAACCATTTGAAAAACTCATGCTTAACATAGATACTGTTATACTGGACTGACAAGTTCTATCTACATCCAATCTTGCGAGGAAAATGTGAAACTTCCAGACATTCATATATAAACTCAAAGCAACCTTCACTCAAGCAGTGAGCGTTGAAATCCTGGATAATCAAGAGTCCATGACACCATAACGTGTTAACTCGCGTTGCGTTGTCTATTGGACTGACCTTATCATTCTTCCCTTCTACTTTGTAATCTCACTGAACCACAAAAATACAGAAGAGTGATCATACACAGAGTAATCATATCCTGTAGTAGCTGTACGGGTACTCTAAATCATCTAAATCACATCATCTTACCGAACCAAATGAGTCTCAGGTTCAAAACTCAGTTGAAACATTCGCTCACAATTAACCATTGGATCCGAGACTGAAATAGCGTGAGAGAGGGTTCCACGATTGGGCCTCGACTATCCCTTCCTAAAACTTACTGAGTTCTTAGAAGTTAGCCCAGTTTATTATTCATGATCAGACCCGCTAGAATTAAGATCTGCTATAACAGCCTGGTGTGGACTGTGATTTGATAGGATAACAGATTGGAAACCAATTTTTTTTTTCTTGAACAAATAATTATATAGACTGGTTTTGTATCTACTCATTTCTATAAGTGTATTTGAACTGGAATAGACGAAGCTTTGCGTACAGACAACTAAATTTAAGCAGGACCTTGACCACTCACCAAACAATACCGAACCTTTGGCAAGATTAAATTCCTATTTTCCTTCCGATGGAAGCGTTAGTAATTACTTAGCAACTCTGATCTGGAATTTCAGATCGTACACATCACCATTTTCACACACTTATCCGATGCAAACACTGCAATCGCAGCAAGGAAACTAGAGAAAATTCTAGTTTTCACCCAACTGTCCATTGATGGAACCAAATGCCGTGTCGGTAAAAGTGCGAGAGACGTTCTACTCGACCCGTGGGAAACCGGGTTGCGACAAGCGAGACGTCAGGGAGTGACAGACGCGCGGGAGTCGCCAGGACAACGGCCTAGAGGGAAACCCGGGGAAACGACAGCGACAGGACCATTAGAGCGACAATGTGTTGCGCAACAGAGAGTGGTAAGGTGGAAAAGATCGATCTGTATAAACTGTGACTGTTGTTCACTTTCAGTGGAAACCGACACCCGCTCGAGTAGGCTAGGCCCTCACGACCTCTGGTATCAAACGGACATTATCACCTCCGCCTGAGAGGTTGTGTAACCGCAATCACCCCCGAGCTGGGTACACATCAGATTTCATTATTTCCGTAGTGAGAGTGTGATTGTATCCTTCAACAGTTACAACACACGAGGAATGTAAGTAGGTATGTAACATTGTTACTACACTGTTATAAAAAGTATAAATAAAGGGCGACTGATGATTTCAAAGGAAGCGAATTCCACAAGTTTTCTTCCTTACGTGGATTAGTGAAAAAAATATGAAATTCACTGACGGAGAACTGAAAACAAGTTTTGAATAAAATTATGAATGGTTTGAAGGCAATTTCTGTTTTGTGACCTTTAGAGGATGAGTAATTAAGTTCATCACACAAATAGAGTAATAAAAATAGGAAAGAATTATAATTGTATTTTTAGTTATAAAAAGTTCTTCCCTTGATGGGCGTACAAAGCTGTGATGCAGCGCCCCTAGAATAAATCACTCTTTTACTCTTGGGATTCAAGAAACTGTAATTTTACTAAGTTGCTGAGGAAGCCATTTGAAAATTGCAAAGCTAAAGTTTATGAACTGGCATTGTCAGTTATAATGGCACTAGAAAGTTGGGAAGCTGCAGTTCAATCCACAAGAAAGCTCAAGAGTTACAGTTAAATGGAGTGTAAAGTTGCACTACGAGCCAGGAAATATTCCAAAGTTTCAGTTCAAGTAATTGGAAAATTACTGAATTGAATGAAACTTCTTACTCATTCACAATTCTGACAATAAATAATATCGAAATATGTTTGTTGATGCCTTTGAACTGAACTTAACGTTATGATGATACTCATTGTGTTGATAAATGCAAGCAAATACAGTATGACAATGTGCACAAACCTTTTGATTCCTATCCTTCTCTCGAGAATGTATTCACTGCTTTAATTCAAATACGAAACCTATACTGGAGGCTACTATGAAAAATATTCTTAACAAGACTGTCCTGCAATCAATGACACAAATATATACCAACCATTACAGCTTGAAACAATTTGGAACACTGTAAGGTCGACAATTTCATACTAAATAAATTCAGAAATTCACACCAGAACTGTTCTATCTTTGGGCGTGAAAGACTTGTTGGTATTCTGGATCAAAAGCCTGCAGTCTCAAGTGTGCGTGTTTGGGCCTGGGAGGGCGTAGCGCCAAGACAGGTCAAGGTGACGAGGCTGAGGCCGGCAGAGTAAACTCCAGTGGTGACCACAACAAAGGGCAAGAGAGGTCGACCTATTGAGGGCAGTTGTCTGACTACAAGTTGTCTAAGGTCACTTCCCATTTATACAATCTCACTAACACAACTAAGCCACCTTTCTCCCAGTCCTGCCATACATTTCTTGAAAACGCCAAACCTTTTTTCCGAAAAACTATTCAATTCACATATTCGTTTTTTGATGCAGAAACTGCAATGAGAAATCATCTATGAACTGGTCTCATTACTGAAGAACCGAACTTTGATCCTCCTAGAGAGCTAATACTCATTGATTCAACTGTCAACCAAAATGTTTGACTGGTTTAAAAGTAGCAACAATTTCAAAATAATTTAAAAACATGTCTCTGACGCAGTAAAATTCATAGTAGTGTTCAGTAAAAGACTAAACAGGTCATCAACAATTATTCTACCCAACACTTTCATCAGCCCGTTACTTTTCAACCCTCACGTTACAAGGTATACAGTATCAGTATGTTACAGTATGTTTTGTTGTTTAGTTACAAGTACATTGACGAACAAAGAACATATATTCCAGCTGATTATTATCAACAAGTAGACAAGTCTGCCGCTACTGAACTGACTTTGGACCAATCAAACTGTATTAGAAGGTTTATTTCGGTAAACAAAAATAAAGAACTATCAACGCACCTCAAAACATAAAAAAATACAGTTATTAGTTTCTTAAATTAGATAAATAGAAGAGGAATTAAGCGTAAGCGGCCATTTTTGAACATGGCAATGTTAATAATTTGCCTTATGCGGTGAGTATAATATAACTAACGAGCGCAAGTTTACCATTTGCTTCCCGAGCGAAAGACAAACACCTGAAGAGGCTAACTGCAATCTAAAGGAAACGTTAGTATAAAGTGTACAAAGTACAGAGGTTGAAACCCAAAAGCGAAGTAATTTATCACGCTTTCTGTAGTTGCCTACAATCCACGTTGTTCAAAAGCATAAACAGTATCTGTCATAACATACTTCTTGAGGCTTTTTGGAGTTGAAATACTTTTTTAATTGCAGAAAATGTTGAGAAATTAACGATTATTCTTAGATACCCACCTGGCAACTGCTAAAACTGGTAAATTACATGACGTAAATGGTCCCAAAAATGTAATAAATATTTTCGGATATTAACAAATCTAGATACTACTGAAAATGTCCAACTGTGAGCCCAATGGATGCAAAATCTAGGAACTACATGTTTTCCATACTCAACTAAGACGTATATGAGCCAACCTGAAGGTTTTGGGGGTGTTGCTTCTGCAGTTTGGTGGCTTGCTTGTTCAGTTCAAAAAATCAGATCTTGGCCGCGGTAATCAAAACGTTGTTAACTGAATATGCGTTTAAAATAAAACTTTTTATATAATGGTTCACAAAATTACACATCCAAGATAAAGACGTGTATTTAAGAGTTCCATAGCGTGACCAATGCTGAATATCCACCCGGTCAAGAATAAAAGTTACGATAGTAATGTAATAACAACGTTTTTCATGTAAATCTAAAATTACAAACTCAGATACAGTACACATATACTAATCTTGTTTAATATGTGGTTCCTTTTGTAGACATCAAACAAAGCTGATTAGAATATAAGAACTCTTCATAAAATATCAAACAATGGCTCTACTAAGGTGACAGATACGGAATTCTTTTTCCACCCTAAAACACTGTGGAAAGACGAAGCTGGTAACGAATATTGAATCCGACAGTAATTTTATATATCAAAATACCATTGCGTTTAACAAAGCAATATGAATTGGGCTCTTAAAGAAATCAAAATATTGGTTCAAAACACGTCTAAAACTGGTCGAAATATTTAAGACTCACTAAATTGAATTGATTACTCAACAGCGTCTGGATTATTAATATATTACTTAAGACTTTTAGTATAACAAGAGCATCCTAGATGTCCATTGCCTTTAGAAACTAGTCCGAGACATAAAGTACAAAGTACATAGCGGCATTCTAGGCCACCTCATGCAGTAAGGCAAACAAGGTCACTATACAGCTAGAGCTGCTACAATGTTAATGTATAACAGTATACCTTTCCACCGCATAGTTCAAGGTCGAATCCAAGTTACCTGAAACAACGTCATCAAATTAAATTGTGAACACAGTCCTCAGACTAAAATTCTATTAAACTTAGCTAAATTAACAGGTTAAACGTGTATTGGTAGTCTTTACTGTTGTAATAAATGAAAATAATTAAAGTTCATTAAGGAAAGAATGTTATATGTTATTAATTACATGATAATTATCTAATACCCAAGCTTGCAACACAACCTGCATTGACTCATCAACCACAAATATAATATGAGCAACACAGGTTGATCGATACACGTGAAGATTACTGCTTTCTTGTAATGAATTTTTAATTAAAGAATTACTACACTATTAATTCAATTTGGAAGAGCTATTGGTCGAGATGTTGCAACATTTTGACTTTTAAATGAGCAAATACTTTTGATGATAGCTAGGATTTAACTGGTCAAGTTTTTCTCAATCTTAATAACTTTATTCGCACATTTCAAATCTGTTAATTTAAAGTTAAAGTAAACATTTCAGTACGAATAATAAATATTACATGAAATAATTCCGTACTGGGTGCAAAGACGAATGTCTTCTCCACAACATGTTGAAAGACAATACAATGTTATTAATTCTTGTAATATTTTCATCACATAATATTAAAAAAAATAAAAATCTGAGAAAAATATTTACTCTCGTAATATATTAACCGTTCATTAAAACACGTATTAACAGTAATTTAAGAACAAAGAACATTAAAAACATCGTGTTTATGGGAGTTGATGTAAGAAGCCCTAGTATCGTTATATATCGTCCATATCCTTAAATTACGATGCAATTCCATTGTAATTACTTGAAGCATGCAATAACTGTTATGCACGGACTCCGTGCAATAACTGTTATGGAGTCTGTCTGATAACAACAAGAACGCGTACGTTAACTAGTCTATAAAATCGGAGTGTGATTTCTTACGAGTCACGTGGGCACAAACTAGTTACAGACGGAGCTGAGAGCGGTTCCGTCACTTAAATGTTGCAACGAACTGAGCAAAAGTGGGGCGGGCGAACAAAGTTTTCACTCGGGCCTCAACCAATCACTTAGTTTAAGAGTCGTTGCTTGAGTCAGTGTGATTTGGTTGTTTGGGTTGTCTGAACTCGAGCATCTATTGTTGAGAGTCAACCTTGCTGTGTTGGCGTGTGTTTACTTGATTTTTGTGAATGCGGAATGTGATGAATTTAGACGAGAAGACAAAATTCAGTATGAAATCCCTCTTCAAAAAATAGGAGTCTGCAAGTAGGTACAACCTAAACATGTGACTCTTCAACCCATTCTGAACTAATCTGAAAAATGTACTACGGAAGGATATTTAATTAATCTACAATCTCTATTAATTTACCATTTTTTGGAAGATAATATAATTTCTTTTGGAAGTTGACGTTTTAATAAATATATAGATGTAAGAAATTTCAAATACCTTCGTTTTTCAAATGTTTTTGAATCGTGCGACTGAAGGTAAAGACCATTTGAATAATTAGTCTCTTAAATCAAACGCTAATTCCACTGCTGCAGGAAAAGTAGAAATGCATGCACCCTCTTAAACCATTTCACACTTATACTGTTTGGTGTTCGTACCAACAAAAATATCAATTTCCAAAGAGAACTTAATTTTTCTTCTAAGTGAAAAAAACATAAAAACGAATCGAGGACAATATTTGGATTACATGAGGAAATAAATGCTCTCTATACCTTTCCAAACACAAACTGTTAATGATCATATTTCAGATTTAAAATGTGTTTATACTTTTTAAATATTAGGATTACATGTTAAGGTTCTGCTGGGATGGAAACAATGCAATTCTATTACATTTTTGCATGAAGACACACTTATTCATTTACACGCACCCCCCCCCCCGCATATTTACATGCATTTACAAACATTCATAAACCAAAACATTTTTAATATGGTTATTAACGAGTAAAAAGTAGATCCACAACTAATCAAAACAAAAACTACTGTCAATATATCACATAATATTGAGTAGTATGGAGCCATTTCTATAATACCAGCCAAATGAATGGAGGTACAGATGGAGAAAAAAAGGTCTATGGAGTATGCTCTGATATCCCCGATATCCACATCAAACGTGTCAAATGCCAACGTGTCCACCTATTAAGCATACAAAATTGACATGGCAGCCTGGAGAGATCTTGACGCCATACACAGTGGCCTTGAAGGAAGGTCCAAAGTAATAAACAACTCTGCGCCCTAAAATAACCAGATTCCGCGGTTAGTGAAGTGCACGCGATTATACTGGCACTGCCCCCAACATTGCATTTGTAACAAACATAACCTCAAAAACTGGTCATCTTACAATCCAACCATTCTCCTGCCTTCGCAGCGCCGCGCGATACCCAGTAGACAACCATGTTGTTAATGCATACAAATTATTGTAGTCTCTGCTATCGCGTTAATATGTAGATCTCACGTCCTTCTCGCCACTTGACTTTTAATTAATAACTCGATCAAAGACCTCGTAACAAGGCCACACTCGATATATTTACCATATTCTAGTTTGAAAACAATTTTAGTTGTTGGGAACACTTAATTAGTGACAAAAAAGCAATAATGCTGACTCTTGCAGATGGCGTGGTCGTAGAGGCCAGCTACATGGAAGATGTTGGGAATGTTTTTGGATATTATATTAGATACATACTAATCCTGTGGAATATTATATTGAACATAGTAGAGGTGGACAGATCAACTATGGAAAATGAACGACGGACTTTTGACATAAGAAGCTATATTTCAGTGGTTCACCAGAATATCCAATATCGGTATCTTGATGGTCCAGAATCCACATAAAAATGTCTTGGTTCATCGCCCAAAAATCCATTCCACAAATCTCATTCATCCCTCTTACATATTAAAATACGCGGCTGCATGAGAATTTTAGGGTCTGTATTGTAACTGAAATACGTCAATCATATCGTAACTCATTTATGGCTTGGCGTTCGGCGACATACATCAACAATATTACTGACTTTCAATGGTAGTGAATGGGTTACTTTATGTGTTTAACATCCAGTACTTGATATCCAGTACTTGAATAAGCTTGATATTCCAAATTTGATAAAATTTTACGATTTGCTATAAATACCCAAAAAAGAAGGAAGGGAATTTTAAAATATAGTTTTAGAAGTACGCAATAAAATAAAATGGCGGCCACACGATGTTCTATTTTGTCTCATGAACTTATACGATCAATAGTGGTTGTTTACCTTTTTAAATCTGGGATTGACGACCTATGTGTTCAAGGTAGGTACATGGCCGGAGCCGTGATCTAGGCCTAGTTCAGTTGCTTTCTCAAAATAACCTCTTCAGACGTCAGGCTATAAATAGGCCAGTAGAGCCTACCTACTCGTTCCAAGAGGCCGTACTCAGGCCAATGACTCTGATCAGCTGATGGCAATCTTACGTCACCCCACTTGAGTACGGTAATGAAGGCCATTACGTGTCAGATGAGCTGTGAGATTTGTAAAACATGGGATTGATCAAAATAATATACAGTATAATAAACATGACGTGACTCCGAGTCAGTCTCGCCGATGATCGACGTAACGGACATTCAACGATGTCAGTGCAAGGTACAGCCTGCGGCAGCCCTACAACTCTGCCACTAATGCTACTTACTTGTAGATTACATCGGTAATGTGATGCGATTTCGTATTGGCAACGGTGAGCATTCCGTTGCAGTTAATTCGCGGACTGATGTGATCAGGAAGGGAGAGAAACTGCCTCCAAAACATTGATTACCAGCTTCTAAAATCTCGCTGTAAATCCGAAGAGATGATGATAGAAGGCATTACCAAGTAATGGTTACAAGCAAGACATAGATTTGAAGTTCTTAGATCTTCGAATACATTACCATCAAAGTTGTAAGAATTGTGTTTAGGATAAAAGTAAACTGAGATCAAGCCTCTGATTTAAAATAGTGACGAAATATTCTTAGATAGTTTAACATACTCTCAGTACGTTGACCTGATGTATTGGAAATGGCGAAGAAGGATGGCTCTCTACTGAATCTGGATTGAGACTTGGGAGGCATCGTGTTAATGAAAACCCTTAGTACGGCAAGGCAATTCTTCAACCATGGCTAGATGTGAAAGGCGCCATAACATACAAAAGGACTGCAAGATTGCTGGTGGGGAAGTCCTTTTGTGTTCTGTTAGGCCTTGAAGCTTGGAAATAATTAGAGAGCAGGATACAACGAACTGGATCATTATGAAATTGAACAATTGGCAGGCACCTGGTTAAAATTAAAAACTCATTAATGGCTTCAGCGAATTTAGTGGGTTGGTTAATGGAAAGTATAAAGATGAATTTTGTTACTGCTCCCCCCCCCCCCGGAAATTTAAACCATCTGTCATGCAGCATCAATTGTACTGAAGCTTTTTGTTAAGTGATTCTTAGCTTTTGTTAAGTGATTCTCAGCAGATTAATTCTCAAGATGAAGATGGTGGGTTCGTTTTTTCCAGTTAGATACTAAAGATTTTTTAGTCTGAGATTACAATAATCTCTCTTGTTGAGTGAGCTCTGAAGATCAATGTCAGTGCGATTCTTACGATCAATTACATTCTTAGGTCTTCAATGTAAAGGAACGGGACCGATTTGTATTCATAATTTTCTTACGCCGTATTAAAGCGCGATTCTTGCCTGCAGTTTGCAGAAGTCTTCGGATATTTTTCTAATGAATATTAGGTTAAACGATAAGAGAATGTTTATTTTCTGTTCCGACTGTTTGTACCGTTATTTAGTTGTATTTTATATAATACATATTTTCGCAACCCTGTTACTGGTTAATATAAGTTACATCCTATGTTCTTGGAACTAAATTCTTGGCAACCGTATCAATTTTTTCTCACATACTTTGTAGCTGCCTTTTCTTTTACCGAGCAACATCTTGCGCGCCTTGTCCGTAAGTAAAACTTATATTTTCGTATTATAAATTAGCCCTTTCATGCGAGACATCTAATTTTGAATGTAGTATAAAGTTGTAAATATTAAAATAACTTACCTTGGTTGAGGTTTTATTTGGGAAATTAATATTGATAATGGTGTGGTGATGTCCTTCTGACGAGACCAAGTTGTCATGAATCTTAAGTTGTCTCGATAAACGGCTAATACCGTCGTGATTTGGTTTTAGGCGAGTTCAACCGAGTCCCTGAGTTTGATTTTAACTATGAGTACAACTTCTAATCTACTAATCTTCACTTTTTCCGACTACAGCTGCAATGTCGAGCCAAGATGCCGCCGCCCGCGCTTATGAGTCGACACCAGCGTGAAGGAAAGTCAATTTTAAAGTTATACAATTATTAAGTTCCTAGGCAAAATTCCCATAGAACATTGGAACCATTTAGGCCCACACCCATGATATCATTTAGTTCTTTATCACTCTATTTGGCAGCAACGTGGCAATACATTACTTTATGTTTAATATCTAGAAGTGTTAATGCTTTTTTGTTTATTTGTCAGAATTAAACATATAAGTAAACTTTGAAAATGAGTATTCATTTCTACGACCTCAGCAGTATCCAACCCTATGTGTTTCGTACATAAGGGTACATGTTTGAACTTTTTACTCGACACTTAATGATTTCTAAAGAGATAAATGTACTGTAACAGCTGGTTAGTCACTTGACCTTGCCCGGCAGGCAGTGAGGGCGGGTCTCTACTCCCTGCCACCTTACACCAGGGCGTGTCTCCTAGCCTCGGTGTCTAAGCCTGGAGCTCGGACAATACTACGAGTACATGCTGAGGCGATAAACTCGACTCTAGTCACGCCTGTTACTACACCGAGATAACGTGCCTGACGTCATGTCACGTGATATAATCTACGGTAACGTCTGCCTGAGGAAGTTGTGCAAAAACATATACTATCATCGTAGTGTGCATTATGTAAAGGTCAAAACTAAAGCATTATACTACGTTTTCTAGAAGAATCCAACATTGCTTCATTTTTTCAGTCCATTCTTTTTATTAACATTAGTTCGATAGAAGTAAAAGTTACAAAATTCTTTATTACTCATTATTATAACGATTATATTCTGACCGTCTACGTCTATTCCATGATCTATCTTTAGAAATTCAGAACTGATGCAGGGTCTTGATTGTATCGTTTATAGTAAAACGACATGTACAGTAACTAAAACAATTCAATAAAATTAAAATTAAAAATATCATTGTGGACTTAGAATAAATTAGTAAATGAATGATTTGATTTAAACTTCATGATATTACAAGTTTTATTCTTACAGTTACAAGTTGTACCATCAACAAGCACTTGACATTTTCTAAGCTGTATTTTGCTTCATAAAATATTCATATCAATATTATCACAGCGCAATTGCTGTTTCAATTATTCATATTGAAGCCTCGATCGATAGCATCCGATACTTTTCGTCGTTCGTAGTTTATTACGTAAATTCCTATCAAAATCTATTATTTGAGCATTGCTTATAATGCCGGTTAATAAGGGTGACTGTATCGTTTCTGTTAACTAGTCTACGAGACGAGCGCAAAAATGTTCATTATATAAAAACACGAACCATTTTTTTCAGGATATAGGAACTTCCCCTAAACATTGATCATCAGTAAAGCTAAGTTTGGTGACGGTTGAAATGATATATTATGAAAGGTTGTAAAAAAAGGCTTATTAAACAGATTTTTCTAAACAATATGTTGTCTCTTGACGCTTTTAACGAGCCGTCAGAGACGAAAATAATAGTTAAAGCAGGGTCAACCCACGAGATAAGGGGACTAATACTTGGGGGAAAATTGTGCAAGAACACGAATGGAAATGAGCCTTAATCATTTACCTGTTCTGAGCAGCTTGGTCAGTATTGTTCTAGTATTGCATTTAATACTTTACAAGTAAGGTTACGAGGTTATGTGTGTATTATTGTTCACTTTTTAGCTTGTTTGTAGCTATGTTACACAAATACTGCAATGGTATATGCACCTTGGTTCAAATAACGCATAGTGATAAAGCAGCTGTAGTAAAATGATCTTGAGTTTTTTCCCCATGTTAACAATGTTAAATCTCAGGCAATTTACGCACTTATATTTTATCATAATACTAAGGAAGGTGTCTCATTTAAAAATTAGAACGGTTTCTTTCTGAATATTTACACCATGAAGCATAATAAAATTTGAAAATTATTTCTGAATAATCCAATAAAAAAGTTAACTAAAATGTATTTGGGTGCGTATTATATCTTTACAATGAGAAATTTCCCATAAATCTACGAGTAACTGCATGACGTTTAAAATTGTTTTTATAAAAAAAGCATAAAACCATTTTACTACAGCTGACTGTTAATGACAGCCAGAAAGGAAAAATATGATAAGGAATAAATCTCTTCGGGGTCTATTTTTCAATTGGAGGGTTTATACCCCCGTTCAACCCTCCCCTCTCTCAATGGCCACCTCTAAGAGGAACCTATTAATAGAAATCCCACGAGAGTGTAAAGTGTCGGGGAAGCCATTAAGAGTGGTTAATCCGGTTAGCAGTAAACACGATTAAGACGGAGGTAGGTACTGACAGGCGACCGCCGGGTGTCACGCCGCGGACTGCAGGATCAATGTGGGGAGGGCTGTCACACGGCGGGTCTCGTGGTCACAGAAGCCCCGGCCTCGGCTGACTGCAGGCTTATCACGTGTAGAAGGCATTATTATCTATTTTTATTCCTGTAAATAGTATTGCTCTCTCACTATAGCCGGGTAAAGTCAATGACATGAGAACCACGTGTCGGCTTATCGCCGATTTGACTCGTGCAAGAGCGATCCATACCTAACTCGTGTTCGACTCTGCAATGAGTCCTGGGAACAAACGATGATCTTGGTTGATGTGAAAGTAGAACAAATGTTTGTTTGCTGATTATTGTTTATGTTGACACATTCATCCCGTGAGGTTGCACTGTCAACTTGATCTTAGCCCCATAGGAACAATGAATATGAGGCTCCTCTTCACCAAAAAACCATCATTTGCTGGAACCAAGCTTCTGAACTCCCTTCCTGATGCCATCAAGACCGGCAACGCTAAAACTCTAAAAAGAAGACTACACAAGTGGCTGGTGAAGAACTCTATCTACAGTCTTGATGAGTTTTATGACATTCTCAACTCCTGACTTGTAATGTTTTTGTTGTTAATTTTTGTTCTTTCCTTTCAATGTTATGTTTCATAACTTATTATTTTTATTATTGATTGACAACTATTCTGTTCTTGATGATCATGAATAAAAGCTTTCTGTATTCTGTAATATAAACACATTTACATCCTTATTTTTAGTCGCATAACTATGAGAGACGTCTAATTTTAAAGATATGATTATCACGCATCCAAAAGTTTCTTTTTTTTTTTATTTTGTGATATATCTATTTTTAGAAACAAAAAATCACTAGGTTGTTTGTACTTCATCGTTTAAATACTGAAACGTCTACACTTAAATAAATAATAAATAAAAATGCCTTTTATTTCCAAGCGTTTTTCAGTACAAGACTCTTTATCAGAACAACTTGTATAAATATTTAAAACAGGTGCAGTAAACAATAAACAAGTACAAACAACTTAACAGTAACCTAAACAATAAATTAACTTAAACCATGACACTGTTTTTATAAAATTCCTCAACTTTGACTCTAAAAGAATCTAATTTTACTTGTCTGAGGTTCTCGGGACGTCGTTGTACAGTTTCGAAGTTCACTGTTTAGAAAAATTGTGAAATTATTTATTATAGAAAAGACTTCACACTTATAGACTATACATCAATATGGCTGTAATTATGTTGCACAAAACACTGGCCTATAGTAAAAATAGTAAATATTTCGGGGCTCTGTACTGTTCAAAACCCAATGTTCGAGTTGGTACATTTCTGTGTTGTGGGGTAATTGGACATACTATCTGCCCCAAAACAACCCTTGTACTTGTGATGGTCTACCTATTCACCCCAACAAGACAAGAAAACGGTCGGTTAAAAGTAGATATTAAAGCAGCCTCGATATACTCTAAGGGCATTGGAGTGGTATCCAAAATTTCTTTCCACGAATGTTGCTTGAGATGTAAACAAATGTACTTAGCTCCAAAGTGCTAGGCAGACACCTACAAGACAATTGCATAGGCCGACAAGTGGAGGGAGGGCCGAAACATTGGCCACCATTGTTACTACAATTAAATGGCTAGCTGATAAATCAAACTGACGATGACGCGCGACCCACAGCCACTAGATGGAAAGGGAGAGCTGAACGATGACAATCAGACACATTGTGACATCCGGTTGGGAACTGTCAGCTTCCGCTTAGTTCCGCGCCTCGCAGAGAAACTGGCCAGGGAGCGCATGCCTTTCCGTGTGCGTCTAGTCGCGCAGAGCCCGTGAGCCGCATCTCCGCATGTGCGTAGATCTAGGGACACACATACTAGTTGTATACTCTGTCTCAGTGGCAAAGGCACAGGATAGCCTAATACCATAACAGCCTTCGCTGCACGGACAGTATAAATATTAACCGTACGTTTGTCATATTGGTCAAGAATACCCGAAAAACTAATATTCCACAACTTTATATTTATTTAAATTTAATCTAAACGTTACATTTATTATTAAAAGAACTTTTAAAAAAATAAAAGGAAGGTGAACTGGAGTTAAACTTAAAATTCAGTCGAATCAACCCTTCATACCATAGCTATGTTATGTGTAGAAAACTCGGTTGCTCCACCGTGCTTAGATTTCGTGTTTATCACATCGTAGTGCACTCATTTGTGTATATGATGAGCCAATGGAACAAGGTGTCTCTGATGTCGAAACGATGTAAATGTTTCGTTTTGAGCTTTTTCGTCGTCGAATTTCTTTTGATCTCTTCAGACAAACATGACTTCAGAATCCATGAGTCATGTTAGAGACAGCGTCAGATACCAGACACTGCAATAAAAGGTATACTGGAGCTAAACTCAAAATTTAATCGAATGAACCGTTCCTACCATAGCTACGATCTGTGAAGAAAAACTGTTATTTAGGCTTCATAAAAGTAATAAAATCGTGTAGATAAATGGTACTAAAATGTGATACAAACTCCTCAACACGTTGAAAATTGTATTTTAAGTTCCACGGCTTGGTGCTCTGTTTAGTTGACTTCCTCGAATTCTGTTATCGTGGAATCAACATATTACTATTTCTAGTTTGCATCATATTTTGAGAAAATTTATCCACACTTTTTACAAATTTCCACTCAAAATGAGAATAAAATCATTTAAAGCAGTTTTAGCACCATTTCTAACTATTGCTATCTAATTTAACCAAATCTCACGTTACGTTACACATTTTCTGTCTCATCCAAAGTTCAACTAACATTAACCAAACAGTATACTTATCGCATATGTTGATAACATTAAAAAAACACAAGATTGTATACACTAATAGGTTTGCTCATTCCAAGGTTTGTCGTTGCCAAATTGGTTACCCATAAGCTCGGTTTATAAGTTTCTTATTTTTACTAAAAAATTCGAGGTTTTTATGGTTATCAATTTCTCAGGACTATCGTTCTTATTCTTACTATAAAGGAGATGCAAAATAATTCATCTCAATTGCGGGATCCATTAGGCAGAATTAAATCGATTGCTGCCACAGGATCTGCACAGTCAGCACTGTACGTTCAAATCATAGTACACTTCTTCCTCTACTAGCCGAGTACTACTGCAGCTCTTCTTGGTGACACTGCAGCTGCACCTGCAAGTGAGAAGTGGATGTGGTTTCTGTCACTATTTAGTTCACCGCGGGAATTGTAACAAGCTCTTCAGTTGCGACAGCACGCTGACATCACGACACGGTTACTGCTGCCAGAATAAGCGCAGATGAGCTTCACACTAAATGGAGAACATCATCATCATATATCACTTAGGAAAAAGTTACACAATCTGCAACTCGGGTGTTATTTCTGAGAATATTATAACCTATCTAAATAAACAAGATACGCCAGATGACATGTAGTTTAACAACCTTCACTGAAGATGCGTGCAAAATAGCATGCAGTCTATAGCTCATTTCATTCTTGAGACGTCCGGTGGGCAGAAAATAAATTTTAGCAATCAGATGAGACATTTTGGCACCCTACTAACTGATAAGGCTTCAATGGCGCTAAGCCAAATCCCATGGAGTGACATGCATCATCATAGAACTCGAAATGAAGCGTCATGCGAAATTTAAAGTCTATAGATAAAAGTTCATTTTAGAGATATCGTGTTAACAGACAGACAGACAAGATCCATTATGACAACCTCTATGACTGAAAGGCTTCGCTAACGCTCTACAAATAAAATTAAAATGCTGTTCATTGGCAATGAAATGAAATGAAATGAAATGAAAAATGTCTTTATTGAATACAACGTAAAACATATTCAATTGGCGAGGTTAGGACTATTAAGTCCTCTCTTACACCTAACCATAAATAATAAACTCTACTATTACTGTAAAACAAGAGCCACAATACAGTTTACATTACTATTTTACAATCAAAAATTATATTCACAAGCAATCACAGTACTTCAGAACAGGTGTACCTTTTTGGCTATTATTTTTGTTAATGTTAGCAATAATCCAAAATACTTTTGTCTAAATAAATATTGGAAGGTTGGAAATACAATATAGATTCCGCACTTCCCACAGAAACGGAAAAGTCCAACGTTTCAGGTTGTAGTGTATACTGAACACAGCAATACTATTATCTAACTATTACTGTAGATGGCGGCAGTGAGCAATTCAGACCATTAGTTCCTCCAAGCACCTCAATATAATCTAAATGTTGTTACAAAATTTAATTTAATGAACACAATTGCGAATATGTTAGTTAAGGTACATGAAATTTTGTTCTTTTGACATTATGGCACGAAATATTTATCGTAGGTGAGAAAATAAATACAGAGGAACCGGGCACTAACATTACTCGACGAGCCCTTTCCTTCACGTATACAATTTAAGGAAAGACAATAGTGCAGCGAGTTCGTTACCATTACAATTGGAACTACAAAGCGATAGCCTACACCAAACACAAAGCGCAATGTTTTGGGGATCGGAGAAAACCATCGTTGGACAGAGGATTCCATTTTATACTGATGATAGATACGAAACCGATTAGGTATAAAGAATTTATTTAATTCATATTTTTGTAGATGAAACCAAGGGAATGTGATAATAAAGCGAACAGAAATAGGACGGCGAGCAAACAGCCTATAGTAGCAGGTTTATTATATTATTCATACTTTCAAAGAACAAAGAGCTACGAACTCTTATTTTCGGATTTCTCCCAACTCGTCTGAAATCTTTCGAATTGCTACCGAATTGTTTGGAGCTATTCAACCAAACATCATGGAATGTTATCTACATTGTACAGATATTCGAGTTGTTGATTCATCTTTACAAACACTTCAGGTCCCCGAAACATAACCGTTTAAAGTCTAACCTTTCCCATGTAGAGCAAGTGACGGAACTATTTTCTAATAGCCACCTGTAGGTGTTCATTATGCCATTTAACTTTTCTCGTGAATATGACAACCCTGTTATACAGCAGGAAACTGTGTGTAAAGCCGCATGTGAAAGCTAATATTGTTATAATTTTAAACGTCAGCATCACAAATGCCTGTATGTTCTCTTTTAAGAATTCAGTAATAAATTCTCGGGACAATATCTTATATGCCAGTAATAGACTATATTAGTGTTATCAGCAATACTGTAATGAGTAATTTTTCCCACAAGAGATGCATGGGTGGAATGCCTTACCCCATTTTGTTTCTGCTAGTTTGGGCATCTTGTTCGGCTGGCAAATAGAATAGTGAAGTTCTTGTAGTTCATTCTAAAGACCCTACATGATACTCTTCAGCATCCCACAAGTGAGCCTTCTTGTGCCTCAGAACTCTTCTGCACTCATATGGAAAGATGCACACCTAACAGGGAGGCAGAAAACCTTCTCGCTATACCTATGACTTTAGTGGTTCAAAATCTATACATCTACGTGTAGGCACATAAAAAGGCACAAGACTCTGGCCTTTATGGGGCAAGATCCCTGATCCAAATAGGGTCCATCGATCAGGGAAGTAGAAACTATTCAGCCAAGACCTTGGCACTTAGCGTTACTTGACTTTACAGTAAACATGTTTGTGTGGTTTATACAAATATACCAGAACTCTACACTCAGTACTTCAAGGAGGGCGTTCACCTATCAGGGAAGCAGAGATCTTTTAGGCTAGTCATCTGCATGTAGTAGTACATCTACAGTAGACCCACTTGTAAGGCTCATAAAAAGGCACATAACTCTCTGGACTTTGTACTCCAAATAAGGTCGACCGATCAGAGAAGTAGAAACCATTCAGCCGAGACCTTAGCCAGCGCTTAGCGTTACTAAACTTTACAGTAGTAAGATTTACAGACACCAGACTTTTGTACTCTGTACTCGTAGGGGAATAGCGGCCATCTATCAGGGAGGCAGAGAACTTCCAGTTTAGCTATACTTTAGCGTTTATTGTTACTAGCATACCTACCAGTTTGCTTTATACAAAGTAGTAAGCACTGTTGTTAGTAGTGCCTAGGTTACGTGTAGTCGCGGCCGAGTTAACTCGATCGGATACGGACACACTTTCTCTAGCAGCAAGACCGTTGCCTGTCTGTGTACAAGTATTGCACTGTAGGTAGTGTTCGTGTGTGCTCACAAACGTCCAGCACGCAAACCCCTACACTTCCATACAGTTCATTGTTCTTGCCGCCAACCATATCGATCTCACACTGCTGGATTCCGTCCAACTCCGTTTCAATGTCGTTATTGTAATACCAAAACCCGTAAATAAGGAGCAATATTAAGCTTTTTCGTAATTTTATGAGGAATTGTAAGCACTTGAAGTAGTAATTTGGCCCTCATTTAAATAAAAACTTCAGAAGATCGTGTATACTTAATCAAAACACGTTTGTTTAGATGTAATTAAGAAATCTTTGTAAATCCTGTCATCAAAATGATATATAGTAGTATAGTGGTACTCGTAATATGCTGGCCCGCCAAGTCAGAGACCCGGGTTCGAGTCCCAGTGGAGCAAATAGATTTTGCGATTTAATGTTGAAAATTAAATCAAGCTATTGAAGCTTATACATAGTGAATAAATGTTTAAAAGTCGTTTGACAGGTATTTGGCATTCCGATCATATGATAGCTTATTTAACTATGTAACAGAAACGGTCAAATACAAAATAATTTAATCGTTAAAAAGTAACAGCTCTGTCGTGGAGTGGTACCATGCTCGCCAGGCAAGTGAGAGACCCGAGTTCGAGTCCCGGTTTTTTTATTAATTTTCAACCGTTTTTCTTTAGGCCTTATTTCAAGATGGTCCCCAATGGCACTCGTGCATGGGCTTTTCCATCTCCTCTATCATATGTAAGATATTGAAAGAATTATGACTCTGGAGTCTCATAAATTGAGCTAGATGTAACTCGAGTAATAAATGGACCAAGACATTTGAACCATTAAAGGACCGACGGTTCATATGCGCAGTTTGAGCCAAGAATCTTTACAGAAACGTTAAAATTGTACTAATATCATAGCGTTCTTCTTCTCTGTATTATATAGTGTTTAAAATAATTCATTTTAAGGAAATTATACAAAAAATTAGATAGTAAATGTTATAAATAACAAAAATGTTAAAGTTAAAAATATACATTACTTATACCTCCTTATTGTTTATTATATATTTATGACAATTCTTATGGACACAACTCTGAGAGCAATTAAGAGAGTCAAATATGAGTCCATTATGCCTAATAGAGCAACAATTACTAGTAAACCCGGACCATAACATCTCCAAACATGATGTCTCTAGTATTATTCTTCTAATTTACATCGTTAAGAAGCATTATGCTTCACTCACTACCCACATAACTAATTACGAGTAAAAAATTATATTTTTATTTGTTTTACTGTAAAATCTAAGCGTTAATTATTGTTTTACAGCTAGTTAGTGAATAGAAACATTAAAGTTGTGAACTTTCGATAGCCTGTGAAAATTGTTAATTACGTCTGTTACAATAAGAACTTCATTAAGACGTTTTATGTCCTAAACGCATTCACCAAAACACAAGGGAAAATAAATTCAACTACAGTGACATCCCAGGAATCCTAGAGAAATGCGAATTATATTTTATATTTGTTTTACTGTAAAATCTAAGCGTTAATTATTGTTTTACAGCTAGTTAGTGAATAGAAACATTAAAGTTGTGAACTTTCGATAGCCTGTGAAAATTGTTAATTACGTCTGTTACAACAAGAACTTCATTAAGACGTTTTATGTCCTAAACGCATTCACCAAAACACAAGGGAAAATAAATTCAACTACAGTGACATCCCAGGAATCCTAGAGAAATGCGAATTATATTTTTATTTGTTTTACTGTAAAATCTAAGCGTTAATTATTGTTTTACAGCTAGTTAGTGAATAGAAACATTAAAGTTGTGAACTTTCGATAGCCTATGAAAATTGTTAATTACGTCTGTTACAATAAGAACTTCATTAAGACGTTTTATGTCCTAAACGCATTCACCAAAACACAAGGGAAAATAAATTCAACTACAGTGACATCCCAGGAATCCTAGAGAAATGCGAATTATATTTTTATTTGTTTTACTGTAAAATCTAAGCGTTAATTATTGTTTTACAGCTAGTTAGTGAATAGAAACATTAAAGTTGTGAACTTTCGATAGCCTATGAAAATTGTTAATTACGTCTGTTACAACAAGAACTTCATTAAGACGTTTTATGTCTTCACAACGCATTCACCAAAACACAAGGGAAAATAAATTCAACTACAGTGACATCCCAGGAATCCTAGAGAAATGCGAATTATATTTTTATTCGTTTTACTGTAAAATCTAAGCGTTAATTATTGTTTTACAGCTAGTTAGTGAATAGAAACATTAAAGTTGTGAACTTTCGATAGCCTGTGAAAATTGTTAATTACGTCTGTTACAACAAGAACTTCATTAAGACGTTTTATGTCCTAAAACGCATTCACCAAAACACAAGGGAAAATAAATTCAACTACAGTGACATCCCAGGAATCCTAGAGAAATGCGAGGAATTCGTAGAGCTTTGTCTCACGCTCGGAACATATGCTCACTTTCCTCCAGGAACTGTTGGGTAACACTCACAACAGTTCCTCCATCACGGCATAGAACCTTTCTACACAGTGCCACGTACAGTATATGTTAAAAACCTTTTTTGTGCCACCAACCGTAGTTGTATTATATAAGATCATTCCATCAAAATGTTTAATCACTTCCGAGGAATGTGCCGTAATTGTGCCGTAATCTTTTTTTGCCCTATGTACTGAATATTTATTAAAGTAGGATCAGATAAGTACGTTACGAGCCAACGAATTAGAAGACTTTTAAGACTGTGCAATCTGTTTTCTGTTTAAATACACTTTTTTTAATTTTAAAAGGAAAGTTTCAACACAGTCATTTAATATACAATTTGTTTCTGAAAATTTATATTTTTATATCAACTCCTTTCATTTTTAACAATTTAAAAAGATCAAATTAACAACGTTCACAACTCTTCAGCAAGCTCTCTTTGAACTTCACTTTTACTTCCACTCTATTCGTATAGTAAAACTGAAATAGATTCATTGAATTTCTTAACTTCGATGCATAATTGGATTACTACAACTACAATTCTAAATATTTTTAAACGCTAATTGTAACATTTCCACAGCACATTGGAATTTTTATACAATTGGATGATTCTCAATTTTACAGCTAAAAAGGAAACGTTTTTTCTCTAGATATCCTTTATAACAAGATGATATTTACTTTACTACATCTAATGTTGGTAATTTGTAATTAAGTGGTTGATTCCACACAGAATAAATTAAATAAACGTTTTTGTTATTTTATAAACTTTTTAACATTCTTTAGGCTTTCATTGATTGCATCTCTGACAGAACTGCTGAACTTAGAAAGATTACAAAATGAGAAGGAAAAACCATTTAAGGTTGCACTCAAGGGATTAAGCTCCCCTTCAGAGTTTGTTTTGGCTTCTTTAGGGTGGTTCACTCTTGGAATGTGAAGGGAAGGATTCTACATCTGGAAAGGTTCTAAATCCAAATCCCTTCAACACCTGACTTCTCCAACACCTACTGTGTAACGCTTGGTGCAAAACCATTTAAGGATGCACTCAAGGGATTAAGCTCCCCTTCACAGTTTGTTTTGGCTTCTTTAGGGTGGTTCACTCTTGGAATGTGAAGGGAAGGATTCTACATCTGGAAAGGTTCTAAATCCAAATCCCTTCAACACCTGACTTCTGCAACACCTACTGTGTAACGCTTGGTGCAAAACCATTTAAGGATGCACTCAAGGGATTAACCTCCCCTTCACAGTTTGTTTTGGCTTCTTTAGGGTGGTTCTCCCTTGGAATGTGAAGGGGAAGATTCACACGTCTGGAAAGGTTCTAAACTCAAATTCCTTCAACACCTGACTTCTCCAACACCTACTGTGTAACGCTTGGTGCAAAACCATTTAAGGATGCACTCAAGGGATTAACCTCCCCTTCACAGTTTGTTTTGGCTTCTTTAGGGTGGTTCTCCCTTGGAATGTGAAGGGGAAGATTCACACGTCTGGAAAGGTTCTAAACTCAAATTCCTTCAACACCTGACTTCTCCAACACCTACTGTGTAACGCTTGGTGCAAAACCATTTAAGGATGCACTCAAGGTATTAAACCTCCCCTTCACAGTTTGTTTTGGCTTCTTTAGGGTGGTTCTCCCTAGGAATGTGAAGGGGAAGATTCACACGTCTGGAAAGGTTCTAAACTCAAATTCCTTCAACACCTGACTTCTCCAACACCTACTGTGTAACGCTTGGTGCAAAACCATTTAAGGATGCACTCAAGGTATTAACCTCCCCTTCACAGTTTGTTTTGGCTTCTTTAGGGTGGTTCTCCCTAGGAATGTGAAGGGGAAGATTCACACGTCTGGAAAGGTTCTAAACTCAAATTCCTTCAACACCTGACTTCTCCAACACCTACTGTGTAACGCTTGGTGCAAAACCATTTAAGGATGCACTCAAGGTATTAACCTCCCCTTCACACACTGATTCACGTTCTCTTCAACACCGACTTCTACTGTGTAACGCTTGGTGCAAAACCATTTAAGGATGCACTCAAGGTATTAACCTCCCCTTCACAGTTTGTTTTGGCTTCTTTAGGGTGGTTCTCCCTAGGAATGTGAAGGGGAAGATTCACACGTCTGGAAAGGTTCTAAACCCAAATCCCTTCAACACCTGACTTCTGCAACACCTACTGTGTAACGCTTGGTGCAAAACCATTTAAGGATGCACTCAAGGTATTAACCTCCCCTTCACAGTTTGTTTTGGCTTCTTTAGGGTGGTTCTCCCTTGGAATGTGAAGGGGAAGATTCACACGTCTGGAAAGGTTCTAAACTCAAATTCCTTCAACACCTGACTTCTCCAACACCTACTGTGTAACGCTTGGTGCAAAACCATTTAAGGATGCACTCAAGGTATTAACCTCCCCTTCACAGTTTGTTTTGGCTTCTTTAGGGTGGTTCTCCCTAGGAATGTGAAGGGGAAGATTCACACGTCTGGAAAGGTTCTAAACTCAAATTCCTTCAACACCTGACTTCTCCAACACCTACTGTGTAACGCTTGGTGCAAAACCATTTAAGGATGCACTCAAGGTATTAACCTCCCCTTCACAGTTTGTTTTGGCTTCTTTAGGGTGGTTCACTCTTGGAATGTGAAGGGAAGGATTCTACATCTGGAAAGGTTCTAAACCCAAATTCCTTCAACACCTGACTTCTCCAACACCTACTGTGTAACGCTTGATGCATCCGTTCTACACTGTTACTTGCTGTCCACCGTGATACTATTCCAGACGAGAGCTGGAGGGTCAGTGCATGGAACCAGTTAGTGGGTGAATCCACTGGAACAAAGATAGGAAGAGTGCAGCACAGTTACGTTACAATGTCCAGAGTCCTGCACGGCACATATGCACTTTCACTACTTGTATAATGTGAGGCTAAAGTCTCGGGAAACATCTCGCTTAGCGATGTTAATTCGCGCACGATAAGCGTTACGTGCACAGGGTGGAGATCGTCATTTACATAATTAATCGTGTATTAAGTCGCCGAGTAACGTGGTACAAGTATAAATTGCTAGAGTTTAACACTTAAAACTTTCATAGTTGTTAAATTAAACATTTGTTTCCGTAGCTTTTCCACTAGTAGATTGGAAAATCTGATATAACGGAGTGATGAAAAACTCGACAGAACGAAAATTAAGTCTTATAATTGACAAAAATGGCGTGAAACGTTGCATGATGCTATCTTAGTGATGCGGACTAACAAATTTCTATGATGTCAATGTCAGGGCTCCGCCCCACTGTTCAATATACATTGATGTTATTTCATAAGTCTCTATAGAAATTTTATATTTATCAGACAAAACCTCCGTAGAAACTGTCCCTAGTTTCCTTCTCTGTACCCATAAAAACAGAAGCTGTAGAGTTTTAACACTCTAGGACTTATTGAGTACAAAGTATTGTAACAATAGTCCATTGCAAAATATAACAGCTACATATCTAAGTAAAAATATTAAACTAATAAGTAGTTTTAAATTCCTTCGCGGAACGTGTATTTATTTGTGAAATTCTCGACTAGTAAGAAGCTTTTAATGTTTCAATCGACCATTGATGTATTTAAAGGGATTTATAAATATCTAAATGGGCTTTGGAAAAGTTACGATTTTTAAATGTTCCAACGGATCATAGTTTTTAACGGACTTTTAAATTATACATAAAGAGCTTTCAACCGACAAGGGTTATAAATTTTGCATCAGATTTATGATTCTTCAATCTATGACATGTACCAAAATATATCAGATATAAAGAAAACGATGCCACAATCCTTAAGTAAAAGTGCATTTATTACGGGACATATTACTTACATTATTACTTAGGATGAATAACTACTGACGATATCCTGCGTAGTACCAATTAACCAACCAAACATTCTAAAGTTTGACGTTAAATCCAAACAACTCAAATTTAGATTTCTATACAGATCACAACACGGTTCCCTTCATAAATAGTTGGTTGACGCAAGATGACTATACTCTACGCAATTTAAAGAGGTTGACTTTTCATTTTAAAATCTACAATACGACAATTTCACAAACGGACAGTTAAACATTTCTAATTAGTTTGCGTCCTGTAGAGACTCCAACAATAAATAAATGCAGGAAAATAATGATGGTGGCAGCAATACATTCCAACAATCTTGTAATACTGCAACGGATTGCAATATTGATGTTGATGTCCTTCAGAGCTCTGCCACTTGATAATTAATTATGTAGGACTCTGTCAACGTCTTCGTCCTCTTGTCTGTTCTGATGAACTGTAGTGGTCAAGTGGTCACACTGCGCTGTCCAAAACATGGGAAAGGACTTGCCCAATGAACGTTTGCTTCACCCTGTGTCACGTGACACTGCTGGTGACGTCATTAAATGTCAATGTCGATCAGCTGACTGCCAACTCGCCAGCTTTCTTCTTCGAGTCAGCTGAGATCCTCATTCATTGCGTTGTAGATCAGAAGGCGCGCTAATATAGGCATTATCGAGCGAAATTCAATGTTTTTTTTTATTAAAACGCATATATTTTAAAACAATACGCGATTTGAAATATAAAAGTAACAATGGTGTTTATTCGATAAAATGTCGGTGTGTTTACACATTTAATGCTTATAAGTCAAATTATTTGGTTTTTATTCTATCATCCCTTTAACCAAAACAAATGTGTTTTGGGTTTGTACTAAATGTTCCAGGTCAACTATAAGGAGTGAGATAATAAGCTAACTGGCATACATATAATTTAAACAATCGCCAGTAATTAAAAAAAAACTGGTAGTAAATTTTGTGAGCAGTCCACTGGTTTTCAGCTTTTTAAGGACATTGACAGTCAATAACAAAAAGCCTACCGTCCAAAACGATTAGTAAAACCTAAGACGTCAAAAATGTAGTGGCGAAATTTTTTGCCAAAAACCTAATGTTCTATATCTAGGAGTACTAAGATTTAATTTGGTCAAAATCATTGAAATTTTATATACCATATTCCATTTATTTACAAATTGTGTTAGGCGTTACGGTTATAACAGATTGATGTGGTTGAAAATGTTTTACTGCGTAGATACTAGGTATAAATAATGAAAAGTGCAATATCATTTTACACAGAATACTGGTCACAACAACACTGCAAATTAATGACACACGACTAGCTCCCGTGTAAAAGCCAGCTCTGCGTTGTATAAAAGCCAACTCACGCGCCACGCCGCGCCGCACCACAGCATTTCTGCTGTCTAACTTGATACATTACAGCCTGGTCTTGCCTAGTTATAAGCCTTTGTGTCAGTAGCCTCTGCTAACTAGACTGGACAGAGACAATGACCGTACAGTTGCTATGAATACTTTTAGTAACCTTTAAGTAAGCATACATTTTCATATTTAATTGTTGAGGCAATACAATCTGTAGTCTTTGTTCCTTTTAGATAGATTTGTTATATATTCTTATAATTCAGTTAATTGTGTACGATCAACACTGTATTTTATTAAGTAATAAAAAATACTACTTGTTTTGGCAAAGGTTGGACATTTTAACTCGTCAAACACGCAGTTATAATAATAGACTTGGTTAGATTATGGTCTTAACTCAATATTTAACTCTATTCACCTGCATTTTACCAATAATTCAATAATACATTTAGAAAAAGCAATAGATACGAGCAAATCAACGAACTTAAAATATGGTACAATTTTGATTTGTGGAGGATGTTAAGTTCCTATTTTTTACAAAGGGTATGAATTGGCCAGGCTCCCATAAATAAATACATCCAATTTAAAAAAAACGTGAATCTTTTTTGGTAATATTATTTGTAAATACACCAACAAAAAAACTTGATTAGTTAGAAATGAAAATTATGTTTTATTAAAATAGGAATGAATGTGTTCAGGAAGCATTATCATTACTGAAGAGGAAGTCACTAAACAGGGCATTAGTAGAATAAAGGTCAAAATTGATAATTTCTAAATGTAGGTTAGATCAACGAACGAACAAGTAGAATTGAGTTAACACAATGCCGAAGGAATGAAGAGACCGGAAATGGCTCGGTTGCAGTCCAGAGAAGATTCAGTGACTGCTCGCACAAAGAGTGAAGGAGTAGTGATGATGATAGGAACCGGTTACGACCGCGGAGTGACCGCAACCCCGTCATTGACCCCAGGACCGAGGTTGGGACCGCAGCTTGGACCGCAACTGCACGGCTGTCAGAGACCGGTGACCGTCAATTGCAACCGTGTCAGAGAAGATGAGCAGAGATTGCTGCTAGTTGTCAAGAGCGAGAAAGGTCGAGGGAATTAAATTGTAACAAATCGGCTGGCTATTGTAGTCTTCCTCCCTGACTAAAAAATCCCTCGCAACACAATGGATAGTGCTTAATTGTAGCATTACAACAAGGAGTCCAAAATGTATTGAATCAGTTCCTATTTTTATTCTGTTTGTGTCAAAAGTTTTTAATAATATCATGTGTTCATCGAAAAACATCTTTTGACAATTCAATCATAACAACATAACACGACATCGAGACCAATCCAAAGACAACTGATTTAAGAAACAAGCTTTGTCCTAAAAAGAAGTTATAATATTCAATTTTAATAATGGTAAACGGCAAGGAAAATATACTTTGTTTAACACAAATATACTTTGGAAAGTAACGTCAAAAATAATCATCAATGTTTTTTAGATTCGTTAATATTGTTGAGTAACTCCAGAAAGCACGATCAATCCGTCAATTGGAGTCCAAAGTCAATAACTGAGTCCATGATTCATTCATGAGATTCTCTGAACAATGCCCCTCCAATTCACTTCCTACTAGAGCCGCAGGCGAGCGAGACAGCTGGAGGCCTTACGTCAGAAGGCTGCTGCGACCATGGATACTTCACCCTTTCGCCGCGGCTATCAGAAGCCGATCGTTTGGAGGTCCACGGTGTCGCAACCTCTGCCTGACTGGTGGACGGCTGCCGCAACAAAGACCTACTTTGATCGTTATCAGCGAAGCTCGAGTGGTACTCGACAGCCAAGTCAGCCTTGATCGTCTTCAGCAACATCTTGACAACCACCATGAGTCGGCTTTTACCTCGTGAAGCTCCCTTGTGCAACAGTTTCATCATGTGCAGTGACGCATCCCTCGAGTGTCTTTGGAAATTATGTGGATCACAATCACAACATTCATTACGTCTGCCGTATGAGTAATGGCTTATGTTATCTTTGCAGTAGAAGAATAATTAACGTCAACAGTGAATATTGGACTATTTATAATCGATAAGCCTACATTGCTAAAAGCGTCTACATACTAACTAGGAGAACCTGCATTGCAATATAAACTTTGCATTGAGAGTGAAATGTAAAAAATCCGTACATTTTGCATTCGAATTTTTAACCTTGTCGTATGTAATATAATATTAAGAGGTGTTGCAAGTTTATTTTAATTCAATCAGTTGCTACAATAGACTTAGACTATCTTACTAATGGCACTACCTTAGAAACCATTTTTCCGAGCAATGTCACGATTGCTTAACAGATTTTAGAATTACAAAGTGGCGATCTTGACCAATGAATCACCATATCAATAAGGAAATGAAGGAATAGAAATATATTTTGCATAGAAAAGTGTTTTAAAACCCTCACATGTACAACCCGACAAAGATAAATAATTCAACCGATTGCTATAAGAACTGGAAAACTCTTTAAGCGGACTTGTGTGGGCTGGATGACTTGTTGAGTGGGTTTCCACACCCGCGTTCAGGCACCATATCTGGTCATCAACCAAAGCCATCACCATCATGTAACGAATAGTGCTGTCAAGTGTTGAAATAAACTGAAAGAAAAACTTGTTCAAAGAAGCATGTAGGCATTGAGCATCCGGTATGAATGCGATCATTGACAATAAGAGTGTCGTTGAACAAGCAACATGTTGTTTTTAATTGTGTACAGAACAATACCAGTGTATATCGCTGGATTCTTTACAAGCATTCCACAAGGTGCTGCATTAAGTTCCGTAATTTTTATTTCTATAGCTTAGCTAAATGAGCCTCTATTCCGTAAAAGGGAAGTATTTTTACAATCAGGTAGGAGCATTTGTTCTACCTTTGGCAAACTCGAACTACAAAAGATGAGTTTTATACTACATAGCCAATTCTCAGACAAACGGAAATCTTTAGTATACTGTCTTGTAATCACGAGTTTCCTCATACAAAAACTTATTGATATATCCAAGATGGATAACGACCATTAGGTATATGCGATAGTAATGTGCCGAATCTGCCTTTTGTGTAATTTAAATGTTCAACTACAATTAACCGAATTGATTCAATTCACATTACTTGTTACGCTCACCCGTACTGTTAGTTATGTTACAGATTTGGAATAAATAAGGTTGCAAGTGTATTCAAAATTTTTCCTGGTTCGTACAAATCAACAAGGAACCAATATGAGGTGTGGTTATAAGGTAGTGAATATTAAATTGGTACTTTGCATGTTGTTTATTTTGGGTTATATGATTTTAAATTTCGAATGAGATCGCAACTCATTTAGTTAGTATTGTTGCAGTAGTAAACGCTTCAGATTTCAAATGAGAAAGATAGATACAATACAGGCAGAAAAAACTCATCAATGAGATAGAAAATAAAATAAATGTCTTAATATTTTTTGTATATAAATTCTCCTTTTATTGAAATTCTGAAAGTATAATTCAGTAAAGCTTTTTAGTTTCAATTAATTATTTTTCTAGACGTCACGATAGCAAATATGCCTACTACTACTTTTATTATTTCAAATAATCAAAGGTCAAAGAAATAAATTCTTCTATATTGCATATAGTATGGTTTATTTCATAAACTCTTCTTTCAGTAATGAATAGCTATTAAGATATACCACCATTAATACAATTTATAAAAAAGGCTTTATCATAATGAATTTTCTAAAAACTTGCTGTTAGAGGGCTGATCACTCCTCCCCACTAAGACGTTCATGGGAAAACTCGCATCAGTTAATGGATAAATATTTTCTCCCAAAACAGTATTGCCTTTAACTGAAAATGTCTTTGTCGAAATATTTCAGCTTCCTAATCTAGCAAAATTGAACAAGTGATCCAAATAATTCCTTCGCAAAACTTTCACCTCTCACTGAAATATGAAAGCTAAGGTGGTTGATCAAGTAACTTTTATTATGGCTGACTACAGACTACTCAGAATCAAGTCACGTGTATCAGACATCTTCAACAAACAAGATTATTCGACACTTGAAACGGTTGAAGACTGTCAGAATGTCTGCAGCTATTTAAAGATACTCATTGTAAATTGAAGTATTACTTGTTGACATATGCGATTATTCAAAAGCACGTTTGTAAAGCATATGGTTTTATTGTAATTCGAAAAGGAACTATTATATGCTCAGATACATTGAATGTACATTCCGTCTCGCAGTATACAAATTACTTCACACAAACGCTTTATACCCGTTGGGAGCAAATATATATTATATTATAGTTAAAATTGATATCCTAGTCCGTGATAAATGGACAACATGGGAGATGGAAGGGTAATATTTGCATGCAGGAGAGCTACAAGGTCACACGCGACCAGGGTCGCAATTAACTCAATTATCATGGGTCACCGCCACAACCTGTGCCTGGCTCGATACAGCATGATGAGCTTATAGAGTGTATTGGCATCACGGTCTGAAGAAAGTGAGCCGACTTTCTAGTTCATCACGTTTTTATACAATAATGAAATTTGCTGGTCAGCGTATAACGCGATGTAAAAACTAAAAGAAAACAATTGCTTTAAGAACAGCTGAGAATCTTCGGTTTTTTTCCATTTCGAGCGATGAATAAAGATTTCATACATAGTCGTTACGCAATGGTTCACACACTTCGGGTGTAGAAGAAAAGTTACTCAACGATGGTCCGGAAACTGTGGACGATTCCCACACCTCCGGATCCCACCTGAGGAAGGGTTCCGTTGTAACATTATACATGTGTTCCGGTCAGAAGGCGCGCGGCAGGAGCGTCCATCGACGGTTCCAGAGCATTTCACACATCCGCTGTCCCGTCTTCCTTCCTTTGCTGAGGAATGGAATGGGTGAAATCTGGAGAATTCCAGGAAATTATGGAATTGCTCTTTTCATGAATCCTAATAAGTCTGTAACAAGGTGAGAGCTCGATGAGACCGACTGTGATAGTTCTTGCCATATGTTTCTACTCCTGAGGACTTAATTCTTAGAATTGGATCAATAACAAACTAACGATCATCGACTTAATTGGGATAACCGATTGTCACACGGTCAAAGGCGTCGGACTTTCAATGTGTTACAACCAGCTCGGGTTCAAATCCGGCTAATCCTGTATACTTTTTATTAACACTTTCCACCTCAGGCTGTCCTCTTTCACAGCTTGTTAGTTCCCCGTGTAGACCCATAGCATGGGCAAAATGAGGCAATACTATCATGGAAAATAAAGAGCGTGGAACTATTAAAAATACTAGCAAACTAAACAGACCAAGGCCAGTTCTTACTTGAGGACCAATTATCTTCACTACATTTGGCCTGTTGTTACTTTACCTGTGGAAACCGCAATATTTAGCAAAACTGCAGAATTTCATTCAGACCGTTTCCATCTCACTTATTCTGCTGGTTGGCCCCCCTTAGTCAAGTCTAGAGTGCTCCAATTGTTTCCAGCATTTCACTCCAGCAGAGAGTGGAAAGTACTTCAGGTCGGCTCTGGTATGATTGACAGCTCACGTTGACTTATGTGACTAGGTTTCGTTATCTTGACAAAACTCCACTACTGGATCTTTGGAACAAACTGCATTGTTGCAATGTACTGAATTTCTTTAGTCAAAATATTTGTACCACCACGCCCAGACAACTGGGGCTGCCGCTTCTGTGCTACTAAACCTGGAATCCATTCGAAATTCATTGTTTCAAAGCCTCGATTCGCCGGTCGACCCGATCCGATGATATTATGCCCGTCTAATTCCCGTTGTACAGGCCCCAGCTAGGAGTGAAAGCATGGCTAATGACGGCATATTGAGGTTGTATACCAGACCATATCCACCTACCTACTTCACATTACTTCCTAGTGTTGACCACGGTAATACCGTGTTCATGTATCAACTGTCCACGTCCTTACAACATACAGTGTGGCATCAACTGAGAGGTTTAATACTATTGAGGTTGTATACCAGACCATATCCACCTACCTACTTCACATTACTTCCTAGTGTTGACCGCGGTAATACCGTGTTCATGTATCAACTGTCCACGTCCTTACAACATACAGTGTGGCATCAACTGAGAGGTTTAATACTATTGAGGTTGTATACCAGACCATATCCACCTACCTACTTCACATTACTTCCTAGTGTTGACCACGGTAATACCGTGTTCATGTATCAACTGTCCACGTCCTTACAACATACAGTGTGGCATCAACTGAGAGGTTTAATACTATTGAGGTTGTATACCAGACCATATCCACCTACCTACTTCACATTACTTCCTAGTGTTGACCGCGGTAATACCGTGTTCATGTATCAACTGTCCACGTCCTTACAACATACAGTGTGGCATCAACTGAGAGGTTTAATACTATTGAGGTTGTATACCAGACCATATCCACCTACCTACTTCACATTACTTCCTAGTGTTGACCACGGTAATACCGTGTTCATGTATCAACTGTCCACGTCCTTACAACATACAGGCATGTACATTGTGGCATCAACTGAGAGTTGTATACCAGACCATATCCACCTACCTACTTCACATTACTTCCTAGTGTTGACCACGGTAATACCGTGTTCATGTATCAACTGTCCACGTCCTTACAACATACAGGCATGTACATTGTGGCATCAACTGAGAGATTTAATACTATTGAGGTATGAAAACACTGTTTCTCAATGTAATTCTAAGTTTAATTATGTTTTAGGACAGTCTGGGAATTTAACGCTCAAGATGCTAGAAACAAAGGGCCACGATCCGAATCAAGTAAACAACAATCACACAACATCGTAGTGAAGAAACTCAGAGGGTCAAATAATCAAAAGAGTCAGTCATTAAAATGCAACAAAGAATAAAATGACTTTGACGCTCTTCTATTCTTTGTTTGATGTTTGTTTTTGGTGATGGAAGGATAGTGAAGGAAACTGGTTTTTAGGACATTTGCCATCGTTCATTGACAAAACATTAGTAAAACTACATTTCGAGATCTGAAATCTGATCTCTTTATTAGGTGAATCATGTTCGTCTACAAAGATTGCTATGGATGAAACAATTCACCCGAGGAAGGGATCAGATTGCAGATTTTGAAACCTAGTGTTACTGATCACTGAACGATAGCAAATGTCTGAAAAATCCTGTTACGTGCTCTTCTATTCTTTCTTGAGCCCTCAGGGACATATACGACGTGGAAGTCTAAGTAATATTCCCCTCAAGTTAATCCACTTCCTCACCATCCATTCTGCGAATAAGGGAAGTAATTTCCCTGGTCAGGTTACTACCAATTGGAATAGTAACACGAACCAAACAATGAGCCATTTCGCCGATTAAAGTGCAATCGGACCTCGAGCTTGGTAAGTGCAGTTCACCATTCGACAAAGGGATTATTGCGGGTTTCCAACGGAGGTAATGGTTTGTAATGGATCAATTTTTGGCGCCGGGGGACTGCTATTGTAGGTGCGACTTCCGGAAGGTGAGAAGGCTCTGGCTGACACCCACGCTGCGACACGGCCGGTCGGAGAAAGTCTTCCCGTTGTGAGATGAGATGTGGTTTCGCACAGGGAAGCCATGGATAGCCATTACTCAATAGAAAAATTATCGGATGTTTTATAATTGTAGTTAAACCCTGAGGAAAGTCCGGTCTTACCGTACGTAACCATTCTCCGGAGGCTTCGTTCTCGATTGTGGTATTCGAGTCGATTAAACCACCGATAATTAATCCACCTCGATATTGAGGCATTACCGAATTGGGATTAAGTCATGAAAACTGATTTCTCTCAAAGGTGAGACAACTGGATAAACTCAACCTCACTGTTTTCTGACTGGATTTTTAAACGGCTTTGGCTATTAAATAGGTTTTTATTTCTTTTACAAAAAAATATTGTTTTAATAGTTATAATCCAAAATAAGAAATATGTCAAAACAAGATTGTATTGGTTGTAAACGTCGTATGGAATGTGGACTTTGTGCATACGTTTACGTAGTTCCATACAGTTTTAGGTGGTCGACGGTTTAAAATGTTTTACCCATTCAAAAAATGAGTTTTTCGAATCTTTAGGAAATTATAGTATACATAAACAAGCACAAAGTTCGTATCGTATAAACGTTTTTATGTCTTATCTCGCTTCAAGTATCTGTTATGAGATTTTTCGTTATTTATAAAATCACACGTTATAAATTTTTAGTGCCGATGACTTGAAACGGCTTTAATTAATGTTAAGCGTATTAATGTATGGAAATTTAAGACGTATGTACTGGACGTACCTATATTTAAAAAAAAAATTAAAAATCGTTTTTAAGTATTAAAAAACATAAAATAAAGTAAATATTTTAAAATGTATTCAGAAACCAACACATTGCGATTACTTATTACTGTTACATAGTGGTCATCATGTTCTACTATTGGGCGTGGGATTGTAAGTGTAAGATGCGGTGATGAAATTAATTTAACTGCCACCAAATTACTGGATGTGAAGATGTAGAGCCAGGGAGTGGATTCTCGCAGCATCGGCCATACTATGCACTTCTCATGGGAAATCTAAGCCACCGCCTCTGTACAATTATGTATATTAAGACTACGCATTATAATTAGTTCTTGCTGCTATTAATTAGATTAATGGCTGTTAACTTGGCATGTATTAAATTTTAAACACATTTCAAAGAGATTTCCGTGATTATAAAGGTGTTTACATAATTTGTATTAATGGGTGTATACCTCAATATCTGTACATTACTGAAAGAAGAGTGCATATATTTATGAACAATAAAGAAGAATATCATTGATGCATTGAAAAAATAATAGGAATATTAGATTTATTTACCATCGTACGTGTAAACAAAATTATTTAAACACAAAAATGTACTGAATTATATCTTTATATATCTATTTTAATTATATGAAAAAAATCAACATCAAACAAGATTAAAAATCGTTTTATTTTCCATTGTGTGTACTTTCTATAGTGTACTAACTTAGTGTCTGCATTTAAATTCTTGCTCGTTTACAAAAAAAAACAAAAAAAACAAAACAAAACAAACAAAAAAAAGGAAAGAAAACTAAACAAAACAAAAAACGGTGTGACTTGTTTACATTGCAAATTGAAAATTTGAAAAACACTATGTGACTAGACCACCTGTAAAGTACTAAACTAAGCTTTTTAGTACTGTACTTATAATGAATATGAATTCTAAAGTTTAGGATACATTTACAATTTTCTTTATTAGAAATAAATTTTTACTACAAATGTTTTTCGGCGATCATAAATCTTAAGAAAACAATCTGTTAGAGAGAAAACACACTTCCCAAACCTTACTTCTGGAGGTTCATATTTAGCTTCACACCACGGATACCAATGTGACACTTCCACCTCCATCCCCATCCATTCATTTCTTTCTCCTTCCCTGGTTTCCTTTCCTCCCTTGTACAACTACTACGTACATCTCTGAGTTTGCTAGCCCAAGGACACAACAGACTCCGTGAGACGATTCAGTTCCCGCCAACAATCAGCTGCGAGTGCGTGTTGGCGGGAGGGAACCGATCAGCTGGCACTGGCTGCACCTAATTGTTACAGTTTAATTGGAACTGATGTAACGAGGTTATGAAGGAAAGCGGTCTCCGAGCCGATGTTTTGCAACGCATCGCCGGTGTTTCGCACGACAGTCAGGCCGACTCGGTGTTATCAGCATAATAGCAATCCTTGGTAAGAGGGTGAAGATTTCAGCTACCCCTTTGCACGTCACGTACATTGCCTACACTCAGGATTATAATTAATGAGTATACCTCATCCCATAAGCAGTCACTTTAATAAGACCAAATACATGTGATTTGTGGCTCTGTTCACTCTAATCAGCATAAACAGAAACAAGGGTTGAAAAGGGTGCCATAAGAAGGGTATATAATAAATGCTAGAAGATTTCTTGTGTCCAGAATTAAGATTCATTTTACATTCACCGATCTTCACTGCTTAGGAGGTGTATAAGGGTTATTTCACCCCAGCAGCCCATACTTCCCTAGAGTTCTTCTTGTTCGGCCTCGGAGTGCTGCTATGGACAGCTCTATACGCATCCATTCAATTACATGAAATGTAGGGTCTAAACCTACCATGAATTCTACGCTCTGATTCTAAACCAAATCATTAACGCCTAAATAATTGTGTATTATCTGTGCAACAACAATAATTACAGGTCACCCGATAAACAGCCATATCACTGGACTAATTTCACTCTAACCCTCTTGATTTGAATTAACACAACGTTCAAGGAAGTCGAATACGCCTTGCTCGATTGGTTGCAGCGATTAACTTTTCAAAGTAACCTACCAGTCGACCTTACACGCTGTAATAAAGAGGTATACAGGACACCCACGCTAAATATACACACCTTGTATTGCTCGCGTTCATGACTAAAAGGCATACAATAAAAGAATAATGTGATAAAGTGGCTAAGGTTCGCGTGAAATTGCTAAGGTTGACCTCTTAAATACACAGATAGCCTTTCTTCCGTGTGGCCCAACCCGAGTTCGAATTCTTGGCAAACACCACAGTCGCCTGAGTCAGCCCATTATATGCAAATAGAGGACCGCGCCACGGGGAGGACCAATGATGGGGAAAAGCGGGAAAGCGCTGGAAATCGATGGCTGCCGGGATCACATCCAGGTCGCTGTAGGTGGAGGCTGTAGGAAGGGATCCGGTTCCTACTCCAGTAGGAGGTGCGGGGGTCGGAGGAGTGATTACGTGTCCGTGGCAAGGTTCCATGTCGGTCATAAAACTCATTAGCATATGAAGGCTTAACTATGGCAGAGATCTAAAGAGCATTTGCACTCCTACGTCTTGTACTTGTTCAGATTTCGAGGGTTTTAACGTTTCTCAGGAAAGACATCAAGTGCGAAGTTGCAGTCAACGTACTTTTCTGAGGTTCATCAATGATTACCAAGAAGGATCATCTAGATCGTAACAATTTTTTTAAGATTTAAATCAAAAGTAGCGTCTCCTGTAAGACCACAACTGCGGAATGGCGATTTCTCCCTAAATCAACCGCCAGTGATTTGCTTCCCCGGCTTATTACAGCTCACTACAGCAGTTCCGGAAGTAGCCTTCACCGCAGACACATAATCAGGCTCCTCTGGATGTGGAGATTTCCTTATGCATCCTTGAGCCAGCAGTGATGGCCACAGGAAACAACCCATCTCCACACTATATCCTTTCTTACTGATACTATCCTTAAATATGAGAATAAGGACGTTATCGAAAATCCTATAACAACAATTTGTAATATAACTTTGGATAATAAAACTCAGTAGTCTTCACACACCACAAGCGCCTAGGACTGAAAATCTAGTTTTACTACTACTATGAAGTTACATAAGACCGAGCCTTAGCCTGTTTGAACTGAACAAACTGGTTCGTTTTGTTCCTGCATACTTAACAGTAATTTCATTTTGTCTAGTATTATAGCTCATTGCTGGTAGGTAATTTAGAATCTCCGTGGAATTGGAGAGATTCAAAAGCCTTGAACAGAAAAATAATGAATCTTTTGTTTCCGATTTTCATTCTTCTACATACAATTGCCACTAAAACACATTGCTAGTTTTAGTGTTCGGTAAGTTTTCGTCTAAAATAATGTTTTTCTTCAAATAGGTAATCCAGTGAAACCAAACACAATTTAATAGTTTACAACTTCCAATACAAACCTCGAGTGGAATACATACCACAATAGTATACCGCTACCTGTAAATAGCTCTAATTTGGTGCAGTGATCGAAATCAAGAGGACCCTCCATCACTTCACCACTCCATCACAATCAGGACCCTCCATCACTAAACACGCGCAATATTGCGCTTACATTCTGTACATTAATTACGCGGACCTACACAATACGTTATATTACTTGCCTTTGCGTATATTCGAACAACAGTTAAACACAGGATTCCTAGTAGGCCTTAATAAATTACACAACAATGAACTTTTTACAAGGAATTCAAAAACTGCCGCCATGTTGCCTAGTTTTCTACACCTTACTTTTCAATATTGTATTTTCCAAAAATTAAAGATAAAATGCTATTTCTTAAACAAAACTCAGATGTTTTGATATTCCCTAACACATTACAATCTCCTCCCCATAGTGTTTGAACTTGCACAGTCCTGCAACAACAAATAATAAAGAAAACTGCTCAAGTTAACGCAGTTTTATGAGCAAAATTCTGCTTTGATTTGAGCAGAATGCCGAATACCCTCACGTGTACTTCTAAAAAAATAACGTGACCACAGCACAATGTTTATTTGTGATAACCAGCATTATCAGCTAGCGATAACTGTTAGAGAGGTGAGATCAATATATCGACTGGCTCAAGGTCATTCAACAGGAACCGTTATTGTAATGGACAAGGTAAACAAATGACTGGTCTCTTCTTTTCCATTTAGGACTTTCATATGACCTTGACTCTACCTGTAATTGTTCATATTTTAGTGGTAGTGATTGTTAAATGTGTGCGAATTCAAATCTGTACTTGCTGAAGTAGCAACTGAAAAATACGTTTTCGTAGCCTACAAACTATTCGTACAGTAATGAATTATTCCGATTGTAAAACACATTCTGACACATTGAGAGGAGAAATAACTTGACCGGTTCCCAATAATTGTAACCGGACTGAGATAGTTTCCCCGTTACCCAACCGAGGCTAACCTACAAAAGACGTGAACTGTTAAATGTTAAGTACAGGTTACGAAATAATATCGCGTCCGCCTCGCGTGTCTTAAATGACCCCCGCTGGAACTATGCAAAGTACGGGTTAAATAGCCGATGCGTACAAATTATCCACAGACATCGGTGTTTTTCTTAAGATAGCGATTACTCAATCGTTTTCCACACTTAAATAAATAAAATACACATAAACTATTATACACGAAGATGTAGCCTACATCTTAAATCCTCATCTTCGTTAAAACATTTTAGCCTAGTCTTAAATCGAATAAATTTATCGAATTAATAATTTAAAGGCTAACTGGACTTTCTCCATAAAAACTGCAAATACATCCTGTATTGTCTCATCTTTTGTCAAAATTTTGATTATTTACAACAATCACAATAGTCATTCACAATAAGGGACCATACTGTTTTCCTCAATAGTCAAGTATCTCACAGACTACTGGCCTAAATAATTCTAGATAGATATTTAAGTTACCTCATGTTATTCCGTTCACATTTATATAAAGCTCAACTTTAGGACTTACTTGCCTACTGGCATGTAATACAAAATTACTTAAATTGAAAAAGTGGTCATGCAAACACACACATCATGAAACGTCTACAGCCTCTGGCTTCAGGGCTTCGTCCCACTGGGTTTGAATGGTACTTGATGAAATGTCAGAGACTACCCAACCATGTACAAAGGAGTTTTAATGAAATTCATGTTAATGGACACTAAGAAACGGTTTTAATTTGTTTAAAACCAGCGCTACGACATACTGGCCTTTATTTTTAACTAAACATTACTAATTAAAATTAAAATACTCTCTATTATACAATACGTAACACGATTCCCAAAACTTCTAAAGGTTGGAAAATAAATTGAGACCAACCTTTATACAGCTACCTAAAAGTGCGCACAAATTTGACGCTTCAGGCACGTCTGGAATCCATTACGTTTTCTGTTTGTAAAGACTATTTTAGTGCAAGAACAACAAATTAAGATATTTCGACGTCACAAATAACAGACAACAAACAAAGGGAGACAAAGCGAGTGTTTACATTTCCGTGGTACATAAACTGAACATAATTTTTTATTAAATATTCTGAAAGTATCGATTGTGATATCGCACCTAACCTAGTTCTGATGGCTTGATACGGAAGGGGAAGTCATCAGAATCCGGTGGTTTGGCGGGAAATAACAAAGAGCAATATTTACAGTTTCGTCTCAGTCACGTCAGGTGAGGTTAGGTGACCTAATTAGGGCAATTACGGTAGCGACAATAGTGTCATGTGCTGTTATCTCGGCTGTGGTTGAGTCACAGGCGAGGTCTTTGTCATGGCTGCGTCTTCGCCAATAACACTCACCTCCGGGCATTCCGGCCAAAGTTCAGGTAGACTTTAGTCAAGGATCGATTTCCTATCTTTTGTGCATCAAATATACCTAGGACACTTTCTCCCGGCTTACCAAAGCGGGATTATAGTTTATGCGACATTTATGTACGACCAAGAGGAGAAGAAGGATAAAAATCCATAAATTCAACTCAATCTATTCTTAAAATTTCCGCTGCCTAACAGGATCTAAATCTGTTTTGAAGTCATTAATCTCTGCAGTGTCTAAATCTTCTTGCGCTATTCAAATTGGTGGTCTCAACATTGTAGGTTAATCCACTTTTTTTGCTTAAAGTTCAATGTTGATGACGGATTAACTAAAGGGATCAACACTCCTTTACGTTTGTTATGGACATTTACAAATATTAAAGTTCTGTATTTAATTTTGAAACAGCCTTTAAAAAATTAGCCATTAGATGGTAAAACCGGTTGCCATTAGAAACGCTGTCGTTGCACGCTATCTAGCGGCAAACTAAAGAAACATAAATTATAAATATATCACAGAAAAGTATTAATCATGGCATATTGAATCTAACACCTCCAAAATCTTAAAATTTGTTCATAGGAATTAAGTAATTACAATAAGATTCAAACTTATTACAACTCAAAAAAGATTTAGCATAGTAGTGTTATGTACAAACTGCCGCAAGGAATTTCCTTACCGCCCAAGATGTTATCATCCAATCCTCATATGGATCAGAGATCTGCTCTCTTTGAAACTCAAAGGTAATGTCCATTATAACTCTATATTAATCAGATATAAACGACTTGTTAAAAAAATCGTCATAAAATGTACGTACATACCATATGTAGTGATCGTCTGGTACACACAATGTAGGATTATTAAAGTTAAATACCGACGTTAAATCATCTCCAAATAGTAGGGAAACAATAATATCTCTGCTCACAAAGCAAGGACTAACCAAACATTGTTCTGGTATTTTTCCAGAAAGGATCACAAAAGGGTAACCATTCGCGGCATGAGTCATCGTCCGACTGTTCGCCCCGCAGTAACAGGACTGACCTTTCACCTGTCCTTGTTCCAGACGTAGTATTGACCAATACTTACAGAATGGTTACAGTCAACCTCTAAACTAATATAGCTTATTTGTAAAGTCAATGCGACTAGACTTTTCAGCAAGACTAGGGTCTTATCGGGTTGTGACTCACGCAGTTCGTGGAACTGTGGTTCTGAAAGAGGAATTCCCAACCTTGGTAAACGCATTTATCGCAGCTGTGTAACTAGTAACACAAAAGGTAGAAGTAAGAAACGCCCAGTAAAATAATTATGCCCACGAATATTACACTTGTGAGCTGGAGATTGTTATTTAGACACTGCATTTCCCGATTCACCCAAATCTGTTTGTTTAACAAATTTATATGATTTTCACAGCACCCACGATACTCAGAGACATTTATTTTCGAAAAAAAAACTTTTGAGGTAATTTTAATGAAGTCGGCGGCATATACGGATCCCACCAAAAATCCGTTTGGGCCAATAATGATACCTCTTAAGAAGCTTTTACTAAATCAAACAATACACTTAATGCAATTTAAGTTTTAAAAATATAATACAAACAAAAGTATTTGTTTATTAGTGAAAGATTTGAACTCGTTATTTTCACCCAGTTGTTGACCGAAACAAAACTCCCTGGGATTGAGTGAGCGGCCCAAAGCAATGGCGGCACAGATCTTCCTAATTTAATTACAATGCCAAGAGGGCTACGATTAAAAATCAAGAACAGAAAATATACTACATAATTCATGTATAACATAATAAATAAGGATCCAATCCATTTGGTCAAATATTGGTTCACATTTTCCAAACAATGTACTTTTAATACTGCAAAATAAGAGGAGGAAAATCTATGTCAAGTGTGGTATTCCATAAGAACGCCTCATGGAATATGGTTTATGGAAAATTTTGATACGCCAATGAGATGAATGTTTCTAAGCTTTGCTTCTTTTCGTTGCTACACCCTAGATCAGTGGATCAGGAATGCCATCACAACATTAAGGAATGGAGAACTACATTCAGACCGACCTCATCTATTGATTCTACATTACCACGCAAGTGTACTCTTACATTGTGAGCTTATAACTGACGTCAGCCAACCGCACTTGTTACGGACATGAGAACTGATGATGAGAGAGAAAATGAACGGGTTCCTCTAACCGCGGACTGCATAATTACGCCAGATAGCTGGCTGGATGGCCGAGGCATCATCACACCCGGTGGGGCGTGATAACTAGAGACCTGCCCTGTTATCAGCTCCAGGCGGTGTCAGTGACCTTGTCCTCCACATTATCTACATGCGACAGCAATGTTCTCACGCACATGCCCCCCCTCCCCCTGCACGTGATTGCTAAACTCCCTACATTCATTCGTCGCTGACGTCATCGCAGATAGTGGTAGTGCCAATATCTTCTAAAATAAAAGTGCCTATAAAGCACATAAACTAACTCTACATCTTCATTAATGGATGACCATAACATATAAGTCCCTGTGTTCGTTGATGGCATGATAAAAGAGGAAGTAGGTTGATGGAATACCAGTAGCGTAGCCGTTTAAGGCCAAAATTTGCATAATTGATTCTCACCATCTAGCCATCCCTTCCTTTTTTAGAGGATTCCGTCCATGCTAATAGTACTTTTAATTGACTACACAAAACGTTTTTAGTAGAAAGCGATTCTAATCAAATTTAATGAAAGGTTGTATTGACCTTGGCGGGGACTCAAACCCGTGACGTTTTTGTTACAGTGCCGCAGTTCTATTGCTGCACTAAGATGAAAGTCTTGCCTTTAAAATATATTCGCACAAACTTGTAGATGTAAATAATCTACAAAAGAAATTGCAGTATCTGTATTAAACACTAGGCATTATTTGATGGTACCCGAAAACCTAAAACAAAACTGCAGTAAATTTGCATTGGATTATAAATATTTTAGTCTGAAAATGACAGGTGATACCAGTTTCTGAAACGTCGTATTCATAAATTTAATCGATGCAATCACCATAACAAAATCCGTAACAATCCTATCGCGCTTTGGAATGAGGTACAGAAATTTCAAAAGGGAATTTTGTGCAGAGTGTGTACTTATTGATCAATGGGAAAACCCAGTAAAACCCCAGGGGGAGAGAGAGAGAGTTGTGTTAAGTATAAATTCGCTAATAGACAACTGTTTGGATTATACAGTGTAGAATACTTTTCTATACTTTTGAGTTCCACGTATGAGGAGAACCTCATAAAGTGCGGGGGGGGGGCAAGGTCGATGGTACTGATAAAAGGATTCGAACCCGCGCTATCTCAAGTCCGACGTATTAAACCGCCCGGCCATTGGCACTGCCACTGAAATATTGCTATGGTTAATACCTAACGAGTTCTGCAAGATTCCTTAAAAGTTCATTTATTTCCAAGCACAATTTTCCTCATCAAATGCAAAACTGTATGTAAAGTTAGCTAATCAATTTCAAAAATTTGCACCCTCAGACTGTAAAACCTATACTTGAAAATTTAATAACATAAAAAAATATTTATAGTAATATATAATCAGACACAAAAAGGTTATAGAAACACATAATTCAGTTTCATATCCTACTGAATTTAAACCGCTGCGCTGTATAGAAACAAAGGATGATCACATAGCCACCTTACAGAAATCCTGTTTGGTGTAGTTTACTCGTTGAAAAATCACCGCATCATTTCATCGTGGCAACGTAAACAAAGTACGTAGTGCTCTTTCACTGTTTACCCTTAAATGGCGACGAAATTGTGATCACTTTTAATCAATCAAGGTCAAGGTCTAGACGCATTAACGTCGAATTCATCACCTGTCTGTTTCTCCCACACGGTCGAGTGCGTAATGAACGAGCAATTTGGCTGTCGCTGTCCAAACACATTACTGCATGCCACCAGTTGTTTTCCATTCTTCAAGTGCTTATTCACGTCCTACATTCTATCAGGGTAAGAGTCCGACACCATCACTAGATTCCCTTTCCAAGTCAACACTACAACCTTTCAGGAAATGTCTTTAGGTTAATTCAGCGATGGACCTTTCGCTTTTAAGTAATCACCTCCAAGTAATTGTGTACTTTCCCCCGTAAAGGCCCACATTGGAAAGTTTCACTGACACACATCTATGTAGAGAGGCTTCTGTTAAGGCAAAACATTAAATGATTGCACGTCAATTCAACGGTGACAAAAATGAGTTGCATCTTCGGATTGTGCAACCCGCGAAGGTATGTACTAATGACAGGGTGTTGCAAAATGGAGGCAAATTTCTCGTGTCGCCTTACATCACATCGATGTGTTATGGGTTTCCTGATCGTGTCCTGGATGTGTATGGATAATTGAGTTACGATCACATTAACAGCAGTTTTTGTTTGGCCCTCGAGCACGGAATCCTAAAATCGATGATCCACTAACAGGATTTTATTACGTTTGGCGCAACAAGAAATTGCAAACATACGTTCGTGACGACAGTTACAAAATTTTATATATTTCAGGTGAAACTATCTTCTCTGTGCCGTCAGATCAAATAGGAAAATTAAATCATTACGCTGCGTTTGAAAAAATCATTACCATAACGAGTTCCTTGTCTTTGAATGTGGAGTTAAATTCCTATTTAATTGTTTTACGTGGTTTTAATTCAAAAAACAGTATCTCAATAATCGGACGATGACGATCATTTTAATTCTTTTGGACTGTTTTGGACTATAAAATCTCTTCCCCTACAATGAATTCCTAGGTATTTGCTAACCAAAACATTATAACCTATGCCTTGTGAAAAATGCGACGAAATACTCCCGTGTTATTGATATTTTTTTAAATTCTATCCTACACTGCTTAGCCAAACTATGCATTTCTAAAATAGTATATATTCGAATATATGTGATAAAAAGTTTTTTTGCGGTGCACCTTTTTTATTTCGATGTTGGAAACTTTGTTTGGGACAGGATGTCAAATAACTGTCAAGATGGGAAAACTAAAGAGACACGGACAGGGCGTAGTAGATAGATATAATATTTTGCATTCACACGTAAGCATTCATTTATTAGCCTATGAGCCATTTGAAAAATAACACCGTAAGTTTAATTTTAATTTAGAAAAATTTTAACTATTTTTTGAAAATTACTTAAAGACTCTCATCTACAATATACAATAGAAGTTTGAATTATATTGTAGGACAGGTACATCCTAAAACAGAGAAATTTCCATTGTCTCGATTCTGCTATTGCTGTAGTTTTATATGATTACAGTCAGTAAAATCAGTACTGTGGACACTTTTGCGTTCTCGACTTTTTCTTTTTATTTTACACGTTTTGTCTTAGAAGCAGAATATCACACCTCTTACTCGCAAAAATTCCAATTGGCACAGTTACTGCCACGGATGAGGCCTTGACCCCATTGAAACCGGCCCGTGGCGAGTGACGGCCTACATAATAATATAACGTAGAGAGCGACAGGCTCCAGGAGGCGAGGCGGACCGTGGCGGGTCCAAAACACACTTTCTCCGCCCGCCCTGGGGCTGGATCCTGTGGACATTTACTCCTATTGTATCACGTAATGCACATCACCACTTATATTCGTGTACGAGTGCTATAATTGTGTAGAAACCTCTGCTTAGTGAAATTTCATAACTGGCACCTTACGTAAGACTCGGCAGCCGTAATATTAGGACTGTGGGTAGTTAGAATCATTTAATTACGATACGGCCGGTCGGCCGTCATTACGACTGCTCCAGTAACACGAGGTCAGGTATTTGGGGAACTTGAGGGGAGGGCGTCTGACCAAGGCACTTTCACGCCTGCTAAACAATATCACTCGTTCCCTTTCGATATTCTGGGAACGCTAGAGATGCCTCGTACTTCTGAGAGACCGGTCTTGCAAATACACCATCGTCAGCAAGTCTGGCCAACATCTAACTGCTCTACATTATATTGCCAACGATAAGTGAAAAACCGATAGGAATGGAGTTATAGGAAGGACTATGCTGTCTGCAAATCCACCTCTTGTAATTAATCCGCCTTACATAACTTCGCTCAGCACAGCTGTTATGTGTCTAGTTTTGTTCCACATTCCTCAGTCCATATAGAAACGAATAGTTGTGATTTCTCTAGGTTGCAGGAAGGCAAAACGTACTATAGAGTCTACGGTGCGAAAGGACCAGGTTCGCGAGAAGTTGTCGCAAGATTGATGTTTAGCTTCACACTGTATTCAAAAATATTTGAAGCAGTTCCAGCCTCAATAGCGGGTTTATCTTCTGTGGTAATATTCTTGTGTAGCCACTTTAAAATATTCCGTGGATTATAGACCGTTGAACATTACAAGGGTATGGTAATACAACAATTGTTCGGTTTAATTAAAACCTTTTGTTAGAATTTTAGGTATATAACTAGTATTTTAGAGTATCTGGTACAGCAGAAAGAGAAAGATAAAGAGAAGGATTTTATTTTTATTAATAAAAATTGTCGTTTCCTTAGGTAAATTTGATTGAAAAAATTAAATTGTTTAAATACAAATACATTCAGTAAAAAAAAACTCATTTTATCTTCAGCTGTTCTTTTTTGTTTGAAAAGTTGTTACATTTCTTATGTCATAAAGAAGTTGTAAAGAAAAAAGGCTTTTTGTGGCTTTGAAAGAGAATAAATAAATTAAAACCAGATTAAACCGCCTTTACTCGATAACGTAGCTATACTTCCTGCGCCACACACAGAGCTACCATTATCTGGTAACCCCACAGCCACAACATCGCCCACACAGCAGTATGTCACATGGTATACATCTACCATGGGTTCTACACATGGAAACTTCCATGAATGTGCATGGGATGTTCTCTAGAGCATTGTCAATGAATTGAATGTGAGCTAAGAATGTATTGAAGCAATTGACAAGGGTCACCTCCTCCTATACACCCTTATCTTATAAAATGGTTCGGACATCTGACTTACAAAGATTACTATTGGTTCTACATAAAAAAAAACTGCAGACCACTCCAGAAGTACAGGACAGGAGCTTCCCATAAGTGGCGAAAACTGTTTAAAAAAATTTCAAACCGTCTCGGTTACACTTTCTTCGACCAAACATTTATTCAATTTGCAAAGTCTTCATTAGCACGACTTATTATATGTGACAACTCTTAAGAAGTACTTCTCAGTTTTCCATTAACACTTAGGTTTACTTCATCCCAATTCGTGTACTTTTGACAAAACTGAATTTAAATATTCGCTATACCTGAGGTGGCAACAATAAGGCATCACGTTTATTGCGGGTATTCCGATTCTCTTATCTCTGCAGTAATAAAGAAGCAAATGTTTCTTTTGAGTGGGCTTTATCGGTGCAGCTTATTTTGGCCGTGATAAGATAACAGATTAACGATCCATAAACCACGTAAACAGATAAATGCAGAAATAATGCTATAAGCGTTAATTGAAACTATCATAAACATACGGTTCAGATGTTGAATTATGGAACGCATTACACGTTCACATGTTCAGGAAGAAACGTTGGATACGAAAGATAACTATTGGAAAAACATTCATTAATTAGAAAGAACTGTTAGTTATGAACGTGTGTTATTTTAGGAAGAATCATTATTTATGAGGAACAGTTAGTTAAAAAAAATATGATATAAATATATTTGTTACGATGAAAAATTAGTTTGGAAGACATTCTACATAGGAACTAACATTAGTCAAGAACACCAATCAGGAAGATGGACATTACGTGTCGAACGTTAATTTAAAAATGGGTGTATTTGGAACAAACACATAAATGTTTGGAAGGAAATATAATTGAACACGTTGATTTGACAGAAACGCCACAGATAATTTGTTAGTTAGAATGTACACTATGATCCAACGTTAGTTAAGCAGGTGCGTTATAAAAGTCAGTAACTAACTGTAAGTTAGAAAGGCTACAAAGGTAAACGAGCGTTGGTTAGGAAGGAATTTTTTTGAAGGGGGAACTTTAGTAATGGATGAACGCTAGTTAAGAAGTAAAGTTATTTAAGAACGGAAATTAATTACGAAGAAGTATTAGTTAAGACGGTAAATTGATAGAAAATCAGTATTTATATGAAACCCAAATCAAACCCAATCAATACGCATTAATTGAAGTGTTGTCAGTATGTTATACATTAACAGGACCGTATATTTACTTAAATACTTTATAACTTTTATAAGAACTCTCTGATGATACATTAAGGAGGTATTGAGAGTAGAAATGATGTGAATAGCCTTTATAGTCTTGTTGCCACTGCCATCGAAGGATGGCATGTCCTTAAAAAGCGCACAGTAATAGAAAATTTCATAAATTTTTGCTACAGTTTTCTAGTAAAATAAAGTACGAAATCTGGATCGCAAACGTTTCTTATAATGTATCACATTTCATAACTGTTAGTCCAAATATAAACTATTATATGTCAATGTATTCACAACTATATAGGGAGCATTATAATAACAATATCTTATTGTTTCCATGGAAATATATTTTTATTTTCTTTACAAAATGTAACAAAAATGTTTTTTGGAATTTTTTTTGTAAATATTCCGTTGTGTAACTGCTTAGCGATAAGCTTTACATCAAAACCGTAAACCGTAAATGTATAACTTATTCGAAATTGTGTCCTGATTCCAAAAATATATATTTATTGTAACTTTTACCTCAAAACGTATGTGTTACAGGGCTTTGTATGAAAAAGCACCCATATTTACTTATTTTCAAAAATGCGTACATTTCTAAATAAATATTGTTGTTCTTGGGTAAACATAATCTCTTGACTGCATTTATACTTATATAAGTATGACAGTTAAAACAAAAATAAACTAAAATAATAAATTTTAATCTTACCTTATTTACATATGTACAATATCAAAGTTTCATTTTTCACACAGCGTCACTAGATCCCGCCCTGCGAGCTCTCTAAGATCATTTGATCGGTCTCTAAAGTTTTCACCCATACTGAACAACTAAAACTATAACCTAAGAAAGCTAAAAAAAACAATAATAACAACACCAAATACTATTGGATTCGTAACCTCAAACACAAAACCCGGCACTTTTTTACAGTTTCACAACAATGTGGTTGACCCGTACTACGTTCACGTCAGCTGTCCAAAAAAAAAACTATGTTTTACGGTAAACAAAGAAGACATAAATCGAAGTAAGAACAGTAAATCGGTACTATAGTTATTGCTCTTCCAGAATATATCAAATAAAAATCATTTATATGACCTTAATTGCCTACAATTTCAATAACTGTACATATCTACTTTGGCGACGAATATTCGTCGTTGCCAAATCGGACGGGCCTTTGGCGACGAAAATTCGTTTCATACCAGCTCTAGGGTTAAGTAGTATTTGATTATTAATCACGTTAACGGTTCTTCACATTTTTCAGATTAATTGGATATCCGCGATGCACACGAACCTGAATAATTGTAGTTCAAAGGGTCTTAGAGATAAAAACTAGGAATATGACAAAGACAAGAGATTGATATGCTAGTCATGTGAATTTATTGAATCCCGGAGGGACCAGAGGGAAATTTCGATTTAAGATCTTGCATAGTTAAAGTCAAGAAAACAATGACCAAATGAGTAAATTAAATTTGATCAACAATCCAAAATTTTAGACAAAACAATTTTAGTTTATTGATACGACGGAGTATGAACATAACGACGTAATATAAATACGTCCCTCCAGTCCACTAAAACTCCGCAGAGTATGAAAGAAAATTGTTACGTTCGCGCTTACGTAAAGATTGCTGAGGCGGATCTGCACGGTTTTTGTGACAAGAACCAAGGTGATCGAGATATCAGCTGATCGCGAGAGCCTTGACAAGCGCGGGTGTCGTTTCGTCCCGTGACGCCACGACACGCTACTCTACCCGAGATCGGGTTTCCCAACCCTGCCCGCCCGCACCCGCATGTGTGCTGCGCAACCCGCTGCCGGTAGCCCTACACATGGACCAGTACGCACATCGCACAGTATTATAATAACAGATTTCAGTTAAATAGGATGAGATTTAATCGCCATCAAAGTTGAGGGCGATTTTTTTCAACCGTAGTTGAAGTTAGTCTATTTGCACACTTATTTTCACCCATGTGAACCAAACGCATTGGTGTAAGTAAATTAGGACAACAGATTGATAATATATCAGGATAGACATGGGTGCTGGAAAGTCTTGAAACAGTCTAATATCTTCTGTGGTCCTAAACGTACAAACATAAAACTTTATACAGTGACGTAGGGCATAAAATTGTACTTTTTGATGCAGTAGCTCTTTAATACCTCAAGGGAATGGCCCGTAAGGAGTCGGTGGAAAATCTTAAATTTAAGCATACAATTTTAGAAATCTTTAGTACAAAATCATGCCGCAATTAGACCTCAAAAGGTTAATTCTAAACAAAATTGCTACGCCCGAAAGTTTCAATACTGATCCAATGTGCAAGTTCAAGAATGGCTTAATTTTATTGTAACTGTGTCAGATGAAGCTACAAATCTTTAAACATGATTACTGTACACAAACTCCTACTTTAAAATGTATTCAGTTTTCTGCTATTCTTCTATGGGAACGTCATAAGGAGTCAGAAAATCTTTAATGTAAGCAGAGGTTGATATGCAAATAATTTTAAATGACTAGCAAAGCAAGGAAGTGTGCCGCAAGCCGCACTTCAAAAGCTTTATCCGTTACAAAATGGTGGCGGTTCAAAGTTTGTAAACGTAAACTGTAAATTCCGTAGAAGTTTAGGAAGTTGATTTCAGAAGTTTAATATCACATTAACAATTTTTAGTGGTTAGTAACAACAGCAACACAACACACAATTTTATGATAAAAATAACGAGAAGCCTCTGTAATTTTAGTTGTCAATATTGTCTACTAATAATATATCGTAATAATTTATTTTTTAGTAATAATAAAGTATGTTTATGTAACTCCGTCATCAACCCCAACCCCGTCACTCAAAACGTAATTCTAAAAATGTGCGGTAGGGTACTGATGAATTGAATCTATAAACTACTGTCCTGAAAAAGTACGAATTCCAATTTTTAGTTCGGTAACCTTTTTTAAATTTACTCAATTGCTTTGATCTAAGGAAAATCAAAGAGTAGACGGCACCGATTTGTAGTCATTTTTTGCTGTAAGCATTGTTTATTAAACTAAGTAGTATATGAGGCTAGCAGAAATTCATGCAGAACCACTAAGGAAGAGATCAATCGTCATTAGCGCCAGGTTTTCTCGTAGAAGTCACTTCAAACTAATTGAGAAACTTAAAAGTGATAGTCAGCCCAGGGGATAGGACAGTTACTATTTCAGCGGGAAACTGGACAATATTTTGTGATATGAAATAAATAAACTAATTCAATGAGAAAACAGGGACTGTTTTGAAATCATAGAAAACTCTACACAGGACAGGATGTATAATTTTAAACCCCGAAAACGACAGTAAGCACTCAGAAACTACAGTGTACGTAGTCGAGTTTAAAACTGTTGTGCCATGTCTTTGTCAAGTATGTCTGGAACACGAAGGTGAGAAAACAAGAAACAAGGGTCACAGCGGTGCAACTATAACATCTGTGACACTGTTGACAGATGACGAGCGGGGGCGGGGGCGGTACGGAAATAACTCGCTTTTGAACCGGGACAGAAGTTGGGCCAAGTTTATAATGAAAAGCCACAATTTCAGCCAATTAATCGGGGATTGAGTTGTCAGCGAGCTAGGAAGGCGTTCACCTCTCTGACTCGACAACGGCCAAATTCTTGCAGATGTGCAATTGTTGTCTCTGAAACAGCAAATTCCTTCCCAAACACGGCCATTGATGAACTTCCTTTTATGTGTTCAAATTTTGCACCGAAGGGTTATCCATGTTATTACTTCTTAAAAACACTAAATCGAATTTTACGCGTTCTGGGCGAAAAAGTAACTCTACTTTATAAACAATAACGCCGCTCGCCTGTTTATTATACGTAATCGGTGCGTCTTTCCTGACTATTGAAATGTTTGTAACTTTTGACAAATTCAACATGTTTGGTTAAAATGTCTTACTCGTGCGAAAATATGCTTATATACTTGAAATAATTTAAAATATATAATGGAGTATCAAATTAAAAGTCTTTGTTTGAAGTTTTTTTTTTAGTTTATTTTTGATGATGGAAGGATTGTGAAGGAAACAGGATTTTTTTTCTGTACATTCGCCACCGTTCAGTGAAACAAACTGTTACTGATTTTGTGTTTCACTAAATTAAAGATGTAGTCTAATGTTATTGGTTGAAAATGATTGGGTTTTAATGGAGGAAAGTTGTCTTTACGAAATTCCAAATATAATAGAATGTCCAATACTTTTGAACAGGCTTTAAAACTTTAAAGATGCTCAGTGTTCTTGGAAACCGAGTGTAATGATTTATACCTGAATGGATTACATCGAAGTTTTGTCATTCCAAGCCTTACAGGCCCTAGGACTAATTTAAATCTTAGGAAATGTTTTGAAATCAAATAAGTGAATATGGTGTCGTATAAAACTTGTCATTTTTCACAAAATTAGTTGCAATTGGTCAGACAAAATTACGTTACAGTTGACAGGGCATAACACATGAAAATATTCGAAAATGTCCACTTTATCCTAGACCATTATGATATTATCTGTCACAGAATTAACGTTAAAATCATGATACACGAAGCATACATAGCCTTGAGTGTGCAGACCGTCTAGTAAAACTAGACTTAGAACAAGCCAAACAGGAAAAATATTGTTCCCCATTTCGTAATGACCATACTGCATTCATAAGTTACACGTATTTATTAGCGTACTAGTTCATTAGATAACTGTGTCTATATGATGTAAACACTGCTTTACGCGAACCAACTTTCATTCCAGTCCAGATTATTCCAAGGATCAAAGACTTCCATCACACCATAGCTACTGGGATCCTGATTAGCACCAACTCCTCCCTCTAGTACAGTGTGCCAGCTCACGATCCACGAGCCTCGTAGTTCTGCCAGGCACGACGCGAAGAGAGGTTACAAGATCCAGTTCTTTATCTGTCCTGAGCGCGGTCGGCGTGCGAGCCGCCAGACAACCGGTTCCAGCAGGCGGGCCTATCACCGTCCCAGTCCAGTTATCCTTTTACGTTCTGTATAAACTTAATATCAGCGCCCTTGTTTATACTCCAAGCCCATTGTTCCAAGTGACACACTCCGGTTACCTGTTACCGCAGGAAGCGTGCATGGGAGATGTTTGATCGATAATGCACCCCTCTGCCTGCTCGAGTTATTTAACTAATACCATCACTTCCTGGCTGGCTTCTAGCACCGTAATGGCCTCGATAACGTCCTTCAGCCCCGCATTATTAGCTGATTTGCTCTTGGCTAAAACTGTTTCAACTCTGTATCCCTGTAGTTTAAACTAATAATTCCGAAAGTCACTGTTACTCAATGTTTTGGGCAATTGTTTGAATAAACTTCAACATAAACGGTTACAGCGTGTGTCAAAATTTAACTGTGAAGACAGCTCTTCCAAGTTTTGGCATTATTGACTTTAATCTATTCGAAATAAAAAACTTTTAAAGGGTTGGGGAAAAAATCTTAAATATAATTGTAGATAAATTTGTTCTCACTGTAATAATGATTTTGATAGGAAAAATATTACTTTGGAATATTGCATTTGGAGAAATCTACAAAAGTGCAACCATTTAATATTTATTTTGAATTATGAATACTACACAAGCAACATTTGGTAACTTTTTACATAAAAGGAATTACAGTATAAATAATGAAGGTTAAAAATGCTTAATTAAGAGTACAATTTCTAATACAAATATTGTTACTAATTTGGTAGATAGAGAGCCTTTAAGAAAACTTTTGACATAAAATGTGTTGTGCAATATCAGTCTTGTTTATTTCCAAATCATGTTTGTTCCAAAAGTATTCCATAACATTCTAAATGTTACATGCCACCTATGTTTTGTTTGTTTGATAACTGTCATTTTTAATATGCATAACTTTTTCAAACTAACTTAGATTATAGTTAGTTATTATAGCATCACAATAGTTGAATTTTATCACAAACAATATTCCTGAAACATTACTATTTAATAACTATTAATATTTTCGTACAAGCAGTAGTTGTGCAATATTAATGAATTACATACATACAATAATTACATGGATCATTAATAATTTATTAAATCGAGCTCCTAAAAATTGTTGATGTTCTAATCTGTTGAAAGTAATATCATTTAGAGTCTTAGATTTTACGAACTACCAGTGTTGTGTAATTTCAATAAATCATTACGAAAATAAACAATTTATCAGACAAACCCCGTTACCGTGGTCACAGTTCACGGTTAGTTGGTCGTGTTTTGGTTCGCTTCGCAGAGACGCTGGCGGCTGTCACAAACTGACTACAAACAAAAGTTTAACAGAAACACAAAGTTTGACCTACCTCTAATTTTTGCGAATATTCCTCGGCAAGCCGCTCGTTCTGACGGCTGAGTTCCTCGTTCTTCTCCAGGAGAGCTTTACCGAGCTCTGCCGCCAAAATGAGGTCCTTCTCCTTCTGTTGCAGCTGAGCGTACACATCCTCGGGATCAGCTGACGGTTCCAAACTGCGCGATTCCACGTCGTATATGTAATCCTCCAGAGCGTATTTTGGCTTCATTTTATCTCTGTGCATCATACCACGCTTCAGGTTTAAACTGTTGCGATGTTTGGTCGCATACATCGATAACTACACAGTACACAATCCTAACCTAACTTTTCGGCGACACTCGACTGGACCTGACTACCTCGCCGATACAGTTAAAGTCGGCCACACCGTCCATCTTACGACACGGTTCACACGCGCGAGTTCCGGTGGAGTCTAGACAAAGCGGTCCGTCCCGAAAACAAAACACCCAAGACGCGCGACACTACGACCACCACGGACCAGGTACGGCAATACAATGCTCCCTCTACTCTCTCTATCTCTCTCTCCCCCGCGGTGCCTCCCCACTCCCACTCACCTGTCCGTGCGGAGCGCCACTGGTCCTACCTGGCGGCCTTCGCAGGCACTACGGTAGGGTTGAGTTTATTACGCTCCCAATATTTTATTTCCGTTGTTGAAACAGCTCAAGTTAGCATTCTGGAAAAAGTTCATAGCTTGTAAAAATAAATAAAACTACTAGAATCCGATGCAATTCAAGGTGATTTTTAATATGTTAAAAAATATAGCAACTTTAACCCTGGCACCACTCAAAATTACTTTTTACGTATAATTCTTAAAAAAACCAAAAGAACAACTTCTTTTCCATTATTTCAACAATTAAAAATTTTACCCTTTCAGCATCTTTTCGTTTTTAAAGTTCTGAGATTGTTTTATATCAGAAGTGGGAATAGAGAAAACACAACGACAAACCATTTTCACAATACAAGAAGTCTTGTAAATAACTGTTTTAAATTACCCAAAGTCAACAAAGTTATTTTTCGTCACTCCTTTCAATATCTAGGTCCTAAATATTTCAATCAGTTGCCACTTCAAATCAAAATTATTAAAAATTTCAAACACTTTTGCAAAGAAACAGTCACTTGGCTTTCTTCACAACAAGATGTGGAATATCTTAATTATGTCTTAGTATAATTAAGTAGTATAAATAATTGTTATTTTCTTGCTGGTAGTTTTCTAATATAAGATATAACTTTAACCCATTTATTAGGCATATTTATTACCTACTTAGGCCTAACTAATATATAGGATAACTATTTTCATATTCATTACAATTAATTTCATCTGTTTGCTTAACTTACATCATATTATTTATACATCCACTAATATTATTTTCTTCTTTCAAAATTATTGTAAGTAGTTGAACCCACAGATGTTACAGTTGGCGATTTTCTTTTATAAATATTCTAAATGCTGGACTATGAGATACTATGTTAATGTATTTTATATAGTTTCAACTGGTCACGCTACTGGATAAAGTGGCCGGATTGATTTCTTGCTTTTTTTCCAATACTGTATTACTGCCTTGTACTTATGGGAAATAAATTCATTTATTCATTATTATTTTTATAAAATTATGACCCAAAGTAAAGATATTATAGCATATTTTTAACGCCACTCACTTTTTTACGAGGAACTAAAATGCATATATTGATTTGCAAAATGTACATTTTTTTACTGCTTTTCTTATGAGTGATAGCCATAAAAATAGTTGTATAACACTCTACGATAGACCAGGAAATAATAAGCCTAACATGATTTTAGCTATTTACAAATATTTACATGAGAAAAGAAATATCAGTTACAAAGTTGTCGTTTAGGTAACTTACTCTACTACTCATCTAAGAGTATTTTCATTCACCTTGAAACATTCATAATACATAAAAAAACCTCACTATACGCCTAAATTACACACTCACTATTTGGTTATATTATAATTATGAACAAATGTAAACATAACCACAAAATTCTAACACCGAAACAATAGATTGACAACAATTAATTGAAACAAAGCGTCTAGGCTATGACGTCATTGACAACGGGCCAACTGGATCGTAAACTTTCGTCATTGTGTTTCGTGTGTGTTGATTGATCAGCTGTTTGTGCGTAATATAACATGCTTAACAAAAAGTACGTTTATTTTTATTGCAAATTGACATAAAATCCGTGTAAAATATTATGTATTATATTTTTAGTATATTTTCTTAAAACGTCCGGTAAAACGGGGATAGATAATTTAGTCTCCAATGTTTAGTTTAATCTCCAAAGTATGAGCGTTCAAAGTTTATTTTTATTACTGCTCAAAGCTCTTCTCATATGTTTCACGCTTGTTTACATCGTTTTACACTGTCTTGCCTACAGCAGGGTTTAAACTGAATAATTAAGGTTGCAGTAAACTTATCGTCATATTTCTCTTCTTGTCATATTTAAGTAAAGCAACGAAGTAGGCCTATAATATTATGTTACATGAATTGAGGAGGGGAAGGAAAAATGTAATTCTGTGACGAAAAATTTTAAACATAAAGTTTGCAATCTTTGTATATTTTATATTATCTGTACTTTCTGATTTGAACTTTACAAATAGATAATTTTGAGTATTGTACTTATAATCACAAACTTTACAGATTTTACTTCACAAATAACATACCTTTGTCTGCTTCCCACAATAAATTCAATGCATTATAGCTTGTATCAAAAAAGTATACAGATCGTTTTGATTGTCTGTTTTCACGTGGCTTTTACCAATATCATGGGAAAAGAGAGCATTTTATATACACACACTCTCATTGTTCGTAGAATTGAAACCTAAGAAATAAATGTATCATAAGTCACGCTACTTGTGCTAGAGAGGACGAAATGGTAGAGCAGCTAGAGGGCAATAAACACTTAACTAAAATGTTTACTAGTCTTATTTTTTAGCTTCAAACGTTGAAAATATTCGTCATATTGATAAATAATGGTTACAGCATATAGTTGTCAGCCAAAGAGATAAAGAGACTGTCAATGGTCACAGGGACGTACCTGGCTTGGTGGCGCCCGGGACAAGTACATCCTCGATGCCCCCCTCCCACCTCGACACTAACATAATTTATGGTTTCTACATTTTGTCGATTATAACAACGAAACATTAAGAAACATATTCCTATTGAATTTTGATGTTATAATGCAAAAGTCTGCATGACAAGAGTATGTAATTTAGAACATGCCTGGATCGTCAAAATTTCGAAATAACCCAGGCATTACTACAAAAAAATGTAAAGTATCTTAACAGACCTACTTTAATGAATAAATTGAAGTTAAAGTAACCCAACGACATATCGTTATCGTTTTCAACGATATATCTCACTGTTTAACTTGGAAGACCAGGCATATTTTACTTTAATTGTGTATGATTGAACACAGCTAAACATGTATTGACATCGTATACTAAATTTGATAACTATGATTGATTCTCAGGATGTGAAGTCTGTTTAATGAAATAAAGGCAGATATTTCTCTCAATAAGATTTTTATTTTTATTGATGAAGATTCAATTCCACGAGTGTACCCTACCTAAACCAGCAACAATTACTGCAATAGTGTCTATCGATTATGAAAATTTGCCACGAGTGCCTAAAATTCGAGCGTTTCATCTTGAAGGAACTGAATCAAAGTCATAAAAATGCATAGTTGAATCAGCGAAATAAAAAAAAATTAACGAGAGTTACTCGTAAGTCAGTTATAAATACAAGTATAACTGCATCAATAGTTTTGCGAATTCCTCGATTCTATTTAAGTCGTATTAATGTTTTATTCTACAATTATTTGATATAATATTACGAGTTTCTGTTGACTCACGAGCCACTCTACTGATAGATTTTGTCCAGCTAGTACAGGCACAGCGTTGCGAAAGTATCAGAAAGAGTCCGACGATCAGGCTTGGCTTATGTTAATACAAGCTTATCTTATGCTTCAAGCTAGATTATAGTGTGGAAATTCATTGGCTGAACAGTGTTATGTCTATATTTTAAGGTTTATAAAAAGTAGTGTCAAAGTCCCAACGGAACTTGTCACAAACGTCATTCGAGGGTATGATGAGGCGTAATAAAAGGAAAAGGACGGTGACATTTTTGTCCTCACTGCATTATTCTAGCAGGTAGATGAGAAGACGTGGATAATGACCGGCCGCAGGGTGAGTGTGCAAGAGAGAGAGATAGAGAGAGAGAGGGAAGAGCGGTCCAGCCTGGAAATGCAATATCCTACTACGATACACTACGGTCACTACAATGAAACTATTTCTAGCTCGTCCAGGAGCAGAGCGGTGTGCGTAGGCGGAGAGAAGCTGCACGACTAGCCAGCTCCTACTGCAAGTGGTTAATGGTTTACTCACCAGTCTCTAAAAATCATAGAATGATAATCAAACAGATTCTTGCACTTACGTTTTATTCGACTTGGAGATGACGCAATAGAGTGTATACGATTTGACTTGAAGGGGTGGGGAGGGAGGGGAGGACAAACCCAAAAATATTTCATGGAAAGAGGGGTGGTTCTTTTTTTTTAAACTGAGAATAGTAGTTTGAAAATGTGAATCAAATCTTAAGGAATTAAATACATTGCTTGGTTTAACTAAATCTTTTCTTCATATACATCTCACCCTGCTTTGTTTTACATTTTCATGCAGTACATTGTAGCGGTAATCCAAGCTGAACAATGCGTTGCTTACTTTCCCTAATTTTATGACGGAGTCATATTGATCACGATACGGCTGAGCCTCTCATCTGCCCAAGTGGATTATATTATTGGCAGTTTTGGCTTAACATTCGTTCAAGCCAACATATTTCTAAAATGTAATTTTTGTTGCGAACTTTCCGAAGCGTAACTGGGAAACTCAGATGTTAGTTGTTACATAAGCCGCAATAGCACATCAGACTATGCTTAATGCTATTGCGAACATCTCTTTGAGCTGTAAAAACCGACCCTGAATATGTCATAATCGAGACCTAAAGAAGTTTCGCTGTCTATGATTTAATTTGTTTTTCAAATGAAATTGTGAAAACCAGAAACTCTACCGTATATAACATGTATCAGGTCCACCATTTGTACAATTAATAACAAAATTAATACAGTCAAGATGACAAATATGTTTCAATATACTTACTATATACTATTCAATATAAACTTACAAGAAAAAAATAACCTACAAACTGCATTTCAACAATTGAAGGAAGAAGAGTATAATAATAACATTGTAGTAGTACAAAAATTAACAATTCAACAAAATTCAATCAGAATAACGAACAAACTAGTATAGTCATCAATAAATTAGTAACAATAAGAGATAACAATAAAACAGTAATTAACTTAACTCAATTGGTAAACTATTCATTCCAAACAGGAGTGTTCCCCTCTCTCCTGAAAATTGCTAAAGTGGTACCAATTTTCAAGAAGGACGACCCAACTTCAATCACTAACTACCGGCCTGTCTCAATTTTGCCAGTGCTGAGCAAAATTTTTTAAGCTTTTTCTTATAAGAATGCTTCGGTTTTTGGACAAATGCAATCAGCTCTCAATTGATCAATTTGGATTCAGGAAGGGCAAATCGACAACAGACGCAGTCGTGAGTCTTGTCGATATGATTGTAGAGGGGATTGAATGTCGTAACCACTCAATGAGTGTGTTCTTAGACCTGTCCAAAGCATTCGACTGCGTTGACCACGGTACACTGCTTGACAAACTTGAGTCCCACGGTATTCGAGGCGTGCCTCTTAAATGGCTTAGTTCGTTTTTAACTCACAGATCCCAAGTTGTTCAGATATCTAGCAAGTCGTCCAAACAAATAGAACTGAGTTACGGAGTCCCACAGGGATCCATCCTCAGTCCTGTGCTTTTCCTGCTTTACGTCAATGATCTTAAATCATCGCTTCTGCATGGAAAATTAGTGCAGTTTGCCGATGATACGACTCTCTTCTTCAATGCAACATCAAGTGAAGTGTTGGAACAACAGGCTTATGTTGATATCAACAACTGTGTCCAATACTTTCACAGCCTCAATCTTACAACAAACTCTTCAAAAACCAACGTTTTGAATTTTGCCTTGCGCACCGCAGGCAACCAGTGTGGGCCTGCCATTTTGTTAGATGACTCCACACTGGAAGAAGTCAGCTCTTCAAAATTCCTAGGAATGCACCTTGATCGAGGGCTGACTTGGAATGAGCATATTGACTATGTTTGCGCCAAAGTCTGCTCTGGAATTTTTGTTCTGAGATCTTTAGCCAAATACTGCCCGAGTCAGGTACTGATTACGGCGTATTATGGACTGATTTACCCCCATCTGTCTTACGGCGTGGTCCTTTGGGGAGCTTGCGCAAACACACAGTTTCAAAGAGTATTCAGACTTCAAAAAAAAAGCAATTCGAATAATCGCCAAAATCAAATTTAGAGAGTCGTGCAGGGAAGCTTTCAAGAAATTGCAGCTGTTGACTCCGCCGTGCCTCTACATTTTGGAAACAACTTTTTTTTGTATGAGTAAATGTGCCTTAACCAGAGGCCGAGACATACACATGTATGAGACACGTGGGAGTGCTAACTACCGAACTGGGAGACACAGAACGGTGGTTTATGAACGCCTGCCCTCGCAGGCGGGTGTTCATTTCCTCAACAGACTGCCCAATTCAATTAAAGATGCCCCAACGCCTAAGGCGTTAAAGACTCGCCTTAAACGCCTATTGGTGTCACAAGCATTCTATAATGCAGGTGAGTTTTTGGCATTCGACTGGGAGACCGCCCAATTAGAAGACTGATTCCGTTGTACTAAGTGGGTAGCATTGGCGATGGATGAAAGAGGCGTAACTGTAAAATTGTATGTGTGAGTGTGTATTGTTGTATGAGTGTTAGAAATTTTAAAAAACCCCATGACGTTTGCCATACAATGTAAATATTGTCTTCGCAATAAAAAAGATTTGATTTGATTCAGTAGCAAAGCATTAGTTTAATACAAGCTAACGACAGCTTAGCTTATAATAACTAACAATAGTAGTAGTCTCTTAGTACCTACAGATGAAGTGTCGCTGTTTGAATGGTTACAATGATTATGGGTAAGAAGTCGGTGCTAGAATTCAGGAGTTCAGATAGGTTCACACATGATCAGCGTTTTACAGTTCAGAGAATCTAGAGGCTAAATGACGAATCCCATGATTATTATAAGCGAGGCAGATCCAATGATATGACGGGACATAGGTAGGACAAAAGGACCAGAATCAGGGAATGGGTGGATTAAGGTCATACATACAACTTTGATTGGGTTGATTTTCATTAGTTTCAGTAGTTTGGTAACTTTCTTCAAAATTGAAGACATAGAAAATTTCCACTTTAAGGATCACTAGCCTACTCGAGAATATTTTTACAGATCGGAGGAAAATGCCTCAAAACTGACACAATATAAGAATGTGTATGTATATGTGAATGAATAATGATAATGGACAAGTAATAACACAGACAAATGTTTAATCAATTACTACCTAATTAAAATGGCGTTTCATGTGAACGTGTTGTTATGTATAGTTTTAGTACAAGCATTTAATTTATTGGTCTTCTCGTTTCTCTTGTGGTTCGTTTTGTTAAGAGCATTTTACTTTTATCTAAGCATAAATGCTTCTCCTTTTTTGTTTCATTTGTAAGCTTCTCTTTTGTACTGTACAAATTCCACATCGTCTCTGTTTAAAGTTTGTTATTGACAATGGATAATTTCAAAGAATAACAGGATTTCGGACATTTGCCAAAGTTTTATGTTAAAAAGATATAACAGGGCGTTTCGAGGATGAAAATCTACCCTCTGTTTCAGGTATCATAAATCTTAAGACAAAAAGTTAAGTAGTAATAATTCTAAAATAATTTAAACTAATCAAATTGTGGAGATAAACTAGTTGATCGTTGATTATCTTCAGCTGTTTTTCTGTGGGCCTTCGCCGAGTACTTCTTGAATGCGTACAATTCGTCATTGAATAATAAATTTGTTATGTTTTTCTTATTTTAATCATATGTTAACGAGGTGTAAATATAAATAGTCGAACAACACCGTAATTTTACTTCCTTAATGATAAATAACAGAAAGCAGTGCTGTGGATTGTTCTGACTATTGGTACGTGGTACGATGACGTATATAGGTAGGCCTATCTTACCGTGTAGGTATCTCATCGATGCCCGTATATGACGTGCATTACTGTATATAACTTGTTATTTTTTAATTAGAATAACAATCAATTTCATAAACAAGAACTAGAGACTTATTTTGTCTTCGTTTCTTAACGATTTTCACGATATTATTATTTATGATACGAACATTTCGGTTCAGGATTGCAACATTGGATTTGCATTAATACATGAATCTTTACACACAATTCACAGAGAGATGGTTTATGCTATTTGTTAAACTTAACTTACGAATAATATTGGTTAGATAATCTGATATAATTTAAAACATTTAATTCAGAAAACAATTCATAACTCTTCGTTATGACAGTTACATTTACTGTATGAACGTGGTACGCGAAAGCTATGGCGCCTAAAAATAAAAGTTAATGTTGAATTTAGTTCCAGTTAACCTTTTTCTTAGTACGACGTATGGAATAATACACTGCTACATACTTGACTTCTCGAATATGGTGTCTTGTTTGACTGAAGATATCCAAAAAATATCAGCAACGAAGAAGGTTGTAAAATGAACTTTTTACATCGTTTCGACATCAGAGATACCTAGACAAAATATAGTGTAATGTAAGTGAAGACGTATTTCCATTTTCTCACCATGTGAACAATTGAGTAGTTATTGTCTTTTGAACATGACCTCTAAGCCCGATGGCGCAACCGGGATTTTTACACATAATGTAGTTATGGTGACAAGGACGTAGCCAGCAAAGGGGTCCAAGGAGTCCGGACCCCCCTAAAAATCTTCAATTGTTCAAATACTTTTTAGTAAAAAATTATTATTACTCAAATAATTCAGTATTACTGACATGTACTTCTGAAAGATCGTTTTCAATAAAGAAACAGACCAAGAACATTTTAAGGAACAAAATAGGGCCTTACTCCCTGTCCACTACGGGAAAATATCAGTTATCTGGATCCCCCAAAAAGTTTTTCCTGGATACGTTCTTGTATGGTGGGAGGGATTGATTAAATGTGTATGTCTAGTTTAGCCCCATTTCACCTTCCTCGACTACAATATTTTAAAATGTTCAGTATTTAAACGCTGTAGGTATCTCCCAACAAAAACTTCAGCAAAATCGACTACGCCCCTTCACTATTAGCGTTTAACACAGTTTTAAACATGTTCTCTCGCATCGATAGTTTACTGTCCAGGAGCGGAGATCCAGTTTGCATTGTATACTCAAAAGACCTTTTTTTGAATCGATAGAGAAATTTCGCCTAAGAAAGAAATTAATCGTCAGCGGAACTAGATTTGGTGGAAGACGATGAGGGAAGGTCGATCTAAAAATATGAAATGACAATTTTTCCTTCACTTAAAACCAACCAGCAGGAGCATAAATAAATGTTAAATCAGTATCAGCTAACCATACAGATACCCTTAAAATGACGTCTTACAGCATCTTTATTAGTGGTTTGTATATTTGTGTGTCTGACGGTCGGGTTTAATTACATCAAGCTAGGCAAAAAATAATCTGAAGTAAAAAATTATAGTTTCATATTTTTAACCCTGTTGAAACCCTACCTTACAACATCCACGAAAATTAGCGCGGCTAACAATTGGTAGTGAAACATTTCTTCATCAATTTCTAGAAAAATTTCAAATTGGCCTCGGCTCCTAGACTATTAAACTCGATTGAATATTTTGAATATTTTTCTGTTACAAATTCTGCATCCCGCTGTTTCTTTATCGGCACTTATTGGCTATGCTGCATCTCTATTCGCTTCAATAATCTGGTGTTATTGCTTTCTAAATACAAAGATTTTAATCTTACACTTAAAATGCATTTAAATAACTGCGAATGCCACAGCCGATATTAGAAAATTCTGGTGGTCCCTTATCGCGTGAGACAGGAAGTTGCACATTTATCTTAAGTTACAGTTATCACTAGTATTTGTGGCTTGTATATTGTAAGTTTCAAACTGGAACTATTTAGACACATTCAGAGAGCTAGAAAGTTATGTGAGTTCGGGTTACTGTAAATGGCTTAAGAATTCTAAAACATTAACTTTAACACTCTTATCTCCTACTTCGTCCTATACGTCCTGGTATTGCATAATTCCAGAGGGATCAACTACAACGATAGCTTCTATACAGAGGAATGAGAAATGAAACGTAATGACTCAAGTCTAAGTTTTCCAGCTGACACCGCGTTGAAACATTGCTTACAAAATTAAATTGTTTAATATTTTGGCCGCCCAGTGGAGAGTCATCTGCAATTAAAATTGGTTGAAAATTAAGGAGAAATATGCAAAAGTTAATATTTTACATAAGCGCTGCTCGTAGCATTTTCCAGCATATTTAGCCGTCTGGAAACTTCTCTCACAAAATACAGTTTGTCAAAAATAATGTATTGGTCCAGAACTTAAAAGTACACAAATATTTATTTATCCAGTGATTCAGAGTAGCAGACCTTGATTTCTCAGAATAGATCAAGTACAATGTCACGCTGGAACAATGTTTACAGAGCGATCCTACGGCCGGATCTAGAAACTACCAATAGCGGAACATCGGAACACTAGCGATATCTGTTGGCTGGTCCTAGATATTAATCTCGGGTTTGGATTTTGTAAAGATGCCTGATTTCTATCCACCGTAGAAGAAGCTAATAATGATTTATTATTAGACATGTAATGCATTTTTTTTACTCTCATCTTCAAAATGTAGGAGCGTTGAGACCCTGTATCTAACAAAAACTTCAATAAGCTTCAGCAATAAACTTCAACAAGTTTCTGTATTTCATTACATCCTGTATTTACCGTAAGTGTGAGGATGAGTAAACTATCAGCAATAAAATTAGCTAAGTTACTGCCTTGCTGTAGGAGCTGGTTCACTGATATTTTCTGAATTTACACTGAATTTAACAATACAAAATTTATAAAATTTCTTAAAATCAAGACATAATAAAATTGAGTATATTTTTATATATGGAGTATACTGTATAATATGGAATGTTTCTTTAATTTACAGATTTTTGTGAAATGTTTTTTCAAACACATTAAACAACATAACATCTTATTGTTTGATAGGTGAATCTCGTTAGAATACAACACATTTCTAGTTTTTATCAATCCAAGCTAGCAAGCCTGTGATGTGCTAATAGGGTTTTGTCACGGTTGATGGCCCAGGGACCCAGTAAACCCTGTAAAGTAGGAAAACTTTACTTTCTGTTTGGCCGAGGGGTGGACAATTCTTTTAAGTTAGACCTACCAGTTTTGGGGTCTTTTAATCTCTCAAGAACCAAATATACCTATAATTACTATTTCCACATTTCAAACACTATATGAATATTCAAGAAGATGTTTTCAGCGGAAAGTTATGTTCTTAGGAAATGCTTACCCAAAGGACACGTCCATACTGAGCTAGTGTGGCAGCACGTTTATCTTTAGTTATGCCAAAGGTCTCTAATGCTCTCAGATGACATTCTAACACCGTTCTTTTCAGGTAGACTATATTTTCTGTTTAAAGGTCAAGCCCATTACTTATATAAATTTCAATCAACATTCCTTCCATTCCAAACCGCTCTTTCAGCACAGTTACGGCTAAAGGATGATTGTTCCTAGTAATTGGAACTCTTTCAATGACTCTCCTCATTCGAGCACTAAGAACAAAAGCTTACCTTACATTTATCAAATTTTGTCGTCATAATGAATGCGTTGAACAAGATCCATAAAGGAAGCCATTCCTTCAAATCGTCAGAAAAATTCCTGATATCAATCTTGGGTAGCCAACTTTAAATCTTCTGCAATTTGCATAGCCTATTGCTTAGAAATTGCACTTAGTCCTAAAAAGACCTTTGCACTGCAGAGTAACAGGATATTGTGGGTGGGTAAGGTTAGGGTTAGGAACTGCCTTATATCGAGGTCCATGTGAAGATTTTAAGGCATTAATATCAGTCTCCCCTCAGAAACCATCTCTGAACCAGGCTTTCCAGTCAAAGCAAGCAGGGGGTGGCACGCCCTAATGTCTAGGCTAGCAAGAACCTTCGACTCTTAGGGAACCACACCAACCTCACCAACTCCAACAGTCATCTCCCTCAATAGACTAGACTTAAGGAACTACCCCTGCACCTCAGAATATCGACATTAGCGGGTAGTGATGTGCCGCTCCTGGGCATACATAAGATTGTCTAGATTTAAGTAATCGGTTTTTGCAGTGCCCACTGTGGGTTCAACTGGAAGGTATAAACCAGCCAGAAGTAACCCCTCCTGGGATTTTGCATAGACTTATGGTGGATCTTGCTCATCAAACGAAGGCTTCTTTCATGTGTTTGTTATTCGGTGTGTCTGTGTCAAAAACCATCTAACATATTATTTCCTTATCTGAAGGTTTATTTGTTCGTGTACTGTTTATACATTGTCTTTGTAGCAGTGAAAATAAATTGTGTGTTTTTACATAGTTGTTAGAACTTTAATTCAAAATCACCAGTTTATTTCGTTTTGAGGGTGATACCCCCTATAACATTATACCGTTCTTCATCTCGTATTTCGGGAGAAACCTTTATACCAGTGTAAATAATCACCCCGGCGTTTTGACGTTAAAAGTTAGTTTTTTCTCTAATTGTTAGCTCTTGGCTAATAGGCTTCGGGAAATCCCAGTCCGCCTCAAAGTTAGTTTTGCTAAAAACAGATTTCTCATCAGACATGTCACTGAGAATAACCGCACACTTATTAACTTGAGATTTTTTAAATTTAAATTACATTTTAATACAAACTACATTTAAACCATTCTCTAACTAGCTGACTTCCCTAATAACAACAATAAAAACCAACAGCAAAATTCTTTAAATTTAAAATACAGAATGTTATTTGAGTCTGTTCGTAATCATCTGTTTATGTTAAGTAGAAAATTTATCATCAGGGCTTTAAAGTTGAAGCTTTTTTAAAATTACAATTTTATTTAAAATCAGGAATTAGGTTTTATAAAGTCGTGGAGACATGCATATTATAAAGATGTACTATTAGTAAATTAGTGGTTTGCAATACTCTTAGGTACAATGACAAGATTAATAACTTAAAGATGTTGAAAGGCGTCAATGATGACGCAAGTACCGCAAGAACACGTGTGGGCACTTCGCACACTCATATATCTTGCAGAGTTCACAACTGCTAGGACATTCAAGTTTTCAGTTGTTTATTTACAGTGTCCGACCACGTCGCACTAGAGCACCAGATGACGGAGACTATCGATCGATATTTTCCAGATACTTTGGGTAACCACTGACGCGCAGCCTTCGAGCGGGCGAGCGAGACGGGACTTCCGTCGTTCTTAACTTCTTAGACAGTGAACTGAGGCAGACTGCAACAGTTAGAGTTCCGTGGTGAACACTGGAATTACAATGGCTATAGCACTTGCATCATTCAGATCAAAGGCATTGCAAATCCAGACGTCAGATCACCAGTCATCAGATGCGCTATATTCCACCAATTGTATGTAATTCCTAGATAAACTCAAATGAAATCATCTTTTACCTAATTTTTAAATTGTACACAAGCTCACAACCCTCAGAAAATCATTATTTGTAAATATATTTTAATTCATCCCCCACACACACATAAACTTACACTTCCACTCAAATCCCACAAATCCCAGCGGCTCGCCATGAACTCATCGACGGAGTAGAACGCACTAGACTCCTATGTTTTAGATGAATTTTTAATTGATTTCGATTGTTGGAGCTCATCATGAACTCATCGACGGAGTAGAACGCACTAGACTCCTATGTTTTAGATGAATTTTGAATTGATTTCGATTGTTGGAGCTCGTCATGAACTCATCGACGGAGTAGAACGCACTAGACTCCTATGTTTTAGATGAATTTTGAATTGATTTCGATTGTTGGAGCTCATCATGAACTCATCGACGGAGTAGAACGCACTAGACTCCTATGTTTTAGATGAATTTTGAATTGATTTCGATTGTTGGAGCTCATCATGAACTCATCGACGGAGTAGAACGCACTAGACTCCTATGTTTTAGATGAATTTTGAATTGATTTCGATTGTTGGAGCTCATCATGAACTCATCGACGGAGTATAACGCACTAGACTCCTATAGGCGTTTTGAATGAATTTTGAATTGATTTTGATTGTTGGAGCTCGTTATACAATCTGGGAGCTTATTGATCAATCTAACACCAACTTGCAGAAGGTGCTGCGACAGTGTCAGTCGTGATGTTGAGCACGATAGTTGTCTCTGCAACATGTCTCATTTCGGTGAAGGTCTCCGCCTATTGGTCTGCAGTACATGACTACGTCAAATAGGCCTATGTAGAGGCAGGGGAAAGTCAGAAATTCAACCTCCCTGAAAGATTCCCTGCAAGGCTCTCTGAAATTTTCCTATCCAATTATTCTGGTTGCCTCGAAAAAGTCTCACTACATATGCGAATTGTGAATGAATTAGGATGTGTGCGAATTAAATCCAGCTGTGAGCAGTGTCTCACATTTACTCTTCAGTGATCCAGAGTAATTCTATAACGTAAGGCGTAAACAATGATTATATAGTGTGATTATATCATTATATTATCATTAGTGTGGGAAGATATCATTTTGGTATTATGGACGGCACAAGAAAATAAAATAAATTATAAGGCATGATCAGGGGATTGGTCATAAATGTTGTAGTGGTGAAACTGAAATATAATGATAACATTAATAAGGGTTTAGTGTTAAAAGCATATATGTACTGTATTTAACTATACTTGTTTGAACGAATATATACTAATGGATTGTGATATATTGATTTATATAATTTAACACAAATAAATGGGTTTTTTAATTCGTCATTGGCGTTCTCAGTAGAAAAAATAAACTAGTACTTGTGTGAAGGTTAAACTGCTATTGTACACTTCTGACCAGTAATACTATACGTTAATTTTTTCAAAATAATACTTAACACAGTACGCTAGTTTCACTTTAAAGTATTTTGATGCAGATATTCTTTTAAAACTTTACACACAACACTATTGTTTTAAACACTGTTAATGCAATGTTTGATGATGTCTTTACAATTGCACTCCGTTTTACATTGAATGGGACTCTTACAACTACTAGAAAGTGACATTACCTTGGAACTACAGTTTCAAATCGATTGGCGTCTTCCTTGTTTGAAGACCGACATTTGCGCAACGTTTCAAGGTTGTTACCCGACGTGTTCGGCTCTTATCAAGAGACAGGAGGCAAACAGACGTAGAAATTTCCGGCAACCTGTGGGGTTCTTGGAGACTTCTAAAATTACACGATTTCTTAACGAATTATTTGAAATTATTACTGTACATTTTACTGTCTATTATTATATTTTGAACTAATATAATTTTACTGTAAACAATTTGTAAAATAAATTAGTGAAACCTTTTGGACAAGTTCGACATTGACTTTATAAAATAATGAAAACATGAACCCGTGGATTAGAAAGGATCCTGTTAGGACCTGTCCTGAAGACGAATGGATGTCATTTTAAGAAGAGATTATAGTTGCAAAAGTCCTAAGAAGAATCAGAACAAGATTTATGGATAGTTATGACATTTTGCACTATTTTAATTTTACTTATAACTTGGTGTGTTTGTAACATATTATTGCAGACCCCAACCGTGGTATAGAGCTTGAGCAGTGGAGGGGAGAGTTAACAGCTTTTGGTAAAACGGCCAGCATGATAAGAAGAGATATTCAGAAAGTTTCGAGTTCTGTTTCAAATTCTCAGTATAGTACGGTATGGTCCTGTGTATTTCAGGAGCGGAATGCAAAGATCAGAAATCAGACAAGCACGGAAAAGTGCTACAACACCACATAATTAACGACGGCCAATCTGTAAATTATACACAACTACAGACATTTAACAAAATGTAAGTACGTAGTCTCCTATGTTATTGGCAACAACTGTATCAATCCAGTTTCAGAACTCCAGTAGATTCTTCAGTTAAAAATTAAGAAGAAGTTAGTGAGACTCAATAACAGGGTTTCGGATATTTGCCAACGTTTATGTTAAAAGAATATAACAAAACGTTTCGAGGATGGAAATCTACCCTCTATTTAAGGTATCATAAATCTTAAGACAAAAAGTTAAGCAGTAATAATTTTAAAACAATTAAAATTAATAGAATTATGGAGATAAACTCGAGTTTTGATGATTTTAAGCGGTTTTTATGTGGGCCTTATTATTAGATACACCGAATACTACTTGAATGCGTACAATTCCTCAATGGACAACGAATTTTTTATATTTTTCTTGTCTTAATCATATATTAATGAGATGGAAATAGAAACTAAAAATATAGTTCCACAACTCAGTGATTTTACCTCCTTAATGACGAATAACACAAAGTTAGTGCTATGGATTTTTCTGTCACGTCAATAAAGTATACACAGAAAATAAAGATGATAACACTGAGGTGTCCAAACTGTCTTATGTGTTGTTGACAGGATCAAACCACTAATATTCATTTCATAGGCTTCTGTCTCTACATAGTAGGTAATAATTCCATTGGTTCATCAATTCCAGGAATCAAGTCTGAGACAGCGTCAGATACCAGACGCTGCAATAAAAAGGAAGGTAAACTGGAGCTAAACTCAAATTCAATTAAATCAGCCCTTCCTACCATAGCTACGTTATGTATAGAAAACTCGGTTACTCTACCGTGCTTAGAGATCGTGTCTATCACATCGTAGTGCACTCAATTGTGTACCTGATGAGACAATGAGACTACCACTTCACCTATATTCATAGGTGTCTCTGATGTCGAAACGGTGTAAATGTTTCGTTTTGAGCTTCTTCGTCGTCGACTTTCTTTCACAAGAACATGACTCCAGATTTCAGGAGTCACGTCTGAGACAGAGTCAGATACTAGACGCTGCATTTGGATCAACCCTCCCCACTGTAGCCACATTGATTAACATGGTGTTGAAGTTATCACCTTGCTTTCGCATACCGGTCAACCGTATCGCATCACAATGTCAGATCGAACTTTTGTTTCGCTCTTTTGTTTATTTTGGATGCTGACTTCCTATTTTATAACTAAGCAGAGTAATGCCATTTACAATGTATTGGAATATTTAATTTTAATTGATTTAAAAAATTAAATGCAATAATTATGAAAATAATAATAATATAGTGTATATTATACTAAAAGTGATAAAATTGGAATTTATTAATAAGTAACAAAACAGATTAATTTAAATGTTAAAGTTAGTAAACCTGGTAAATGGGTTATAACATACAATATTATACAGATATAGAATAATTGAATATACAATATATGAATTATTATTAAATGTAACAGACGGCATTAGTACTGCCTGTAGCTGAGATGTTATGTTAGTTCCAACCATTGCCACCAGGTGACTCGCTTTTGTTAATTCCACGATTTGACACTAGGAGCCTTTCCCAAGACATTCAGTAAAAATACCTAAATGTTTAATTAAAAAATAACTAAAAGTTTTGCTACTACTTAAAAACGAATATACATTAACAAGATATTAAAGTGTTATTGTTGGCAATAAAAATATACACAGAAGTAAATCTCATTGTGTAACATTTATCATCTTAAACAAAAAACCTCCCAGTTTTTAAACAACGTGTTTCATTTTATTAATTCTTTCTTTCTATAACATACTTTATCAGTTTTATGTGCCCCGGTTGATGACAACTGGATTATTATTTGAAAGCCACTTTAAGCAGCTACTTCTAGCGCGGTTGGTGGCTTATATTTATCATGCCTTACCTCTAAAGCAACATCACGTCCTGCTACAATGTAGGATAAAGTTGTGAAGTGCTTATGTTGTACCAGTGTTTACTTATTGCTTAGTGTTGACCCTAGTGTTGACCCAAGACGAAGTGGTACTAACAGTGACTTCAGTAACAATAATCTGTAAATATCGGTGACAAATTTCAGTAACCAGTGACTGCCCACAATGATATCATTCAATGTCGTAGTTTGGAGGTTACATATTGGTAGAGACGCAGTTAAGGGATTCGGAAAATATTAAATCGATTTTTAGGGTAATATACAGATTTCAATCAATACAAATTTTGAAAGATCAGCCCAATCTGTTTGTGATAGCGCTTGTAACTCAGTCATTGAGTGTTGTGGAAGTTATCATATGGTTATCATATCATATGGAAGTTATCATATCATATAGCAGAACGGCCACCACTCAACTGGGTCAGATCGAACTTTAGTTGTGTTTTTGTTTATTTTGAATTTTAACTTGCGATTTTCTAACCGAGCAGAGCAATTGAATTTAAGTTTTATTGGAATATTTGGCGTGATGTGATTTGAAAATTGGAGTGCAATAAACAATATTTTCTGGAATGGACACAACAATTTAGTGACAAAGGGAGGTGTTTTGTTCTACGTTTTATTAAATATGTATATTCCTTGTTTAGCCATTAACGTAGTTGTAACCACATAAGTGTGATGGAAATGTTTTATCTTTTATTCAAGCCATTGTTGCTCTTGTAATCAAAATCGATGCTGTTATAACTTCACACGCTAGCTCCACGTCAAGAATAAGCAACATACGATTAATTTATTTTTCAAACGGGAAAACTTAGAAGATTTTTATGATTCAAATGAGATTAATCACATGTTAAAAGGAAAAGTTGGAAAACTTGTTTGAACTTAATTGTAGTTCTGGGATATGAAATAGCGATGAGCTGAAGGCTGGCAGTTAATTAACTCTATTGGAACTAAGCATTGTCAATTTGTCTCTAGTATAACAGTTTCTGTTCCATCTCCTACTTTATTCATACTCTGAACTTGTGGAATTGCTAGAAGACCACATGTTATGCCCCAGGTGTTTACAGTGAAAAACATAAATGTTTATGTCGGATGTATAAGATCCAGGTGAGGTTATTGCACAATTTATTGGAGCCTTCGGATGTTATCTACTACTTGCCAATTTAAGTGTGAAAATCAGAAATGTAAAACTTCAAATGCCAATCAATTTCTGAGGGCCCAAATAAAAGATAAGCCCAAAATTAAGTATGGACCAAATAAAACACACAACCGTCCGGATTTCAGTCATAAATAGTTTACTAGCGTTTGTAAATCAAGAATCAAGAATCTTTATTTCCAAAGTACATTACAATACCTTTCTTGTCTAAACTGCAGTTCTGGTGCTCGTTCCGGCCATGTTTTGAAGTTGTACATCCAAATACTAAGTAATAAACATAAATTAGTAAATTATAAGCCTACAAATCATAATTTTAGACAATTAATTGTGGAGTGGAGACATTTAATGAAACAATCACGTTGAAGATTAGGTTGAAGATTTCTATTTCTGGTGGGACGATTCTTCCATTGTTCGTTTTGAAATAATTTTGAAAATTGTTAATAATAGCTACATTATATCAAGCTTTTTTGTATGATTAAAAAAACTTAATATTTATAGCCTTGTAAACAGTGATAAAAACTAAACATATTTTGAAGTGTTCTCAGATGTATAAAATATCAATCCCCATCTCGAAATACTGCAAATCTCAACTAATGTACCTCATAACATTAAAGACTTTTTACTCTGTTAAATCGTCTTGTGGGACGTTAAGATAAACATTTTTCTAGATGTTTGACTTTTAAAACAAATAATGTTTAAGCATAATCAATAACATTAGTATTACAGGTATTATTTATATTGTATTAACGCATATATTAACGCATGCTATGCAATTGTGTGATTCAAGTTATTGATAACAAGAATGATACTGCTATTTACATTATCCTAAAATAATAGCATGATAAAGTAGCAAATTTTTAATCCATTAGAGAAATTAGTGTGCTTAATTCTTAGTTATAATTAAATTCAATATTATACAGATGCTAACAACGCATGCTATCAATGCTAACAGATGGCATTAGTACTGTCTGTAGCTGAGATGTTATGTTAGTTCCAATCATTACCACCAGGTGACTCGCTTTTGTTAATTCCGCGATTTGACACTAGGATCCTTTTCCAAGACATTCAGTAAAAATACCTAAATGTTTAATTAAAAAATAACTAAAAGTTGTTCTACTACTTAAAAACTAATATACTTTAATAAAATATTAAAGTTTTATTGTTGGCAATAATAATATACTCAGAAGTATATCTGATTGAATAATATTTATCATCTTACAAAAAAAAAACCTTCCGGTTGTAAAACAACGTGTTTCATTTATTAATTCTCTCTTTCCAAACCACATAATATCAATATTGCTGAACCCTGATTGGAGTAAATTGGGTTATTATTTGAAGGCCACTTTAACCAGCTACTTCTGGCGCGGTTGGTGGCCTATACTGATCATGCCTTACCTCTAAAGCCTCACGTCCTGCTGAATTGTAGGATCTAGTTGTGATGAGCTTATGTACCAGTTTACTTATTGTTTAGTGTTGACCCGAGACGAAGTGGTACTAACAGTGTCTTCAGTAACAATAATCTGTAAATATTGGTGACAAATTTCAGTAACCAGTGACTGCCCATAATGCTATCATCCAATGTCGTAGTATGGAAGTTACATAATGGTCGAGACGCGGTTAAGGGATTCGGAAAATAAATAAACGATTTTTAGGGTAATATACAGATTTCAATCAATACAAATTTTGAAAGATCAGCCCAATCTGATTGTGATAGCGCTTGTAACTCAGTCTTTGAGTGTTGTGGAAGTTATCATATGGTTATCATATCATATGGAAGAACCACCATCACACAACTGGGTCAGATTGAACTTTAGTTGTTTTTTGTTTATTTTGAATTTTAACTTCCTATAGAGCAGATCAATTGAATTTAAGTTTTATTGGAATATTTGGCGTGATGTGGTTTGAAAGTTGGAATGCAATAAACAATAAAATTTGCGTGAATGGACACAACTATTTAGTGACAAAGGGAGGTGTTTTGTTCTAAGTTTTATTAAATATGTGTATTCCTTGTTTAGCCATTAACTTATTTGTAACCACATAAGGGTGATGAAAATGTTTTATCTTTTATTCAAGCCATTGTTGCTCTTGTAATCGAACTCGATGCTGTTATAACAGCACAAGCTAGCTCCACGTCAAGAATAAGCAATATACGATTAATTTATTTTTCAAACGGGAAACACTCGGAAGCTTTTTATGATTCAAATGAGATTAATCACGTGTTAAAAGGAAAAGTTAGAAAACTTGTTTGAACTTAATTGTTATTGGAGCCCTTCTGAAGTAATCTAATACTTGCCAATTTAAGTGTGAAAATCAGAAATGTAAAACTTCATATTCCAATCAATTTCTGAGGGCACAAATAAAAGATAAACCAAAAATTAAGTGTAGACCAAGCGAATTACATAATCTATAAATCATTTTACAAGCGTTTGTAAATATAACCTTTCTTACCTAAATTGCAGTTCTGGTGCTCGTTCCGGCCATGTTTCGAAGGTGTACAAATCACCTAATTAATTTGAGGTGTAGGTGTAGGTGTAGGTGTTCTAATTAATAAGCTTAATTTAGTCAATTATAGGCTTACAAATCATAATGTTAGGCAATTGCGGAGTGGAGACATTTAATTAAACTACCACGTTGAAGATTTCTGGTGGGACGATTGTTCCTTTGTTTGTTTTGAAATACTTTTGTAAAATTGTTAATGGATTTTTACAATAAAATAAATAATAGCTACATTATATTAATTTTTTGTATGATTTAAAAAAATATTTAATATTTATTGCCTTGTAAACGGTGATAAAAACGAAACATATTTCGAAGTGTTTTGCTTCTCAGATGTTGTATAAAATATCAATCACCATCTCGAAATATTGTAAATACGCAACTAATGTACCTCGTAACATTAAAGACATTTCACTCTGTTAAATCGTCATGCTGGGACATTAAGATAGAAATTTTTGTAGATGATTGACTTTTAAAACAAATAATGTTTAAGCATAATCAATAACATTAGTATTACCGGTATTATTTATATTATATTAACGTATGCTATGCAATTGTGTGATTCAAGTTATTGATAAAAAGAACGATACGGTACTGCTATTTACATTATCCTAAAATAATGGCAAGATAAAGTAGCAAATTTTTAATCCATTAGAGAAATTAGTGTACTTAGTTCTTAGTTATAATTAAATTCAATATTATACAGATATATCTAACACAGCAATAGTACCGGTACTGCCTGTAGCTGAGATGTTATGTTAGTTCCAATCATTGCCACCAGGTGAGTCGCTCTTGTTAATTCCGCGATTTGACACTAGGAGCCTTTCCCAAGACATTGAGTAAAAATAACTAAATGTTTAACTAAAAAATAACTAAAAGTGTTTCTACTACTAAAAACGAATATATTTTAGCAAGATATTAATGTTGCATTGTTGGCAATAATAATATAGACAGTAGTAAATCTGACTGTATAATATTTATCATCTTAAGCAAAAAATCCTCCCGGTTTTAAAACAATGTGTTTCATTTTATTAATTTTCTCTTTCCATAACACATTCTATCACTTTTAATTTGCCCTGGGGATAACTGGATTATTATTTGAAGGCCATTTAAACCAGCTACTACTAGCGCGGTTGGTGGCTTATATTCATCATGCCTTACCTCTAAAGCAACATTATGTCCGACTCGGTATTTGCATTGATCTAATTGCAATAAAATAGTTGAAGGTGTATTTTAAAGCTCTGTATTTTAAATCAGCAAAGTAATGAGTTATTTGTAGAATCAGTACAGTACTAATACATTTGAAATAGGGATGTGTGGTCGGAGGGAGTAGAAGTGTGACTCCAGTTGGGTAGGGTGCCTCTACCGTGTGAGAATGGGTGCTGCAGTCGTAATAGTTCTAGATCTATTTTTAGCATGATCTTTCCATTTTATTTTGTTTTTTACTCTATACTGAATTGTGTGGAATGAACATAATATATAGCACGTTTGTTTTAAAAATAAAAATTTATACAAATTAATTACAAAATAGCCTATATAAAATACAATATGTTTAATAGTGAAAAAATCACTTACCAGCCCAGTTTCAAAAGTGCTTATTCTTTTGTATGACCAATATCATAAGATTTATTTGTGTGTGTGTGTGTGTGTGTGTGTGTGTGTGTGTGTGTGTGTGTGTGTGTGTGTGTGTGTGTGTGTGTGTGTGTGTGTGTGTGTGTGTGTGTGTGTGTGTGTGTGAACAGTTGGTTACATTTTGTTTTAGTTATTTTAAGCAGATGAACATCTTTAACTGAAGAAGTTATAAAAACACAATATTGTCATGAGTATTTATAAAATGCAATGATGTATCATATCAATAATTAGTAGATTTAGATAAAATCTGGGTTGATATCCTATTATAAACTTATGCCTTTTTTGGTTAACCTCCTTCCTCTTTTTTGTGGGTTGCTCAGGGCATCTGTAATTTTAAAGTATATTCCTCTAAGGTTATTTTTATACCAAAGCGGCGAGGTTTACTCCAGACCGTCTAATCATATAGGCCAGTATGTTTAGTACATCCTCTGACTCTGGAGAAACTGGTTCTGAGTTTTGTAAGAAAGGGGTACTCTTCTTGTTCCAGGAGAAATCATGTGATTGTGTCTTACAACAATATTGCTGCACAGAAAAGAGAAGGCATAGATAAATATTGAGGTAGCCTTGGGCGTCTTCTTGAACCTTGAGGTGGCTTTTGAAAATACTGGAACTCAGGTGATTTCCTTTATGCAATTGTGCGACGTAGACAAACGTATTACTGAATGAAGGTTTTGCTCATGGAAAGTGTAGTTACTAACTCCCCTCTTAGTGTAGCAGTCGGTGAAAGAACAACCAGGGGCTTTTCACAGTTTTATGTGCTCTCTCTCTCTCTTCTTTAGAACCTGGTGCTAGATGACCTGCTAAGTTTATTTAACAGTAGTGATTTCCACAAGGCTAAGTAGACAATATTTTTATTCTTAAATTCTTGGTTACTAATCAATTGGAACATGGTGGGGAACCGTTGCAGAGGTAGGCCTTACTGTAAGTCTGTTCAAGATCTTCACTGTCACTTTTATTAGGAGGCATCAGTTTGGTTCCTTTTTACTCTGGAATGAAGTGAAAACCAATGTGAGATATGTGGTGTTTTTTCTCACTGAAACACACATCTGAAGAGGATAGTCGAAAAGGACAAATGGTCATTTGTACAGTGCAGATGTGATAATCAGGCTTTAGGATTTAAGAAAAATGCTTTTTGTAAGGACTGAGTGTCTTTGTAATCAGACCTTTGTGTCATGTTTGGAGCTGATGCCCGAAAATTTAGATTAAGATAGCAGTAGTTAGGATCCAGAGGACAGCTTTCCTCACAATCACAGGAACTTTCCGAAAAACTCTACGCCATTCATTTAAATGTTTTTTTAACCTTGCCCCCTTGGATATGGTAACTAGGTTTCTACCAGGAATCTGTATTCATAGGAAGAACACTAAGTCAGTCTCTTGCTGGAACAGTATAATAATCCTTCATAGGAAGATCTGGTCCAAGTGAGATAAATCCCTTCTATCAGTAGAATATGATTGGTTCACTAACGACTGTAAAACAAAAATTGGCATGGGTGTAAAAATTTGTATTGATGCCATGTAGAAATTATTAAAAATGTCGTTACTGGTCTATGGACTACTGTTTTTAAAGAAGAGGTTACTGCCATAATGAGAGTCTTTGTCCGCAATATAAGAGCAAGATAACAGACAAATATTTTTACTGAAGATCAGAATGCATTGGACTTCCATGTATTTAACTAAAAACTTGTCTGTGATAGTTAATAAATTTTTTAAACTCTTGGAAAATCATCTCATACTTTACTGTTTGTCGGTTTCCAGGCCCTAAAAGGATCATGGTAAACGAATGAGAGGACTGATACTTTGGAATACTTGGACACAACATCAGACTTAACAAGACCTCAAGCGTTCTGTAAACTCTCCAGATAGCCTATGTGGCCTTCAGTAGCTATTTTAAACGATATGCACTCTAAACATACAGAAGATGAAGAATGTTGCTGACTTAATGAGAAAAATGCCCTTATTGTCCAATGTTTGGGTGGATTTGTTTTCTTACCTTTGACATACTAAGATATTAGATTTCCCCATGATGACCTGATTGGATGTTTAATTCAGTGTTTTGTATACTTTGAATTATGTTCAAGGAATTACCTTCTTGGAACTTATGTTGTCTTATGGTATACTTTGGGCAGGGCTGGATTTAGATATGGGCTGAATGGGCTATAGCCCAGAGCTGCAGAATTCAGGGGGCGGCAAATTTTAGTAAAAAAGTAAAAAATAAATTATTTCAAAAGTCAAAATATGTGAAAAAATTACTTGTAATAAATTTGTAAACATAACAATTTGTAAATTGGAATTGTTTAAACAATCATTCGCTTAATATATTCCATTTATTTCATATTCCTAAACATTAATGAAATTTATGGTATGTTCCGTGATTTTTTAGGTATGTTTTTATGTATGTTTTTCATGGACGTTTCATGATTTTTTAGTAATTTGCCAGTTGATAAATGTTGTGACATCTCATATTTTATGGTAAAAACAATAACGGCAACTATAATAAGCGTAACTTCAATGTTGACAATACAACCTATTTCATTTGAGTTTTTTATTACAAGCTTAGCGTGGCCGCCTCGCTGCCGCCGACGTTGTGTCCACCCACCGCGGTACCAAGGTAAGCCAACGGCAAATTATGGATAGCCCAGGGGCGGCAAATCTTCAAATCCACCTATGATTTTGGGTCATCAGCAAATAGAAGAGACCCGCTATTGGCCAAAAATATATTTATTTCCTGAAATATGGTGACTTTCAGTGTCTTAATTTAGTTGACTGACACCAACAGTGATATGACTATTAATTATTATATGGGCCTGACAGTTGGTTTTAAGGTTGTAAAGCTAAGAAAATATAACCTAAAAAATGTAGTTTAGGTGTTTTTAATGGTTTCAACATTCTCCAAAAGGCAATATTTGCAGATATTCCTCTATTGATTTCACCAAAATCTATTTGTCCTGAGGGCATTAAGGCTGGCTGGGTGCTCCAGCGGTTAAATATATTAAGTAGCTATAAATGTTTTTTTTCTTTTCAACGCCCTAGTCATGAATTTTCTGTGTGCTTCCCATTTTTTTTATTTATTTTTTTTCTCTCTTTTTTAAGCCTCAGCTACAGCTATGTAGGCTTCGATGTTCACTGGTTTATCTCGTGTCTATACATGATTGGCCCTCCCCGGGATTTGAACCCGTGATCTCTCAGTTAGAGAGCCGAGACTATAACCATTAGTCTACGGAGGAGGACGAGCTTCCCATTTACTACGCTGAGAGTTGACAGAATGTTTGGCCTGTCAGCTAAGCTATTTCAAACTAAATAAACATAAAGTGCATTTAACCATGTTTCATAAATGCAACTTTTAAATTATTAGTTATTGGAATCTAATTGTCTGAAAATTGTTGTAATCAACTTTGGTGTAACAATTTTAGAATCAAATACAGTAGAGTCCCGTTAATCCGACCTAATTGGGACCGAGCCCTATTCGGATTATGTGATTGTTCGGATTAGCCAGAATTACAGAAAAATGCGGTTTTAAACTTGAGAATTGGTCTATTTTGTTATAGAGTTATCAACATTGTTTATTAAAACATGTTTTCTGACTGTTGCATTGTATTTCTTGACAAATAAACGTGTTTGCGAATACTAAGCACATTTACCGTATTTAGTCTGAGAGTTCTATTGTTAAGCAATGTGAGCTTACTGGATATTGTACGGGTCCACGCGTTCAATAGTTGTACGAAACTACGCGTCATCCAATAGACTCTCTTTAATGCCACAGAAGACAATAACTGAATTTATGTCTTTTAACAATTAATATTGTACTCAATAATAATATCAGTACTGTACGTCCAATTTTTGTTTGATTTCACTTCTTAATACAGTAATTTAACTGATACTTAACCTATAAGTTTCAATTTGGTACTGTATTTAACTTCATTATTTATGTACTGTAACATACACAATTTGTCTTAATAAAATACTGTATGTCTATTTAATTAAAGTTTTCTTTGTTTATGTACGAAATGATGCACCAATTTTCATTTTTTATGTAATTGGTTCCTATAACCGTTCATTATCGTTATAAATAATTCCTCCTGGACCTGTTCGGATTAACCGACGTTCGGATTACACGTGTTCGGATTAGCGGGACTCCACTGTACAAGATAGACCAGCACTAAGAATTTTTAACTTCTAAAGGACCAACCCTTCATTGTCATGTCTTTGTTGGGAAGTAAAAACTTCTGAGGTGGGCTTGTCTTGTAAAATGTATATAAAAAGTATATTTTAAACTTATTTTGAAGGTTTTTGAGAACTTCTAAATCCTAGAACTGATATGGGTTCCCCAAGGTTTCCCCATAATTTGATATGGGGAACTGAAATTATGACTCATTTACATGTTCCTTAATTGATAGTCATAATTTATGATGCATTTATTACAGTTTGCCTGCTGGACAACCGCTCAGTGTATTTCTGTGAAATGGATATAGATTGATTTTTGTGCTCATCATCTTTCTTGAGCACAAGAACAAAATCATTGAGTTGCATTGATGTAATGATTGTGGTTAAAGGAAAATTAAGTGTTTTCTGCCTAGCCAGCTGACAGTGTTTCATTGTTGTTACTTCTCCACACTACAGCCGAGCATTGTTCAGTTGCTGTTATTGTGGGGTGGTTGTTTTAATTTATATCTTAATGTGGCTGACCCATAAATTTCACTGATTAGAGATATTTTAAACCGGAAAATGATAGTTTTGGTGACGAAATTGATTCAGCTGAAACAAAATACCAGATAGTGTTTCTTTTGTGTTCTTGACAGTTACATCGTTTAACTTTTCGTATAATAACCTTTCTGTTTTTGTTAGAATGGCAAATCATTTTCCTTATGAAATTGTTAACATTTCATTCACTTGACTTTCATTACCAACTACTGTTATAACAATGGAGCTACATAGAGTGGAAAGTAAAAAACATTTTTTGTTTGCTATAAATTTTAGATTTTCCAAGGGAAAAAGATTTGTATACTTACGAAGTATATATACTTACGAGTATTTCTATACTCGTATATACAGGGTGTTTCAGACCATCCATCTCAAATATAATGGTTAAGCGGTTAACTGCAGAGATTTAGTTTAAACTGCAGAGATTCCCCAGCAAATCAACTCTAAACATTTTGTTCAAAATAATTTAAATTCTATAAAATACAATGTCCCAAAAACACAGGGTTTCATGCTCGAATCTCATAACTTTCAAATTCAAACATCTTCGATATGAACCCACACCAAAATTTTTTTTACAAAACAAACTTTACCTATCAATTTATCTCTGCACTCTGTGGACCTTGACTGTGGTGCAGCTGTCATGTTGAATGAGTCTATTCAACTAAATTCCTAGGAATACACATTTATCAAGGTCCATGTATTATATAATAATGTTTACTGGCAATTAAGAACTTGATTGATTTGTAATGTAAATCATTGAAATTTTGAACTTGAATATTTAATACAGAATATCTCCTTTTTGTATCATAATAATGGATTTTAACTTCCTTTTCTATGATATATAAAAAAGAGTTTTCACTTGAAAATTTTCTGTTATGGCACCATTTTCTTTGTGAATCACTCCTCAGAATTTGTACATTAAGCTAATATATTTCCCAAGTTGCTTTTTCTAAATGTTATTGTTAAAAAATTACTTGCGCATTTCAATCCTAACTTAAATTAGGGGAGATCGAGGCAATACCGTACATTGAGGTAATACCGTACACAAGGTTTGTGACGTCTAAAAGGCGACTACAGCGCTGGAACTAGTGCTGCTACCTCGCGGCAACAATACGAAACACATCTGGAGGAAAACCGCCGGCAAGCTGCACTGTGTTGTTTAACAAAACAAAGTTTTTATAGTTTCTTCAGTTTTCTTCTTATTTTGAATTCTTGCTTCATCAGAGGTAAGTAAAACTCTGCTCCAGTTATAGTCTTTACAATATTGGTATTATAATCTTTACATATAAGATCATAAATTAGTATAACTACGACCTTCTTAGTCTGTGTATTTTTTAGGTTATGAATTTTAATGTTACGCAAGACAGATCGGGGCAATGCCGTACAAAGTGTACGGTATTGCCCCAACAAATGTATGGGATTACCCATGATGCAATGTTATGATAAAAATTGTTCTTATAACATTTATCTTAATATCTAATTCTAAATTCTTTAACATTTAAATTTCTATAAAAAATACTTTTTTCAACAGATGGTGAGAAACCGTCCATGGCTGACGCAGAAAGCAAGCTGGACTAATGAGATGATGAAAGCTGCTATCAAGGCTGTGAAAGAAGATGGCAAGAAACTTCGAGAGACTGCTTGATTTTACAACATTCCCGTGATGACATTCCGTGATCGACTACATACAAATAATTCGAGTGAGACACAGTTAGGACGAAAAACCCACGTTCACCAAAGAAGAAGAAAACGATATAGCACAGCAGGTATTAACTTTAGCTAAAGTATTCTATGGGCTGACTCCAACTGAGCTTCGTAGACTAGTGTTTGAATATGCAGAAGTGAACAAAATAAAACACAACTTTAATATCTCATGTAAAATGGCTGGGTGGGACTGGTTGCAAGGGTTTTCTCAAAAGAAATCCAACTGTTAGCGTTAGAAAACCGGAGACTACCAGCTAGGACAGAATATCAGCTATTAATGTTGAAGAGGTAAAGTTGTTTTATTCAAATTTGAAGTCTGTTATGGATAAACATGCCTTTTCTTCTGCAAACATCTATAACTTTGACGAAACGGGCATATCAACTGTTCAGAAACCTGGGAATATTCTGGGTCCCAAAGGGGTAAAACAGTTGGTGCTGCTACTAGTTGGGAACGGGGGAAAAATATAACAATTTGTTGTGCTTTTTAGTGCTGCGGGTACTTACATCCCTCCAATGTTCATTTTCCCTAGGTTGAGAATGAGCCCAATTTTGAAAAAAAGATGGCCCTATAAATGCAATTTAAGAATGCAGCAAAAAATGACTGGATTAACGAAGATTTGTTTTTTGGTAATGGTTGGACCATTTTATTGCCTACGCAAAACCAACAACGGAGAGTCCTGTTTTGCTAATCACGGACAACCACACCACCCACACCAACCTTAGCTGCCTACAACAAGTGCAAGTATAACAATATTGTAGTAGTTACAATACCACCACATACATCACACCGACTGCAGCCTCTGGATGTAACATTTTACAGTTTCCTTGAAGGCAGCCTTTGCTCGAGAGTGTGATTCATTTATGAAAGTAAATGCATCTATCAAGATAACTCCTTACGATATTGCATCCCTGTTCAACAAGGCATATATCAGAGTTGCAAACATTGAAAAGGGAGTTTCGGGATTTGACAAGACTGGAATATTTCCTTTAGATACAGAAACATTTTCAGAAGAGGATTTTACAGTATTGAATCCTAATGAATCTGCACTCGTATCAGTTGTCGATGATGAGCCACAAAAGAACATCCACGAAATTGCTGTACCAACAGTCGGGCAGGTTCAACACGAAGCTTTCAATCATGGTCCTAAACCATCAACGTCAAGACAGGTCATGGATGTTGATGAACAACCCAAATGAAGATCTTAATCCTCCGAAGTCAGACAATGCATCACTTGTACCTTTTTCTATTATTTCTCCTCTTCCATGTCCCAAAAAGACTTCTAAAAACCGAACTCAAGAAAGCAGCATTCATCAATTCTCACTCTCACCCCTAATAAATAAAACTTGAGTTAGCAGCTCTCTCGAAAAAGAAGAAAGGAATAAGCGTAAGGAAAACAAACAACCTTAAAAAAGCCTCTAAAAAGGTTCTGAAACCAAAAGGTAAGAGCAAGTACAGAAAGTCTGACTCCAAATTGTTTCAAACCAAAACATGAGGTGACAAAGGCAAAGAAAAATTTATGTCGCAGAAACATTTCGTTCAGCTCATCAGAGGACGAAGATAAATGCAAGGAAATAATTCTGTGCGATGACAATGAAATGGATGACGTAGACCTTCTCAGATTTGGAAATTCTGGGGCCATATCAGAAAAGGAATTGCCTACTGAAGCTGGTTGCTGTCTTCTTTGTGGGGAGATTGGGAGGGGACAGTGAACTTTGGTTCAGGTGTGGTTTTTTGTGCAGTTGAGTACATGCAGAATGCAGTGCTGCCGATTCGGTCGAGAACTTTGTATGTGGCTATTGCAAAAATGTATCATAGCTTTTTGTAATATTTTTCTTAAAACTTAGATTTTATTGTTTTTCTTATATTTTGACGACAAAAATGTGGGGCTAACTTAGCTAATTTGTAATTTGTTTGAAGATTGTAATTAATACATAACACTAAATACATTTTAATTGTGTTTATATTACAGTTTTTTTCATAGATGTTATAGTGTACGTTATTACCCCAACACAAGTACGGAATTGCCCCAAGCTTGGGACAATTCCGTACAATGCAATGTTCTAGTAATTTTTATCTTAACTATGTTCTACTTGTAAAAAAATTTCAAAAAAATCTATTTTGTAAATAACCTTTTAATAATCATTGTATACAACTTTCAGATAGAAATATTGAAAAATACAAAAGATAGGTACCCTCTTTTCTTAAGTGTACGGTATTGCCTCGAGATCCCCCTATAAAATGTTTGTGTTAAGAAATATTTTCAATCTTATTAACCTAATATTAAATTGAGAAATCTTGTGTTCACTCATTATTTCTGTCTGTGGGGTTAAAGAAAAACAACATCCAGATTTTATAATTTATTTGGCTAATCAATTATTAATTACACGAAAATATTTATAGAGAAACATAATGTAAACGAATTCTAACATTGTGATCTTAATGTCAAAGTATGTACAATTTAATGCAGAAAAATAAAACACAATTTAAACACATGTTTTATACAATTTGTCCAGCAGTTTAACACAATGCTCGAGCCATAACATTAGCCCAAGATTGGTTAGAATTAAAAATGGAGTGTTGAATGTTGTTTCTTTCAGGAAATCATGCAGGCATGTAGAACAAAAATTGAATCTGCAGGGTCACATAATGTTTTACTAAAACGCACTACCAACTTTAATTATGCAATAATTCAAAAAAGGTTTCAGTTAATAAGTTAAAGTACAAAATTAACAATAAAGAATGCCCAAATAAAATTAGATCCCAGTATTGGGTGAGATAAAATATAGTTTTTGTCATCTATACATAATTATAATATTATTCTTTCAAAATCTACAACAATATGGATACCTTGGATCAAACTAATCAACTCATAAAATAGTGTAGGAATGGTCTTTTTCTGAAATAACTAAGAAATCTCTTTTTTCATGGTCATAAGCTATAAATTCAAGCATTTCAATTTTGTAAAGGATGAGTTAAAAGAAATATTTTAAATGTACGACACACAAAAAAAGATACATACTGACCTTATTTCTTTATATTAGAAGAGGTAAAACTTAATACCTATGCTACATCATTTTTCTACAAGTGTACCTTATAAATGAAATAATTTTTTAAAACAATTTGTTAAAATTTATTATCAGTTAGTAATTTAGATCAAGTATATGTTGTGTATAAAATTGGTCTTAAAATACATAGTATATATTATTAGCAGTAAAAAGTTGTATTTTATTTTGTAAAGAGTTTGTTGTCAATGTCTCCTAATCCAGCTTCTAATTGTAGTATAAAAAGTTTATAAAATGGAAAATTTTCATAAAAACTGTGATTTTAATTAGTTTTAAATGCAGGTAAATGTGCTCCAAAATACTTTAAAGGCACAAATATCTTAAACTTTACATTTTATGGAGTTTTATTACATAAAGCTGGTAGTATTTTAGTCAAAGGAGGCATTTTTAAGGCATATCTCGTAATATATAATGTATTGGAAGATATCAGGGTTAATACACTTTAAAATAGAATTTCACCCTTTCAGAAGTTCCTAGTACTTCTTTAAAATCTAAAAATGTTTAAAATCAAGGTATCGTATTAAAATTTATATTTCATTTGCTTGTAGCTGAACTCATCACTACCGTTCAAAATGACAAGCTTTTCCAAAACTACGACAAACAGTAAGCTACTGTACTGTTCATGACAGTGACAATCTTACACGAAATATTATCAGAATAAGACAGTTTCTCTGCTTTTATATCAATACACAACTTAATATGGATGTACTTTAAATATAAAAACATGATACATAAGAAATATACAAATTACAAAACCTAACATTAATTAATACACATAAATAATGGTTCCTTAGAAAACAGTTAAAATAATATACTGGTACTAATAAGAGCATTTCACTATGTGCAACAAATAAATTAATAAATTACTTAATAATATAAATAACAAAACATCAGTGAAAGTTATATAAACATTATTAAAGTATTTAATAAGGAAGCTATCTTGAGAAGAAAGGTACTACAATATTTTTTTAGAAAATAGAACTTATTTCAGCTACAAATTAAGACTTAGTCATGTAAGTCTCAAAATTTGAAGTTATCTACAAGAAAAACTGACAAACATTGTGAAATTGAGTGATAAAAACTTTAAAAAAATTGCACTGAGGGTCTTTAAGTTGTTTTAGAAACTGCAGCAAGTCAGTTATAAAATCTTCATAAAACTCTGAACAGCAGTGAAAGATTGAAGCAGATAAAACTATGAAGGTGAAGCTCACCATTTAAGATTGCAGAGATGAATTTTTGAAAAAAATTAAGGCGTCTTTTGTGGATACATTTCAATAAAATGATCAGTACACTTTTAAACAAAAATCTGGACAATACATCGAGAACTTCTAGACACTATTGGCTTCCAAAGGACAGGTCAAAACACAGGCTGGATGAAAAACTCTTCTGCGCCAGGTAGATTCAAAGGCCAAAGTATTCTTGAGTGTCCTGAGACGCAAGTGTGCTCAAAGATCAGAAGCTTTCAGCTGCTAGAATATTCCAGTGGCTAGAGGCTTCAGAAATCTATGTGACTCTGTGTGGTAGAGAATTCTGAATCCCAGAAGGTAGCAGAGGCTAAATAGGTTCTAAGAGATCAGGAGCTAGGAATTTGTCAAGAATGGAAACATACATTAACCGTATGATGGATGATGCTCCAATAGATTTTATGGAACCAGACGCAGATATTTCCTTGCTTTAGGTATTTCCTTAGATGCAGAGATCAGTAGCTCCTTGGGACCAAGAATGGTCTTACAGGATGGAGACTTCTTGATCAACTGATGGCATACATCAGTCAGCGTAAGATGGACCAGAGCTTGGAGAATTCAAAATACCAGATTTCTCATTATCTGCCAGACAACCTCAATATACGATAACCAGAATTTCATGTTATTTTTTGTGGACATAAAGGAACTTTAAAGCACCAATTGGAGACCCTCGTGCACTAGATAATAATTTACTTTAAAGAGAATTCTCTTGTTTACATTCCAAAAATTAAAATGTTTTGTTAAGAAACCATTTTTTGTAATCAATGCTAAAGGAAAACGAAACTGACATTTATATAAACTTGCATTCATGGTAAGTCTAAACACTTTATTCTAACGCCATTCACACATTTCCACCCATGCCACTATTAACAGCTTAGATTAATTCCTACGATTACATTCAGTATTCACAACGTTCTATACAATGACATTAATTAACATTTCACTTACAAACTAATTAAAATAGCGAATACTTTGGCTCATAAACAAAATATTAGGTCTCTCTATTGTAAATTGTACACTTAAAACACAAAATATGTACAGTAAATATAAATGATCCTGGATCATCGATGCATTCTTCCAAGAACAAAGGTATTAAGGATCAGGATTTGATCTTTGATTGTTTCAATCTGTGAATAATATACAAAACAGAATTAATGTGAATATTTAATCACATACTTGGTACATTACATAACATACTCTTTTCCTATGAAGAAATACATTTACATATGTACATTCGTCAATTTTAAAGTTTCATTTGGAAATAGTTTTTAATTTAAAATGTACCAGAAGTGTTTAGTGGTGATAATATCTGTCATGCTTATTGTTTTTAGCTTTAGAGTCTGTGATTGCACCACGAATAATAAATAATATACTAAACCACAAAATGCAATATTGACGAGAAAGATGTTGACAGAAGCTTTGCATGCATAACTCGTACTAGCAGTCAGTGGAGGTGAAGTGCTGCAACATACAAAACATGTATAAACATCCACATTTACCATGTGTTTACGATTAATTGTATATTGAATTTATTCATTCTCAATGAAATCATACCATTTACATTGGTAATAAAGAGTCTTTATATCTAGATACAAAATAAATAAGCTTCTCTAGAGAAATTGTGTTTACAAACACCTGGCACGAATTGGTACCTTTTAGAAATATCCAAATTGGAATATCTTAAGAACAAAATCTAATCACAAACGGCCAAGAATATCAGAAAGTAGCAAATATTATAAAATACTGTTGATACAAAAAAATTAGAAATTATTATCAAGGAAGGGCATATGAACAACAAATGGACAGCAGCAGAACATAATTATCTTCATGCATTATTGCAAAAAATATTGTACAATAAAACAATTGTAATCTTTTACAGAGCAAATTTATTTTTAATTCATGAGAGGAGGATGGAAAATTATTTTACTATAAAAAATTAGACCTCACTGTATTGAAACGATGTTGTATTGAAACAACATTGAGTTTTCCTTCATTAGAACAATGATAAGCATTAAATTAAGTTGTTCATTACCAAATTTGATTGAGGTTTTGTAGTGTCTAGTGTTAATTTACCCATATTTATATGGGTTCTATATAAATATTTTGAGATCTTTATTTTGGAGGACTGACAGTATAGGAAAAGTTAACCAACATTTAGGAGTGCACTAGGAGCACCTTTAAAATTAAACATTTTGCAAAACTCTCTAAACAAAATAGGGGAGTAAAGTGGAGAATGGAAAAAACGAAGATGGTTGCCAGTACTTAGTCTCTGCCTGTACACTTACCGCGCTAGTCACTAGCAGTAGAAGTGAGCCACTAGCAGAGAGGAGATTACGAGAGCAGCTGATATCCTTTGCTCGATAGCTGCACTGTTAGCAGAAGCTGAAATACACAATCATTTACGTTAGCCGAATAAAGAATATAAAATAGAATGTAAATTTCATGTTCGATTAATAATTGTAAACGGTCTGTAAAAGTTGATATAGAAATGTTTGAACTAATACCACTGTCCATCCACATACAGTCGTATACCGAGAAACCCAGTTTCTAGCACTGATCAGGTGTAGTCAATATAAAGTTTAATAACATACTATTGATTATTAATAGAAACTAACAATTAATTACTCCGCTGATTTTGAACTAAAATGGGGCGCAAATCCCTGTCACCTTTACGTAACTTATACTAAGCCTGTTTAATGGACATAAATTTGAAGTTTCAATCTCTAATGTCTAAATGTGTTTAACACGTAATTGCACGCTCTGCAGTAATTTGCTCACATCCTGTATAAACGTTTACAAATAATAAAAATTGAGTAAATTTTTCAAAACGTGACCAAGTTTCTGTTTTAGTTTATTGTCACATTAGCAAAAACATATACAGGCTTTTACATGAAAATAATTTTTTCTACATAAAAAACTAAATATTTCCATCAACATACAAATGTAAAGGAAACGTTCTCTACCGTGACTACACGCAACGTTAGTAATTTCCCACTAACTTATTCTTCTGCCACTGTAACACAAACTAATTACATATATTGAAAGAGAAACAGAACAAAAACAGGTACAGAAATATTTCACACTAGTTGTTAATTGATTTATGATCTCAACTTATTTCATTTTTATTCAATATAGTTACGTTAATAATCTAACAAGACTGAGAAACATAATCTTCACAATTCCTGACACATGAAATTTAATGAATAATAATGATAAGAAAAAAATAACAATGGCAATAATGTTTATAAACGAAGCAGTAAAAACCATAAATAATGAAGGTAATAACTTAGAATATATGATATATTTGTATAATTTAAAAGAACAGCCAAAGTTGAGCTTACTGTATGGTAATTGTGGTATTTATTTATCTAATGAATAGTATGTATCAATTTTGGCTTTTCTTATTATAACTTGCCAATAAGATTTATTTAGGCCTAAATATACTAAAATCATTTAAAAAATCGGTGCAAAAGGAGAAATAGTGTGATTTGTAAACATTGCGTCCGCATACACACAGGTGACAAAAAAAACAGTTTGAGTTGCTGTTTAATTTGATGTATGAATTATAACTTAAGTTATATGTAAAAAAAAACTATAAAATGTTAAAACTCTGATATTCATTTATAAGCACCTTATATGTTTAGCCTTCTTACATTAATACAAAAAACGAAATAGGCTAAATATTTAGGCAACAGTTCTCGTTCCAAATATGATCATGAACACTTTTGCTAGATAGCACAAATTCAGGATCTTTTATTACCAGGAGAGAGGCTATTTTGTACTGACCTACAACCAGGATTTGTAGTGTTCCACCATTACTAAAATTAGATCAAAATTTCTGCTCATCATAGCCATTTTTGCATCACTAGTAAATTCCCTCGTCTCCTAAAACCTATTCAAAGTGCATTTTACAATGCCAAATAATGTTTTTTTATTTTGAACTTGTTATATTTATGTTGTGTTATTTAAAAATGTTCTTACTTAATGCTAAGGTATGACTGTCAATAAGAAATGATATGACTGCCTAAAGAAGTTGAGTAATATCAGCCAATACACTGTTGTTCAGTTAAAGCTGAGTTAGTACAATAATTAGTAAACGATAAAAGCAAAAATCTCAACTTACCGAGTTGTTCAGTTTCTATTAAGTCGTCATCATGCTCTGAAAATAAAGTAACAAGCTGTGCTAAATTCTGTACAGTGCACTCAGACAAAACAATAAAATCAGTCTAAAATAAGGTTTTAAAAAAGCAAAAATAAGCAAAAATGAAAAATGGTCCATAGTAACATTCTAGGAATTATGAGTAAGATTATTGCACACAGATAAGTAGCAACAGAACATAAAATCGAAAACTTCATGCAATGCATGAATGATAAATGAATGATTCTGAAAAATATATTTATAAATTTGCAAATTAATAATGCAGTTTTATTTGATCTCATCTCATTACAAAATATTTAATGCTTCAAGATTAATTTCTTCTACACCTGATTTGACAATATGTGGTTGTACTTGGAAAATATCTTTAGTTAAATTGTTTCATGAAATTATGTCAATATTCTTCTGTTTAATAACATTAGCGTAGTACATGTTAAATATTTTTCAAATCTGCTTTCATCTTTGCTTTATAATGAAAAATTCTTAATTAAGAACTTTAATGTATTTGGTGGAAGAGTATTGTAAGTTAATTGCTCAAATAATCATTGAGCCTTTAATATATATATATGAAACTTATACTATGCCAATCCTTTTATTGCCAAACATGATTTTTAGTATGTACGCAAAGAGAACCAAAACAAATAGTTACAAATGTCTTATTTTGGTTAAAACGTTGATTAAGTATACGAAAGCTTTACCTGTAAATAGCACTTTTAAGTTTATATTTATGCCTTTTTGTTTAATTCAATCGCAGTGTGAATGTTTCTGGACATTACGTTCTTTATGAATACATTTATTATAATTTTAAAATACTCTCAGTTTGATATTAAATATTCTTTTGTACAAATACATGTTGGCTCTTCTTGCACATACATTGCAATCCATAAAAGAAAAAGTTGACAATAAAAGGATTAAAAACATTGTGGTTTTTATGTTTTATATATAATAATGGTAATCTATTGATTCCAAAGGAAAATAATGCAGCAGACTTTACATTGTGTAGGTACTTATAAAAAATTGATGGGTTAGTTTAAGTTTGTATTCTATTCATTAATGCGTCTTTATGTTTTAAAAAGTTAAAAATGAGATCATTGGTCCGTTCATTACTCCGAGTATTCATTAATACTCAGAGTGTAACTTAGGTATTACAACGATGAATGATGAGTTAACAAGTTTTCACTATTTAAAAACACATTCAGTTAGTATTAAAAGCAAAATTATTAATGTGAAATAAATAACACCACATTGGTTATTAATTCCCAGTTATATTGGCTGTATATGTATATTTCGCTAAATAAATAAATATAATGTATTACGTTATAAATATATAATTTTTATGACTAGTTTTGATTTAGTTGTGTTTTATGCTTAAAATAGTGAGAGTGGATCAATATTTTATTTTAGAGATGGAGTGTACAATAGAAAGGTAAAATTTGATTTAAATATTGTAAGGTTGTGATTAAATACAAGCTAGGCAAGAATCAAAAGTTGGAACTGATCCTAAATTGATTCAGCGTGCTTCAGAAGCCTAATTAAAAACTTTTATCAGCAAATTTTGTTTGCTTCCCTGTTCTTTTTGCCAACTTCCCCGTCCCGTCTCTCAAATAAACTTCTCAATGTTTTCCAGCTATTTGAATCTTCACCGATTCTAAAGATAACAGATTAAATGAAATGTCTATTTTTGAGGTGGAGTTTGTGCTGTTTTAGCCCTCTCTTTCTCTCAACCTCAAAAGAAAAAAATTAAAAGAAATAAAAATATAAAAGATGATAAATAACCAGTAGTATTATTGTGGCTTTACCTGCAAATTACAATTGAAAATATCAAGTTTTGCTTCAATTCTTAATTCCCCACATAATATTGATCTTAAAATGTGTTTGAACTCTTTGAAGTACGGTAAAAGATCTTATAAAATGTTCATAAGAAAATAAATAAGAAATAGAAGAGCAGTTTCATACACGCTATTTAATACTTAGCGTTTACATTTCTGGAAATGATAACTCGATTCTAAATAATCTTGGAACTTCGACTTACGCGCCTGGTATCACGACTATCATTCAGTTTTCCGGTTCACACCAGGTTGAAACGTATCACAATTACAATCTGGAGATATTTCAGTTTTAAATTTAAACCAGAATTGGATGAGCCAATAATACATGCCTGCTTATAAAGGTGAGTGGAGAGGGGCAGAGCTATTTTGGATTAGCTGACACTCAACCAATCAGCATTCAATGTGGTCAACCAGTGATCAGCACAGTGCTTAATCACAATCTGTCGGATTATCTCATGTCGTTGTTGAATTTATTTTATTATTGATTATTAGTAAGGTTTATTTTATTAACCTTGATAATAGGAGGGGAAGAAAAAGCAAGTAGGCTATTATTTCCAAAATACTGATGTTTTGTATGAGTAATATGTATATGAACTTAGGTGTAATAATAGATATTAAATTATTTGATTGCCAAATTTCACTGACCCACAACTACATACATTTTTTTTAGAATCCAGATGTACATAGATCACATTAAAAATTTCATGGTCGTACTAATTCCTGATTGATTGAGCTTCAGCCAATTATGATACAACTCCACCCCTCTGCACTCATCTATATTAGCAGATATGCATTACTGACAGCTCTCCACATTGAAGCAAAGTCTCTAGATTTTCATTGTATTAGAAACGTTCCATCATGGTGTGAATTCGCAAACTTAGATGATAGCCACTTCCAAAACACCGAAAGTTAGAAACATTAATAAACTTTACCTCTGGGGAAGGTGCTCACGGAGGAAAACTCTGACCAACCGTAGTTGTTCTTGGCCTTCAGTTGCGCTACGTAGACTCCTGGCACTGTATCAGTAAGGGTGTGCTTCACTGTGAAGATTCTACCCTCTGGAGACGACGTTACGGTTGGCTTCACAACAACCCACTCGTCTTTCTGTGACAAGTAATGGATGGAATGAATACATAACATTTTTTTAGCAGGAAAGTAAAAAAAGCACACCAAGCAAGAGTTTGCCTAAAAATGAATAATATAGTGTTGCCTACACTAGCTAAAAGTCATACTTGGTGTTTCAAAGTCCCACATTTTCGTTGTAACTTTTGCACAGTTGAAAATATGTCAAACCAGTTTTGTAGGAATAAGTAAATATTTTTAACAATAACATAATTTTACATCATTATAAAAAAAGAAGAAAGACAAACACTAGAGTTCTCTTTTAACTCCATCCAACATCAGTTGAAATTAGAAATTAGACTTTGTTAAACCCTTTGTAAACTATTTTTGATGGAGTGGTCAGAAATTGTTTTCCTTCATAGTGTTTGTTTTGTCATATCGAGATCTTTAATTTCAGATACTACTTTATTGATCATCCCTTTGAAAATGTTTGACTTGCCTCCCAACCCCCATCTTATAAGAGGCAATGGTAATTTAAAAATCCATAGAAAATTAATGTTCTCAGGTGATTTTTAAAATATATCCTTCAGAATTCTCAACTGCTTAAAAGTTAACCCTTTTACTGCCAGAGCAATTTACTCAGTTTTACAGTTTATTTCGAGGCTGATCTAATTGGCATCAGATTTGATTTGAAATCTGCCACCAGACAATTAGATCGGCTTTGTGTGGTTTTTTTTATATGACTATTTTTAATCAGTAAACATAAAATTTAAACCAAAATATAAACAAAAAACCTTCTTACACATTAAATATCTGAGTGAAAGAACAACAAAAAAAAAATATTAACCATGCCAAGCAGCACCAGCTCCACGTTGTCAACTGATTAATATTGTTTGCAAAAATATGTAAATAGAATTCAAAATTATATTTTACTTTCATTTCTTTAGTGTTTTGACCGTAAAACCTACAACAGATATTTCTTTGCACAAGGATTATTGGAATAGCAATAATAAAATTTTACTATAATTTTAAAATGTTAACTAAAAAGTTACATTTTTAGGGCTACAGAGTTATAATAGTCATTGTTGTAACTGTGTTTTTAATAGTAAACCTAATTTAAAATTAGGTACGTTTTTAAAGAAAATTATATGTTTTGTTTCTTTTTACTTATAATTCTTTATTTATAAATATGTAATCTTAAAATTGTTAATGTATTCTCATAAGGCAAGTATTTTTGAGGAAAATATACAGTATAGTAGACACGTTATAATAAATTTACTATACACTCGTTAAAATGTTAAAATCAATAGTTTGAAGAAAAATTTCAAAACATGTTTTTATACTAATAAAATAAAGAAACTTGGAAAGTGTTTTTCAAACAAACAAAACAAAAACGTTATAACCATAGCTGTTGTATAAGAGGATTTAGGATTGTGAACCGATGCCAACAAATTAGTGAAAATCACCGCAGCAATTTCAGTTGTGGAGCGAGTCGTCAGGTTCGCGACGTTTAGACTGCACAGCGTTAAGAACTTGGCGGTCACCGCGCGCCAAGTTGCATATGTCTGTGGCAGGTCAACAAAGCAGGCTGGAGTGTACTGTTGATAGTTATTATATAAAACACAGTATAGTCGTAGTCGTACCTCTTGTCTCTTGTAAAGTAGTTCATACTCCTCAATCGGAGCATAGCTCTCCACCTTGTAGGTGAGCACTGGAATCTTGTTGCCTTCCTCCTTGATCGACTCAATCACAGGTTGTGAAGGATGGCCTGGAAAACATACAGGTCAATATACAGTTATCACAACCCTCTCACCTTAACTTACATGCAGATTTTAAATTCCCTCGGTAATCAATTGGATTTGTTTTTGACGAATATACAGTAGCCTCCTTATTAACCACCCACCACCTTAACCAGCCTGTGTTTGCTAAAAATTGACATCCTCTTAACTGGAAATTTTTTAATAAATCATCGTTTTAACCGATCATGATCATGACTAACAGATAGGTCATGAATGACGGTGATATTTTAACTAAACTCTATGACTCATACGGAGAGACAACGTGAATGCTTTTACTTCATTCCTGTACATTCTTGAATTAATTTTAAGTTTGTCTAGATTTTCAAGGTGTGTTTGTTTTACAAATACAAATGTAATGTGTTTGTAAAACAATAATTAAGAAATGGAAATGTCATGTAACTATTGAGCAAATACTATAAATTCTCGTGAATGTATTGATAAAGGAGAATACATGAAAAGAATTTATGAGGAATGAAATGTCAGCAAAAGTATTGTAAACAGTTGGTGAAAGAATAAAAAATCTCTTCTGAATTTCTTAATCAAATAGAATTTTATAAAACACTCTCAAGCAAAAAACACTTTGAAAGCCAACAAAAAAATTAGTCGATAATGCTCTTTGATTATGGTTTAAACAAGAACATCGGAGGTGTACTCCATTAAGTGGACAAATTTCAAAGGAGAAACAATGTTGATTCATTCAAGAATTGAAAATGGAGCGCAGGTTTTACCAAAGAAAGGATGGCTATAGCGTATGTGGAAAAAGTCAGCTGATAAACTTGTAGCAAGTGAATTTACAACAAAATTTGAAGATTATTTTGCTGAAAGAACCATACAGAGAAAATAAGTTTACAATGTGGACGAAAAGTCTACACTTCAAGAAGGGAAGTTAGAGTGTGAGAGTTTTATTTGCCAGCCCACATGAGATGTTCCAGCCAATGGTCCAAGGAGTTATTACCAGCTTAAAGAGGTGTTATAGACAAACTTCTGTCTGAAATACTGTCAAAGTCATATGGCATGAGCAACAGGGCTAATCAGTGCCCTGAATGCCATTAATATTAAGAATGTAATTTGTACGCTGGCTAAGGCATTTGAAGAAATGCTAATCACATTTGTCATATTGTACAGTAAATTCTGGATAGAGGTAACAGATGCTAATGATGGAAATAACACAGAAGACAGTCTGTCACTGTCCAGAATACTATTAAACCACTAGAACCTGGTGACAACACCATGTCGCCAAACTCGAAAACGAGTTTTTCACTGATGAAATTGATGAAAAACGATTGTTGCCACAGACAACGAAGAAAATGCAGAAGAAGAAGAAGATACATACATAGTTATCTTGAAAAAATATACCACACAGAAGCTACATCGGCACTAAATTCAGCAAACACATGAATTATCAACCCTGACTGACACCACGTTTGTTGAGAAACATCATGACCACGTATTCAAAGGAGCAATAAACACAAAGACACAGAATAGAATCTACGACTTCTTTAAGAACTAACAACGACAACTTCAGTGCAAATGCCAACAACTCAGCGCCCTCATGACTTATCATTCATGATTACGAGTGTGGTGGGGGAAGTGACGGGGTTGCCAAACTGAGTAGTGTTCGTGTCAGAGCATTCTTTCCTATTTTCTAAGGCAACTTCAATCAAATATAACAATTTCCTTGGACTTATCAAACTGCATTTATGCTATACAATCTTAAATAAAGTAAAAGTTATTACTCAAAATAAATAAAGTGCTCTACCTGTCAGACGAATGATAGCTTCTCGTGATCCTTCAGCGTTTTTTGGCTTCACAAATGTAGTCTCCAAAGTCTTCCTTCTGTGTTTTCAGAACCTTCAGGATGTGGTCATTTCCGTTTCTTTCAAGTTTTATCCTCTGAGATGACACAACAGGTTTCCTTGCATCTCCGTCTTTGTACCACTTCACCTGTAAATTAACCACAGTTAAAACCACGGCAAAATTCATTTTCAATAACCTAACAAAAAGCCAGCACAGTTATTCACTTACCAACTCCTAAATAGGAAACTATAATATTCTTATTGAAAGATTTGCTATGGAACCTAACATCCATAAACATTTTCTGGCTCTTTGCTTTGTCATTATTCAATAAGAGGTTTGTAGTTTAAACTAAAAATTATATGGAGAATAAAACACAAATAAATACTGCCAATTCCAGCTGACAATATGTGTAGCAAAAATGTTTGATCTGTATCATGAGAAGCTTTAAAGGAAACTAAAATAAACAACTTATTGAGGAATCCTTACAAGCAGTATATTTAAATCGTATGAGAATAATTCAGGAAGTTAAGTTTGGTATTATCTGTGGAAAAATGTGGATAGTGCCATTATCAATATATGACCCACGTCAGTATGAGTGAATAGCGTTCATTATAAGATCAACAATCACAATAAAACTACAATAACATTATGTGTTATAATCAATTTTCAGTGCACAATAAGACTTAAATGCTGTAGAAATACACCAGAAACCTTGTGCAGTTTATAGAAGAAACATTACCAGTGAGTAAATCATGAAATTTGTTTCTGAAAATACAGACACACATCCACAAGAACAGAAGTATATTTATTTTGACTGATAAACTCATTGGAAATTGAAAGCAAAATAGGAGACACCCATTCATTCATATTTACAAAAAATGTCAGACTTACATCGGATATTGCAGATGGATCTGTGCAAAATGGTTTTTACTGATGATGATTCTAAGGGACATACTACTACTATAACTTTTTTGCTAACATGACAGTTTCTTGATCAGGAAAAGAATCTAAAAAAATAACTAACTTTGTGGCTTAAAAAAGTAAACGACTTAAAACTGAAAATATTACCTTTTTGTAACCAAACAGAATTTATTTTATGAACAGTCTTGTGCCCAGTGAGTTTTTTTGTTGAATATTTGTTTTGCTAGATATAGCTATAGCTTGTTTTTTTTGGCGATGTCAATGTTTAACAATCATGTAATACTAATTTCTGTTATTATATTCTAGTTATTATGTCACTCTCTAAAGGAATTCTTGAAAAAGTCCTTTACAAGAATAATGAGAAGTCATTTTAAACAAGAAGGCAGTCATTACAAAAAAGGGCTGGATTGAAAAGAAAAATTAACAGCTTAAAATAAAAATACTAAAGTACCCTACTCTTTCCATTCAAGAATTTTTAAAAGTTTAACCTTGTTTCTCAAAAAAACTATCCAGCTCATCATGTCAGAGCAAACTTGCTTGTGATAATCTTAGTTCTTCGGCTTAAAACTTTAGTGTAATGATTATCTTCTAAGTTTTCCAGTTCAAAACGCTTTGAAACATTGTCAACACAATGATTTCTTGAAATATTTCACTACATACTAAAGTGAAAGTGACAATACCACACATTCACTTATACACACGAGTTAAAGAGGACGGACAGAGCTGCATTGTGATTAGCTAAAACTTTACCAATTAATGACCGATATGAAGTAACAGCAATCATTATTGTTTCTTTATCACAGACACATTTTAATACTAATTGGATTGTATCATTTGTGTTGAAGTTATTATCTTTCTTCATTATCACTTGATTAATTAAATTCTTTCTCGATTATTAACGTACTTATCACTGTTCGTATTGTCCTTATGATCTTTATTATTAATATTAGTTGATACATTATTATTATTTTCACTAATTGGTATTGTTTAGTTTTTATTTACTATATTAGCTGTAATTGTTCTTACTTATTCAAGAATGTCGTTGTTATCATCTCTTTTAGTTGTATTTCATATTTGAAATGGCTGTGCATTTGGCTGTCAAAACAATTAAAGATTTAATTGTTTTGACATGTTGTAAACAAAAAGAAACTTTGAATATAGTTTTGCTCCTGACATTTAGGAGAAAATTGTCAATTGATTTAAACTGTGTTTTCACCCATCTACAGAACGCCACAGTCTAAGAGTTTATTTGAGTACTGAATGGCATCTAGACATAATGTTATAAATGAACACTCAACATACGTCCTGCAACATTTGACGTACCTCAGGTTTTTTATGACCGGTGACAGTACACATCAGCTCAGACTCGTATCCTTCTCCCGTCGGCACAATCGCTTTTGCGATCTTGATTTCAGGAGGGTCTGCAATATAATCAAAACAATATTTTATTAGAGGACAATAAATAAATTTGAAATAAAAAAGTTCTATTTCAATCTTTTTAAAAATTACGTATGAAAGGTAAATTATGGTTAAAAAAAGTAGATGAAAATTTAAGACATTTGATTCTACAAAAGTGTTCTTCTGTCACTATAATGTCATCCTTGTATAATGTTATACTTTCAATTATGTATGTCTTTAATCTCTTTACTGCCAATGATCATACAGTATGGGCATTGGTTTTTCTCTGCAATTACCAAAATCTGTGTAGTGTGGACACAAATGTCTTAGATGTGAGATATAAATCTCATCATCTTCATATCATAACAAAAGCTTTAATATTTGGCACAAAGACATTAGAAAACACAGTGAACAGATGATGCGTGATTCTTATATTTCAACAGGTTAACACATATTCATAATATAAAAGAGAGCTCTGAGCAAGTAAAAAATATACAATTATAAATTATGTCTGATCTGATATAACTTCAAAAATGGAATAAGCATTTTCAAAATTATGATTGCATTTCCCTGCATTAGTATCTGATAAAGAGGTGTCATATTTATTTCATAATTTTTTTTACTTACTGTAAAATACATACAGGGTGCGGCAAAATGATCTGACGGTTTTTGCCACTGTGCTGTAGAGCGAGTAAGTGGTAGGGGGTGGTGGGGATAAGCGCGTTCGGGAGCCCACATGTGGACATTTTTAGTAGCCATGGAGCAGTGGTCAGCTGAGCATCGTGCGTTCGTTGTCGAGGCGTTTTTTAAAAGTGGCGATTCCTGCGTTCCTGTTTAGCGGCAGTTCCGTAGATGTTTTAATGTTAGTCCCAGAGGAAGAGTCCCAACTCGTAACACGATTATGTTATGGGTGAGTAACTTCAGAGCTACAGGTTCAGCCTTAAAACGTAATTCGACTGGACGTCCAAAGTCAGCCCGGACACCAGAGAATATCGATCGAGTGAGAGAAGTGGTGGAAGCCAGTCCTCGGCGGCCGGCCCGTAAACAAGCTGCTGCTTTACGCTTGTCTGACCGCTCGGTACTACGAATATTGCGTTTTGATCTGCATTTCCACCCATACAAGATGGCTATCGTCCAGCAGTTGAAGCCTACTGACTATGCAAATTGGCAAGCATTTGTAGAGACAATGATTGATTTGACGACTGATGACAACATTGTCATGATCAGCGATGAGGCACATTTTCATCTGGATGGATATGTCAATAAACAGAAACTTTCGCTAATGGTCACCTACAAATCCTGAAGAACTGCATGAACGTCCTCTGCATAGTCCTAAGGTTACTGTGTGGTGTGGTGTAACTAAAAGTTGTGTGATTGGACCATACTTCTTTGAGGAGGGTGGTCAAACCGTTACGGTCAATTTGCAACGTTACCTCCTGATGCTGAAAAACTTTTGAAATCATTTGAAGGACGTTATCTTCAGGTCTTAAATGTGTAAAATAAGTTGTACTGATGTTATTTCCATTAATTTACATCATCACCCTTATGTAATAACCAATAAAATACTTTTTATCACTTTTAATTTTTGTGTTTTTTTATTTTAAATACATCAGATCTTTTTGCCGAACCCTGTATATGTTCTATTGCACTTCCACAGAACTATAACTTTGTTTAATAAAATATGCAATACCTTTCTTCAATTACCTTTAAAATTTGTTAGAAGAAAAATTAAAAGGTGGTTTACCTACATAAAGCCATTTAAGGTTATTTTATATTTATAGATAATCTATTTTTGTTGATTGGGGTTTCATGGGTTGACATTTTTAAATCAATGATAACCCACCAATATAATTCTTTTTATACAATTACTTCTATATAGCTAACTCAGTGCTATAAAAATGGTTTGTGTCCCATCCATTGCAGTACAAAGCATGTTGAGAGAAGACGCTTAAGCTAGTTGAGTCCAAGTATGCTAGGAGGTAATAGAAAACTATAAAAACATGTTTCTTACAGAAATGCTAACATAAATGTTGAACCTGTAACTATAATAAATAATACTCCAGCCAGCTGTTTACTGTAATGAGCTAAAGAAAGAGGAAAATAATTGCGCAAGATGAAAGCTTAAGAATTTCAACATTTATTTTAAGAGTACTGAATTACTGTTAACTGACTCCTGGACTGCAAGAGCTTACTGTCCCTTGCGAATTTCTTCTGTTCTTAACGGAAATATAAAGCTCAAAGATGACTTAGTTTACTCACAGTGGACTTCAATTTCGATAGTCTTCTCGTCGGGAACCTGCTGGCCGTTCGTTGCGGTGCACTTGTAGAACCCTGCATCCTCCATTGAGGCATTGTCGATGGTATACCTAGCTCCATGGATGGACGGATCTTGATCTTCCAACACGTGATCCTGCAGGAACAGATTATTAGTTGCCATAACAGTTCTATTGTCAGTCTTATTTACACAAATGCTTGTAAGATTAAGGCAGACTTTATTGCAGTCTGGCTTTTTTAATAGATCTTAATTCTAGAATATTCATAGTAATTCAAGATAATCCCTCTATCGGATAACCAACTAAACACAAAGGTTTATTGATTTATCAGTGCATATAATAAATAAGATTTTGTCAAATTTGATAACTTTTATAATTCTTTAACCCTCTAGCTGGCAACTGCCGTCACACTTAATTTTAGGAACAAATTGAGTGATTTGAGAGAACTATGAGCTGAATTGGAATGCATCCTCATCAGGCTTGTTCAAGGTTAAATTTTTGTGTGAATAAAAATACTATACCAACAAAAATAAGCGAATGTTATTATTCCTTTAGTTTTCTTGAAAACAATGATACATAATAAGTCGTATACAGGTTGAATTTCAGTGTTGTAAAGCAAATGTGCAAAAATGCTGAAAATACAATGATAGTGGATTTTGCGCTAAAGTTAAAAAAAATTGGTAAAATAGTAAACATTTTTTAAGTAAAAGCGCTAAAACTATAATTTATATATTTTTAGTAATTATAAAATTGTGTTTCATTGTATGATTTGGAATTTATATAAACCTTTCCACACATATTATGATAATATAGTGGAAAGTTATAAAAAATTTTAAAAATTCTTATCAAGAATATTCAAGCACCAAAGTTTCTTGAAAGTAAACATATGTTAGTGAAGATAATTTATTATTATTATTTGAAATATCCTAAAAACAATGATATATAATACATTGTATATTTGAAGAATTTTGAGAGGTATATAGCAGTTTAATATAATTCTTACAAACGGCTAAAAAAAGGGTGCCAGTACACCTCCAACAGACACCATTAACAATTAACACCAGTTAAGGGGTTAAAACAATTCCAAACTAGCTTGATAAGAGTGGACATGTATAGGACTTACATTTCTGAACCACTTGATGGAGGGAGTGGGGAAACCCTCTGCGATGCAGATGAGAGTCAGGGTGCCGGTCTGCTTGATTGTCACAAAGGAGTCATTGGGAGATATACTCACTATCTTAGCTGGACCTGAAAGAGAATAAAAAACATATAAAACTAATTACAGTGCAATAAGAACTTTGGGTTCTGTTGGCCAGTCTCCCATTAAAACCTCCCCACAAATCTGAAGTTATTTTGAATTATTTGTTTCATTATTAAACATGTGGATACTGTATTTGAAAAAAATCATCTTAGCTGAATTTATGATTTATTTATAGGTAAGCAGTGTATTTAGTTTATTTCTAGGACTAACTCAATTTCTAGATAAAGCTCTTGAGGTCTGATGTACATAAGAAGTTCTTCTGTATTGTTTAAATAGAATTTTAAAAAGTAAAGTAAAATTGTTCAGATTAGTTCATTGCTACAAACTGTACCTAGGTATGGACTAATATAAAACAAGCAAGTTGGTACATATAAAGTACTATAGAAGAAACTTTTATTTTATCGGAACCACCTAATTTCTGTTAAACAATAGATTATTGTGTATAGATTATTACATTAGTCCATACCTAGGTACAGTTTGTAGCAATGAACTAATCTGAACAATTTTACTTTACCTTTTAAAATTGAAAACACTTGAAACAATTAATTACATTAAGTTATTTAAGCATAATAGTTTCTATCGGTCGTGTTATTATTTACATTTCCAATTCAATCACTTGTCCTATGTGTTGTTACTACAGATACGATCAAGCACGTAAGCCCCAGTGTGAAACTGGTACACAGCGCCAAACAGGCCTATGCTGCCATTGACGGAAATTGGCGCAATAGTAACAAATTCTGTTGACTGATCATTAGACTCAGTTAGATGTCCAGATTTAGATTGCCTCTGATTATCAGATTTAAATGTAAAAATATTACTCTTGAAATTTGAATAAATGAATGAAGAATAAATTTATACTCATTTTACAGTTACAAAGATTAACTTACTGGTTGCACATGGCATTGTAAAAAAAATCATTAGTAACTTATGTTACTCAAGTTGACTCAGTCAGACAATGCTTGTCAAGCATTTCAATGACTAGTCAAGATCACTGAGCGTAGACCAGCAATAAAGACGTAACTACATTACTGCCTTGTGATTAATAATAAGGGTCGCCCAGTACAACTCAGCAGTGAAGACAACAATATAGTACTAATACATAAAATAACAAATTCAATTTATAAATATTTTATAAAATAACAATCCAAACAGTCTGTTTAGATACTAACTGTTGACATGTAGCATATGTATGACCTCCTGAGGCTTCTGGGCTGAGATCATACAACTGTACGCTCCGCTGTCTGAACGTTGGATGTTCTCCACTTCAAGTGATCCGTTCTCATGAAGTTTGATCCGATCATTGTTCGTCTGTCGTACACTGCCCACGTACAGTCCTGACAAGTCCTTCCTCCACACCCTGCTGAACGTGTCTGCAACCAGATATCATGCAAATTATTCATCAATAAATATTAACCCGGGATTTGTTTTTATATATAGAATTGAAATGTAAAATTTTTAGTGATCTGTACTTAACTAATACTTAGTTAAATATTCATTCTTTTTCATATTTTTTCATAAAGTAGGTACATTTTTGTAAAATTAAAACTAGTGGTAAGATATCTTCAATAAAATCTTCCAGCTCTGCACCTGTGAATTTTATTGTTACAATTATTTTTATTGCCAGATAATTTGTAAAAATTCCCACAAACATTAGAGTTTTTAAAATTTACTTTTTGGAATAGCACAAAAATTGCAGCTCATTTTATTTTGAGGAGCAATATAAAATTGAACAGAAACATTTACAAGCAAGGATATAGCCAGATAGAGAAGTGGTTGAAAAGTTTGAAGTCCTGACAAACTTATTTCTGCCAGGAGCATTCTTCTCTTCATAACTGAAAGCACTGACCATCGTTGTTTAACCACGAAAATAATTTGTTCCCCATACAGTGAGCTAACAACTTTCTGCTGAGAGGAATGGAAGTTGCCTATAAGTGGATCACCAAATCCTGTAACTCTCCCAATCTCAATATCAGCTACACACCCTTATCATAGAATCAAAATCCGGATTTTTCATATCTTTTAGATTTATTAGCAGATTTTTGGAGATTCGAGGAGGTTAACTGGATCCCCAAAATGTTAATATATGCAATAACACATGAGAGGGAGATGTATATATAAAACAACCAGTATTAAGGTAAGTGTATGACTGTACTTGCACGTGTTGTGAATTCCTGGGAAATATAAAGATTTAGTGTTGAATAAATAAATACGTCCATTCAAGGACGTAGTCAGCGAGGAGGTCCAAGGGGTCCGGACCCCCCAATTTTTAATTTTTTCAATTACTTTTTTAGTAAACGATTATTATTTAAATGATTCAGTATTACTGGCATGTACTGCTGAGAGAATGTTCTCAACAAATAAACAGGTTAAGAACTTTTTAATGAACTAAATTGGGCCTTACTCTCTATCCACTATGAGAAAATATCAGTTGTCTGGACCCCCCTCAAAATGTTTTCCTGGCTACGTTCTTGCCTCCATTGTACAGATGAAATAATTAGACTGGGCTCGCGGCTCTGGCACTACTAGCCGTTCAACTAAGGTTCGGCTCGCTCGAGGTTCTATTTCGCTGGTCACGCGTAACGTTTCACAAAACTCATTCCATTTAACACATGAAATGAGCATTTGCCATTACTTTATCGTAATAAAAGTTATATCAAATTAAAGAACACATTCTTGTCTTTCCAACCAATATATATAAAAAATGTCAATTCTAAAATAATAATGTATAAATTATTAAAAACCAAGTACAGTTTTTGTTTGGTTAATTTTATCACATGAAACTTTCGCTCTGCGAGGAAGTTTTTTATTATTCTGTCAGTATCAAACTTCCCGTGGAAAAGTTTTAGAAAATCGATTAAACTGCATTTTTTGTGTAAAAAACTTTTTTCTAAGACCCTCATTCCGGGGGAAATTAAGCGTTATCTATAATATTTATAAAAACACTCGGCGCGCGCGAGCTTCTCCCATGTCTCAGTACGGTCTTCAGTTCTTTTAGCGTGAAAGCAATGACATTTGGCTTACCTATAAACCTCACCTAATATATTTTCTAGGATAAAATAAGGATAAAAGTTCAGTTTTATACATTTTAAATCTTAAACTGTCTTTAAATGGCTTAATAATATAAAGCTAGATCCTTACATAATAGAATATAACTGAACAGTGTTGTATTCAACATTCTCCACAGTTTTTTTAAAATACTTCTGACAGAAGTAATTTAAAAAACATGTTAATAAATAATAATAAAAATATGTACAAAGTTAATACATACGCTTCAATCCAAATCTTCAATGCCGCTCAAATCACCCAAGTCTTCAATACCGCTCAAGTCATCTGGCGCGTTTTCACTGCTTTCACTGTCACTGCTGCCGAGTGAAATGATCATTGATTCCACGAGATTGTCGATTTGGGGCTCAGCTGAAGCATAATCATTTTCAATTTTTTTCACGTCTTCGCACTTTCTGGCCCATTCCTCTGCACCTATAAGTGAAAACTTTTCTTCCGCTAAAGACTTAATACTTGAAAAACTGCACTGAATATTTCTACTGGCTACGTAGTTTTTCACTTCAGCCCAAATGAGTTCAATAGGGTTTAAGTCCGGGTGGTATGGTGGGAGCCGAAGCACAACATGTCCTCCACTGCTGGTCACTAGTTCATCAAGCTCATACCTAACAAATCTCGGTTTATTTAGGAGTATAACCCTGTACAGCTCCGGGACTAGCAAATCATCTGAAAAAGGTATTTGATGTTTAGAAAGTCAATCTTTCATCAATTGTTTTCTTACTTTTTGAAGTAGGTGCTTTGTCTTTTTGTACATTGTGATAGGGGGCGTTATCAACAACAATAACTGATCTTGGTGGTATGTTAGGCAGAAGTTTTTCTCTCATCCATTTCATCATTGATTCCGTATTCACGTTATCGTGGTAATCACCCGAATGACTCGATGCCTTCCACATTGTCAATGCATTGGGAACAAAACCAGCTTCACTTCCTGCGTGTATCATGATCAACCGTTCCCCTTTCGAAATGGGAACACGCATTCCTTTAGTTGATTCGTCAGACCACGATGAACTTGACACATGACTTGTCAGTATATAAGACTCGTCTAAAGTATATAATTGGACGTCCTTCATCTCTGTAACGTTTGAGTGCTCTTAAATACGAAATTCTTTTTTTCTCTTATTTCATTAGTCTCGATCAAAAAGCTTGCGGTTATTTTGTGTCCTTCTCCACCGAAAACCAAGTTCTTTAAGAATGTTGTTGAGGCTTGATTTTGATCCTTTAAAGTCGATCCGCTGTTTCAATTCTTCATGTAACAAAGATACAGTTGGTAGCTTGTTTTTTAGAAGATGGAACTCGTACACAACTCGCCTTATCAGAGCTTTGTCAAAGTCATCCAATCCTGTAATAGGCTTTTTACGATTCCTTTTCAATTTTGTTTGGGGGTGAGAAAGCTACTTTCACCATTGTCATTATTAACGGTTAAATTTTTAAGCTCTTTATTAATTCTTGAGATTTCACGTTCTGAGACGCCTGTAGCTACTACTGCTGTTCGGACACGGGCCTTTGCCAAGGGAATACTTAAAGTTTTTTTCATCAGCCTCCTTTTTCATGAATGTATATACATTACTGACAATTTCACGACTTTGACTGTGCAAAAACTCTACCCTTCAGTTTTGAATTCACGCGGTCACACATTTTGCTTTCTGAAATAAGCTTCTTACTAAAACAAAATAAACACAATACAAAAACACTGAACGTAATAATTATTCACAGTTAACTGCACACAGTAAATACACACAGCTTAGAATAACTCACTGTTAATACTGAAGTTTAGCGATGCTCACTCTATGACAACAGATGTCACACTGGTATTATATTGTTTGGAGGGAAGGTTTGCTGGAAGGGAAAGATGAGTCACACAAGTCAGCCAAGCCCTTCCGGCTGGCCCGACCTTGAAGTCCGCCACCGTGGCGCGGGCGTGATGTTTTCAGGAATGACCGATTCATACACCCTCTTCCCCCGCGCCGTAGCCTACCACCGACCGGCCCGCGCGCCCAGACTATGTAATTATTTCATCTGTAAGTGACTCCAAAAAAAGACAACTTAAAACCGCCTATGCTTTCAGTATCCTTTTTTAGGTGTTTAGTGCACAATAGTGGGCATAATTTTACTGTGCAGCAATTATACAGCAGTTTTGCCAACCCTGTGTTGTTATCTATCTTTTATCTGTCTGTTGATTATTATCTATCTTTGAGGAAGCCAGTGATAATGGTAAAATATCATTGTAACTTATGCTTAACTGTACCAGTGATTCATTTAGGATTTTAATTGCTTCCTATTAATTGTCTTGATAATTTATCAAAGGATTGGGTTATGGTAACTTACCGTCATTCCTGGTGGTATTGCATGGGAAAATAGCCATGTCCCCTTCGTCCAGTGTCAGTGTGATGGGTTTACTCGTGATCTCGGGCGGTGGGCCTAATTCTTCTTCCTCGTAGTCTTCGTCCCCAGTGTAGTCGTCTCCCTCACCATCCCCCTGGTAGTAGTCCTCCACATTGGGTCGGCAACTCACTGTAACCAAAAGGATTAAGTTAGCCATAGAAAGATTGCTAGAATCAATTTGGAGTATAAGAGGATTTGCAGTCTCATTTCATCTCTGACAGCTTTCAAGTTCAATGCATTTTAAGAAATCTTCTACTATTAGACGATTGGGTACTCTGAAGGGTGAACGTTTAAAACAAATTTTTATTTAGTCCAGAACAAATTTTATGGTAACAGATCACACAACTTTCTAGCCTTAAAAGTGCTAACATCGCACTAAGCGAGGTTAATTCAGCATTTACGGAAAACCATACATGACGGTAATGTATTTTGTATAGTAATAAAGTAGAAAAATTACACTAGTTTTTATTTCTTCCTAAATGCTGTAGCGAAACTACAGATGACTTTAGCTATTCATATCGTCTTTGTTTATTGGAGTCACTCTGTACACGAATTGTTCTCTTGTAGATAACTAAAGTAGATTTGACATTCCTATGATGTTTAATTTAAGATTCTTAACTTTTTCTTATCACAATAGAGGTCAAAAATATTTAAAATACCAACAAGGACTATTTTGGATGCTACAAAACTCACCTGTTGAAGTAATGCCAGATTGCTAAGGCTTTTCAGTGTGCACAAACATTTTTTATTTCATTGCTTTTTTTCTAAAATGTGCAAGTTGTAGGTATATACTTTTTTATTTTGTAAAAATTTGTCTTCTTTATAATTTGGTTTTTAATTTCAGTGAATTTTGTGAAGTCATATGCTGTCCTAAATGTAAACACTGTAAAAAATATTATTATTGTTTAAAAACCTGTTTATAACTTTTCAACATGCAATGGTAAGTAATTGTAATTATTATTGTAGCTTTCGCTGAAAAAAGATGTATACAATTTTACACTGATTTGTAACGGAGGATTAGGGATGAGGCCAATGTATACGTGCACCATTTATTATAAATTTCATGTAGTTTTTAATAGACCTACACTGACTGCATCAGTAACAATCTCAAATGGCTTTAGTTTTAACTTGGAGTATGAACATCACAAATGTGAGAAATGTACAGTGATATTAAGAGGATCTATGAGAATAGCTGCCAAATATTATACTTTAATTAAACAGCCTCGCACAGTCTACACATTGAACATGAGGAAACAATATCAAATCTGAAGGAAATGCTGATTACCCAGGAAGTGTGCCTGCAGAGACTCATGGCAACAACTTGTTTGTTTTCATTATATTCTTTTATATGTAAAGGTTAACTAGGTGCTAGGAGAGACTGTCTATCTTAGCTTTGTTTGTGTGTTATTGAACATTTTGTTGCTTTGTTTGCCTTGTTATTTAGATACTAAATAGAAACTCACGCCAAAAATATTTCTAGTGCTTACAAGATGGTGTCCATTTGAAAACATGTCGAATTTTACAAAAGCCAGTGCAAGACCAAAGACTTGTAATGATTCGAGAATACAACATTGTTTAAGAAAGGTGAGTATTATAAAGGAACTTATTTTTCATGAGCCTAGACCCATGAAAAAATACATATGAATATGGATTTTTATAGCTCTTGTACATCACATCTAAATGAATTTAGATTGGATTTATGCTCCATTGGTATTATTTTTGTATCATATTACACTAAGGAACCAAACATGCTGTTTGTGATAAAGCTATTTTAATATTGCTAGAATATCTCTTTTGTTCAAGCTAACATTAGTGTACTTGAGATTCCTCAGAAACATTTTTAAAATCACCATTTTGTAATCAGTGACTTTTTAAATTTGTCACCTCTCCTAAGGATTATCATGTATTTTTCCAAAGACACTTGTTTTGATATCTATAAAATCGAGATACAGGTATGTTGGTTCAGCACTGTTACTAAATGATAAAATGATCATCAAGTCTTCCTGAGGGATTACAAGTGCTTAAGAGAGCTTTTCAGGAAACAGACGTAAGAGAAATGAAGGGTTGAGAAACGGAGTAAACACTTGAGAACCCCTTATTTGCGAGTCTCAGCACACATGGAAGGGGGAAGGGGGAAGGGGGATGAGTGTTGAGTAATATTCTATTTCACACCATGTATTATATAATACAAGTTCGTACATGTTGGATATACTCGTGCTATACACAGTTCAAGGACTGAAGTATCTAAAAGTTAAATCAAAGATGCAAATGCATAATCTTATAAAAATACACTCTAAAAATTAATAGAATTATATAGTAAACAACATACACTCATTTGAGACTTAATAAAAAAAATTAAAACTCATAAATATATGGTTAGAAATAGAACAATTAAAGCTGTTTCACTAAAAGAATATATGAAAAATAGTACAGAAAGTGGGCATATTGAGTAGTGGAACTATAAGACGACAAAATATTCAATGTAAGCCCTAATAGGGCTTATGTTGCAATTCCAAACTTCGTATGACATAAAATACACACTTTAAGAGATATTAAACCGCTTCTTTGTACAACAGTGTAGGAAAGTACCTATTAAATCATTAAAAAAAAGGCAGGGTTGGTGGTCATCATATTAAAAAGTAAAAAGTAAAGAATGTCTTATTTTATCAGGCGAAGTTAGGGCTAAGAAGCCCTCTCTAACACTTAACCTGGGGACCAACGGCTTAAAGGTGACTTCCGAACCACCACCAATGGCCGGGCAGGCAGGCCGCTTGCAAGGACAGGATCGCTCAGCGGTCACCTATCCAAGCAGCGGCCACGCTCGACGTTGCTTGACCTGGTTATCTTGCGATAACCGCCGTACCCGCTACACTGCGCCATCATATTGCTCGCCCCATAAAAACAATAAATTTAACACTTTTATGTCCTTATTGTTGTAGATTTATGGGAAATGTCTAAGCGTTTGGATGCATATTAATTATATCTTCAAATTGAGAGACATCTTAGATCTTTTCTTGTTCTTTTATGAAAACAGTCTACGTCTGTGTTGTTTTATTTAATTTCACCGATGTTAATGTAATATGATTAATATATTGGTATTGAGTGATAAGAGTATTGATATTATTATTTTAACACTGGTATGTTTATTTTTTTTGTTTACGTATGAGTATGACCAATTTCAGTCACTTTATCTTTTATGTTAAAAATGGAACCTCTAAAAGGTTTAGCCTTGTGAGATCCTAAATTTTCTCGTAATTAGTTAAGAGGTCAACTGTATTGAAATGTTCTGTATTTTATTTGAAAGAGGTAACGTTGTTTTTCAATGTTCCTCGCTCATTATACTGAGTGTTATATTTTATTTGAATTTCTTTAAGGAATGATTACTTTGAACCAATAAGTGTAGTCATATTTATCATCATATTGCCTTCTGTTTCTTAGAAAAATGTATTGTTTGTGTGTAAGAGAAAATAAATATCCTTATTCTTAGTTATACGTTCTAAAAGTGTTTATAATTTAACATTGACCTTACGTGGTGAAAAAGATTAAGGTAATTTCTTAAAAGCCAACTGTGTTAACTAGGGGTGGTCACCACATTGTCTCATCGACAAAGGAACTTAGTGCTTTGGCTGTAATAAAAGCGGTTTTTGTTCTACACGAAAGGCAGTATTGACAATTTAACACCTACTGTGTTAACTAGGGGTGGTCACCAGTGCCGCATTGTCCCTATAGGCCCACTAGGCCCAGGCCTAGGGCTGTAATTTTAGGGAGCGCATAAATTTTAAAGTTCTACACAAAAGAAAAAAGTTGCAGCGGCGGGTGGTGTTGGCACTCGGCGTGTGGCCAAGGTCAACTAGGTCCGGGGTGCGACGTTGACTCATTCATTGGTTCATTGCTTTTATATAAAGGAATATTAGTATAATTTGGCTGTAATTAAAGCGGTTATTTGTTTATTAAATTTACTGGATTTCTACGTCAGTGTAATCAGAGTCCTCTGGGGGGGGGGGGGGCGCGCTCTTTGGTCTGTAGTCTATGGGCCGAATTTGTAGGGGTGGTCACCACATTGTCTTATCGACAAAGGAACTTAGTGTTTTGGCTGTAATAAAAGCAGTTTTTGTTCTACACGAAAGGCAGTATTGACAATTTAACACCTACTGTGTTAACTAGGGGTGGTCACCACATTGTCTTATCGACAAAGGAACTTAGTGTTTTGGCTGTAATAAAAGCGGTTTTTGTTCTACACGAAAGGCAGTATTGACAATTTAACACCTACTGTGTTAACTAGGGGTGGTCACCACATTGTCTTATCGACATAGGATCTTAGTGTTTTGGCTGTAATAAAAGCGGTTTTTGTTCTACACGAAAGGCAGTATTGACAATTTAACACCTACTGTGTTAACTAGGGGTGGTCACCACATTGTCTTATCGACATAGGAACTTAGTGTTTTGGCTGTAATAAAAGCGGTTTTTGTTCTACACGAAAGGCAGTATTGACAATTTAACACCTACTGTGTTAACTAGGGGTGGTCACCACATTGTCTTATCGACATAGGAACTTAGTGTTTTGGCTGTAATAAAAGCGGTTTTTGTTCTACACGAAAGGCAGTATTGACAATTTAACACCTACTGTGTTAACTAGGGGTGGTCACCACATTGTCTTATCGACAAAGGAACTTAGTGTTTTGGCTGTAATAAAAGCGGTTTTTGTTCTACACGAAAGGCAGTATTGACAATTTAACACCTACTGTGTTATTAGGGGTACCGTCCAGTCAACACGCCCCGCTTCTCATCCTGCCGCCCCCGCCCCCCTCCCGCTCCCAGATGTCCTCCGCCCCCGCTTGTCACCTGCCCTTCGCCTATCCTCCCCCTCCCCACCCTTAACAGTCGCTTCCGTTCCTTTGTTGCCAAGAACCGGTGTTATAACATATCGATATCGCATTCCGATCTAACATTATTCGAAGCTGCCAAAGAGACAATCCCTATACAATGAGGACATGATATTTTTACACATAAGGTATCTATGGTAACAAGGTCGATTCAATGCGAATGTTGAGATCAGCTTCATTTCACCTTCCGCTTGGTGCAGCGTATGATATCTGACACTGACACTGATTTGACTCCTGGAATCTGGAGTCCACGTCCGTCTGAAAAGATCCAAAAACGTCAGCGACAATGACGTTCAAAACGAACCTTAACATCGTTTCGACGTCAGAGACACCTGTAAAACAAGAGAACTTTGCTTGATGTACCCAGCAATCCAATGTAATACAGGCGAAGAGATGTTCTCATTGACTGATCAGGTGAACAATTTCGGACAGTTGTTGGATTTCAGATGTTGCACTGAGCGAAAAGCGAAATGGAGTACAATTAAATCGCAATATTCAATAACAACACTGGACGGAAAAATTTTGTATATTTGTTCTAGCTAGCCTACTCATTCATACAAATCCACCATAATCTAAACATTCACGCATACCTTCTTCCACACGCTAAGTCAGATTCGAATTAAATTTCCAGTTAGGTTTGTCAGCGGTCTGCCATGAACTCGTAAACTCAGTAGATCGTACAAGAGGAGTTTAAGACGTTCCTTAAACCGTTTCTAATTGTTCACCTGTTTGACTCTGTCAGTTAGCATAATGATCAGCTTGACGCCAATTACGACTGTAGTATGTGTTCAAGGCCTGTGTTGCAAATTATGAAACAGCCATAATCTGAGCTAGTCAACAAAGAAGTATTTCACTCTATTTTTAGTCTCAGAGTTTTCCGATATGTCTGGTTTCAATTTCATAATTTAGACGTTATCACTTGCTTTATAGTTTTAAATTATAATTATGGACAATAAAAACGGATTGTTCATTAAAGCACACGATTATTAAAAACTACACAAGCAAAAAAAACCAACAAACAATTGGATGCTTTATGTTGTATTTTTTTATGAGGCAATCTCAATAAACTAAGAGGTTTAGGATTGAGAAGTATGTTTTACGTTGGTATTGTGCAACCAGACGTAATATCAGCCAGTGACTGGGTTAAAGCGTCTAAGAAGAAAAAAAGATTTTAGTGTTCTTGTACAATAAATGCCGCTCAGGGAATATCGAGCGCGCACACACGACACGCGCGCGCGCTCACAAAGTGTCGCAAGGCCGCTACTTCAAATGCCAGGGTCATTCAACTCCCCCCCCCCGCCCACTCGTCACCATCAGTATTTTTAACAAGGAAATGCAATTTATTTAAGGCTGACCCAAATACTGGAACTTGAATAATACGGGTTAGCTGGACCAGTTTCAAATCCGCGCCGACGAAAATAAAAATAACCGCTTGGACAGCGTGTCGCCGTTTGTTCGGGTAACGAATTCACATTTCGTGTCAAACAAAATGAATTCACATTTCATGTGAAACATACGTACGAATTACAGAGCGGCGGAGTGAAAACTGGTCTATAATTATTCATACAATTATATTTTTTGTTTTTCTTATTTAAGTGTCAAACCTATTATTCTCAAATAAAGTTTGGTTTGTAATATAAGATTTTACCTAGTTGTTGCTCGCTCTAAAGAAGGTGAAATGAATCTATTGACATAAAATGTTATTATATTTAATAATTATAAAGGAGGGTTCATAAATATAGAGAAGATCGGGAAAGTACCTTGGGTTTTATAGAGGTAATAATGTTAACCATGAGATAAACATACATTTAGGACCTTAATTTTGAGCTCGGAATCATTAAAATTGTCTCATTTTAAAGATATTACTCGTACATACAGACACTGTTGAATATACAGTAATCTTGCGGGATTACAGTAAAAACTTTGAGATGCATTCTAACCACTTCCTTTCAATGAGACATGATCCTGGATTCTTGACCAAAATTAAAGGCGTAGACGTGTTTTAAATTTAATAATGTACTTACGAGGTTGAATTCAACAAGCGCGCCTGCAGAAATTGGAGAAGCAATTCACTCGCAGATTGCAAAACGCCGTCAACTAATTTGCAGGCGTTCGTTTAAGCTCTTGCCATCCACTAGTAGTAGTACAGGTACTAATTTATTTTAAAGACAATATTTTGTATTCCTTCGCATGTGTCTCCGCAAAGGCTGGGTAAGCAACAGTAGACAATGTTTTTATACAACTTACAAGAAATAAAGGGACTAAAATAAAATTTAAGAAAATCGAAACAAGGTTGGACACAATGAGTTTATTTAGTGTAGCGTGATATTCCTTTTTTTTAAACAATCTTGAATTTAAACAATAAGTCCACAATCTTCCTGATAAAAAACATGCATATACATTGAATTGAATTAAAATACAATTTGGTCTTCAACATAAGACATTCCTTAAGGGAGCTCCGAAAAAAGAAAACGAGAATTTTAAATACAAAATTAAATGGTAAGTATTCAGCTGGTCTGATCGACTGATAGCTGCTCTATACAACAACGACACTTACAGATTATAGGCCATTATCACTGCACGCATTCACACTGTGCATTTTCAAGTGCACTCAATGCTTAAAATAGAATATAAAATTATATATACTGCAATGGGATTGTCGATTCACTGTTTTTCAGTTTGTATTACTAACTAACTAATTGTAGTGCAAAACGTGAATGAAGAAACATCTTACTGAGTTACGGGACAGGAAAAAACTACATTTCATTCAAAAAAAGTTTTACATTTTACGTTTTTTTGGTTCAAATAATGTTCTTAGACCATCAAATGTTTTGTCATATTTTTCTGTAATTTAATCGACTATTCAGTACAGCTTGGAGCTAAATAAGCAATAGAGACTTATTTAATAATAATTTATTGCTCGTACAATAATAATTTTCCTATTACGGGAAACTTCTTGGCCTCATGCAACAGTTAATTCTCCCTAACACTGTTATATTTACTTGCACCGAGTTACAGTTATATTTTTCAAGAAATTATGAACGTGTTTTAAAGGTGATATAGGTAGAAAATAAAACTCGAATTGGTCTCTTTAACTTATTTTCATTTTGATGTGTGCTATATTGTATTAGTTTCAACGCATTTGTGAATTCTTAAACAAAGTTTATTTACGAACTTCTGATATTGATTTTTTCATACTGATGTGTACCTTTAATTATTTTTAATATAAAGACCTAAGTTGGATATTCAAGGGAAGTAATTCTCTCGTTATAAAATGTTGGCCGTTCTAAAATTATAATTTCGAATTTTACGAGAGCTAACATGATAGTGTAAACATATCAAGAGGCGTAAAAGATAGTAAAATCAAAACGTTTGGTACTTCATATTTTTGTATCAGTGAAAACATTAATGGGAAATGACGTCTTTACTATTTACATAAACATGCATTTAATGTAAATAAAAATAAAAATGATCATTAATAAAAGTGGAGTTTTCTGCTATTATTTCGAGTTTTATGAAGTTTCATACTAAACATACTTAACACTACAGAAAAAATTGCTTTGCATCACAAAGTTAGTTTTTGTGTAGCAATAAGGACTATAATTAATAACACCTGACCTTGTGAAATATTACATGTTAAATATAACACAATACATAAAAAACAGAAAAATAACTAATTAGACATTCATAGTTGTATGACTTGTTGAGTTAGTTACCTTGATCCAAAAAATAACTAACCCAAAAGGTCCAAAAACAGTTCGTAAACACGAATGTAAACCTATATTTGATCAGTACAAACCTTCAGTAACTAACATCATTCACGGTAAACGTACTCTAGTTTAGTCCAATTACTCAGAATTCGATGTTATGAGATTTTACCACAACCAACCAGATAATGCAGCCTTAGCATTTTGTCAGTCGGTATTGTGCGCTAATAAAATCAGACCGATACCTGAGTGGTTTGGATTCCACATTAAAACAAATCCTTTATTTCTCAAAGCACCCAATCTATTAAATTCCCAGTAAAAGGATATCTACTTTAGATTGAAATGGACAGGTAACCCACACTTCCCCTACAATTAATAAACGCTTTAGATAATTCTTTTAAGACATGGTTTCGTTGTTGAAAGGAGGAGAAATTATCGTAAGTAAAATGCGTGCCGACTTCCTCCATATGTGACGCTGGTAGCCTACTAGCCTTGTAGTCACCACGTCTCCCACAGGACATCCTGTAGGTCGGGCGGACAGAGAGTCTATTCACACCAAGATGATGGGACAGTCAGATAACGGCTGACCATGAGTTATGACCACCCGCGTGTTTACATCTGTTCACGTCTGTAAATATCCCGGCCATATCCACCAGTAAAAATGTCTTCGCCGTTCACAAAGCTCTCTCGCCAGCTCGACACCGGCCGCAGTCATTGTTAGTCACGTGATTCACGACAGAGGGTTTTATTGCGGTTTAAGTGACAAAAATGCAGTAAACCACTCGTCTAGAAATAACGTATGTATTTTGTATCGCAGTGTTCGTTCACCGAATGAATGGTGCAGATAAAAAATATATCCTAAAATACAGTACATATTTCATCTATGAGGTGTTTAACAGTCGGGACTGCTCTCGAATTCCAAATTAAATATTAGAGGATGCAGCAATTTTTAATTTTGATACACAATAACTAATTTTAAAGATTTTGAGTTGAAATACACAAGTTGATATTGATCAAAAATTTGGTTCGACCAACTTTACCTTTTTATTTTACGGCACTTCGAATTATTTTCACAGATATGATTGTAGTATATGCATGTAAAAGAAATCAACCATATTTATATACGAGAATTGTACTACTGTTCCCCATTAATGGAAATTTTAAACTGAAAGCATTTGTGTATCATATTTAAAGAAACTTTTAATGGTGTATTTTGCAGCTAAAGATAAATTATTCGCCCAGTTAAACCATACAGTGGTCGTACTTATAAAATATGGTATAAAACAGTTAATTCACACCGGTTGACTTTTAAAAATAATAGTGCTAAATCCTTTTTTTATTGTATGAGCAGACTCCCAAAAAATCTGTTTACATTCAAATTATTCTTTCCTTAATTTATACAATAATTTAATTCGCCTGGTATTTCCATTTACTTTCATATATTTTTACTTTCTATTTGCCAAAAATTCATGTAGGCCCTTTACTGCAATAATGTGTAATGTGAGACGTAACATACACAAATAGAACTGTTACATTAGAATCATTGCCGAGCAAGTAAACATGAAAGTTCCGGATTGCTGAGTATCTCGTATCACTGAGCTGGATATCACTGAAGGGTCACTGATAGAGCGTGACCCTCTCAGTGATTGCCGACTGAAGTAATTGGTATCGGCATTGCGAAAATAAAATAGTTCTTTTATCAATATTTATGAATGTCGATGAACAATCGCTCCACTGATTTCGTTTAATGAAATCTTTTGTTCATATAAAACACGTAAGTGATGAGTTAATTTGCGAAGAAATCTGTTAATAAATGTATATTATTTAATGGTAAATATTTTAGTTCACGTGCCTGCATTTATTTAACCACCGAATAAAACTAAGTAGTTTTAGACTGACATTGTTTTGAATGCCAAACTGGAATGGCAAAACTTTATTTAAATATGTTTCAAAATTCAAATCAAGTTCCATAAAACAATTTGTAATAATATTTCTACTAAATCGTTACGGAGAAAGTTGACCAACTTTACCACCCAATTAACCACCCGTATATTATAAAGAAGCATTAACTATGTGTTAGCTATTTTATTTTAGCTTTCTCCATTTTCAAAATGTTTCGAAAAACTAACACAATCTTTTCTTTCTATATAATAATATTATAATATTCAAGGTTGTGTTAACAATGTACGCAAAAAGCAAGTGTGATAACCAAATGTATAGTTTAATTAATATTAATATTTTATTAAAATTTAATTATGTATAAGCCCCATTGCACCATCCACTCGTATAAGCAATAATTGTATTCTTTGTGTAATTTTGTTTTTATTAAATTTGTCTAAAAATATATTATAATATGCAATTACGTCATATTATGGAATCCAGCAATAAAAAAAGTTAGCACGAATAAGACAAAAACATAATATTAGTAGAAAATTAAAAACTGGGATTATTTTTGGACAGTAGAAATTTAACAGAACTACAAACAGCTAAACGAACAAGTAAGAACATATTCGATATAACATATATAACAATATTTTTACTGTCCAATATAGTTTTGAGAGTTTAAAAATCTTCCTTAGGTGATACTGAATTTATACAGAATCGAAAATCTCCTATTTGTAAACTTAAAATACAGTGTTAAAAAAAAACTAGAATAGTATTTTTGTAAATAAATTTAAACTTTTGAGGAAAATAAGCTAGGATTCTCACCACTATTTTAAAATAAAGACACTCAATTCGAAAAATAACAAAGTAAGGAATCTATAAAATTAAATGTGGTGGTGGACAATTACATATATATCGGCACGAGACGAGTCATTCCTCTATGGATGAATCAACCGGTCCCAGTATTCCTCTGTGCCAGGCGATGAAGTCACCAACAACTCCCGCCAAGTGTCCCGGCCACGGCTGCTCTTGAATATTAATGGGGCGATTATTTTCGTCACCGGAAGTCACCTGAATGGAATATTGTACGCACTGAATAAATGTTTCAGATACACTGACAGTTGTGGCGGGTACGAGAAGGAATGTCAATTGTCGGTTTACAATGTGTCATTACAATTTGTATTCGATTACGCTGCGCCCTTTCAAGTTCGAATGGACCTGGCGCCCCTCTTTGATGTTTGCCGGTCGTAGATTACTATTTATTGTAATCTGTTTGTAAAGTCTTTTGACATTTTCACTTATTAGAGATTAGAATAAACAAAAAAAAATTATGGTTGCCTGTAAAGTCGGTTTTACGGGCGAAGATTTTACGTGACAACGTCTTTTTCTCGGTAGAATATTTATTGATATGAATATTATTAAATTGCACAATAGGAACAAGGAATTGAATGAAAATAAGAATTGCACAAATTTTAACTATAGAAATATATTTTGTTTACTAAAACATTGTACATAATTTGAAATTAATTAAAATTTGTTATTGTAAATGGTAAAGTTGAATAAAACATTTACTAAAATTAGAATTTGAAATTCTTGCTAAACACAGTTAAATTCTAACTCCGCGCGTGGTGATTGGTCGGTTTAGTTCGTTTGTTTGGTTGCACTGTTATGACAGGTTAGAGGTTATAATTTGTTATTTTAAATGTTTGACTAGCAATACGCGCTGTTTCTTCTCAATCGACTGAATTACGATTGATTGCAGAGTGATTTAAACTAATAATTTACTTAACACTATCAACATTTGTCAATAGTATGACATAACCTATAAAACTCAGTTTCTCAACTTTTGTGTCAATCTAACAATTAATCAATCAATCATAGTTTACGATAATGAAATATCAGTGTACAATTATTTACCTTTATTGTTGTAGTTGTTGTAAATGACGAATCTAAGCACTCCACATTTTCACGAATAAACATAGTTATCTGCTTTATCCCGTGCGGCGGACCCACAGTTATCTGCTTTATCCCGTGCGGATCCCGTGCGGCGGACCCACTGGACGGGCATCGTAACGTTACCGGACGTTACACTTTTTCATGAGTGACTCCGAGCCGCAACCTAATTTAAGACGTTGTCACGTCAAAAATAATTGTTGTGTTGGATTGAATTTTATCTTATAGAACCAATCTAAAATTAATAAATTATTATTAAAAAAATTCATAATCATTGGATGTAGTATTGTTTTATTTGTTCGTAATACCCCGACGTTTATTTCCAATAACTACGTAATGCTCAAGGTAAAATTGTTTATCATGTTTCCAATAACTACGTAATGCTCAAGGTAAAATTGTTTATCATGATCACGTTCGCGGAGCTGTATAGCAAAATTTACTTCTGTCATCAAATTCAAGGTGAAATTGCTTACAGTGATTATTATAAGCGTCACAGCAAAATCGTCCGTCCTCCATAATCGCTTACAATAAATAGCGATATGATTTTACATAAATATTCGAGTTCGATATACAACCAACACGAGCTACGTAATTAGTACATAAACCAGTGGGAGCTTTCGATTCAAGGTTTCAAATATTAGGATAAACGTGAGAGAAAGTTTAAATGTTTATGAAATACACATACAGAGAAAACTAACAGCACTTTGACCATGACAGGCGTTATAATATGAGGTGAGGATTATCTAGTATAGAGCCGCAAAAGAATGTGTTGAAAGATTGCGAAGTTTCCTGTTTTTTTTATTTTATTTTATTTATTTTTTTTATTTAGGTGAATTGAAGGTGGGTTTACACTTTCCACCTTGAAGGATTCGCTGTGAAGAGAGGCACTAGGATTTCAATGAACTTATAATTTCAATAAAGTTTTTATCTGATATTTAAAGATCATTAATTCTTTGTTTGGTTTTCAAATCGAGCCTCATAATTCAGACAGAATTCACCATAAAAGCATATATTGCAAGGCATATGCAGTAGTAGGTTATACAGTAGGGTGTATCTTACAGAGTATGACTTATACTACAGCATAAATTACACTCTTGGAACAATCCATTCAACAGTCGACTGTTCTCTCTGCCGAGCCAATAAAGAACTATAGTAGCCCAACGACTGTGTACCCAGAGTGACGCGGTGTTTGCAGTTCCTACGACCCCGGCCAGTAATTTATGATTGCGGTGTTGGGCCGACGCCAAACATCGTCATTACCCTGATTTAGGAGACATCGGATCGACTTTCCGGAACTTTGTCGCGTTGTGTTTACCCGCCACGCCGCGCGCCGTGCCGCGGCTCACAATCATGTAGGGAGTTCTTGCCCTTTGCCCCTCTGGCTGTGAATAACTCGAACTCCACTGTTCTCTCCTAACTTGGGGTAAGCTGTCTATTTTTAAGAGGATATTCTACGCTAATATCATTTGTAACGGAGCACACAGAACGTTTTAAGGGAATATGGTCCAAACCCATTTACAAAATTGCATTGACTTCTCCGAGAATCGAACCCGTGACCACTCCATTAAAGAGTCGCAGCTATACCCTTAAGCTACCGCGAAGTTCCAAAACTTTGCACCCAAAACGTGTAGGGAAAAACAATTTATAACTCAATTGTTCCCTAAGAGTGGAGTGTGCAATAGTGAATAGTCTTTAAATATTGGTAAATTTATCGTTCTTCTATTTAATTATGAATGTGAATATAATAAATTACTCAAAGTATTATGTAAAGAGCTGCTTCTTATGAGGTTTCTTTGTTTAGTGCGCAACAGTCCATTAAGCTTCTATTTTTTTGTGTCTCTCACCGAACCCCAGTAAAACAGGCTAAATTTAATTACAAGTCTTTCGTCACAAGCAAGAGTCAGAGTTTACAACAAACCCCCATAGTGTATTGTATTAGACACTAATTACAAACCATTCAAAAGAAAACAGAATAAAATTGTTGTCCAGAGTATTCTGCACAGTGGACGAATTTATGGAACATACGATTGTATTCATTAACTCAAACTTAAGATTGTTATTTAATCTAAAACTATTCGGATATCTCTGAATTGTACTGACATTGACGACACAGTTGTAATATTGTTTAACCTAGGGTTGATGCTCAGCAAGTTCCAAAGACCGTACGTCACCATAATCGGTTACGTACATTATCAGTACACAGCTGCATTAGAAGGCATCAGAGCCGCATTATGCATCATGATGCGGAAGAACGTGACGGCGGCTTTATAAGGTACTGTTTAAACTGTGACAGAAGAAGAATTGTTTGAAAATAATGAGGAACCTTTTTAAATCCCGTACGGCGTTTGAAGAAAACAACGACCTATGTACCATTGCTACCCAGGGGGATAAGTGGGGTGCGCATGTAGCAATCTGCACACTGTGAAGACCGAAAACATGTTAAGATGCTTCAAAAATAAAATAAAATATTACGAAGTAGGTAAATCGTGGACGATCATTTGGCGCGGGTATGGCCACAAAGCACGAGACAGTCGTGAACTTTAGTGGAATAAATGGCCACCAGAGCTGCGGAGGCTGCACGATGAAGCAATCCTTGCAGGAATACCATGCTATGGAGTCGGATGGGTAAAAAAACTGTAAGTAAGAGATTACCAGCGTTCTTTCTATGAATACATTCTTCCCATATTTACATCCTTATTTACTGTCGTTTCTATTTAAGCTGTTGGCAATGTGTGAAAAAGAATCCTGACGTAGTAGTTATACCCATTTTTTCCTGGCGGTTCTCACTCGTACACCATCTACTACGAGGTGAGGCTAAGGATTACGATAGTATCCAATCTAGTCCGGTGAAGATCCTGCAGTCACTGCAGCTGTGCACATGCGTGCATGTCAGAAACTCTTCACCAGTAGCACCTGGCCGTCGTGTCGCCTGGCCGTGACAACCAGTCTCCCACTGTGTAAACGTATCGTGACGTGGCTTGACCCTCTAGACGCAACAATGGTCAGATCCACGACAAATGCCTCTATATAAGGCTGTAGACAAAATATTATTGTTGAAGCAGGTCTTGACTTTTTATTACCGTTCTATAAAGCAACATACGTGGCACAGCAGTAGGATGTTTCCTTGCACCTACAATCCAGTTGAATGAACTTGTGCTTGAGTTAGGAATTTCATTCAGCTTTCACTACTCGATCTCAAGAAATTAAGAATCGGTCATCAGCAAGATGATGTTTGTAGTTTGCGAGAAAGATAAACGGGATCATACGTCATAAATCAAGGTGAGAATTCGAATTAATCTAATTTTCACACGAGAAACGGATGGACAGATTACCAGATTCCACGCAGGTAGTCTTTATTCCTCTAAGAAGTCTAGACGTAACACCCAAACTTATTAAGAACTACTGAGATGATCTGAGTTGGGACAAAATTATCGTAGATGACAGGAAGATGATTTTACTATCGTGAATACTGTACTTCCGAGCCAGTCCTAATTACTGTTTACTCCGGTACTTCTCTGTGATATGCAAAATATTCAATAAAAGAACGTTACTTACTACCAGAGACTCTATAACGCATCGATTGCCATCAGTTTTGCAGATCTTACCGAGTCTCTGACATCTTTCACCAGAACCACATTCCAACCATCATTGGGTAATGCCATAGTCACAATTTTCTCTTACAGCATAATGCCCCATAGAGTAACGATATTCATAAAATAGGAGTTTATCCATCATCATCGGAAACTTTTGGTGTAGGAGCTGCAACCAAGAATGTAGAAACCCCAAAGATATATCTTATCTGGCGTCCATAGGGCCCTAGAAGTGGCTGAGGTTACTTACCAAACGCAGGATGCAGTAACGGGGAGGTGACGTCAAAGTTAAAATTAAATAGCGAATTAATTCAGACATTAGGTGATCGTATCGCAAAACGGATGGCTTGATGGATCGACCAACTTTGCATTACCAGGAGGTATTGTGACGATAGGTGTGGACTTCACTCTTCCGGTGCAGAGTCGTCCATCACGACATCACTTCCTCTGGGGCCTGCAGTACAGTACTATCAGTGGTATTGTATCCTGCAGTACAGTACTATCAGTGATATTGCATCGAGTATTGTCAAGCCATCAGGGTTAACAATAAATACTGTGTGTTGGATCAGATTGAAAATCTTCCAGAAACCAATGTCATTCTCGTACTGAATAGACCTCAAGACTAAGTGAGCATTTTGCCAATAATTGAACTTCAGAATGTTCAACACTTTCGCTCACAGAGTTGACAATGATACACAGCGTCACTGATATCTGATCCTGTGTACGTTTCTAGGCAAAACGTCGAATTTTACTGGCGGCCATATTATTTTTGCCTTCTAATAGTAATCTTAAACGCCATAACAGGAAGTAAGAGCTCAAGATAGTGCAATATTCAACATTTTTCTTTAGCGGAAAAACTTAAGGTCCGGTCGTTTAATTTTTTCTTCAAGTGGTAAGAATCTTCGAGAATTGGTAATAAATTATTAAAAATAGGTCCAAGAAAATATTTTCTGGAGGTTTTATTATTAATCAATTATTTTCCTACAAAAATTACATTTATATAAACTAAATTCTATACAATTCAATTATTTTCAACTTTTAATTAATGCAAGCTATTTCCATGTGGGGATTTAAACCCACTAATAACACAATTATAATTACAGTGTAAACAAAACCATCCACATTTCACACTGCCATAAACAAAAATTTCACACTGTTAAAGTATAAAACAAAACAATACAAATCTAGGAGCACTAAAACACACTACAACCAACTGAATAATGTAATGGAAAACCAATAATTACAAAAACAAATTTAAACGGATTATTATCAAAACATATTAAAAAACGATATTGTAAGAAAACTGTAAAATGATCCCGGTACACATTAAGTGATATAAATTTTAATTGTAATAATAGAGACATCGAAGATGTGTTGCGTAATTTTTACTAAGGCTCCTCGGAAATTCACCAAGGAACATAGAGATGATTGCCAGATTTGTCAAAACTGACCTAATTTCAGCAGCCTTAACTGCACAACAACAAACACACTGAGGGACAGACGGACGGGCGGACAGCTTCAGTGCCAAATGTCCGAGTTAAAACCAGGCATGATCTCTATCGCGTTGGCAGACGAGAGGCGGAGGCGGTGGCAAGTCTCCCAGACAGATGTAGGTTACTGGTCTGTAGGCTGTGACTTTGATAAGTTGTGTTTCCTTTCCTTTCTCCCGTCAATGTCTTCTTGAAATTGAAATGTTTAACTACCCTCAGACACAGACGAGATCTTCGTTACTCGTCTTTTGGTCTTTGTTCATGCCATTCATGCCAGGCATCCTCTCTGTTTAAGGCGAGGTGTCGGTGATGGATATGTGTTATGCCTTCGGGCTGGATGTATGTTATAAAGGGGACATTGTTCTGCCTCGTGTATCTGTCTGTATCGATGATCCATATGGCAATTGAGTCATGATGTTGAAGATTGGTCCGAGGTTCCCTTGTAGCACTACTCAAGGATCACCCTTCCGAAGCCTAGTTTGTGGGGTTCTGATAATGATGTTTTTGCAATAGTTCCATCGCAAGGTAGTTATATGTCACAGTGTTGGCATCTGTATGAGGTCTTGGCATCTGATCGGTATAATCTCTTTGTTATCTCTATTCGTCTCCACAGCAGTTGGGGATGTGCTTTATGTCGACTGTTGGCAAAGTCTTCAAGAGCTTTTAAGTAATCAAAAATTTGCAACTGTTGAAGCTGCCCAGTCTCTACATCTTGGAAACAACTTTGTTTTGTGTGTCTAAATGTCCCATGACGAATGGCCGAAACATACACGTGTATGAAACTAGAGGCAGAGATAACTATCGAATTGGTAGACACAGGACGGTGGTTTATGAACGCTTGCCTTCACAGGCAGTTGTTCATTTCGGCAATATATTACCAGATTCAATTAAAAACACTCCAACGCTCAAGGTGTTAAAACTCGTTTGAAACGCTTTTTAGTATCACAAACATTTTTTAATGTTGACGAGTTTTTGGCATATGATTGGGAGACCATCAATTAAAAAGACTGACTGAATTCGTCGCTGGAAGTGGGAAAAATTGGTGAATGAATGGATGTAGGTAAGTTTGCAAATTGTATGTTTGAATGAGATTTCTTGTGGTGTGTATGACAAAAAGTTTAGCAAGTTCAAAGAAAAGATTTGCCATGCGTTGTATAATGTTCCGGCAATAAAAATCTGATTTTATTTGATTTCATTTGAAGTGTCCACCATTAGGAGGAGCAGGAACTTTGCACTTGGATCTGGATTTCAGTAGCCTATGGATATAGTCCATTTTAAAATCTTTTTAGTTCATAACAGTATAGAATTCATGAATCACTTTTGCTATGGTCCATTGTTATACTATGGAAATATATCAATTAATATAGGTGCCATTAAGGGGGTATCTGTCCTGTGATCTCCAGAGTCGCCAAATTTAACTTCATGCATAAACAGTATTAGGGAGGCGATCCCCACGAGCACGTCAGCCGGTTCAGTGGACATTATTAGACCCGGAATGATCACCGGAAGACCCGCAAATGAACAGGCGATCTTATCGTTGAGAACATGTGTTCGGCAATAGTGCGAAATTGCGTCCGGTCCGGCGAGGGTGAGGGCGACTTATAGCTGGGACGGGGCGAGCATGCGTGGAACGAAGGATGCGTACTCTCTGATCATAGTCCTGTGCGTCAGTCTGGCGGAGAGACGATGACCTTGAGGTCTAAGACTTTATACCTTGGTCAGAGATAGCGTAAGTTTAATTCATGTCTGCGACCGTAACACCTTTTATCAGCTCCATCGACCTTGTACTGTATTGACTCTCCCCTTTATTCTGTTTGATAAGATCCTCGCACTTCCAGTGACCTATGAGGAGGACGGGCAGAATAAGGCCTAAAAAGGAAGCGGCCTCACTTAAATCAGTACAATGATCTAAGCGTCTGCAAGGAACAATCTGATACTGAATTACATTTTATTTGTTCACACCTTTCATCAATCTGGTCATCAAGTGTTGATTACCTTCCTGGCTCATAAAGAGTGTTACTGTTAACATCGCCGCGAGGGGACTTAAAAATTCCGTTTCTACAGGAACGTTTAGAGACAAACCTATCATTCCCAAATTTTAATTGTGCAGATACAGAGTCATGCAACATTGCGCTACAAATCCAGGATTGTATTCTTTAGTTTGGCATCCAGGAGAAATTCGACACGCTTCTTTATCAACATTTTTAGGATGCGTGTGGTGACCTTTATTCAAATCCTGTACCTTGCAAAGGAAATTCATAGCGAGAGTTTAGTGGAGAGTATTCCAGAAATATACGCAATAGTTTCAGGTAGACATTGAGGACAAAGCGTCTACATAGAGTTGCATTTATATTGATCCAATTCTTTATAGGGCTGTTATCAAACCTTTAAGGAACTACATACATACGTTTCAGACTGTGTACACATAAGGCAACCCAATAATACTACAACAGTAGGGAGTATCATCATACTCCAATATTATATTTATTGCATTTAATTGTTCCAATAATAGATGGTAAATTGCAGTAACTGCGGCAACTAGTACGTCCATTTTTTTCTTTTTCAGGTCAATGCATGTTGGTTAAACCTTGGATTTATACAACTCTGAAAAGTCAACACCTTGACCACCAAGTGAAGCAGTGACAACTGTTTCCATACTTACAGCACACTTTTCGTGTAACGCTTGGTAGTATGGTATAACATAAATCAACTTACTAAAATTTAAACCCCTGCAATTTAGTTGGTTTTTTATCAAATGGGTATTTTGAACCAGGGATACAATCAAACACCGGCACAATGCTAGGATTCTATGTCTAATATTAGCCAAGTTGCCTGCTAATTGTGTATACAAAGTGTGCGTGGGTTGGCAGTGTTTAGTGTACACCACAAGAAACTGGAAGCTTTATATTGACCAAGTATACATTATTACTTCTTTTTATTCGTAGGCATACCACGTTTATGTTTCAATATAGAATATGAATTCTCTCAATTTAACATGTACACAGTGCGAATAAAAAGCAATAAATCGTTATAGGTGGTCTATACTTCTTAATTATATTAAACACTTTCGGCTTTTGTAGGGTACACAACAATGATCAAACATTCTAGGAATACTAACTTTATCCTTGAGGAGTATTGAGTACCTACATAACATTACATTTACATGTTTTGTGTTGTAATATGAAACATGTTGCAAAATTGGGTCTCGACTTTGGACGATTATAACTTACAATATTTATTTATATGTTGTGTATTATATTATTAATGGGGAGCCCAAACAACCTTCCCTTTAATCAGGAAGTATAAGGAGGTCTACATTTGAATGCGGGTTCCGAACCACCCAGGTATAATCATAATTACCAACGTACAGTTTCAAAATGTAAACAGTTCCTACTTTAACATTTTATTTTGGAAATAGAGAATTTGACTGAGTAACAACAATATAATGATATCTCAAATTGGTACAAAAATATAGATACTACGTTTCAAGATGTGAAATCTCACCTCTTTCTCAGATGGATAAATTATAACGTTTCATTAGTATGTCCATAGTTATTATTTGAAAAATCTTAATCCAATTCATAAAAAATGTGAAGTTTAAAACAAATCAGTCAAAATTATTGACTTTACATGAATACATACTCGTAGAATATTAATTAACTGCTAAATGTGTTTATTGAAGGAAACTAAAAAAAGTATACGCTTAAGACTCACGTGGTGAAACCTTCTAAATGGCGTCTTATACCTGGAAAAGAAAGAAAGGTAAATAGTTTGACAACTTCTGTACTTAAAAAAGACCATTATACAGTTCTAATTTAGTGCTAGGTGTTGTACATGGCATCTGTGGAAATTTTATAATTCGGAAAATAGTAAGAAAAGTGAATTGTGAGTGGGCTTCACACATAACATTTTAGGATACTGATGAAAGGATACTTTCGGTGAATGTACACATGAAAGATATAGTGCGGTAATTTCTCGTATGTCGTTCTGTGGCAATTCTTGATATAAAGGTTCTGATACTTTATATCAAACCTTTGGCGCATAGGTTTATCTTGGTGAAAGGAAGACGACTTGATTTTAGGGTCAAAAGGGCAAAGGGCAGTCCGTCCGTCTACCCAACTGTGCGGTAAAGTTTGATAAGAAAGTCCTAAAGAGCTGAAATTTGATGCAAAAGCTTCTCTTCATCCACAAAAGTGCCATATTGATTTTAAGGTCAAAGGACAGTCCACTGACTGTCCGTCTGCGACATATAGGCATATGTGTTACAAATCTTGATAAAAAGGTCTAGAGTCTTAAACCTTGCTAAGTAGGTCCTTCTTGATTCTAATGATTTTGGGTTCAACACGGTAAAGGGTAGCAAAATTTCAAGTACTCCTTACGTTTTTACATTAGTCTGTGGGTAAACGATTAACATAACGAGAAAATTTGTAAAATAATTAAATACGATCATATTACATTTTCAGTAAGTTACCGACAAACATGACGATGTTACTTTGTTGGATTGGCTGGTAAGATTTTCGTTACGTTAAGTCCTTTGATACTCTGGTGTATCGTTTTATTCTATTTAACATATAAACAATATACTTAATGAAATGTGATCAATTATACATCAATCAATATTGGCATAGACAAACATGTTCATTATAGACAAATGTTACATTGTGGATCTTGTTCGAATCTGGAATATTCCAGGAGAGCTTATATTCTTACAGGACTGAGTCGTGTGCGGTGAGACAGGTACCGCAGGAAGGCAGAGTCCGACACGGGGGCAGGCACCGCTCTCAGCCACCAAATTACCCGCAATTACAATTTAGTTCTAGGAACCACGGGACGGGTCGGAAATTAGGCATTGTAATGAGGTACAGCGATGAGGGAGGGGGGAGGCACGCAACCAAATCAAGCCATTATGTCGCTGTGGTGGGTGGTTCGGGCGTGGCGAGCAGCGTCCATCTGTCAGTCGTGCTTCAACCTGATTGAATTTCAATTTGTTCAGCAGTAGGCCAAATTGAAATCAGGTAACAATTATGGTCGTACTTAAACTCATGCTGGCTACGCGTCTCTCTGTAGTGGTTAGCACGGACTGATGCTGAAGAACGCAAACGTAAACAAATTGGTTTTCCCGGACGCCCAAAAGGTTACATTGACAGAGGACTTTTTCTCCCTGGATAAATACCTAAATTTGAAATCTTTTGTAAATATATTTCCTCAATACCAACACGTGAAAAAAATTGAAGGGAAGGTCACAGCATAAAAGCTACAGCGTCGGTAACACATATACCTTAGCAATCTTCTCTATTCCCACTTACGGGATAAATGGACTGAATCAGCCACCGCACAAACTCGGCAATTTCGTTGGTTATCTTATTTCACCTAATAGAAGGCTACCCAAGAATACTTTAACCCTGATTACCACGCCCACCGTTAATGCCGTTTTTGGGCATTTACGACGTAAGAACCAAAACTTACCAAAAATCCCCGCTTTAGACAATGTTATCCCACATGGAATAAACATTCACTATGAACAAAAATGTTAATTTTCTCAATTTTGAGAGAGAGAGCATTATTACAAAGCGGCCTTTCACGGCGTGCAAATCACTTATCACAGAAACTCCACTTGCCACCTGAATATCATTGCGCAGATAAAACTCCATGCCATTTACAGCGATTACCACGCGTTCGGTGTTTGTATCACGTGACTGGGGTGTCACCGACTCATGAGTGTCAATAACATATAGTCGCCAGCTCTGTAGACCGTTAAGTGTTTCTGATACTATTCATTGTACTTGTGACAAGGGCTAATCAACAAAAGAATCAGTCACATGTCATGGTAGTCCGCGAATCATGGCAGGGGTTCTTTCCGGCTAACAGCAACCAGCTTGAAGCTGGAAATCCAAACGTCACATTTCTATTGAAATGTGCATTCTTGCTTGAAGATAGTTCCTTCGAACAGAAATAAACTTAATTTAATCTAAACTGCGATTTTAAGGAATTATTGTCTGACTATGAATTTGAGGCTTTTCATAAAACGCCCATTTACGATTTAAAAGAAAAATAATAAACTTACTTATACTGTGGAGCGAGAAATTTAAAACCGCATGAAGGAGAAACAATTGAGTGGCAGTCATGTTCCGTTGGTTATAGACACGAGGATGAACACAAATTAAGTAGATGATTGTAGGGAATTAAACTGGGGACATAAACTGTAAAGAATTGGAGAGCCATTTCCGTCATGAGGTGGGCGGAAGCGGGGAGAGGAAGGAAGTGACGATTGTGTGCCAAATGGCAGCAATCACAATGTAATAGGCCCAATTAAAGGTGGCGAATAGCCGCACCCTTCGCGTGCCAACCCTTCCCGTCCCGCGTGATGTCTGGTGACGTCATGAGTTGTTGTGGAGTGAAAGAGTTGTGGTTGTAGCTAGTGGAGAAAACCTTCCCATGGGTAGAAGCGCTCAGCGTGTGATCCCGTGTGGTCTAGTGTCTACAGGAGTCAGATCAGAAGGCCACCTGGCCTCCATCTCACAGCACCAAACCTGTTCAAATCGACCACCCTGGAACTTCACTTCTACGTTCTACGAAAACGGGCACGTTCTTTGCTGTGAACTGAACAATTTAGAAACCGCCCTGCTTCAGAGGGACATTCACTGTACTTAAGACAAGACAACACGTTTACGGAACTCTGGAAGATAAGCATTGTCCGTCTTGTTTACAAACTTCAAAGGTTATAAAAATACTCGATCATTTGTAATTTTTATTATTTATGTTCGACCTGAAGAACGAGCAGTAAGAGACTGAAAAAAGAGATCTTGCTTCTCAATTGGCAAACTGAACCAACAAAATGATTTGGGCTTCCAAAATAATGAGCGTTTCACGAGCATAGAATTTTCTTATGCAAATGAGATATCAGTAGTCGTGTGGGCCTTGTTTTTTAAATTTATAATGTATCCATTCTGCAATCCGTTCTACTACTCAAGTAACATACATTCTCAACCATGTAGCCTGGCCAAGGCATAATCAAATAGGGTTGTCAATACTCGATGTTCTTGAATTTTCCAAAAAAGTTATATATTGTAGGAGAACAAACAGTAAGAAACTGATAAAGAGATATTAACGGTGAAACAAAACTATTTGGCGTTTCAAAATTAGTAGGGGTTACTAGCGTGTTTAACATGTGTCTAATCATCATTCTATTAATGGGGCAGGGACCCTTAATTTTGTACCTGTAACAAAGCAAATAAAACTAAAAGTAACTGTGTAATCAGTTTAGAATCCAAAGTATCCAACCATCTGCACAAAAAACTAGTTTTTTGCTGATGATATTTTACGAAATTTAGAATGAATGAAGTACTCCTAGTTTGAAAACTGTTTAAACTAAAAAGTAAAAGTCAAAGAATGTCTTATTTCCCAGGCTAAGCTAGGGCTAAGAAGCCCTCTCTAATACTTAACCTGGGGACCAACGGCTTAGATGTGACCCGAACCATCACCAATGGTCTGGCAGGCGGACTGCTTGCAAGGACAGGAATCACTAAACAGGCACCCATGCAAGCTGCAGCCACGCTCGACGTTGGTACATTCGGTTATCTTGCGATAACAGCCGTACCCGCTACACTGCGATATTGGCAACATCGAACATTACACAAAATATGGGTCACAGAGAGTTTCATTTCCAGTTACTGTATTAGGAACTGTAATACTCACGTAGTCATAAAGTAATCGATAAATTATGTAGACGAGACTCCTTATGGCGATGAAAGTGCTAGAATGATGCTTAGATTACGCTATAAGGTGAACAGCTGTTTGCAGACAAGGTGCGACACTTATTTACAAACAGCTGTTGGGAGCGAAGCGGGTTTACGGTTACGGTTGAGGTTATGTTCATGTAGCACAACACAACCTGTCATTAACGTAATGTGAGGCCATCAACGGCATTGGTTGTGCCGCAGCGCCAACCGCGCCTCTGTTCACGATCTATTAGTTATTGTAAAACACTTAACGCTGTTTGCATTAACTATCTGGCGGCCTGGGTAATGACAGACGTTGGACTGGTTCAGTATTTGAAAGCTCTTGAGTGACTTTAGCGCTTTATGAGGTATTGTAAATTCTTCCAATACTTCCATGACAGAATTATTCTTTGGAAAAGTAACGGATGAGATCGAGGGAGGACAAAATCAGATGCAAAGATAAGGGAAGAAGTGAAGGTGAATAGTGACTGAAAGTGCAATGAATACAAGGAGTGATATCACACTAGAGTATTGAGGACAATAAGAGGAGCAATAAAACAGGCACATAAAGTGATTTCCCTTCCCGACCACTTGGGCAAAGTGGCTATTTATGACAAGGCCTAATGAATGGCTTACTTCGTCAGTTTCAGCATCTAAAATGTTCCATCTTTTGAAAGCATTACTAAAGCTTTAAGTACTAGCTTAGTGGTATTGAATTAGTATACAGGAGAATTAGGAGATAATCATCCATAAGAACGAGCTGTGTTTAAGTCTGGGGGATTATATCAGTTAGTTTCGACGTTGCGTCACGTAACTTTGTTACCGTTCAAATATTCACTACTTGAGCCCCTCACTCTATAGAGTGCAGTCCGAGCACTAACTTTTTTCCGTGCCTCAAATTAGAGCCTTTGATGAGTTATCTCTTGCTTAACTAATTCAATCGAAGGTAACTACGTCTATCTGTTAGCCATTACCTGAGTTTTCCTGTGCAAATAATCAGCCTTGCAACTGTTTCGTTGTGTTTCGTTGTGTTAACTTAACTTGACGTGTTAGTACGTTTTAATAAATACCGGATTTTTGATCTGAGCAACTAACAGGATGAGTGTTTTCACCACACATTCATAACGTAGGAAGTTACTTTCTGGAGATGGAGTAACCTGATTTATTCTATCATATAACTATGACAGGTCAAGCTCTTTTCTGTATTATCAATTCTAAATAAATCATCGTACTTTTATGTACAAAAAGAATGAGGTAAACTCAGGTACATCTTCTGCAATAATGCTTAATCCTGTCATTAATTTTGGATCGGAACTTCATGTTATGCCCTTGAACAAACAATTTAAAAAAGGTATTTGTGTATTCAACCGACAGCCCAATGCATTAAAACCAAACAGCTTTCCTGTTAGTTTCCGGCTTTCCAAAATCAGTTCAGCTTCATCCAGTCACGTGAGCTACAATAGTGCTGACGATTAGACGGTATGTCTGTAGCCAGCGGCGGAAGTCAGTGTTGAGGTGCGGGCTCTTCTTGCCGACGTCGCAAACCGTTCCTCCCACTCGCGGGCTCGGCCTCTCTCTCTGCAGGTCTGATAACACTTCCGGTCTATCGTTCCTTATCTCTGAAGAGCACCTTGAGCAACAGTTCCTTTCTCCCTCCACAACGCAAATGTTCTGGCATTCTTCCATAACTGCGGTCTAGTTCTCCGAAATAATATCAAATGAATATCTTGGAATGTAAGGGCAATTAACAGTGATGACGTTACCAGGTTAACACAGTGAAGTCGCTGCCGACAAAGGCGAGGCTCACACTAACCAGAGTACACTGTGTTAGCGTTGATCTGTTACAGAGTCGGAAGGCATGCGACTGACGATATTGCCGACAAGAGAACAGAAGACTAATCTACCGCACGCTGACCGCGACAATGACAGGAAGCTGGGCTGGGACAATGGTACACCGGTAATTAAATATGCGGTGTCGGCATCCCAGTGACAACCCCGTTCTGTTCATTCCCCGGGCGCCTTCCACCTGATGCTGGACAATACAAGGACTTGAGTGGTGAACTGTCGCTACGGGCAGAAAGGATGTTGGTTTGGACGTTTTTAAAATTACCAGAACTATTCAATCTCAGGTTTAACAAGCTACATTACATATACCTTATGGAATATACTGTTATACGATGGGCTCAAAAAATAAGAAAAACACATAATCATACAAAATCTGCTTGGTAATATGAATATATCTGCTCGGCATTCCAACGAAACAGTTATTCTTGTTAATGGATTCTATGACAAGTTTTAAGAGAAGCTTTCTGTTTTCGGAAAAAAAAAAATCATAACGCCACGTTTAAACCGTCCTAATATGGGAAGAATGGCCACTTTCTATACCTTTACGATTCTCATAGAATTAAACATTCAGTAATGTTTGGTTAAATCAGGCAGAGTTGTCCTTTCCGTAGTTGGATGTCGAGTCAGACAGATAGTTTAAGCTATTCTCTTAAACAAAATATTAAGTTTGGTTCTCATTTCACTACAATTATATTTAAATATTCCATCATACATCTGCATCGATCCAGAAACAGAGTTCATGAAATATCAAGGTGAAAACAGAATTTTAAGGCTTCCTGTCCTTAATTTGGGGGTCTGCACGATCTGCTAACTTGTAATTAAACTGTTTGCAGTATAAGTTTAGTTCAACAAGTAAAACAGGCAATATCTAGTTTAAAAATGCAATTTTAACCATTTAACCGATTTAAAAATTGGAATACGTGAAGAAGTATTAAGAGTATAGTTATAAATCAAAAGGTAAACAATTATAGAGCTATTCTTTCTATAAATGGACCTCCTTTATGATTCCTGGCAAACATAATTTTTAAAGTTTTAACACTGAATCCATTAAAAAAGTTTATGGAACTGGAGATAGCCACTTACTGTGACGAGGAATAAACTTGCTTACTCTACGTTTTTACTAAACATAATCTGTAAATTATATTGATATCTAACCTTGTAATTGAGGACAAAGGGGAACTAAGCCATTTGGACTGAACATACAACTAATTTTTATGTGGGATTTTTGTGTTAGAGTATACAAATGATCACGAGGAGATCATTATTATCATAGAACATTTTGCATCAATCCATTACACTGTGATTTTGTAAACCTCGGTTTAATTCGGTGCGATTTTAGATAACTTTATTTAAATAGTTCTATATTAGTCATACACAGATATAAAGTGTAACAAATACCTTAGACTTACTCTAACCAATGTTTTAAGATTGGTGTAGGGCTAAGAAAAAATCACTTACGATGGGGCCAGATCTGGCGCAATAGTGACGATCATGTATCCTCATGTATAAATGAATGCTCTGGATGCTAGAGCGTGTGTCGGGGCGTACACACGGTTCCACATACTCACCGCAGAGTTGTGTAGCACACAAGCTTACCACTCGGTTAGTCATTAAACTAATGAATCACCAACCAAACACTACATATTCATTTTGTAAACATTGACGTTGCCAGCTTCCACTGATGTAAATGCTGAACACAAACATCATTTACGGCAACCTTTGTTGCCATCAACAGCCTCAGTTCAAGGCGGTGCCTCGGTGGGAGCTTCCGATTGGCTTTCACATTTAGACACAATATCGTCTCTGAGGTCATCCGAGAGTTTGGAATGTTTGGCAAAGACGAGCTCTGGCGCGCGTCCACGGCAACTCCCGCCACCGCGCGGGCGGATGGTCAGCTGTGCGAACTTACCGCCAACTGGTCGATAGGAGTTATCACCCATCAATTATTCATCAGGTGAAATTGCCTGCGAAGACTTCTCGATCATCTCGGTGTGATTTGAATTTAGAAGAGTTAATCGGCGGAAGCGTTGAATAATCAAGTGGGCGAATTTTGAGAATGTTTCGGGCTCAGGCGTGTATTGGACTCAATGTCCTGTCACCTGATACGCGCTTCGAACCCTTTGGCAAATTCTTCATGCCACCTTTGAGTGGAAATGGGATGGTTTATGTTGCTAGTACTCATTGAAACTCAACATGAAACTGCAGGAATCTCTTAACTTCCATCAATTATTGGGATAGTAATAAACTTTGTCAAGGTTGAATCAATATTTATTCAACATGTTATCTATTCCAATTAGCACTCATCACAGCCGCCTTACAATAACTTAGGTTTGAAAGTTTACAAGTTGATAGAAATTCATAAATCCTGTTTCATGACTACATGATTTCCACACAAGTCTTTATCAACATCGCTTTCTTAAGCTCCCACACACTATTGAGTATGTTAGTGGAGCATGTTGAGATCGAGCAGCTTATCAACGTGTTCAACAAAGTCTGGATTCCAGCACAACGCATTTAACGGATGTGTTGGGTTGGACGCTCGGCTCGAGCCAACTCGAGCAGCTCGCCAGGTACGGCCTCGGTTACCTGAGGCAACCAATAAGGTAGGGGACGTTTTTTTGGCAATTCTGGTTAAAGAGTTGAAAGAATTCTGGTTGTATCTTTGAACAACAAATTAAATGTTGGCCAAAGAGTTCCGGAACGTTATATGGATGGAGCATGGAGCGTTATGAGTTGGTAACAGTAAAGTTACTGTGAATGAGGATTTTAATTCCATTAGAGACACCCAGACCACAAAATACAAAAATATAGTATAATCTCAGTGAGCCAATGAGAATGCCTCTTCTCGTAAATTACAATATGTTTTGTGGCCTGGGTGTCCATAATGTCGAAACGATGTAGAGAGTTCGTTTGAGCTGTTTCGTCACCGACGTTTTTTGGATCTTCTCAGATGAACATGACTCCAGATACCAGGAGTCAAGTCTCTACAGTGCCAAATTCCAGACGCTGCACTAAAAGGAAGGTATCAATCAATCAATCAATCAGATTTTTATTACCGGAACATTCTATAATGCATGGCAAAAGTCAACTTTTTACTTGCTAGAATTTTGTCATACACCCCACAATAGATCTCATTCAGACATACAATTTACTAATTTACATACATCCATTCATTCGCCAATGATTCCCACTTCCAGCGACGGGTTCAGTCAGTCTTTTTAATTGGTGGTCTCCCAATCATATGCCAAAAACTCGTCTACATTATAAAGTGCTTGTGACACTAAAAAGCGTTTCAAACGAGTTTTTAACACCTTGGGCGTTGGAGCGTTTTTTATTGAATTTGGTAATTTGTTGACGAAATGAACACCCGCCTGTGAAGGCAAGCGTTCATAAACTACCGTTCTGTGTCTACCAGTTCGGTAGTTATCTCTGCCTCTAGTCTCATACGCATGTATGTCTCGGCCATTCGTCATGGTACATTTAGACATACAAAACATAGTATAACCGGCTTAGTTATAACCGGCTACGGTATACTGGATCTAAAATCTAACCTTCCTACCATAGGTACGTTATATTAAGTAAAGTTGCTGTAATAAATACAGCAGCAAATACGGCTACGATATTGATATTAGAACAATGTAAGAAAACAATTTCCATTATAATGTGCTTATCTTTAAGAAATATTTCCTGAAAACATTTAAAATAGCTTCGCACTTTTCTCAGATGACTATGGAAGAACCATTTTTGCCCTATAAGCACCAATTTTTCATTTTCATCTTTATAAACAAAGAACGCCATCACACAAATCTACAACTGACCCTAATTCCATTTCACCTACCATGCTCGATCAGATGTTCGACTGTGTGGGTCGGAGGTTACACGGGCATTTTAATGTCCGGCCGTAACTAATGCAAAAAGTTGACCTTCTCTCAGTTTAATCACCGGCGAAGAGCCACAAACCCGAGGTGATGTAATAGAGCCGCGTTTCGCTAATAAAGCTGGGCGTGTTGCATAGGCGGATAGACTTTATGGGTTCCACATTGACCGGGTTCCAAAAGCCCCTTTGTCAGCTGGCAATCGTAAACTTTATGGTGTTTTAATGTTAGTCTCCTGACCGGTTGGTAGCACTGCACGGTCGGCAGCATTCCCCAAACAGCTGTCAGGATCCAGCGCGGTCGCGTGTTGCGGAAACTGTCAATTGATTGTAATTGAGTACTAAACGATTATTTGTAGCCGGTCGTAAAGGGCAGGCCAATATTACCATAGGGAGTGAGGCTGCACGCTGTAAAATATAATCGATAATAAACGCCCGAGGTCGAAGAGGGGACACATTTGCATTGAGTAACACCTGATGGTATCATTTTCTTACACGGTGTTTATGAAAGGCAAAACGATTTTCCATCGTGGATTGACTGAGTATGAAGAGGGTTTTTTATTTTTTCACTCATTATATTTTATAGCTTTACGTGAAACGTTCTCAAAGACAAAAAGTAAAAAATCTATTGAGTACTTGTCACTGTTATTATGATTTCATGAAACAGTTGTTGGGAATCCGGGATTGCCTATTTCAAAATGAAATTGAAACATCTTTTATGCTCCATATAGTGTAACCTGCATTTTAAACCCTAAATTGGGAAGTCCAAATTAATCAAGGTTGATTTTACTAATTATTAAAACACATTCTCTCCCAACTCATTAAGTGCACAAATCAAAATTGGGAGTATTACATAAAATAATATCCGCAAGAATGACAATAATTTTAAACAGATGTTGTACTATCCAGTTAAACATGTTGGTAGTTTTAACGATAGCTTCGTAGCCTATCGGGATTAAAAATTGCGAGGTTCCTTCCCAAGGATCAATGGCAGCTTTAGAAATCCCTGTGACTGTTTCTTTCACAATTGTTCCATCGTCAAAAGCAATCTTCAAACAAAGACCCAACTGCTGCTCAGAAAAATAATTAAATTCTTCCACAACAGTAGATTTTAACTAAAGATTTGTATACAAATAAAAAAAGACATTATCGAAGTGCTAAAACGATTCTCTTAGATAATAAAATCTTTCTTTCATGATAAAAAAGCACCAACGAAAGTTTTGACATCACTTCCGAAAATACTGATGAAACTAATGGAAACGAATCTTATCAATCAGAAATTAGTGAGTGCGGAGAAACAGAAGGTGGAGTTGTGAATGTTGTGACACCACGGAGCCGAGGGTGCCACACCCCTTGTGCTGTCCTGGGCGTGGTTCTACACAGTATCGACTGACCCACACTTTACTGCCCTCCTTGCCGACATTCTCCTTGTTTTATCCCCTGATGGATAACCACCACGCTACCATTGACATGGGATTGGGAGTAAACTTTGCACGTGTCCGCCAGTGGTTTATGTTCCAAGATCGATCCTTCCTTTTGTTTAGTCTCAGGATATCTTCTTACTTTGCATCAGATCCGATAAGTCTCTGTTCTCTTATTTTATTGAAGAAGGTTGATTTTCGTTTCTGTTTTTTTTTTTTTTTTTTTTTGCAAAATTCAAGTACCACCCATAGCCAAAACATCAAGTGAAACTTGAAACTTTGGATGTTAAGACAGAAGAACATGAGTCAACCCTAACTATCTTACAGTGGTAAGCAGATTAAGAGGCAAGAAGAAGATCTGCTTTGAGCAATGACGATCAAGAACACATCAAAAGACATGCACTCATGTTTGGTCAGTGATAACAGAATCATCTCAATTCTCGTGACTTCATCGTGCATGTTGATCATTCACAGATCTCGCATTGTTGACGACACGCTGACACATTGCTGATTCACGGTGTGACTGGAGAATATAACAGTGCAGATAGACATTGTTTGCTTGCAGAGGATGTCACGTGACTGTTATTGTTTGCTCATGCGTGACAAGTCAAGTAGTAAATCGAGAGAACTGTAAAGATGCGTCACAATCACAACGCGTATTCCAAACAATTTACATGAGTAAAACTCCGATACTACATTGAATTCTAAACCATTGATGTGCCTGCTAACAATGGCCAGGATAGGAAAGCCTATGACCGTGACCTTTTCAGACGTTTACAGCGATAATGCTGTGAAGTGCAAAATGGCATGTGGCCGTCCTTACTTGACTCTTTATTGAGACAAGAATTCTATTGTCGACTACACTGAGTAAGAAAAGGTCCCTAGTACCCAATCTTAAGATTTTTTATTTGTTCATAAGTACTACATATAGTATTAACCATTATTGTTCAAATAAGCAGCTACAACTCCAATGTAGTCTTTAGGAGATGATTTGAGCAATTTTCGTTACTAGGTATTAGTGTACTGTCTAAAATCTGAGTAATACTTATCTAAAAGCATATAAACCTAAATATATTAACTTTTTTAAATACAACACAATAAGAAAGGATAATATAATTACAGAAATTTATTGACTGAATGTTGCAATACTAAATTATGTCATTTCTAGATATGCTATCCTTCAGGTGTCTAACTCAAAAGCATAAGGTGGAGAATGTCTTGACAAATTTACAAAAACATGTGATGAACACGCAAAAGTCACACTCAACAACATAGACGTATGTAAAAACGTATAAAAGATACGAAATGTCGAAATCTTGATATCTTTTAAACCATCCATCGACAATGAAGTCTAAAAATTGAACGGTTTACATGATTAATAATAAGCTGGCGTTGGTAAAAGAGAACCACGAAAAAAAGTGGAAGCATCGAATGAAGAAGTAAACAGCACCGATATGAGAATGGCAAGAGATATGAAGTAGAAAAGTCGTACAAATGCTCGAAAAATATGTGACAGTAAATCAAGTTTATTGAGTAAACTCAAGGAATATACAAGATAATCTCCGAAAAGTGGAGGGGAGAAGGAGAATCGCATGACATAACTGATAAATCTTCAGGGGAAGGCAAATTTGCAACAAACAGCCATTACAGCCACGAGGGAAGCATTCTATCAAATGTACGCCATTAGAGTAATGTGGTGGGGTCGGCGGGGACACGTCATACTCTGACTGACATAGGGGAAGTAGAGGGTGGATGGATATCCTACTGCCCTTGAGACGGAGTCAGGGTCGGCTATCGGAACGGCCCAAACCACTTAACATACTCGAACAGAGATGAAAGCTATCCTGGAGTGGACTGGAGATTGCTGGAAATAGCACACTTGCTGGAACTGGAGATAACACTCCAGGTATTTCGGCGGCTGACCCACTAACTGACTCTTGTTTATCAGTCCGAAGCTTTATGGATTATAGGAATAGACGCGCTTTGTGGATGTTGTAGGGTTTGCTGAAGGCCGACGCCTCCTTGAACATTATTGATCGGCTGGAATTTGCTCCTTTGGTGTTACGATAAAGGTGGATTCCAGCTATATTTGAATCCGTCTTTGTAGTGTCAAGAAAGGGAGATACTTTAAAATTTCATTCAGTAGGTACGAGATGACGTGTTGCAGCCCTAACAATTTTAATTGTAATCGACCTAAGAAACATTATCGGAATTTAAAACATTTATTTATTTACTCGTATGTCGGGATTTTTAGACATTTGCATCTGTTCCAAATGGTCAAAGAATAAACACTATATCATTAGTAATAATTAGAGATTGCGGCTGGGTACAGTCAGTTTCAAAACCCATACACACAGGCGGAGGGGATTAGGAACGGTCGCATTTCCGCCATGTTAGTCATCTAGTGCACTTCCCCGATCAAACCCAAGATTTTTGTTATTTGTAATATTATTCTTAATCGTAATATAGATAGTAAACACCATACTGAAAAATCAATCCGGGACTGAAAACGGTCGGTATCGAGTTGTCGGGTTGGTTTCAATCCTCCGCGCTCGTGAGTGTGGGGTTGCGTGCGTGCGAGGCGGCTACCTAGCTATTTTCAGCCGCAGTCCTTATTTGCTAATACTATTGGCTATAGCAGATAGTTGCCTGTGATCCTCCTCTGAACCAAATATCCTGGAGTCTTTGACAAATTCAAACGTAAATGACACAGCGTTATAACTATGAATTCTGGTATATAACATTTAACAAAAAACTATTAGTATAGTATCCGTGGAGGCTAACGACATATCAGCCAGGCCTAACAGTAAGTAGTACGAGATACTGCCGTCAGAGGCCGTGGGCGTGCAGCATCTGCAAGACAGCAAAGTCACCTCCGCACCTCGCCTACAGAGCTACAACTAGCACGCCACGCAATGTGTTGTGTACACGTTTGTATTTGTGCTGCTATCTACCGGCAGGTGTAAACATTGCACAATACACTCCACCTGCGCTTCTCACCTCCTTACACACGTGTCACAGTTCGCCACACCACCGCCGTCAAGAGCGATGCCGCACCAGTGCATAATGTTCTCAAATCTTGACTTTCCGAATGTCAAAACCGGTTTTATTCATTATTTATCACAGGAAAATGGTCCTGACAATATAGTTTCATAATTTAAACACGTCTAGACTTGCCCCTGAATATTGCTATCACAAGACCCATATTTTGTTTTATAAACAACAACAAAAAACATGACTTATAAAAAGGACACATTCAAACAATTTCACAATAATGTTAAGAATTTACTTTCTGATGTACAGAATCGTTACTCTCAAAGGCCGATTTACTTAAATATTCTAGTGGTAGTTATGTACAGTTTAACGTGAGTTCTAAGCCATTTAGGCAGAAACTGGTAATTGGTGTTCATAATTTCAAATTTCCCTGGCTGAGGCAAAACTGATGTCCGAAGAGCAATGTAATGCAAATTCAAGATATATTTGCCAGCAAAGCTATTCGAGACTCGTATATTGGCTGATTTGTGCTAAGACGCGTGGTATTGTGCGAAGCTAGATGAGTGGTGTGTGAAGAGATGGAAGATGGAATATGTATGTTTAGTGATTCATTGAATAACCCTTTATAAGAGAAGGCTTTGTAAACTGGAGAAACAGAGATTATGCTAATGTATGTATGTGTTGTATTGTTATGCTGCGTCACGCTGGATAAGGATGTATTATTTTCTTACAAATCAATTGGAAAATTATGGCGAAACATTGGATGCTCTTAATCCTTTCTGAATCCGATGATTTGTGAGATGGAATTTCGCCACTGAAATACTTTCTCTTGTCCGCACGCATCTGGATTTCATGTCGTCATGCTAGGCAGTGGAATGAATGGAGTTCGAGTATCAGAGATAACCTGTTTATTCATCCTCTTGGTTTTTAAACTTCCCTGACAATATCATGATTAGTACAGCTTCTATTATTACTAAAAAATCTGATTTAATTCATCATCTGAGTTTCATATTAAGAGTTTCAGTTTAGTTTAACTTAGTATAGCCAGACAAATCCGTGGAAAGTATCTCGCGTCAGTGCCTATGATAAGCAATAGTGATGGCGAATAGTTCCTCAGAATTACTTACACGACAGCAATACAGAAAACATTTCAATGCTAAGTATTATTTTGTCAGAGGGGCGATGGAATTTGCGTCATTTTAGATTGCATCCTAGATGTTGCAAAGGTATTTGACATCATGATTAAAGGTACTTTGCCATTGATAAAGTTTTAATAGAGTTAGCAGTGCCAGTTGTGAGTAGAAAAGAGAGTACATGGGGTGCCTACATGAATAGAGTTCGACGACAATTGAAGTGGTTCATTTGAGGTAACACAGTTTACCTGCCATGGTGTTGCGTCGTCAATTCACTTTTTACTTGTGAGTTTGGAGGCCGTGTTCCAAGATGTGGACTATAAGAGTAGGAACCAGTGAATCAATTCGTTGGCCATTGCTTGCTGAAAAATCCGTTGGCTCGTCTTGTTTGCGGAATTGGATGGACAACTAACCGCCTGTTGAACAGTCACTGGAGTTCTAGGGTTTTTTGTTTGATCCATCTAAGTGCAGGATTTTGTGTCTTGATCCAGCCGGAAAAATGATCAAATCAAAGGCATTCATAGCTTCTATGTTAACTCTAGGCTAGGGTCCCTTTATTAATCAGATGTCAGCCTCTGGGAATGTCATTGTCTCCGCGTGGACTTGAAGGTCGAGTAGAAACAAAGAAGGTGGGTGGAGACGTTCTCTTGTATGTTATCGGATAACAACGACGCCATAACACTTCAGGAGAGCTAGAAAACTTTTGCACTAGTCTCTCCTTGCTCGGCATTGTCACAGTTTTGCACTTGGTTAGAAAAGTTGAGATCTTTTGATCACTTCACTCGGGCATACAAGGAGGACGGCCGGCGGGAAGAGGTAGCAAGCCCGCTGCGTTGCCAATCTGTGCACAACCCAAGTCAAAAGTTACGACTCACGGAGTCGTAACTTGCGACTGTCCAAAGACTACGTCTTTGACTTTCCACGTTCCCTGTCTGACAATCGGCATCCCTATTTTTTATGGTTATCATGATGAAATATTCAAAGTCCACAGCCTAGATTGATGCGCATCTTTAAGGCAAGTATGCTTGCATTCGTCTTATACGACCAATGGCTCCCGCTTTTTCTGATGTTGATTGGATTATGATGTTGTTCACCACTAAACAAGTACACAATACGTTGTTTGTGTAACACTGACAATCAAGTGGTAAGTGGAGTTTTGAGTGGTTTTCCCTGAGCAAATGAGCCAAATAGGGTGATTACACGTAGAGACAATGTTGACGCTACGAATAAAAAAAAAATTTCGAGACAAATAACACTTAGGGAAATATAGTGGATAGCATATTTTGGAATTACAAAATAGGCACTTCTAATTTTGTTTTAATTTTGCGATACTGAGATAGTCTTTTAAGGTTCTGATCCTCGGAGAACTGAGGTCAAGTTTGATTGCATAAATCAGTTGGTAATTAAAAATCATGTGTAATGTATTTTTATATCTCTGCGTGTTCGAAATACTTCGCCCATTTGAAAAAAATAAATTGATTCCTGCTCAAAAGTTCGAGAAATTTTCTTTTACGTAAGAATTCAGAAATAGATCTTCTGCTGAAGCACTACAATAGTTTAAAAGAACACTGACACAACGAGATAACAAACGTTTAAAATCCCCTAAAAGAGTCTCCGGTGAGATCAAGATGTCCTGGGAGAAATGATCCGGCGCTCAGAAGAGACGCGGCGATACGCACTGAGCGATGGTACCGTGTCACGCATTGCACAGCCACATTTATAAGGAGAGAAACAGAGTGATTATAAATGTGACGGCTTTATCACGCCAAAGATTGGGGCGGCGCGGCGCGGAGCCAGGCTATTTGTGGGCGCTGTATGGACATTGTTGTGGCGAGCCTAGGGTAGCGTCGCTAACAGAGACACCACCAATGGGAGACAGAGTTTTAAGATTTAAGAACAAATCATTTATAAGATACAGATATAAGATATAGTTCGTTTTACTTTGTCACCATTATATATCGGAATCTCAATAATGTCTAAATTTCTGAGGGCTTAAAAAAACACATCAATTTAGAATTCAACTTTAAAAATAGTTACAGAACTCCTTATATTTTCTTACAATTTTGAATATAAAACAGCATTTTAAAACACTACTTATGAAAAACGGGGGTTAATTTTTTAAATGATATTTTAATATGGTTTTAATTGTCGTTAAAAAGTAGGTAAATTCCCTAATTTAAACTAGTATGTAAAGTTTGCATTTTTGGGATACTCGTGGTGGCACAGTAAAAATGGACACCATGTATATTGTAGTTTAACTAGTTTAGTATCGACGTTATTGGTATTTTAAAACCTCAACCAATTTAAGATATGGATGATTTAAATGTATAGAATGAATGTAAATCCCATGTGTAGTCTTGAACCATTGATCCAGAGTCCTGTGACAGGGGAGCTACGGTTCGAACAATTTAATATGGATTACGAACAAATCAGTTATTGGTATTATTGTATTTGACAAATCAACTCTCAATTATCACGCTCCTTAAGGCCCAAAAATGCTCTCTGCATAACCCGGGAACTCCATTTTTCTCTGATACATCAAATTTGACCGAAGACAATACATGATAAACTTTACAGTAACACTAGGTGGTAGGGTAGCATTTGTAAACTGTAGTCAAATCTTGCCACCCCAAACACACTGCATCCGAATAGAGAACAGCACTATAAACCACGCGTGCCGGAATTTTTCGGAATGTAAAAACTCTTCATTCAAGTTTTAATAAAAGAATATACATAACAATTTTTTCCACAAAGATGACACTTTTATATTACTGAAAATAAAATAGAAAATGTGGGACATCCAAATAAATTCACTCGCTGCTTTCCTAAACATCAATTTGCAGATTGAAATGACTACAATTTCAAATATGACAAATCAGTTATCACTTTCCTAGTAAACAAATATATTATTATCACTTTACTTCTTAATAAATCCATTACTATTGCTGTCCTGATAGATAAATCCTATACTATAACTTTATCGGTTGACGAAACTATAATTTTCATTTTCCTACTTGATGAATCCATTACTATCACCTATCAACCACTTTAATGTTTGATAAATATATTACTATAAATTTCCTGGTTGAAAAATCTGTAACTGTTACTTTCCTAGTTGACCCATATAACGACACCTTGGTAGATTTTATTACTCTAATTCTCCATGTTAAATAATCTACTAAGACTATAGTTACGAGTTGAGAGTTAATATGAACTATCAGTAATATAACTTCTTGTAGTAACGAAGCAAAACAGGAGAATATTAAAAAAATTCTATTTTACCTCAATAGACAGGAACACACCCATATATACGTGTACAGTACCTGAAACATAAATAACTTTACTGTAAAAATGTATACAAATAGTTTATTGAAAACATTTAAATTAAACTATACATACTAATGATAGATAGGGTTGTCATATATGTTAACAATTGTAAATATCAATAAATGTGCCTGATAAAAAAGTAATTGCAAGTGTTTATGAATTAAACACGTAATTTGTGTGTTTTTTAACAGTTATCAAGAACTTAATTTGTTATACAAATCTTTGATAAGTGATTTGTAAAGTACTTTTTTAAACAAGGATTCACAATTTATTATTGTTATAGTTTAGTGCATACCAATTTTGCACGGTTACTAGCCATATGTCTATAAATGACATTTTAATGTTACTGTCCATCTTTCACAAACATTTACTAACATAACAGCAAAAAAGTTACGGAGCATAATCAATTCCTCTTATACATTGTTACATTTGTTACAATATGTTACAATTTATGTGATACAACAGTATACACAACACTAATGCGATATTTCCATTCTAACCTGAAGAAGAGATCAGATTGCAAATCTCGAAACGTAGTGTTACTGATTTATTGTTTCACTGAACGATGGAAAATGTCCGGAAAAATCCTGTTTCCTTCACAATCCTTCCATCGTCAAAAATAACCTTCAAACAAAGAATTGATTCTCGGTACGGACCCGGAACCAGTAAACAAATCAAAGACCTTGAGAACCTGAAAAAGAGATCAGATTGCAGATCTCGAAACGTAGTGTTACTGATTTATTGTTTCACTGAACGATGGCAAATGTCCGGAAAAATCCTGTTTCCTTTACAATCCTTCCATCGTCAAAAATAACCTTCAAACAAAGGACTAATGCGATTGTTTTAACCGTTTATGAACTATGTGTGAAGTAACAAAAAGACATACAACTTGCACGAATAAAAGGATTCGACATTTCATTATCATTGGAACCTTTTTGTGTACATTGCCCTAAAGGACGATCCTGCAAAGTTTCCAAAGAAAGTCCGGGTCACGGTATTCATATCGTGATATTTGAAGTTATAGAATCTGTGCTCTCAAGGACAGTCAGTTCAACATAATTTACATACAAAGGAATATGTGTTTATATATGCGTGCCGTGAGGAGACGGCATAAATAAGCCAGGGCCGCACCGAGATGGAAGATATTAACGAATACATGTTGAAAAGCCGCATAAACGCGTTTCCGAAGATGTAATTTCACAATGCCTTCTTAGAAGACAATATGTAAAATATAAACAATTAAAATAATATTGGAAATATATCTGTAATTCGAGCGCGTTGTTATTACCTTCACTGCAACACGAGTCATGTACGGATTTTAAGACAGCCGGAATAGTAGTAGTGCGATCGCCGTAATTAATGTGTTAAGGCAGTACATACATATATTTTTTCAATTTAATTTACCGAGTGAGTTTGGAAGTGACTTGGACTTGGAATAGTATGCGCCTTAGCATAATTGAATGGTATATACAGTCGAAATATATAATTCGTATATTTTAGTTCGACATTTTGGATAATTCGAATGTTTCTGCCACTAATTGACATCACTCTATTATAGTAATCAAGTCTAAATCACTCAAAATCTTGGTTAATTCGATTTTTTTATTTGTCCGTTGAACTTTTAGACCGCACGACGTGTCGTTTAACAATAACATGTACACACAGTTTTGAAACTATTTAAAATTGACAATTACAATTTGTGACAATTAAAAAAAAGGTTACTACTTAAATTTAAAAATACCTCAATGACGTCATTGGAATGACTTATTAAGCAACTTTGCTCTTCTGATAAATCGGCACAGGAAGAAATAAAAACCGAGTTATTTGTTGGTCAATTAATAAATTCCTTCTATTCAATGATGAATGGAGAGTTTTTGTAGCGAACTGGGCTATTTGTGAAAGATAGAGAGTTGAAGGTCGGCCAGGCAGGCGGAAGGAGGATCAGCGGCCAAAGTCATAATGATAAGACAGTAAATGATCGCTGACACAGCCCGGCAAGTGTAGCGCTCTTTCATACGCTGATTGCTATTTTTAGTCGATGTGGTTCAAAACAAGTTCATAAGATTGCCAAAGTTTCCTCAGCTCTTTGTTTATATGAGCGTTTACCATTTGCAGTGATGGCGAGTAGGAAGAATAACTTTTCTTTTGAAGTTGAAACAGGGCATGTGTACTACAATAACATGATGTATAAAACACACTACGCAAAAATGTCTCTAAATCTCAGATGTCTGAATGTTTTATAGTGAATCTAAATAGTTTTCTCCCCTTAAGTAATAACGTATCATTAAAGGTATTTTGCTGTTTGAAAATGGGTGTTCGTTCCCTTTTTGGAGAAATATCTGAAAACCTTTAACGCAACGAAAAACAGGTTCTATTGATCTTGTATTTCTAGATGTCCATTCTAAGTATTTCTAGATATTTTTTACCTGGCAATTCTGAATACGCAATACTAATTTTTATACAATATTTAAATAATAAATAAAAAAGTTAACTTCACTGATGACAATATAGTTAAGTTTACTGAGAAAACACACCCAGGAACTTTTAACGAGTTGACTAGTACTAACAACTTATTGAAAATAACAAAGTATTTTGACAAAACTGATGAACTCAGAAAGTAAATTACTTAAAGTTAGGTTGAATAAATGTTCTGTACTATATGAAATTGAACATATTATATAGGCATGATTATTATTAATGTTTACATTAGTCATAATTATGTATGTATACCTGAAGAAGAGATCAGATTGCATATCTCGAAACGTAGTTGCTGATTTTTTTGTATCACTGAACGATGGAAACTGAAAATCCTCTCAATTACGATGCTCAAACCGATTATGAAGAATTCTTGAATACCATACTCTGCTGGATTGATTATACAAATCTAAAGGAACAAATTGTATAATTTTAATGCTATGCATACGAAAGAAACTTGTATGCCAAGGACAAATACTGAATGTGTAGCTAATGCCTCGAGCGTTACGTAAGCAGTTTTGACCACGTGACCTCCTGACGATTGTGTACAATGTTTGCTACCTGTAGCATCAGCACTAGCAACACGACCAGGCAACAATACAAATGACAAGTTGTCCGTAACAGTCTTGAGAACGTGTCCAGGGTCACGGGTACATCGCAGGCGTTGCAAATATGATGTGGACACGAACCTTCTTCCGGTTAACGTGTAGTAACAGTCTCGGCTGCTTTGTTGTTACTTTGTCAACACTGTTATTTAACCATAGCAGTGAATAGAATGAATGCAAATATTTTCTGAAACTGTTGCCAAATTGCACAATAACAGCACGCATACTGAACTTCCCATAATCCTGAACTTTATATCTGTGAAAACAACCTAAGCTCAGTCGCATCAGTTTCTGAGGTCTAGGATCATTCCAGTTCCTCTTTTCCTTTCTACAAGCTCATAATCTCCAATCCATCGTTCCATTCTACGTGACCCAGCAACTGAATCTTTGGGTTGGTTTCTTGGTCATGAAACGCACTCTCCGAAGCTGACTTTCTCAGTGAACTACGTAAACATTTGATTTGAATAATGTAAAAAAATCTAAGTTTGAGATGGGTTGTAAATACACAGAGCGTGAGAGCTCTCCGTAGTCTCCGTTGTTAAGAAGGACGTGGCTGGTCCTTCTGAAATCGTGTACGTTGTCTATCCGTCTGTGCGATAAGTACGATAATTACTGTCTCTCCCAGACTGGGTACACTGTGCCTCTTGAACCAAGAAAGAACTCCATTGACTTTTAAGTCAAAAGGTCAAAGGTGTCCTTCAATACTCTCTTGTACCGGTTAATTATTTTTAACTTCTTATGACATGTTACTGGTGAATACATCAGTCATTATGAAGATTAAAGGAAACACAATTTGATGTGCTTAAGAAAGAAACAATGAGTGATTGATCAGTTTTGAGCAATCAAGGTCGAACATTAATTCGCGTCCTAAAGCCCTAGCCAGTTTGTTCAATGCTGATTTCTATTTTTCGGTTAGGGCTAGCCAGCGCTTAAAAGTATTGTGATCAAACACCATCACCTTAAAATGAATGATATCACTGTATATAACAACACAGACACTAACTAGACATCGCGGCCTCACCCTTGTGTAGGAGCGGGTACGACCTTCTTGAGATGCGCTTATCTGGTGTCTGTGTTGTGTTAGTCGTAGTGATAACATATTACATACAGCTTAAAACGAATTCTTTTCTCCTCTTGCAGTTTCTATGAGTTTATACACAGTAATAGTAAATTATAATGACTCTCGGCTCATTGACTATGTATACGAAGTATATAGCTTGTCGGAACATTTCACTTCTGAATTTTAACTTATAGTTTGATTACGCCAAGAATTGTCAGCATTAGCTTTACAAATTTGAAAAAGTAAACCTTATTGAGACCTGATTTTTCATTAAAATGTCCTTGCAATGTTCTAAACGTCATTTCTCATTTTTTTTTATTTTCGAATGTTAAATTAGTATTTTAACTAAGTGGAATATTTAAATTTCAGTATTTGATATCCAAACACGCTTGACTTTTGTTCTTTTATAATGATATTATAAAAAGCGAGGGGTTTATTATTAAAATTTGAAGAATTTAAGTTTGGAGACTGACTCGATTATAATGAACTGTAAACACCTCGATTACGTTTCCGGTTTTTGGGTAACATCTGTTCAAAATTTTGAGAAGACAAAAATAGACTCCTTTGCTAATGGGACGTTCCTGAGAAGTTTCAATTGTTAGATAAGGGCCACTCTATATGCGCATAACTTTCCATTTAATTAAGAACTCACGTGCTACACAATTATTGTCAATGTCAAGGAATCGATTGTAGAGCATTGCCAAACATTGGATGCATCATTGTGTACTGTAGGCTACACAAGATTGAGTACAAAAATATCTTACCCTACAATCCTACCTCACTTATTTTGTAGTATTTTTCATGAAGAAATTTCAAATTACCTTACTTTAAACCTGAGAAAACACTAATATTGTTACAACATATTATTAACTTAAGGGTGAGGATGTGCGATGCAATATTTACACTTTTATATATTTAGTTTTATAATTGTTTTCTTATTCGATTATATTTTTACCTCCACAAAGAATAGAAACAAATAAATTAACTAAATGGCCGGTGTAACAACTTAATTCAATTTCAAATTGTTCCAGTTCACACAGTGTCTAAACATTCCTTACACAATTAATGTCTTGGAATATTTCGGCTTCGTCGTCGAGAGTAGCAAAAAAATCAGTTGAGATGATCTGATCGTTGTTTGTTGTTGATATTTATTGAAGATTACATCGGTTACTCTTTGTTATACGTAGTTAATTATTGTTATTATAACGTCTTGATAATGTTATCGATATTATAATATGTTCTAACATATATATACCTATTGTTATCGGTTTATTATCTGTTGCTGATTTGTTATGTGATAAGTAAATCTTGCATGTTACTGTTTTAGTTCGTAACAACCATATATTTTAAAATTTTGTTATTGCTTATTTCCTTTAGGTTTGTTCTCTGCTTTATTAATTCCCGTAAAATGGAGATGTATATCCGTTGAAATGAATAAATAATATGTTAAACAGAAATTTCCAATAATAAGTAGTCGGCGAGCCATTTATGATCCAAACACCCGACTATTTACGATCAATCACTTGTCTTTTCGACAATTCCACGCTATTCTCTTTGATGAAGTTACTAACCTTCAAATCGCGTGTATAGCCAACTGTTTATTATTGGCACTTTCGGTTTAACATCTGTTGACTGAAAATGGTTCTGCACAGAGAGCCCGAAATATTCCAAGTAGAGTTAAATGCGCAAGAAATTATTTTACGCAGTGTGAAGTGGTAGACTTTTATGTTAGTTAAACAAATAATCCTCACATTATAACAAGGAAAGACTTCAAAAAACTTATATTTATTTACCTTTTATAAGATACAAATACCGAAATAAACTTAAGTTAAAATAATAGTAATATTATCTCACAAATTTTGATAAGAATTTTATTTGCTCGGTTACATTTTGCCACCTACTGTACTGCATTTGTACAGTAACGATGTATAAAGCAAATCTATATCCAGACGACAATTCATGCATATGCAAATCGGGCTCTCTGATGTTCATTATTCTGACACTAAACAAGAGACCACAATTCTATCGAGTGGACACTGAACAATACTGCAATGTGCGATAATATCGTTTCATATTATTCTCGAGGTCTCATAATCACGAACGAAGGGCAAAACAATAATCGGGCAAAGGACAAGAAAACAAACTACATACGGAGCTACTTCAGGGGTTTCCAGCGAGGTGATGCAATACAGCTGCTACTTGGATGCCAGATTTTGGAGATGGACTGAGATGTAATGGACAACGGTTTCTGACCCCTTATTCTGAAGATGCGTTGGGTTGATAGTGAACGAATGGAACTCGATTTTATGGTTACTGGATTTCTTCATCATAACTATGGCACAAACCGGAATGCTCGTGGTTCAAACCGAATATGAAACTGTAGACTTTTTCGAAATCATTAGTTTATTATTGATGATTGAAAATTTCAAGTTTTTGAAGGAGAAATGGCTGCTTTTCCTTCAGTCCTTCGCCTTTTTTGGTGTGTGCGTATGTGTTATTTAGCGTGCCTCTGTTGTGCAGTTACGTTGGTGATACTTAACCTAATCAGTATGTACCCTCAGGTATATTCAAGAGTTCCTTGAGTAAAACTTGTTTTGTTGTGTATACTCAATCTAATACTTTTTCACAAATAAATAAAAGCATACTACAATTACAGAAACACAGTTTTAAAATTTTCGTAACACACTCGTATAAAGGTTGGCAAACGCTCTAAAACCTTTTATTCTTTTAATTATTGACTGTTATAAAACAGACGGTATTACGCCATGCTCTTCGTTTACACCGGTCATACTTACTCTCCATTCTTACTGCGGTTAAATATAGGCTTGGTATCTCAGGGATAAAATAGTATGATAGATTACAAAACTTTGGATAAGTACTAACTACACATTTTTGAGTTACGCAACTCAGTATTACATTGATCATCTACACTAATCATCATATATTTCCGATGGATATGAATTTCGGTATTAACCCTAACAGCTAGTAGATTAGTGAAGCTTACTACTCAGTTACTCAAATGGTCCAAATCAGAGGTCTGAATATTTGAGAATTTGAGCACAAAATATTTCTAGAACCCTATAAGCTAAGACATTTAAATAAAGTATAACATGCCTTTATCGTGGGAAGCTTAGTAATGTCACACCTGGGGATCCACCCACGTGGAGTTAATAATGTTAGAGTAGGTCCTGACGAACAAACACTGTAATGAAATGAAATGAGAACAATCTAAAAAGAATGAGAGCTACTCACAATTCGTTTCTAACTGACAGTTCATGGTAATTCATTTGCGGAATATTTATTAGGGCATACTACTGCCCACTTCGCGGCCCACGTCTGTTTCGATTGTTTCTCCGCAATCAGCATTTCAAAGTTCCTTACCTAATTTATGTTTCAAAGTGTGGTAATTATCTGAGTCAGAATTATAAAGTTCAAGGTCTTCACTGAATTTCTAGTTCTGCTGTAAGACCACAATAATCTGGTGTTGTTTGGTTAATAATTATTTTAATAAATAAAAATATACACACTTTGTTAAATAATCCTTAGACTCACAGAGCATGCTTACTGTTCAATCTCGGGATGGTCCATCTCCATAAATGGGAATGTGAGGATTATAGAATAGGGGGTATCTCCTTCAGAGTGAAACAAACGGTATGTGACAAAAAAGGATTTTGGTTGATTCAAACCCAAAACTGGGTTCCATCGATTTCCCACTAGATTATATATATTCCGAGTGTCGATATATTTTGTATCTTTCAAACCATCCCAAAGTGTACTGATGTACTTTTTCTCGCACAACAGTTTTGTGATTCAAAGCAATGAAACATTGAAAATCGTTACAATTTAGTTAGGAACCAGTGACCTTGTCCATTCCAGTGATCTTACCAACGGAAAAGATCAATTTCCAAAAATCGATTCTGAATTTGCTCATTACCACATAAAATTACCACCTAGCCAGAGTCACGTAGCTTAAGTTTAACAACCGCACATTGGCAAGTGAAGAGTACTTCTAATGGGAGATGTGTGTGTATGTGTGTGGTGCTGAGTTCGTATCTCTACTCAATCATACCGCCTTCATGATGGTTATCAACGAAGAGGTAAATTATAAGCGGCACATACGGCATATTGTTACCCGTAGGTCAGGTACTCAGGAGAGTATAGGTATAACATTTGCCCAAGGTATTATTATGTTGGCCGGAGATAGAACAACATCGGTACTGCAACCGAAAGGTCGGCTATACTACAGCCGTTGTAGCTTACATTAGGAGATGGCACATTTGACAATAGTGCATGGATATCAATCAAATTCCACCAAAATATATTTTCATCCTTCACTGGCATCATTCATTTACCTGCATCACTGTGTTTGCGACTTTTAAATTGTTCTTGTAGGACCTAGAAGTAAAGTCAGAATGTAACTTCAGGAACCTACTGACTGAAAGCCTGAATTATGGAACCTTTCCATAATCCTGTTAGGCAGGAAGCTACAATCACAAAACACCAAAACAACTGTGACACACATGATTTGCGAGGTGAACGATATAAGAGATACGCTGTGTAGTCTTGTTACTCTATAAGGTCGAAATTACAATCATACTATCTCAGATCAACTGTTGTTCTTGTCACTATCGTTAGTTATAAGGAGACCTATGATTACATTTTGTACAAATCAATTTTAAAAGGAGCATTTGGATTATTCGTTAAATATATATATATATATATATATATATATATATATATATATATATATATATATATTTAACGAATAATCCTATAATCCAATTAGGTTTATATATATATATAAACCTAATTATGTGGTAACACTACTTAAAACAACAAAGTAACTGAATCCTAGCGAACTATGTTTCTGCTGAGTGGAGAGGCAATATTGCTAGTAAATTGTTGATAACTTGTTGACCCACAAGTGGCGGGTTATCATATGATGTTTCTCAAGACTTGAATGGCCGCTGCCATCATTATCAAACGTACCACAAAGTTGCAAAACACTTGTTTATATAAGAAACAGATCGGAAGTCCTATAAGCGTCAACATTTGCTAGAAGCAATAGAGCATAACTATTCTTGGTGGTGTTTTAGTAGGTACGGTTGAAAGTTAACAACTTGAAAATTATAAGGGTTGTTTGATATCTAATATATGAACAAATTTGCTAATTTCCTGCATCTGGAAATGAATCATAAGAATTAAAAAGTCTCACGGCAAAGAAGATGCAGGAATATCCCTTTCGGGGGGAAGACCTGGTATTGTCTTCTTATAAAACGAGTACGACTGGAAAATGTTTTAAGTTAAATTACAAGCTCAAAGTGAAATATTACAAAGGTTTTTGAAATTTCGTAAAAAACATTAAAACAGGCAAACTAAAAGGCTATGAAAGAAACGGAAACTAAACTCTAGAGTATTGTACCATATTAATGTAGAAGCTAGATGTTCTCTTCCTGTGCTAGAGATTCCGGGTGTCCAAACTCCATGGGATCTCCCAGAAAATGTTCTTAGATGATATAAAAAACTTACTGAAAGGTCTCTGGCGTAAAATCTTACACCTCGAGGTCATGTTTATCTTAACACTATAAATTGAATAATGAAGCAAAACGCGAACAATAGGGTCAACGTTTTCAATTCTTTATTTTTTTCGGGTATGCCAAATTCCTTATACAGGGTGAGTTTTTTAAAGTGATCCAATAGCTAACTTTTTAATTACACGACTGCAAGTTTTTATCATCAGTCCGAAAAAAATCCGAAAACTTGCAGTCCACGTAGCTCCTGAACCATTAGAGATATAGAAAAACTCTAAAATGCAAAAATGTCTTATTTTGTAGTGTAGAATATAAAAACAACATAAAATACAGGGTGTTCCATAAAATATTTTAAAGTTGGCCGCCATATTGGCAAAAATTATGAAAACTTCCAGTCCACGTAGCTACTGAACCATTAGAGATATTGAAAAACTCTCAAAAGCAAAAAATGTATTATTTTGTTGAGTAGAATCTAAAAACAACATAAAATACAGGGTGTTCCATAAGAGATTTTAAAGTTGACCGCCATATTGGAAAATGGCGGCCATCTTCAAAAAATTTGAAAGTGTATCCCTGAGTGAAACTTAAAATTGAGCAAGTTCCAAATTTAAAGTGTGGTGCTAAGTCGTGTAATTAAAAAGTTAGCTACTGGATCACTTTAAAAAACTCACCCTGTATATATATATATTCGATGCCCTGCAATATGAGTCATCAAGACAAAGGCAACCAAAGAGAACCGGAGAGGAAGGCGAGGAAGAGCGGCAGGACGGACAGCGGACGTGCCAAAGAGCTGTGTTTACGACGTCCGGCGACGCGACGCGACGCGCTCTGACGACATGGAGTGCCTTATGTAGTATCACGTAGTTATAGTGTCTGACGTAGCCGACGGCAGTGAGTCCTTATGTAGTTCTGATCGTACTTAAGTGTATGCGAGAGGGCTTGGGGTACAAGCGGCATAAGCCACAATCACGTGGGCGGTGGAAAAGTAGTTACTGACGGAAGATAGCCTTGTCAGTACAGTGATACTAGTTTTTATAACATCTTTAGTATTTTCTACAGAAAACCTATCATCTTAAGGAATTTTTTTCAAAGAGGGAAAAACCATCATTGATACTGGTAGACTTTTGTGTTGCTTGTCAGCGTGAATGGCGACATTTATAGTTTTAAGTTTAGTGTTGGTTTTGATTTTGATATGTTGCAGAAAATGGGGAACCTTTAATGTTGATGAAGATTAATAATGGATCTACTGAATTGTGAAATTATTGTCTAGTAAAGAAAATATTAATAGATCTAAAATAAAATTAAAAAGTAATCTTTTCTAACTGTGTCAACTGTACAATTATTGTTAAAACAGCTGATGGTATAATATCCAGTTTTGGAATATTGAAGAGAAACTGGAGGTATCGCTGGTGCCGTTTGGGCATTCATTGGGTTTCTTAAAGTACTCAAGTCATAGAATTGTAAACGAAAGAATGAATTTCTCCGGTCTGAAAAAATCTATCAACCCACTACAGAACTGGAGCGATGCAACTTCTATTCTGGAGAGTTCGTTATTTGGGAAGATTCCTGGAGAACCCTATAGGGGGTCTCTTTCCCATTTTCTATTTCTTCAGAGGCCGCTCTGTCCCTTATGCCAAATTCTAATCACGCCTTTAACGGTTTAATCGTTCTTTCCAGTCAGAAGGTCCAGAGGAAAGCTGATAAAACTTCTCTACTGTAAAATGCTGTTGATAAAACCACGGATCATGCTCTTCCACCGTGACCTCAATGTCAGCCACAATGTAGACATTAAGGGCGCGGTGCCCACGGTCGTTGTCGTCGCTGACCTGGTCAACACGGTGTCACAGCTTCCTTCCGGTTCCGGTCGTTTCTGTCGGCGTTCGCCACCGCCATTAGCTATTACAACACCGCCTGTGATTGTCACCTCGACAACACGGTCCCACGCAGCGTGTAGACTTTTGTTTATTGCTTTGCCACTGATAACACAGAACTGTGAAGTTTGTGATAGTTTGTTAGTAACAAATTCCGATATATAAGAGAATTCGTTAGCATTGAAAACGATAATTTAGATATTTTCAATCAAAGATATAATGATAATTGAAGGATAATCTGTCGAAGTAGAAGTGTGGATGTATGGCGATTGAAGACTTTATTCAGAGTCACAAATGAGGAATTGTGACGTCATATTTTCTGCAAAAAAAAGGAATACGTCAGTATCTAACATAAAATTACCATATAGTGTAATATTCTCCGCATATAGCATTTCTATTTCTAATTTCCCTGTATTTTCATATATTGGTAAATAACAAAACTATGAAATAAACAGTATTCAAAATTGTCAACACTTTATACATTCATACGCACAACAATACAAGGCAAAAGGCTGCAATGGGGTGCTAATATAAAATGTGTAAAACGATTATCGTAAGAAGTGATGAGGTTAAAGTCAACTCTTTGACTGGAGACCTCAGACATTACTCCTCCACGAAGCGACATTTGGCGATGTGGTTTATGGTTGCTCTTGGTCCAAGGCCAGAGTTCAAAGTCGGTATACAGCGACCACAAACCGCAACAACGAGAGGAGAGGAAGGAACTGTACGGGGACCACCGTGATGAAGTGTCTGCGGTCTACCCCGGCCCTCCTGCGTGCGGTTTCCGCCGAGCCACGAGCATTCAGGCCCGACTAATGATCTAGATAAGCGTTTTATCTGAAAATTCGTCACTATAATTAATTTCAGAACCCAAGTGAACGCGATGCCACTGATCATTAATTAACTCGGTTCCTTTTGATGAATTAACGTCCCGTTGTAGATCTTTTGCCAGCTGTTCTGTTGGTAAGCGTTGATAGATATTTAAAAGGTCTCTCTTTTCGAGCTGAACTTTTGTGTATGCACTGAAATCCTAATATTTTGATTTGTTCAAATCATGCGGGTAACCAATCACCAACAAGACGAGCCTTAAGGTAATATTGGTTTTTAGAATTACTACTTTGAGAAAAGTTTTTTTGTCGTGCTCGACCAACTGGTTCGAGATCTGGCAATCTCAGAGCTATAGAGGCACAAACATACCTGACGAAGAATTCATTTGATGATTCTCAAAGGAAATCATATGAGCTTCAATATGCGGGTTATCGTGATCGCCAGAGCTCCAGGAGCTGCAGATGTGTGAGGTATGTGAGGTTAGAGCCTGTCCACCCCACGTATCCGTGAGATATCATATCCCATCACCCATTCCTTTATAGCCAACTCCTTTCTTTTAGTTAATAGTGTCAGTTATTTAAAATATTTTTATACTCCGAAATGTTTACGTGATTCTGTTAAAAGTAAAATCTAATAATGACTAATTTTAAATGTAAAGGATCGCAGAATACTTTCAATTTATTGTGGATTTCAAAAGTGAATAACTACTAATTACCCGGCTAAGAATCATAGTGAAGATATTATTCTGAACGTGTTGTATGCATATTAAAAAGGTTAACTACACTCGGATCTAAGAGTTTAAATAACCGAGTTTAAAAGTGAACCACATTAATCTAACTAGTGCAGCTACAATAACATTAAAATGTACCTTGTTATTTTATGGGTTTAGATATACTGTACATATATAAAGCAAACCATTTGCAAACAATATATATTTTAATATGGGTATTATTCTGATTAAAAATCTTCGAGTCATACATTTTCAAAGTTACAGTTTGGTTGAACAGCGCCAAAAAGCGGAACTCCTTTCCGTTGTTATCGACATAAACGGTTTGCTTAATTGTCTAAACCCAGAAGTAAACTTAAAATTTGAATCACGTAATCGTATCTCTACTAGTTATTTAGTGGTTAACTTTCAAATTTGGGTATCTATGGTTTTTGATCAGAGAGTAGTGCTAACAAAGCTGCCGCAGTGCATGCTACTCGCTCAGTCTCTGGATGTCTATATTCGGCCCCTCAGCAACTGTAACTGTTATCAGCAGCAGTAAACTTCTGCTAAGATACGGCCCACAGCTCAACAGAGGTCGTTGTGATAATTTGTTTACGCGGCGAGTTGGCCAAAATAAGCATCTATTTGAAGCTAAAGATTTTACAGCTGTTTAAGTAAATAAGACGTGATTTATCTTCTGTTTGCAGAGTTATGGTCATCTTGAGTGCACCTGCTGATAAAATGACCGCGAGTAAAGGAAGAGGAACAGCAGGAGGCAAGTAATTGTCAACTCATGTTAAAGAAGGGTGATTATAAGACGCTAAGCTCAAAATAAACAACATGTGGTAAGGATTTTTTTCTGCCTTTCTGGCAAAAAGTGCTCATCGTTTTGATGTTTCCGCCGCTAATGGAAACGCTCTCTTCTTCGTGCGCCTACCAGTGAGCATAATTGTGAAGGATTGTCAATTATCCAAACCACTTACTGTTACAGTTCTATTCGCCTGATGGTTTCCGAGAAAATTTCGAGTCATATGGGGGGAGTTACAATCATAATTTTTGTTCCAGTTAAAATATCAATTCTTTTACATCCTGAGCTGTTTATTCTATCCTTCTACAACCACTGAGTACTCGAGCCTTCCTGGTCGCTCGCGTGCCTAGTGGAGAGGGTGGGAACCGCCAGGTGAGCTCGACAGACGGCAAGGGGGTGCGTGTCGGCCACCCCCACACACAGCCCCCGCCACACCCTGGCCAACCTCAAACTGTCCAGTAATAACAATTTATTCCGATTCTGCCAGCTGGATATAGACAGGGTGCGATAAATAGGAGCAAACGTAAACAACGTAAAAGTAACATTGCCGACATGGTCTACACATCACCGAAACAAAAGACAAGTAGTTCCAAATTTTTATTTGAATGCTATCAATAAGAAGTTTCTACCAGTATAACAAGAACTTCTGATATAAAGTGTTTTTGGCTAGAGTTGATTTTGTCTAACAAGGGATGTGGCACAAACATTACTTACATGTATACATTGGAATTTGTCAATCCTCCAATTTCCTTCTCTACTGGTATATGGTATTCGAGTAGATTCTCTGTCTTCGCGAAGAATCAGGAACTGTCACCATTTTTTTATAATGAAGATGAAACTTTAAAGGTGATAACGTCTCGAAATTTAACAAAAATTTGATTATATTCCATAAAAGTTGAATTTTCTCGTCTAAGATTAGTAACGTGTTGTGAATGCAGCAGATATGACCATTTTGATGAGTAAACGATAAACAGACGAACCTTTCCAAAAATTCGGTGGCTTCAATTCGGTTCTAAAACATCGATTGTTTATGATTAATACGAATGATGCTACTACGTTTCACATTACAGTGAACATTGTATTACTAACCGGATTAGTACAAATTTGTGTAACGGCATTGAGACACAGCTGTTGGTGGACTGTTACTAGACTTGACTGTAACCCACTGACCGACACTAGCGCTATCTTGGTCCATCGGCACGAACTCACTCGGCTGCAGCTAAAACAGTTCGCCTTATGGCACGCCTTCTCAAGGCATAGAGTCTACAAAGTAATATACTATACAGTTGCAAGTTACGTATTGTTCGGTACATTTTTGGCACATTTTGTAAAATTTAAGAGTGCTTTATGAACTAAAATGGATCATAAACCGCTTCGCACGATAGCTTGTATACACGTGTTTAATTAAAAACTGAAAATCATATAAAATTTAAAATACAATCTTCTTGGGTTACGTTCTTTACTCGACTTCCGATATATTTATTGTATTGTACAATAACCCATAACAGTTACTGCATATTAAATTAAGTATTCACTTGACAAAACCTAGCATAGACACAGGCCTCTACAGGATATTTCCTCCAAATATAAGGTTGCGCACTTTTATATTACTTATATGAACAACTTCATTGAATAACGTGTTTTTAAATCAATTTCAACTAAAGGAAATATTGCATTTAAAACACGATTTAAGGAAATTTAAATTTTTAATGAAATATTATATGCCGGTAAGCAAATTACTTTGTTTGTATAAAACATGTTGTTTATTTCAGTCATTTTGGATATATATGTGTTTTTTGTGAAGAATTAATAACCGTTTAATTTTACCTGTTTGTCTTTGGATCTGATTTTTAATATGTTCCCAATTACTGCTTTAAATGCGTATAATGAAATGAATTTATTCTATTTTATATGTACCCCGAGAATGCATTTAAAGGTTGGTGACTAAACGTGTTTTTAGTTTTAACAATTTATAAAAAACCCGATTGTGCTACTTTAATGACAACGCCGCAAGTCCAATGTCTTTAGCTCCTCTACGGTCACACGGCCGTAGTCGGTAATAATCTCGCAGCGTAACAGCAGGAGAACTCAGCCTCCCCTCTTTCCAACTCACAGTTGCTAACAAGGATGTTGCTACCCTGTGGTTTGAGCGTATAATAGCGGACCTATTCATTACACAAATCTGACGGTTGATATAATCGCAGGGGTTGGTGAGTCAGATTGGCGGGATCCCTTACATGTATTGTACTCGTCCCACCAACAAAACACATTTTTATATACTAGTAATAGCCACTGGAAGAAATCAATAACTTTTGAATTCATGCAAAATTTCTAGGAAAACTTCCCTTAACGGGTTTATTGTATATTAAACTAGGCTGTTTTGCTGAATTTTTCTTTTCGTGTTTTTTTTTTAAAGAGAGAGGTTAGTATAGTTTATATATGTACAATTGTATGCAAAAAAGTTTGTAATTTTTAATATGTATCGTTTAGTAAATAATTTTCGGTATCCAGTTCCGTGTCACCATCACACGAACCAATCGTCATGTTTCCATAGTAAAATAAACACTAGAAATAAAACAATAAAATACTCCTGGAAGGGTGACATGTAAATACAACACGCTTTCTGCACTGTGCGACTACAGGGAACTCACAAAAGTGCAACCACCCATGACAGAAGACCAAAAAAGTGCTGACATCTAGTAGAAAACGTCAGAATTATTGCAAGACGCGTGGTTGTCATAGAAATGCTTCTTGCGCAATATTACGGCAGAAAACAGAATAAAACAAGAACGATGTAACGATGCATAATATTACGTCCGTACTACGCTTTTTCGCAATCGATATGAACGTAATATAGTGAAAAAGTTTAAGAAGATGAGGAAATTGTATATTCACACGAAAACTCGTACATACAATATCTTCCTAAAATTCAATCTTATTTTCATTATTTCTCATTATTAACATTGTGACTCTGTCTTTGTACCAATTCTTCATAAATTGCAAAAAACTGCAAGAAAAATGTTACATCTTAGGAAGACAAACGTATAATAAGTGTTGCCCAATTGATACGTTATACTGGATATTATCGAAGAAGAGGACAATTTCCGCACCAGTAAATTGTACGATAAAGATATAGACAATTAAGTTAGTTGAAAAATTAAATAAACATTTTCTTACAGACTTAGTGTGTTATGTCATAACAAAATTGGTAAACATTGAAGGGGAAATATAAGTGATAATCATGTTGTGGTATTGTTAATACTATTTAGATGTGTACGCTAAGCTTGTGTATTTCATGAAATATTACAGACAATAAGCAAACACTTACGTCTTTTGAGGTAAACGTTCAAGTCAGTCACAAGGCACACTACTGAAGTTTGATGGCACGCCCTTGAGACCTGAGTCCCATGTGACATCTGCCGGGTATAATTTGGAAATCAGGAAAGCGGTATTTGAAGAACACTCGGACCTAACAGAGGTTCGGCCAATTACCATACAATGTGCGGTGGGCCCGCTGCGCCAGGTCAAGAGGAGAAACCCGGCCACTGCAGCGCCAATCTCCGGTAGCCCACAACCGCCAACCGGTCGTTCTGTTTCACACGATATTCCGCATAGATTGTTTCTGCGCGTGGGCACTCCTCATTGTTCCTCACTGAGCAATTCATTTCCCTTTTTTTGGTTTCATATGTATAACAGAGATAATATATGAGGGGGTATGTGCTAAATGCATTTTAAATACAAAATAATGGCGGCTTTCCTTGAATATTTCTTAACAATAGCAGATCAATTTCTCACAAGCCATCCGTCCATTTATGAAAACCTCTAGAGACATCAGTTTTCTTAATTATCCTACCGTAACTTTGGCTATTATAACTTTTATTCATATCAATTAAAATATCAAGTTCTATTTCATAGTAATTATATTATATATTCTATAGTTCAATTTATTATCTACTTGCTCAGTCTCAGTATTTTGTCGCGTGAGTGTTGGATGGATGGACCCCGGCCATCGACTCCAGGAGCAAGTTCCAGCGGTTCCAGCCTCTTACACAGTTACACCTGTCGCTCCAGCACGTTTCAGCCACCCCCTCACTCGGCCGTGTTTATTTTGGGATTCCATCAGGAGAGTAACAATAAGCGGTGTTCCAGACGGGATATTTAGGGACGAGACAAGTGCGTCGGGCCAACAGTCCATCTGTCCAGGATCTTCCTTCGGGAGTAGATCGGGAGATTCTTCTGCTGCCAGTCCGATATCTAGTTCAGCTTTCGGTGAAGAAAGATAACTTATTTTGTTCTGCATTTATATATGTCGGCTACAGAACTATGGATGTACATTATAGTGAAACACTGACCACTTTGAATTCTGGAGGGCCTGGAACTAATGTTGTGAACCAAGGACACAAATAACTGTTAAATCCGGCACGAAAGCACTTGAGAGTCTTGTGAGCAATGCTGTTAGCGCTTTGTTTATAAACTAGTGAGGTCTGGAGCGTGAAGCGCAGCAAGAATGGAGAATGTGATGTGCGGACAAAGCGAGCAGACCAGAGAACAGAGGCTGACCTGCACACCTGGCGGTCTGGACACATTCCTGCTGGTCGCTGGTCGCCGGCCACTGGTCGCTAGCCACTGGTCAGGGTCGTAGCTACCAAAAGGGCAACTAATAAACTTTATTGATATCTGTATATGTCGCCATAAGGGCATCCCTTAACCAATCAGGGCACGCCATATGCTGCAACTTTCTCTAATTATGTTAATGAAATGGCACTCGGATGGGACTCCAGCATGTACATAATTTGGTCAAAGATTATCGCAACAAACTTTCAGAATATTTAATCAACATCCAAGTCCTCTGGTTCCTAAGCTGTAATCATCGGCCAGTTCACATGGTTTGTAAATAAAATAAACAATATAAAAACGTTTCGGAGATCACAGAAACAGTGATGTCCAGGGCTCCCCAATTGCTAATTACGTCACTGAAGCTTCTTAGCAAATGCGGAGCCCTCGGAATGTCAAATACCCTCAACCTACCAAATTCGGTTGGGGAATTCCCAAAATGATGAGCTCGCTATTCCCAAAAGGGAACACCCATAAATGAAATCCGGCTTTTCAAGGTCTTGCAAAAACGAAGACACTAAAAAATATCGACCACGCGGTGGATATCAGAAAAGGAGAAGTGGTCGAAGGTGTGTTGTTGGGTAGGAGGAGGCTTTTAACACAGTTATATATATGAGGCGCCACGTCCTGTCGAGGCATCACGTTAGTCTTGTACCAAAGGAAAAGGAGTTGGGCGAGGCGGCCCAACCGTAAAAAGTATGGACACCGGAATCGTGTTCGGAGATAGTATCTAGACTTGCAGACTTACGGGTTCATTGAGAACTGTCAAGGTCACTACGGCTGTGGGTGCAGCATCTCCTACAATCCTGCTGTTTTATTTTGAGGTATTTATTGCTATTAATATCCTTTAACTGGAGAATAATACAGAACGTTTATAACTCAATTATTCAAGAATATCTGCTAGAATGTGCAGCATCAAGAAAGTTTTGCAATGTTAGATTGCAATACTATACTTTCTAAATTGGTGATATTCCCTAAAATATATTTTCTGTAAAGGAAGAAAATGTACTTGGTGGAAAACCAAGAGGATCTCAATTATTATGTCTAAAAGTTTGTGTCTAAAAAATCCACAATATTTTGCGAACTGTGTCCTAATTTCTTTAATACTATTAGGATAGTAGAGATGTTTTTACGAATTGCCCAGATCTTTCTAGTAATTATAACTCGATAAATATTCTAAGAAATAGGCCCCCACCAATTCAAATTTTAAAAAGGAGCCCTTGTGATGTAAACTTCTGAGAAAAATAACAATATTGATCCAGTATGATTAAATTACACAACTCGTAACAAACGACCACGTGATCCAAAATATACCCTTACCTATAACATGTTGATCCAAAATATATTTACTTCTACAACCTGTAAATGTAAAACATTCCCGTAACTACTACCAGTGTGTACTTGCAATTCAAAACTTATAAGTAAGATTGTTTGCGAATAAAGCAAAATCATTCGACACATACTTTTCTTAACGTACACAAAACCGCATAAAATTGTTTAGAAATATACCAAAATTATTATTTAATAAATTTTAAATATAATTAACCAACAACAAATATAGTTTGTATATAGTTATTTGATACCTTATAACAAATTTAGATACAAAACACCATTTTTCAATTATAGTTTAAATTATTGTTTCAATTATCGTATTCTTATATTTATATCATTTTATATTATGTTTAAGAAAGGGAAATGTCTTGGTGATTTTTCATATTGCATCGGGGTTCCATCCCTAATATTAGAGCAGTAACAAAAATGTTTTACTTTAAGTAAAATGTAACTAAACAATGCTTAATTAAGTGTACAAAAGTCAATATACTTTATATTGCAGATTGAGGTGTCTTTTTAATGAAAAATTCAATATTAATGGTAGCAATTTAAGTTCCTTTACGTGCGTTGCAGTTGCATTATTTATTACTTACTTTGCTAGCGTTTGTTTTAGTTTAGTTTTGAATTAGTTTTGAATTGTTTTTAACATTAAAAGTTTTTGAAAAAATGTTTCCAACAAGTTTCCAAAGGTGTTCTTCAACAAAAATTAATTCTGGTAACGAAAAAGTGTTTTGCCAATCTCAGCATTCCGGCTGCATACTGCGTTTGCTTCAAATAAGTCGGAAGTACGAGTTTTGTGGAGCAACAGTACCTTTTCGATTCTCTAAGAGCTGGCACATGGCAATAATATAAATCCTCGCGTACTTTAGCCCCTCTCAACTGTCAGTAACTCAAATTTATAGCCCAGCTGAAAGCGACAGCCTTTTCATTTACCATTTAGAACGAAAACAATCAACCGCAGCAGAGTAAATCAATTGGACAGACCGAGAGATTTATCGCTTTACTTACAACACTCCAAATTACTTGTGTATTTGTAACAAAAAGAAGGCTTGAGCAACAAAACACTGCAATAAAGCCTGAGTCATAAGTCAATGGTCAAGGTGGTCGTAGGCAGGATGACGTAATTGTGTGAAAGGAGTACGTGTGCCACTCCGATGTCGGATGGTCCTTCTCCGCGCGCTTATTTACCACTCTTTATGTCTGGCTATTCTGGGAACACCAATTCTTCAAGCGACCTCCAGAAGGGGTTAAATTCGTCATAAAAGTTTTAGGTTATCAAGAGACTGTTGTACTAACACCAGTTCGGTTTTCGGAACCGGTTTTTACTGCTTCCGAGAACGACGAGGCCGTTAATGAAATATCCTCTCGATTTAATCTCTACTATTTCATTTTGGTCACAGAATAGATTTTGCATTACCCGTTTAGTCCTTCAGAAAAAAAAACACGGTCTCGATTCGAATAGGCTTTCTGGGAAGACCACTGCCGACAAAACATGAAAAAATGAAAGAAGAACACTACTCACAATAGAATCAGGTTCTGAAACAACCTTTGAAGGATCTCTTCAGAAGCGTGTGGGTCGGTACAATCGGAGAAAATGTTTTTAGTGAATGCCCCGAACAGCGTGCCAGGTAGAAGGGGCGGTAGGTTTTCTTAACAAGCCCTTCCTTCTGAGGCTTTTAGCACCCGCTGACCACCTAGACGTTGCTCCAGGTGAGCAACTCAGGATGACATGGTTTCTCTTTCTTTGTAGGTTAGTTCATAAACCTTTTCTTGGTTATTCTTTATAGGTTTAATGATAACCCACTGTTGTGGTATATAACAAACTGCCCACAACCCTTTCGGAGACAGTATTAGTGTTATAATGAGGAGAAGCAATACCATGTTAGCACATGGTTACATTCAAAACAAAAACTCTAATTTCCTATCCATGATTTGGTGGAAAGGTTTATACCCAACACACGCAACAAACATGCGTAAGAAGAAAATTGTATGTATTATAATGAATATCCTCTTCAATTTTCTTTCCATTTCCATTTATAACAATTTTAGAAAGGGCAAAATTAAACTTTAACCTTACCTAACATATACCGTTGGAATGTCTTAGAACACATGGAAACTGGTGGAAACGTGCATACTCATAAAATTATGTCGATTGAGAACTTGAATAGATCGTCAAAGTCAACTTTAATAATTAGTGTAGGCAACCAGACTCCCACAACATGCGAAAATAAAATTTCAAAAAGGTGATATTAAAACTCATCAATAGCCGACCACACTGGCGGTCACGTTGATTGTACACCATAAGAACAATTTTAACCTCATGTGGTTTACGGTCTTAATTATAATGGTACGCAGAATAATGGTACATGTTTTTTTTTTTACTTTTACTTTACTTTACATGTTTCATTTTAAAGAAATAATTTAAACGCATCCATGCTTTTCGGTTTGTTCTGTATTTTTGTTCTGTACGGCATTCAGAAAACATCTCAAACATTACACTTATCGTTTAAATATTCAAATGATAACTTAACATAAATCCCATATATTTATACCCATACCCTCTCTTATTAACGATACATCTCCCAGAACGCTGCGATAAAAAAATAAGGTCTTAAAACTGCATGAGGTTTAACATTATTCTTATGGGGAAAAACTCAAGGTCATTTTACTAAATTGAAATTCCAAAAAGTGAATTGAAAATTAAGTCATTAATAAACAAGTACACGCGAAGACGCAAGGGGCCGCCGCATCTTTTTATCTGACAATGTATTCAGCTACCACCGCCTGACACTTGTATCGTGGAGAGCGTGTGGCGGCGTGGGCGGTGGCGGTACTAGCGGTAAGTTCCTTATCCTGACGGCTCGTCTTGTAGAAGGATCCGTTACTTGGAAGTGCCGTCTGCACGCTCAATGTACGCTCGTTTGCACTCTGAATACACTCGTTTGCATCATCTGAATGGGCCGAACAGGTGTTAAATTGTCATGCGACGCAACATCCTTCCCTGAATATTTTGGCGTGTGAAAATCTTGCAAAGAAAGCGCCTTGCATGCCGCACCTACTAGTCTGGGTGTATATTAAGAGAACTGCCATTACAGAGTAAATGAGATGACTGGAATTCGAGTTAAATGAAAATTCTATTAGATATTCCATAGATCTTCACAAAATCATCGCAGGTTTCTTTAAGAAACTAAGTACAATTTCAGACTATGATACTAAATTCCAAATTAAAGCGAGAAACTATAAGTAAATTAATATTATGATTGATAAATAAATTTTAATTACACTGAAAATCAATTTAGGACATACCACTCTAGGCAAGGATGCTACTGAATTTCCTGGCTCTCACAAGTATGAAAAAATGTAATTTGACAAGAATCAGGAATAAATAAACATCGAATAGAAATATATGAACTTTACGTAATTATAGTAATGTAACTAATATTTTTTAATTTCTATCATAGTTTTGGTTTTAGATATGTAATAGGATAAAAACTAAGAATCTTCTAGCCTAAGAATAAAAACTATTAAGCAAGAACTTTGCCTAGTTGTGTAACAATCTTCGCCCAGGTTAGTTTAGTGAAAATCTCAAGTTTCTTACAATTATTTACAGATATTTATAATATAAGATTTGTGACACACATGTGTTTAGTTTGATGTAAATTTATCAATAGTTAGTAATAGGCTAAATGTTGTAAGTACAGCCCATAAGTACAACTTTTCATGCCATTGTTGTGAAGAATCTTACAATTATATAAATCTAACAAGTCATATTTTGTTTGTACTTAATATAATAAAATTAACGGGTATATGGCTTTTTTTAAATTTAAATGCCAGATAAGAGGATACTTAAAAAATATAAATGACAAAGGCAAAAATAAATAAAATACTCAAAATTCAGAAGTACCATTAACACGTAAATATATTACATTGAATTAAGTACTATTCGCTGAATACATTTCTTCTCAATAATTATACACTTATTTTTCATAGCCTTTCTTTGTTTCATAGAACTTTTTTACAACAATATGACACGCGTTCATATAAAGAATGGCTTTATACAATTATCAGGTGTGATTTATATAGTTTGCTCCGCAAGGAATTCGTACAGTACTGATATTTTGATCTACCTTTTATCAAAGCCTAACACAGGACAAGTCCCAGCTAAAAATTACGTCCTAATAAACTAACAAATATCACATAGTTTAATATGTAAAGTATTTAAGACTGAGTTTAATACATTTCACTGGTCGTGTGTGGCTTGTTACATTTGTGAAATAGACAATATACGCAGAAATTCTTAACACAAATATGTAATTATTACTATCATGATACTGAAATACTGAAAGTTGTTGAAAATGAAATCAAATAGATATCGCCTAAGTGATACACATAATTGTATAACAACCGTTATAATTATTTTCGTCGATAAAGAGTCATAAACTATCGAAAGATAAACGCAAGACAGTACTGATTTTCTAATATTAACAAATAATGCATGTATGTAATTATACAGACTAATGAGTTGAAATACTCAGTCATTGTAACCTCCTTAATGAAAATTCAGTAAGAAAGTGTTGCCTATGGATAAGTAGTAGGTTATGTATTGTTTCTTAAATACTTCCCTTAGCCTAAAAAATACTTTATAAAATTTTATTTATAAGCAAATAATAGAGTGAATCGTAGCTTCCCCAAACGCAATATAGTGTATTTATTTCAGGTTGAACAGTAATTTATTACAAGAAGTTGTTTTAAAACACTGTGGTTTGTACATGTATAAATGTCTATTTCTATAGTGTTATTTTACAGAATTAAGTAAAGTGTTCATAGTAAAGTCCATACAGAAGGACTGAGATCAATAAGTAATGTTTTGATGAATCTTTATTCAAAGAGAGTATTTCTTTGTTTACTTTAGTTTACTGAACATGAAAAAAAAACATTATTGCACAGTTAGATTCAAATTTATATCTGTATTAGCATATATAAAATATAAAATTTAACTAGTTATAATCTTAGTTATATATATATGAATACAATTGAATGGACATGTCGCTTATTGACACTTAATATGAGTTGTAGATTTGCGTAAGTAACAATTCCACGCGAGGTACCAAAGCACTTGTAATATATAACTTTTGTTTTGTAATTTTTTATGAATACATATGTTTGAATTAGAGAATTAATGAAATTATTGTTGTGTCTATCGCTAGGAACAAAACTCAAATTTTTATTTTCTCAGGTTTTTTGCTGTAAAAGATCCGCAGTGGAACTATGGTTAAATTAATCCGAGATAATACAGTATATTTTATTTCATACTTTTAACAAATAATGTCTTGATATAAATTGAGCCTTTAAGTTCCGAGATCAGAGTGCCCGAAAACTATCCTGGTGTAATATAGATTTTGCAAAACCAATTATTTACGGAACCAGATTCTCCAAATGAGACTGGCCAAAATCAACAATCCCGGGGAGAAAGTGTGCCAATGGGCTTCTGTAGGTTTGGTGTTTGTTATTTCTGCCATTGTGTTTGTGTTTGTGTTTGGAGACCATCCATTGTCTACCGACTGACTCTCACTGTCATCGCCGTGTCCTATAATGAGTTCACTCACCACCACCGAGTCCACTCCCTGTTTTCGCTTTCACTTTATGTGTTCCCTTTTTGAGAGAGGTTTGATTAAGAGTGGATTCGTTTCTTGTCCCTTTTCTTCACTGTCGGGCAAGTTTTTGCCCTCTTACCACAGTTTTCTACTTAGTTCATACGCTTACGCGTCCAGTGTCATAAGTAACATTCAAGTTTCCCGGCTCATCCCACACCAAAACATTGTTTACGCAATAAAAGTTTTGAAATATTTCGGCTTTGCTGAATGGAGAGCCATCTTCAGTGAACAGATTTTAAATTTAAACTGCCAATAATACACATCCACCTGTAAAGGTGAGTTCGAAGGGGTAGAGAGCCATCTTCAGTGAACAGATTTTAAATTTAAACTGCCAATAATACACATCCACCTGTAAAGGTGAGTTCGAAGGGGTAGAGAGCCATCTTCAGTGAACAGATTTTAAATTTAAACTGCCAATAATACACATCCACCTGTAAAGGTGAGTTCGAAGGGGTAGAGAGCCATCTTCAGTGAACAGATTTTAAATTTAAACTGCCAATAATACACATCCACCTGTAAAGGTGAGTTCGAAGGGGTAGAGAGCCATCTTCAGTGAAACAGATTTTAAATTTAAACTGCCAATAATACACATCCACCTGTAAAGGTGAGTTCGAAGGGGTAGAGAGCCATCTTCAGTGAACAGATTTTAAATTTAAACTGCCAATAATACACATCCACCTGTAAAGGTGAGTTCGAAGGGGTAGAGAGCCATCTTCAGTGAACAGATTTTAAATTTAAACTGCCAATAATACACATCCACCTGTAAAGGTGAGTTCGAAGGGGTAGAGAGCCATCTTCAGTGAACAGATTTTAAATTTAAACTGCCAATAATACACATCCACCTGTAAAGGTGAGTTCGAAGGGGTAGAGAGCCATCTTCAGTGAACAGATTTTAAATTTAAACTGCCAATAATACACATCCACCTGTAAAGGTGAGTTCGAAGGGGTAGAGAGCCATTTTCAGTGAACAGAGCTCATCCACCTGTAAAGGTGAGTTCGAAGGGGTAGAGAGCCATCTTCAGTGAACAGATTTTAAATTTAAACTGCCAATAATACACATCCACCTGTAAAGGTGAGTTCGAAGGGGCGGAGCTTTATTGTGATTGACTGAAGCTCCAAGACACAATGACCATTTTTACCAACAATGACGGCTGCTTTATCACAGAATGCCAGCTTTTTAACAATTTGATACTATCTTCTTTATTCTATGGTGTTCTACTATCCTTAAACAATACTACGGAAAAAGTAACTTTATTTTGTCAAATTTTATTACTTTTTTTAACTATGTTACACTATGGAAAATTTATCTCTACCCTGGTCAAAAAAGAAACTCTTCCGTCTTCCTTAAGATCGTGGTTATATCAGTGTATAACCTAATGTAATTTATTTATGATGAATCACGATTTATCAAGCAGTGTAATTTGGTCGTATAACATGATAAGCCGCCGAATAACCTGTTGTAATACGGGGGAGGTAAACCTGATTTTAAACAGCCGCCTAATCGTTGTCTAATCGGCAACAAGAAGATTGATATAATTAACGTTAACTATCAATGTAAATATCTCAATGGTACTTCACTCAACATCGACACCTTTCAATTTCACACTGCAACAAATAAAAAATACGTAGTTGTAAGTTAAGCAGTTGTTTACTAGAGTTTCCAGATGGAGACGCCATTATAGTCTGTTTGAATTGAAAATGTTATTTACGCGTATATCGATAGTGCTGTGATTTAAAAATAAAAATCTGATTTAGCTTATTGGGTTTCACCTTACAAACATTACGTTTTAGAAAAAGTTTGGAGATTCATAGCATAAAAAAGACGTCACCAATTCTTTCTTTATCTGACATTTCTGTTTTGAATTCAAACCTATCAAGGTTTAACTTCGCTTTGTTTTTCGGTCCGAAACTGAAACAGAGCAGGCAAATTACGCCACGTGTTTACAGATTTGCCACGGCCACTACTACCATTGTAACCACGACTAATGTTATGTGGGATAAGGTAACGACAACATTACCTAACTGAAGATAGGACACGCTGTGGGCATTTGTGACTAATCTCTTTAAAACATATCTGTTACTACTTTGTTGAAGGTCTTTGTTGTTTGAAGGTGAAAAGGCTTTCCCAGTGTTTGTTTATATTGCAAGAATCTTAAATGGAAACGACAGAAAAAAGTATATGCGTAGCCAAAGAAAAGTTAGAAGGGCACTGGTACCTATTTTAAATTATCCCAAAGTAACCAAAAAATCTACTTGGTCCTGCACAGACTATGCAGATATGTTGGTCAAAATATTCCACCTACGGAATATATGATTGTATCGAAGATCCTTAGTCGAAATTCCTCCAGACAAAAAAAAAAAAAAAAAAAAAAAAATAGATCCTTCATTAAGCCATCTTCACGATGACCTTAGCATTTTATTTTTGAGGCGGAGGTAAGCTTATATTGAAATTCTGTCACTTTCATAGCCTGCAAACCACTAAAAAATCACCCCTATTGGGCGAACTAACAAAAGATAATGAGGCATAATGTTATTTTCTCCATTGGAGATCTCATCGGCGTTCCTCATCAGTGTTTCTCATGTGCTGGGGTTCCAGCTAAAGACAAAGATGCAGCCACAGTAGGACACAAAATATCATGAAACTTCATGTAACCACAAAAAGTACATTCAAAATTAAGTGGCAGCGGGTTTCGGCACATAGTAACCGGCAAGTAAATGTCATCCACTTGTCGTTCGTATTCTAGCCGTAAGCAGTGTAACTGAATGTCAAACAATGAAACGATAAATTTGTTTTTACTCGGATTTCTAGAGAAACAGTCCAATGCTGTAGAGACAGTAACAATCGATTCTCTCTGAGTTTACCTCTCTATCTGACAGTTCCCACCACGTATCCTGCAGATACTTCGTGAAAAGCTGTCTAAATTCCTGCTCTAAATTAGTTCATCATGTCGACCCTTGACGACCCATCAGGCATCGATTGGAGTCAATATAATTCAATCATCAGTCGTCAGCATGGAGCCGTAACCCGAGGCTGTTTACGAGTGTGAGCGGCGTAGACATGGTACAACAAACAGGCCGACAGTTAGGGTCGCTTTATGGCCGTCTTTAGGGCCGGATGGTGTAGGGTGTAGCCTAGCGGGTCTGGGCGGCGCGGCGCGGCCCGGTGGTTCGAATTAATGAACATTGTAGCAGCGCGTGCGTGAGTGCGGTGTAATGATGAGACAATGGCAGTGGGTGGCCCATCTGTGACGTCATTATATGACAAAAGTTGGCTGCACAGTACACGTGAGATAAGCTGTCATTAATTAATCATCTTTCAGCGGATGTAATGACGGGACAACTCAGCACGATGACATCCCCTGTGCCGAACTGAATGATAAACGTACTCGGCAGGAACAATATTGAAATTCTCATCAGAATTTTGGCTTGCACGATTTTGAATGATAACTCGTGATTTGTGACAGATATGAAGTGTTGCATACCCATGCAAAAGAAAGTTGAAGAATTCAATTTTACGAAACCAAATATCAGAAGCCATATTTATTGGCATTGTCGTCAAATACGCCACATATTCTTAACTTCATTTTTTTTGTTAATGGCCAGAGATCGAACGTTCTAAGACATCCAACTTTAATTTTGAATCAAAGATAGTACAGCGCTGAGCAGTATCTAGAGTTTTATCGGTGTGGACTACTTTGAATTTCTTGTTTAAGGTAAGTTCCTTGCACAATATCAACGGCTTCGGTATTTATCATGCCCGAGATAATCAACTTATCTGTGGTCCTTCCAAAGACATACTATCGATAAGAATAAAAGGAGGCACACCTCTCCCAAAAGTCTTTAGAAGCGATAACAGGGTCGTTAAAGGTGTAGGCCTTCGCTCACCTCAGAACATGTCTTAATTTCAATTCCTCCGTGCTAAAACTATTCATCATACACAACTATTCTCTTGGATTACTACTGAATATTTTGTCATATATGTGAGTATTTTGTTGTAATAGACAATATTACCAAACTATATCCTAGACAAGTAGTAAAATACGTAAGTATATGCTTTAACGATAGAAATTGTTCAAGAAATAGTAAAGAGAACAATAATTTCATTAGTGAACCTACTTTTTAAGGGCACGATGGATGCCTCCACATGTTTTGAATTGAACTCTTTGTAACAATGATTTGTGCAAATTATCTGACTTACAGTTTCAACCTTTCAAGAATCAAACCTACCCTAGAGTTATGCAGTTTTAAACAGTTCTGTATCAGTTACCACAACTACTTCACAAATAGGAGAGGTAGTGATTGACAGCCTGTTTCATCAGCTCCTCGGGTTTACGAGGCTGCTGAGTGGTTTGATTTGAATAGAAACTGTGTCACAAGTTGAGATTGGGTAACCGGGGAACGGCGGGCAGGCGGTGAGGACTCGACTTCCAAACATGGAGCCGTGCTAAACGTTCTGACCCGATTGTAGGATGTCGGAGCTGGAGCAGGTGGCAGTCGCATTCTGGAGGGCGGCTCGGACCCGGGGGCGGCTCCTCATTAGGATTCAGTCATTAAATATTTAACAGGATCATTACACGACATTAGTCCCGGACGGTGTTGGGCAAGGCCGGGCACGGAGTTGCGGCGCGGCGCGGCGTGTAGAGCTTGGCCCTCTCTAGGCGAAGACTGTTGACCCCGCATGGGCCTGATTGACATTTTGATATCCCGATTAGGCTACAGAAGAGCCAGACATCTCGGCATCATGGTGCGGGTGCTCTTCCTTTTGGACGGTTACATTTACATAATCGATTTGAATGCCGGTTATCAACACACAGTTCAGTACGCCTTCAGTGCCTCATATTGTTGACGACTTCATTTACTACACAGTGTAAAGGATAAAAGTTTAAAGGTTGATACAATTATTGGACAGTGAAGTGTTATTGTATTCTGTCCAGAGGAACGTGAAGTATTAAGGGCACTTTACTGATGTAAACATTCTCGCATAAACACTCCCTGCCTTAATGGTTGGGCCTACTTTCTCAAACATCTTGTGGCAACAGGACTTTCCAGACAAAGTATAGTGTTTGCAGTCTTGAAAAATAGTAAAATAATTTTATTTGAAAGCAAGAAAACATATTTAATTATCGTAAATGTTAACCCAGCGTTGTAAGGGTTAGAGTGTGTATGAGAATTTACTGAAAGCTTCTTTATTTACTAGTCTCTGAAAGGGTTTTAATGTCTTGATGGATCAACCTCATTCACTTGATCATCGATTATCGATTAAATAATCGATTATCATCGCTTAACCACTTGATTATCGATCATTCTAGTGGTATTTTTAATACTATGACTATCGAATGGTACGGTGTCTATAAAATGTTGGGACGTGACTTATACTGAACTCGAATAACTCTTTTTAGAGAACGTGATCAAAATTATAGAATTCTTAAATATATCACATTAACACCTCATTCCCCATGTTAAAAACACAAAACAGGAACATAATGATACCAAGAAAATAAAACAGAAACAGACAGAAATTATGAAGAAAAACAAAACCAACATAATCAATGAAAATTACTGAAAATGCACGAATAAAAAAATATAACACATACACTAGAATGTAAGGAATGATGAAATAATGGAGTAAATTATTATAATCCCCATGGATATGGTGTATATTTCCATAAATTATTAACGGTTCCTCATAAAACAGCGTCATAGTAATAATAAAACACAAAACAAATTTGAATAATATCGAGTGAACACCAAAGGGGTTCAACTCATCCTGTTATCAGCTTCTGACAATATTGACACTAAACTCCTCCTGAGAAACTACAACATTGACTTATTGACCTATCCTTGCCTCCCAATTCTGATAAAGTTCCTCAGAAATTAAGTAAGAACACTTCAATAGCGTATGGTGTACTTAACGTTGTGATAAAACGTTTATGAGAATCAGAACATTGAACAAATCTTTTGTAGCACAGCTAGAAAAAAGGGCAAGCTTCATTTCCTACCATTTTGAAAAAATCAAATTAATGGAAGATTAATATTGTTTTAACTTAAGTTCGTCCGAAATTGTACGATTTGTAAATTATAACAAATTAAAAAAAGTTACTCGACGATTTGAACCTATCATATTTCTTACTAAATCATATGTCTAATAAATCTAAAAGTGTTTAAAACATATTTTGTCTTTTAACACGCACCCCGAAAAAATAATGTTTCCCCCTAGAAAAATGTTTCATTGAACCAAAAATCTTACATTCAAATAACCTATAAAACTAAATCGTGGAGACAATTAATATATTAAGTTGGATTAGTGGGATTATTAATCCCATATTTAATTTTATGATTACACTCTTAATTTAATGACAATTAACGTATGTTACCAACTACAGAGCAGGCTAACTTGCATTTGCGTTAATTAGGATTTACATTACCTACCACGTTCAATGACCGTGTTAATTCCCATACATATATAAAAATGTTGTTAGTATCATAATAGAAGTGAATTTCCGGAAATTAAGGCGATAGGCATTTTTCAAGAATCTACATGGCAATTAATTAGCGTTAAAATGTTCCAATAACTAAGCAACAACAAGGCACTGATTGCCTATGGTCTCTAAGGCATGTGTTGTGTTTTCTACAACACACCCGTTATTCCGTCCGCCACTAAATAGTTAACATGGAAATGTATGCAGATTTACCTTCCACGCTTCATAAACAAGTCGATAACACAGGGAGGATCCATTACCTGTAACAAAGCACAACATTAATTGGTGACTTCCCTAGGTCAGAGGCTGGAGTCTAGACAGTGAGACAGGAGTGTCTAGTGTGTGTGGCGACACCTAAAGTCAGGGACCAGTGAGTTCTATTAGCTCAGTTCAGGGCACATTAACCCTGATAACAGCCCCCTTCCTGCAATCTCGCCGACCTTGGTCCACACGTGTCTTCTGCGACCTTCAGTCGGCATCATCTCACCAGACCAGTCTGTCTTTCAGCATCCCGGTCGTGGCATTTCAGGAGTCCTAAAAATTAGAACTTAAATGACACCAAAAGAGTACCCTGAATTTCTCTGCACCAGAGGTCCAAAAGAGGTCAAGAGATATTGCACAGACTGCTATTTGAACTGTTGACCCAAAAATAAGTAGAGTTCTTCCAAGGATCAAGAGAAACCAAGGGCCAAGTCTGCAGGAACTTTTTTCAAGAGTTATTCACAGACGGAGAGACGACAGGATTTTAAGAAGGACTTTTCGGGCTTTGAATCATTTAATTCCTTTTTACGGATTAGATTATGAACAATACTTTTGAACTATGTACGATCATTAAATACTTTACAATACTCTCTTAAGTCTTTTTCTCTTTATTAGAGCATTCCTGATATTTTTGTGTTCATAAGTGAACCAACATCCTCATCCTCCCGCAGAGACGGCGAATATCCAGGCCTAGAGAGAACAAAGCCTGCTCAAAAAGGTAAAGGTATAAGACGGGAGGTACAAGACGCAGGACCAATTTGAATAATTCGTGTCCCATTGAGAACCGATGACACGGACTTGTAGGAATGCTGACCTGACATTATGTTGATGTGACCTCGGCCTGCATTGTGAGGTAATCCCTGACGACACCCTCGGCTCTGGCAGAGTCTGTCTCCACCACACAAGAGAGACTACAATGGCATATCCATCAACATCTAACACACTATTTATCTTGCGGTTATTTTAAGGTCAGATCCACCAGCACACTTCTCTAGCTGGAGATGGTTAGGGATTCGCTGAACTCACTTAGGGCCGTCACCTCAGTGGGAAGCGCGTGCATGACCTGGAAGCGCTGCCAATGAGGCAGGACCTACTGTAGGAGGAGGGACGTTGAGGACGTGTACAAGGCGTACCGAATACGTAATGAGGACGAATTGTGGTTCGACCATCAAATACTTCCCAATGCCTGAACTTTGACTCGACAGTGAAGAACTGGATACGGATTCGGGACTAATTTAATATATTTGAATAGCAAAATTTGTAATTTATTACAGACATTAAAGTGGAAACATACTTGAAGTAGGATGCACAACTTAATACCAAGTGATCATTAGTGAAGAGGAGATTAGATTTAGTAAGGTACAGTCTACTTAAAATCGTGTCGTTATGTGTGACTGTGTCAGATTTACCTAGACAGAACGGTCTCGGAATTGGCGTCTGAAGGTCAAACGCGGCAAACTAACAAGTAAAATTGTAACATTTTTAACAGGGTAATGATGATAGCAATGAGAGAAACGCAGAAAAATTAGTACACAAACAAAGTATATTGTTACTAAAATCATGTGTATTTTTTCAGTAAGTAACAAACACATGAGATGAATTTAATTTGTTGCATGACCTCATATAAAGATGGGGGGATTAACTTAACCTGAACTGTTGTTATGCTTTGTTGTTTGAACATTTTTACGTTAGTCGAATACTCTAATACGTTTAATAAAAATTACGTTTGTTTGTTTTTGACGTTTTTACGTAGCAAAAGTATTTGTCTGAAGATAAATTTGTTGGTTATTGGTTGTCTTATAATGTATCGCTGTTCGAATAAATTGTTCAGTAAATAACGTCGGTAAATTCAATTAAGCTTATACGAAAGTTTAATTAGGTTACTCTATAGTTATTGGTTTGTAAAATTGAAATGATTAACAAAGCTTGGCAATGCGCGCTACACGAGTACAATTTTCGATGAGCTGACGCGGGATTTAATCGAGTCAGGGCACGGAATTCTTGGGCAGTTCGGACCTTTCGTCTCAGTTGCTGGGGGGAATCACGACTAGGGTTCTAGAGGTAGCAAAATGAACTCCAGTAGGTGGAATAAGAGACTACGATTCCCACATAAGCTCTACGACGTCATCTAATCCTTAGGAGTCAGGTGATTCAAACAGAGTACGCGCCTATTTTATCATTCCTTTCCTTTCCTTTTTCTGTCTTTCTTTGCTTATCTATGTTGTTGGCAATGTGCATAACACTATCGTACAGTACAATAACGCATCTCTGATACAGCTGATATAACAGCTATTTGATATTACTTGATTTAATTTATCTCTGAAAATGAATCACTACCAAAAGGAGGTAGGCTAATTGCGTCTAATAATTTAAGATTTACTTTGTTACTGCTTTCTTAACAGTCCAGAAGCCGAGAGCCAATTTGCCAATTGTATACGAACAGTTATTCTTGAAATCAATCGAGAATTTCCCCTAAGACACAAATCAATCGGTAGTCGGGTTAGTTTTAGTGAAGGTCGAAATTTGTTGGGGGTATCAAAAGGGTTAAAAATATGAAATGGTAATTTTACTCATATCACATTTTTCTTAGAATGTTTCACTTAATGCCAAATGTCAGACAGGTAAATAAATGTTAAATCAGCGTAAGCTAACCACACGCAGACCCTTAAAGTAGCGACTTTTAGTCTCTTTATGTAGTCGTCTGATGATGCTATAAGTATTACTTACGTGTCTGATGGTCGCTTTTAAGTTTATCAAGCTAGGAAAAATGTAATACGAAAAAATTATCGTCTGTTACTTTTCAACACGTTCCATTCCTTGTCATTTCCAACTACAAAACTGGCGTAACTGATTATCAATTTCTTTCTTAGGGAAATTCCTCTATCCATTTCAAGAAAAAGCAGGTTGCGTGCTTATAAAAGTGCACATTGGCCCTAGGGTTCCAGACTGTAAAGTTTGGATCCTCAGTGAGTTGTCTTAAATAATTGCGAAGAAATGCAGAATGGAGCCATCACGACCCCTTTGGACAAAAAATTCTTCATCTAAAATATATGTTTATTTAAAATGTTTTAAAATTATATTATTTACTGTCGGGTAATTTACGTGAAAGAAAAATATTTACGATAATACATTATAAGTTCAGAAAATATACTTGTACTTAAACAGAATTTTATATTTTACACGAAATGTTTTGACTTTTTAGACCTAAAAATTGTAAGAAACTTTCCGATGTCATTAAAAAATGGTAAAAGTTTATAACAATTCAGAAAAAGGGTTAAGCTATGGTTTACCGAATTTTGAATATATTGATTCAATTATTAAAAAACAGGTTTAATTAAATTGCAATTCATAAATTTGTGTTAATATCTATTTACTTATATTTGATTATTAACGAGGGTTAGGATTTGCTTGTTTATATACAGTTGTACTTGTTTTCCAATTTTAACTAAAAGTGGGCGTTAATGTTGAGTTAAACTATGTTATTCTTTAACGTTTAAAAGTTAAATTAATTTTTGAGAGGAACCTCAAAACGGACTTTTACCCTCTGAGGCCCTACTAGTATTTCCAAAAAGAAACATTTATGTAAATTTTTAATTATTTTATTTCAAATATTAATTTTGTAAATTTACTTGTAAGACAATATTAGTTTTAAGTTTGTTATTATCTTGACAATTTTGTTCAAAAATATTAATTGTAATATTTAATAAATGCTTCTTTGAGAAGATTAATAATGTATTCTTATTCTTATAAAAGCTTACAAAAAGCCACGCAAGATGTGTTCAAACATATGTTCAAAACCACTTAACCTATCAAGCCGTGAGTGGTGAATGTAGTTGAGAATAAATGGAACCACGAGCCATTCCCTCTAATTTGCTACAGGAGGTTTAGAATAAACAGACTAATAAGTTGGGATTGCTGAACTGGCCCGGCCTTGTAGAATGCTAACGGCAAACCACTCAGTAAATGGTGGAACACGATTAAAGTGCTCCGGAACTGCTGCCGTGTAATCTTGAACTGCTGATCATTGCAACTGATGGACAGGGCCGTAATCAATGACCTTGTGAAGCAAAGCACTGCCCTCTATTGGTCGCGGCCACGGCAATGGACTTGACCACCGTGGACTGTCTACGAGGTCGAGCTACCCGCACAGTAATGTCTCTGGTATGTCGGCTCTTTGAGCTGTACTGGTATCCTTGTCTGCTGGAATGTCATTCACCATTCAACACACGTCTCCTCTCTTGCCTCGGGGAAGTTAATTGGTATTAAGTACTCTAGCTTGTGCTTGTCTAGACTGCGTTATTTCTCGGGGACCTAGAGAAGATCTGACACTTCTAAGATATGTTGTTAAGAGCAGAGGTCATTTGTTTCGCAAGTATTGTCACGTTTTTGGAAATTGTAGTTTAGAATGATATGAGTACACCTGGTCTTCTCAATTTTATCGATATATTAGCCACATTAATCATTTCACATCGGCTGAGATTCAGTAGAAACTTATCTGTATGAGGAGATGGTTTTCAAAATAACCGGGTGTTAAAATAAATAGTAGTGACAGTTTCGGACACGAGAATTTAATAGATTTAAAAATCTTGAAATTTTGTAATTCTTTAATATTATTAATTTATTCTTTTTACTGCTTTTGAAATAACGAGAACAGTCTTTTTTGCACGTTGTGAACTTTCCTATGCACTTAAAACAACCCTATTTATGATGGGACATTGTAATGACGGTGTTTATAGAAACCTAAAGAAGGATTTGAAGCCGTTCAGAACATCTGCGAAGTCTAATCTGTAAAAATAAATGCCCCTGGGATGAAGGGAATAGGGTGTGGAATATTGGTAGTACTGTAGATGTCGACTTGTCTGGTCCTGGACATAAATCATGTCACAGATCCCGCTTCACTTCCGGACTGTGTAGCTGGGGGAAGTTGTCTGGAGCGACGGGAACACACCACCCTCTTTACAGAGCAGAATAACCCTACAGACAGCAGTAGACGTCTGCGAGACATCCCCTTCCCTCAATACTTCTAGTGCGTCTTGAAGAATTACAAAACTTGTGAGCTTTTATCAAATCAAACCAAATTCCTCTATAGATCTTTTTAACGCCCATGCTGACGTAATTTTTCGTAATTATTACTCTACACTTGCACACCAGAATCTTAAATTCTTCAGCTCCTTGCAGCACTATCTGAATGTTTCCTTTGTAGTAGAGAACTAATTGCTCCTCAAAAATGTTTCCACTTTCGTGGCGTTCTTAAGAACCATCACGTGTACTGAGACATACAATGATGCAAAATAATTAGAGATCAGATCTTTTCTCTCTTACAACAACAGTGCATTGATGTTATAGTGTAGGATAAGAATTTCACTAAGCTACGTAACTGCAGCACAAACACAGGATCAAAGTGTGAACTGCCGCTTATCAGACGGACTGTTTGTCTCTTATCTGCTCTCCCAGTCACAAAGTTCACACGGATTATTAAAGAGTTACATCTGTTTACCAGTTCCGTCAACAAACAGCGTTTATGGACCCTTACCTAGAATCGTCTAATGATGTATTACGTCTGTTTAAACGACCTCCAGAAGATGTTGATCTATCTCTTAAATCGGCGATGGTTGTAACTGATTGCATGAACCCTCACTGACAAATGAATTGGAGTTTTGTTTGAAACAATGTTTAATAAAGTCATATACCAAGTCATAGATTGATCAATAATCTCCCTGAACACATCAAACAACAAAATGGAAACAAATTCAAAAACTCAGTTGAAAACCCCTTCTGATTTCGAAAGCATTTTACTCAGTTGGCGAGTTTATAATGGATCGCTGGAATGATTGAAGCCAAACATTCTCAAAGACCAGCAAAACAAATAAATTAGCCGAGCCTGTAAATTGTATTAAAGAGGCGTGAGTGATATAAAGCATATCTGAATGGTCTATTGTGAGAATGAATGATTAGGTTAGGTAGGACGATTGTAATAAAATGTGTGCATTGTCTGTTCGCAATAAAGTTTTATTATTATTATTATATAAATTGAAAGAACAATATTTTGACTCAAACTGTCCTTTCAGGAACATTCCAGTAATTTCACTCTTATTAACTTGAACTCTTTGCAAGAGTAAAGGTGAGCCCAAAATGCAAACCTTGCCAAATTGTGCAAACTTTGTTGTTGGACATCTTAAATCCGGATTGAAGTCAATAAAGAACACTATTGATAGATAATCGAGACTAGTTGAACCATAAGAATGGGGATGAGAGACATCTTGTTACGGCTTGGGAAGATGAAGATGGAGACAAGATGTCATTAAACAATTATCGCCAGATCGAAATTGTGTCTGGCCGTGTGTGGCCGCATATGATTCAGTTATCCAATTGTCGTTTGATGGCACGTTGCACACTCCCTATTGGCTGTCTGGCTCCAACAGTAAACAGTGTGTTCTAATTGGTGATTACCAGCCAAACTCTTCAATTGGTGCCGGGTATTGCCTGCATTAAGTGGGGAAGATACTTTTGCTTTAGGAGTATACAAAATAGTTTATACAAGGTTGGCAAACATTCAGACTGACAGTTAAAAAAGTAAGAGAAAGTGGTTCTGTATTATTTTCAAGTTTAAAGCAGATCTGGATGGACAGAGGTTCCAAGGACGTTGCATCATCGATTGAATAAAACATAGAGTAACTGGTCCAACTGGCTAGGGCATCCTGACCCTGAGTCTGACTGAAACTTCCTGTGGGCAAGGATTGTTGGACACGCCGCGCTGCTGCGGATTGCGACAGAATGCCTAATTTGTCAAATACATAAAACTGGAGACCCTTATAGGAATCTGTAGAAGACTTATTCACAAACTCGAAAATATATTTATCTCAGATAATTTGAAAACCAACAATAAGGTTCAATGGTCTGAAGCCTATCACGCAATTAAGTCAATAAGGGTGTAAATACCGAGATTTTCAAATTTGGAGCATTGACTGTTGGTTGTCAAAAACCAGGGTGATATTGGAGCAATCTGCACAAAAAAAGTTCGATGGTGGCTGTTGCTTCTTAATCCTCCCTCTACACCCAGCGCCCAACATCGTTGCCAGTTTTACGTGTATGAAAAAAATTCTGATCCGTCCAACTTCAGGAAACAGGAATTATTACTACTCCGCTCTTGGTGCACAAGCTACTGATTCATCTTCCTTAAACCCAGACTTGATCGTGACTTCGGTTTTGGTTGAAGTCACGATTGGGACGGCGGAATGGCAAGGCCAGAGTCAGAGGCTGGTGATTCCCTGTCTCCTAATCAATCACGACTGCCACGCCATATGGCAAGTGCGATAGCGATACCAGGGCTGCCAACTGTGCAGGAGCAGACAACAGTGCGGCTCTATCAACATGCGATCATGCGCATGCCCTCTCACCGCGCCGGCGCAGAACGACTGCCAGCTGAGCAAACACTTTCGTTATCTTTGCGCATTCTTGCACAGGCACTGCTAATCAAAGTGGATGAGTAATAATGAGAGCGATCACGTCTGAAGAAACGAGTTGAAAAAATATCCCTTTAGAGCTCACCTTGAAATTGTAAAACCTGTTATTAAAACCCATGTAGGTCTAGTGCACCTACAATCTTGATCTTTCCATACTTGACCAAAAATATGTACAACAATATAAACCTTTCAAACTGTGCTTTATACATGGTTATTAAATCCGACGTGTTTTTATTTTTCAACTATATCAATACCCTTAAAAAATATCAGGTCAAAACGGAACAATAAAAACAAAAGTATGTTTGAATGACAACAAAATAAAATGACAATGGATTCATTTACAACTTGAAATAAATGGATACCACTAGAAGGTAAATCGGTGCGTTTCAGTATATCAATTCTATTTAGGTATCCAGGTTTTTGTCAGATTTAGTTCCAACATGTTTATTTATCATGGAATTAAAACAACCTTAGATGAATATTTTTTTAGAAAAGAAAAATCTGGTTATCAATGTTGAATGAATCAAACAGTACCCTCTGTTGCAGTCCCAAGGGGTCCAAAGGTCGAGCAGAGACTGTGAGAAGTGGGGGTGGCCAAGGGCGTCCAACTCCCTTGGAATAAATTATTGCCCGCATGCCACAAATTGGGCCACATGCTTAGGTCATCACTCAGCTGGCTGAGAGGTTGTCGTCAACAACCGCAGTCTATCACACGGCTGGGCTGTCGCGGAGACGGGGTCGAGGCTACATGATGGAGCTCAAGGGTTGACGCAGGAGAGGAGTTGGAAGTACAGATCAAGGATTTTGAGGGTGATGATTCTGTTGTTTCACCAAATATACGTCAATAGTTCAAAACCAGCAATGTGACAATTCCAAATACACCGTATACCAAATTGGACTATAGACAAATATTTGTTAAAACTCAATTGGAAAATACTTGGGTGAAGAGAAACACTTAATTAGTTGTAAAATCCAAATTGACTTAATGTACAAAATTGTAAACTGTCATAATTCATTCAAAATCTAAAATATCTCTGTTCATAAGCGGAATAATACACCAACCGAAGGGTATGAGTAACTTCTACTTTTCTATCCTCTATCCTATTACCTCAAAACTAAAATGGGCAATTCTCAGTATCTCCAAACAGAGGGGAGGTATTCTCCGTATAAATAGAACAGTGGACCAAAGTGGCGTAAAGACAACAAGACCAATGGGTGCTATTCTGGGAATAACGCCAGTGTATTGAGAAACAACTCAGTACATTTAAATATACTTGAATCCATGGTTTGCTGACTTCTTTTCAAATATCCGCTAAATCCATTCGATTAAGAGATACACTGCAGCATTCATCTATTGAGTTATTAAAATGTACCCTGTGTAAACAGTTAGGACGATGAAAAACACCTCTGTCAAATTAGCTCCACTGTGCGCTCCGCTAAATCCATTCGATTAAGAGATACACTGCAGCATTGATCTACTGAGTTATTAAAATGTACCCTGTAGAAACAGTTAGGACGATGATAAACACCTCTGTCAAATTACTCCACTGTGCGCTATGCTAGTCTATTCATGGAACATATCAAATAGCATGGTAATGTGGGAAGTCATTAGTTAACTAGATAGCCTTCATAATGTTTCCAGTGGCGGTTCATATTTCACTGTGGTACGGCACTCAGTTTTTGCACACCGGCGGCTAATTACATAGGGATGTGGGATGAGAGGGACCTACACGCGTCCCACGATACGGCCCAAGTTCCTGTCCCACCTAGTCGCGAGTCGCCTTCGACTGATAACTGGACTAAGAGACATAAATATTCGATTATTAATGAGGCAGATTTTTAATGGAATGGTTGAGAATCCTTAGTGCACGTTTATGGCACAATATTTTTTAACATTTATACACTGCCTAGTAAAGCATCCAAGGCAAATACTACAACGTACAATTATCCAATTAAAGTTCTACTCGAAACCGATCCTATTAGTTTTTCGGCTGGCATGGTCGATGTTTTATTTATTTATTTATTTATTTATTTACGGCAATACACCATTTTACATAGAAATTGTACAACTGAAAACAACAAAGAAGAAGGCTGCTGCACAGAAAAGACATTAATAACAATCAAAAGAGATGTGCAAGGACTAATAAATACAATTATGAATAACAGCTGTTATGACAACAATCATAGATAACAATAGTAAATAATAATAAAAAATAAACAGATTATAAATAACAGTAATAAATAACAAATTATAAATAACAATAATAAATGGAATTATAAATAACAATAATAAGTAACGATAGTAAATAACAATTATAATAACAAGGATAGTAACAATTAATAAATAAGAATTGACGATTGATAATAGAATAAATTAACATGCATAATGCTTATTTTACAGCTTAGTTAAATTAGTAGTATGAAAACATGTTGAGTTACTTTAGGATGAAAGCGAGTGCACACCGCTTGAAAGATTCTGTAGAAGGGCCAAAGAAGTCAAGATCAGCACAGGCATCATTACCAAGTCTCATTATGCGGGGGTAGAGTACTGTAGTAGGTGTAGTTGGTCGGATGGAAATTCCTTGAGAAAAGCTGAGGGTGACGAGACTGACGAGGTACATGGAAGTTTATCATCTGAAGGATATTCGGACAATCAATAAGGCTATTTAGTAGTCTGTAGAGGAACATGAGATCCAGTAGAGCCCTGCGAGCAGCCAAGGAAGGAAGGTGCAGCTGTTGTCCCATTTCCTCCAAGTTTGTCTCCAAGTAGCGATATCCCATCTTCACGCCAACCATCCGTAGAAAAGCGTCTTTGTACAGCATCAAGGACTAGAGCAGTGACCAACCTGATGTGGGGACCATACCATAACGGAGTATTCTAGTATTGGCCGAACTAATGTGACGTAAAGTGTTCTTATGGCAGGAATAGCAAAGTGCTGGCGGCAGGTTCGGTTTGATAAGTCCAAGAACACGATTAGCCCTGCTGCAAATGTCCGAGATATGGGCACTGGGGTCAAGGTTTGATGTCAGAAGTACTCCGAGGTCGCGAATTCTATCCACTCTTTCTGATGGCAGCTTCCTGGAGGTAGTAGTCAAATAGAAGAGTCTGTCTGGCTCTGGAAAAGGAGACGGAAACACACTTGGTTGGGTTCAAGTCCATTTCATTGATAACACACCATTGGTCCACACCGTCAAGATCCCTCTGCAATTCATTTTGTTGTTGAAGCTGAGGAAATTTCTCTAAATATCTTCACGTCATCAGCAAACAAGAGAAAGTCCCCGCTGATGTATTCACCAATATCATTTATAAATAAGCTAAAGAGGAACGGCCCAAGGTGAGAACCCTGAGGAACGCCTGATGTTGCATGAATAGGCCGTGAGAGTGCTGATGCATAGCTCACACCGGAGAGTGCGATTCGAGAGGTAACTGTCAAACCAATGTAGAAGTGATCCAGCAACACCAAGAGCTTCCAGTTTCTTCAGCAGGTGGGGGTGACTGATTCTGTCGAACGCCTTAGCATAGTCCAGATAGAGACAGTCAACTTGATTACCATTGCTAAAAGCAGAAAGGATCCTGTTGACAAAGACTGTTAGGTTTGTAACTGTAGATCTTCCATGTCTAAACCCATGCTGTTCAGCAATTACAATATTCTTGAAAAGGAAGGACATTCTATCTAGCACTATGCTCTCAAACACCTTGGCTAAGGCTGGTTGGATGACTATAGCCTATAGTTCTTAGTGTCAGTCACTTCACCCAGACTTGTAAATAGGGACCAAGAATCCAGACTTAAGAATTGAAGGAAAGGTTCCAACCTTTAGCAGTGCGTTGAAGAAACACGCTAGGTGAGGTGCCAAAGGTTCACTGCAATATTTCAGGAGACTAGCTGATATATTATCTGGTCCGGGACTCTTACTTATGTCGAGATTCCTAAGCTTCTTCTCAACTTCAATAGCGGAGACGGTTAAGGTAGCAAGGCTGACATTAGTGCAGAAGGAGTAATTTGGGGCACCAGCAACTTTTGGCTTGAAGATGGAAGAAAAACAATCAGCAAAGAGTTCACATATAGCTTGGGGGTCCGAAGCAGACCTGTCATCGAAATGAAGAATGCCCTGAGTGGAAAACGGCTGTTTTAGATTACGAATATGCTTCCAGAAGGTCTTAGGGTTTCTGACCAAGCTATTTTCAATCACTGCAATGTAGTTAGTGTGACATACCTAGCAAGCCTTTTACATTCACTTCGGGCCTCTCTAAATTTATTGTAAACTATAAGACTATTCGAGGCTTTAAATCTTCTATGGAGAAAATTCTTCCCAATCACCAACTTCCTGAGTTCCTCTTGGAGAACCAGACGGGAAAACGAGCTTTTTACCCACTCTCTTCAGCGGACAGTGCATAAGAATGGTGTTCCTCAGACTGTGACAGAATCGAGTAAAGGACTCTTCGATATCAACATTGGGAGAAGTATCTGGATAAGGTTGGTCCTGAATCCAGTTGTAGACCCTTTGTAGATTACATCTCCGTATGTCCGGGAGGAGAGTCTGTGGTTGCTTGCCATGTAGACGTCCATTCCACACTTCCAACGTCAAAGCAGGATGGGCTTCCTCCTGGTACACAAGAGGGTCATCAGTGGCCGACGAAACAGTCAGCTCTGAATCAGTTGAAAAAGACTAGGTCCAGAAGTACTCCCTTGTATTGGCGATCTTGTTAACCTGCTGCAACTGTAGGAAGTTGGCCATTTCAATTAAATACCGTGAGCCCGTTGATAAGTCATCAAACGGAGACACCATCCCAGTCTATATTTGGCTGGTTCAGGTCACCTGCGATAATTACCAATGTTCCAGGACTGAGAGACGCGCATACTTCCTCCACAGCATCACAGAAGGAAGAGTAGATTTCATGACAAGAGTTTGGAGGAATATAAACGGCGCCTATCATGACACTGAGATTAGGTAGCTTCGCTGATACAAAAACATGCTCGACATTATTCACTGATGAGTTAATCACGAATGAAGGGAGATCGTGATGCACTGCGACAAGTACACCCCCTCCAGATTGCTTCTTGCTGGTTTAAAGCGGGACCTGTCCTTCCTAAATATGTTATAACTGTCGAGCTCTAGCTCAGGATTTGAGATATCATTGGATAAATTAGTTTCTGTTAGAATAATAATTTTATGCATGCAGACACTGACTGACTCCTTCAGCATATTTAACTTAGTCTAATACCATTAACATTTTGATAATATAAAACTAATGGGTGTATTGCCATTCACTCGTTTTTTCTCTGATTTTGGGTAATTACTGGGATGCCATTACGATACTTGATTGTAAGTCCTTTCTCGCCATTATTGGTGCGTCTATCAAGTTCTGAGCGCAGACTCTGCAAGTACTTTCGCTCCTGCAGGGTCCGGTCTCTCGAAATACTGATGTCGGCGAAGACTGGATCCAGTTTGCGTATTTGCATCTTCATCAAAGAGTGTTGTAAATGACTGAGCTTCAGCATCATTGTTGAAAATGATCTTCATTGTTATAACTAAGTAGATGTTATAACTAATAATCATAACAAGAAACAGTTTATAAATGGCCAATACAAAAATAAACTTCAAACAAAGAAGATAGCATCAGATGGTCAAAAAACGGGCAGCCTGCGATAAAGGAGCCATATAGATCCCTGTTAAACATATTTGACGCTGATTGGTTAAGCATTGCCCAGTCACGATACAGCTCCGCCCCCTTTGCTTACCTATATAGGCAGATATGTATTATTGGCAGTTTAGTCTTATCAATCTTATAATTTCGTTAGCTAGTTGATTGCTTGTTCCTGTTGCACAGAGAGTTTTTATAAATATTTTTTCCTTTACGTAATTATTTATTATTCTATTTTTGTTGATATCTACCTATACTTTAGTTGTTATTTATATAAATTACAATTTATTTGAATCATTTTTCTGAGTTGTTTCCATACTTGAGTAATTATTGTTGTTTGTTAATCTTTATTTTTATTTTTTGTTATGTTTTGGATATTTATAACTTGTTATATCTTTGGATACTTATTATTTATTATCAAATTTTTGTATAGGCCTACCTATTTTGTTACTTTATGTAGATTTTTCATCTGATTGTATTAATTTTTTCCCCCGCTGTATTCTACCATCTATGCTTGTCTTTGTAAATTGGCTGCTGCCGTTGGAAATAAATAAATAAATAAACATGTGTTGACTAAATATCGCTTGTTGGCATCTCATCGCGATGTCGAAATATTTCAAGAATTTAATTGCGTAATCGTAGGTGTCTGATTACTCACACCCTATCCAAGCAGTAGAACTGTGAAACAAAAGTCCCTCCCTAATTGACGCATTTTCTACGAAACTATCCAAAGGTAAAAGTAGACGGAATCCACTGTACATCAGTTGCATGTAAGGTAGGATTTCAGAAGTAATTATTCGACATCTGGGCCGCCACCATGCACCCAAACAATAGAGAAATACTTCTTCACCACCTTCCGTCCAAAAAATCGAGAAAGCTTCCTACAATGTTCTTTACCTTGCAATAGAGCAGCGCTAAATATTGATCCGATTATTCGCCACCTAGACGCGTCACGTCCTGCCAAACAGTTGGCACGCCATTCTAGTTAACGCGATCTCTACCACTCTGGGCAGATTTACAGCTAAATAGGCTTTCATGCACAGGAGTTGCAAGCCAGGGGGGGGCACAGGACTAATCCGATTACTCGCCACCTGGGCGCGAGACCGTGCCGCTAAACAGCTGATCACTCGCGTCTCTCACCTGTTACATATTCATGCACAATTAAAACTCAACACAATCAGAGCACACCGTTACGTGTTCTAACAAATTACCGAGAACAGCACAGGTGGCCGAACAATTTTGGCGCGTCTTTGCTTCGGGCTTGAGGCCTGTCTCGCCTGTCAAATCTCCTCTTAAGGCAGTAAATATTCAATCCTTTTAATAATATAGCAGCAATAGAACCGCCAATTATCTTACGTTATGGATTTTGATAATCACGTCCACTTCGGGTGTAACTGATTTATGTACTAATCTCCACGGGTGTCAATAAATCAAAGGATTATTTTAACGTCAGAATAAATTAGCATGAAATTCCATTGCTCGATTTCTCCACAAAATACAGTTTCATAAATTGCAACAATGTATTGCCTGTCTCTAGACATTTTTGTAAAATAACTAATCAAGGAATTTACAGTCTGCTTCAGTTAGTTCATAAATGAATGTATTTAATAAGGGGAAATTGAGAACTACGAACAATGTAGGTCTAATTCAGGTTGAGCACATTCCATTATCAAAGATACAAATCTGCCAATTACTATAACATTCTCATAGTACGTTTAAACATCAAACTACTTACGTAATTACTGTAAGTAATTGAATATTGTCCAAACAAATGAATCGGAAAACAAGTGCTTGTCAAAATACTTAACAGCGACAAGATCAAGAAGACAACTACAACTGTTTAGTCGTTACAAATTTAGTCTTCTCTTCTGAAGGTAAAATCCCAGAAACAATCGGCGCTGATTAGGTTGGCAGCCTTGAGGCTCGGCTGTCAACGCCTGAAGAGCGATACCCAGTGAAAGAGCGCTAATTACAGACCACCTTGCGCCGATTTCACCGCTCTGTATTCGCAAAAAAGGGATCGACGGAGGTAGAGAGAGAATGGAAACCAGGCTGGATAATTAAACTCAAACTGAGAATGCGCTGGGGGTCCAGGGTGTGGCGTAGCTTCCAGCGATAATCAAGTTCTGAATGGGGCCAAGTGGATTTTACTGACAGTCGATTGATTTGGAGTTCAGCAGTCTGTTTAATCCGGATTGCCCTCCGGGATTAAAGGTTTTGTTAATTGTTTATCTGTAAGAATTAATTGTATCGCTACCAAGTTTATTCGGATTGGAATAATTTACTTCTGTTTCAGAAATTCTTTCTTTAAAATCAAACAGATTGAATTTTGAATTAGCCAGCCGATGTTCTAAATCTATGATGGAATACTTGAGCTAGCTAGTGATTCTATATTTACTACTGTTTCTGACTGTGATGAGAATACAGTATTATAGTAAAATTAGTTAACCTTTGATCTTTGGATTTCATGACTAACATATACAAACACGTGTAATTTCATAGGAGTATCTTATATTTATACATTTTATACGCACAAGTATAAAACAGCCGACCCCGCAGGAAAAACTCAAGTTACCTTTTAGTAAAAAAAACTTGGACTTGCAGCTTAAACTAATTATAACTTGCTTCAAGAGACAATTAATTGCCTTTTGGGATTAGTAAAAAATCTGGATATAAAGGAACAACAGGTTTTTGTTCTAAATAGCACTTAACCATTAAATAATTTCTTGTGTACTATCAGAATATTCTAAAAAATCGCGAATTATCTTCATACGTAACACAAATGATGCAATTATGCCAAAAGAGAGTTTGGAATGCACTGTGGCATTTTTGGAAAACAGTGCTTTTAGTGCCCTGATATCGGTCAGTATGTCGTGCCAGCACAGTGCCTGTAGCTTACGGCCTACAGAATTAGCATTGCAAATTATGACTATGTAACCTCATTTAAAACAATTGGTACGAGTCAGAGCACACGCGGAAGCTTCTCGTTAAAAGGTTGCACAACTGTTAGCATGTTTGCATGCAGAGCCTGCCTGCGGTCGGGGGATGAAAGGTCTCAGAGGGGTGTCGGCTCCGACTGTCTGGCCCATATCGACTCCCCTACCCACCAAACACCCTCCCGCCTACGCAACGCAATTCTCGCACATTTCCTGGTCCACTTTATCCGTCCAATTACTGGAGCACACGACACGTCCATATCCATAGGCAGCTGTTTTTCTTTGTAAGGATCACGATCAATCAAATTGATGGAGGTCCCGAAACTCTAATAATCTAAAAGATAAATTTTATCAGTTGGTGCTGCAGACTACTACTTCAGGTAATGTCCATATCCATACTAGAGCGCACAGACGTGATTATTTATCCATGGACAGATATGTTTCTATGTAAGAAATATAATCAATCAATTACACTGAAAGATAGATACTACCAGTTGGTGCTGCAGACATTTCCTCAGGTTAACGTCCATATCCATACTATAACATAATAACTCGGGTCCATATCCATGGACAGCTATTTTCCTTTGTAAGGAATATAATAAATGATATTGATGGAAACTCCGAAACCCAAATACACCGGAAGATAAATGCTGCCAATAGAAGTAGTGAAGAGAAATTTCGTCAGGAGAGTGTCTTGGTTTTGGCCCACTTTCTGGAAACATAACCAACCATCGTATACATTTTTGAACATCTTTCTTATTTTCAAAGAAATAATTCAAAATGTGTTCAAAATAAGGTCTACAAGCTGTAATATAGAAGTTACTTTCAGAATACGTCCTGAAGAAGAGTTGATGGCAAAACCAAAATATCAACACATGGTGAGTCAAGTTACACCAAATCTTTAAGGTTTCGGTTTAAAGAAAATAATGAATTTTAAAGAATGCACAATAAATGCGATTGATTTACATGTTGCCCATTCGAGAGCATTACAACCCAAATAATTGAATGGCTTGACACAGTCCCCGATTGTCCCACAATCTGACATAACATCTAGGCTACTATTACCACGGTAATAACATGTCATTACGGGGCGTCATGAATGAACATTACGCAATTAATAGTCTACAAACGGACGTAGGAGTACACCTGGTGTAATGGACTAATTACGAGTCCTGCACCATCCGCGAGCAGACGGGTTGGTGACCGAGGTACTGATGTCTGTAATCTGATAAGATTAAGTCGTTACTTCTAGACAGCTGGGGATGCTGTGGGGATAAATCGGGTCTCCTACTACAAGTCGACGTCGAGGTAGGCCTATTTCTGAGCCGCCAGACTTTTAATATCATAATAGTAGTTGTGTTCACCGCTCAAGATCTTAGATTGGTCCGCCTATAGAAAGCAGTTGGTAAATTACAACAGCCTCAGGCACTCTTATTGTATTTTTTTACGGTAAACTAGAACAGATCCTTCGCCAGTGCCACTGACAACTAGTACGGTGTACTAAACTATAATAAACACTGCAGATCTAAATTTTGTGCATATTTATTTTCATGCGTGTTTCATTTTAATATTTATTTTCATTTTTTATCTTGTATTTAAAATTATATGGAAAATAAGTCCGAAAATCAATTAAGACTGTTTTTGCGTACGTCGCAAAATTTGTTTATTTTATAAATTTCTCATCTGTACTATAGTAAGATATAATATATTTTATAGTATAAATAAAAGGACAATACAATAATTTTAAGAACAACAATTTAAAACATTGAATATAAAATAGTACATTCTTTAACAAATATCATGTAATATGTTTTATAAAATAAAATTTATTATTTTTTCTAAATTATAAAACAGAACTATATTTTTTGTATTAGTGCCGAAAATCAAGGACCACGGTCCCGCGTGGACGAAGATCCTAAATACACCGCCGCCTTCCTTTAGGTGGACATAGTATAGGCCTGGAATTAAATAAATTGTTCTACCTTATTACTTTTAATTAAATAAACTGAAAAATAGTTTTCTATAAGAATAGCACTCGAACAGATAGCAGACTGTGCTGCAACGAATGATTGACGTTTATGCACTGTTTGTAGACATAAAGGACGAAAATGGCCGAGAAACAGCTGTTTGGTTTCTGCTTTGTTGTAATTACGCAGTGAGTCGGTTTTTGTTTACTTGTATTGTTATTGTTATTCTGTATGCCCTCAAAGCGTATTTACTAGTAAAATATCTTTGTAAAGTACCTACCTTTGACGAAGGATTACGGATGAAAGTAGGTCAAGACGATTTCTACAAGAAGATTGTATCAACCGTTTTGTAATATTACAACAAAGTGATAATTTAAATTTGTTTATTGATAAAGGTTGATTTGTAAGGATAACATGAATTCTGACATTTGTAATTTTTAATAATATTGTTCGAACATGTAACTATAGCGGTTGTCTTAAATCCTGTTATCCTTCCAAATTGATAGTCTGAAAAATTAACATTTTTAACAAATGATTGTTACGTCCTCTTAATGGTATTCGTCATTGCCAGAAGCAACAAAATTGATTCACTAGCTATTTAATTAAAATTATATTTCGTATTCTATGAAAGTTGTATTTTGTAAATACAAATTATCCCGCTTTGCACAATCAAACAGTTATTGAATGCCAACTGTATCCTTACGCTTTAGTAATGTAACTGAACATTTATTATAGAATGTGACTACCCATTTCGCGGCAAATAAGAGCACTTGCTTTTCAAAGCGCGTTACATAAAGTTTAATGCATATCTTTTGTTTTGATGTTCCACAAACCCACTGACTTTTAGGAGCGTTCAGAGTATTAAATTCTACTCCTGAATTGTCCAATGACCCACATGATGTATCAATGGCTGAAAGGAAGCCTGTAATTTCCAAAGAACTACAAACGCAAGAACATCTCCGTGCTTACTTTGTTTACAACGGGGGTCGACGTGACGCGTCTTGCATGACTGGGAGGGGTTGGACGACGAGTGATACACCACCGCATTGATTGATTATTGTGGCCAGCCCCTTGTATCCATCGCGAGGGGAGAGGGGGGATAGACAATAGATGACGTGAAGGAACGCGAAGGCAGAGGGCTTCTGTAAATGCCGACACTGGCGACATCTACAACTGTCTGGCGGCTGGTGTTCCTGGATCTGTTTTCACATCATTACGTTCTCATTCATGTCAGTTAGCAGCTCATAAGCCGAATAAACAAAGTATAGGGTGTATTTAACGTACTTGGAAATACAACATTCTAAAACTAAAAGCCCTTCCGGCCTCCTTCAGTTGGGAGAAGTAGGTATATTTTGTGACTGCTGAAGTATTAGTTTTTTTTTCTTATGGGATGTGTAGCTATGCAATAGGTAGCTCGAAAATTGTTCCGAAATTTAAAACCCCTTAAATTTATGACAAGAAGTTCAGGATTTGTTTTAAACATTCCAGAACGCGTTTTACTATTTCTCTAGATCCATAATAGAGGAGTTGTGAATTTGGTAAGGTTTAAATGGCGGCCATGTATGGTACACCGAGCTGGCCAAATATTTTACCAAATTTCAACTTTTTTTGTCATTTTTTGATAGTTATTGTCACTACAAACCTCTGTATATAGCACATAATTATATGAATACTTTGGAGTTGGAGTGGGGTTTGTACTCTGGGGCCATGTTTGGCGAAGTTATGTAGAAATTGTGCAGGCTTGAGAACAATTTTAATAGGCTGATTTTGTAAACAAATTTTAGCTGAAACAAATTTCAATCACCATGGAAGTACCTGCAGAGAAATGGTGATCCACAGAATTTCGCTAATAGAATTCCGAAAATTACTGCCTCTATGAGTCGCACCCGCATGAAATGAAATGAAGAATGTCTTTATTGAATACAACGTAAAACATACTCAATTGGCGAGGTTAGCGATATTAAGTCCTCTCTTGCACCTAACCATAAATGCATGTCTTGGAACGATGGTCAAAATTTCTCCACGTTCGAATGAACTGTTCAGTAGAGACGTACCATAAGGGGGAATCGATAGTTGCTACACATAAATCGGAAACGCCTATGTGTGAAATAAAAAGGACGTTCCAATTGACTGATATCATAAAGTCGCATGAATCTGTATTCCGATCACGGTGTGTAACGAACTTGTCTCCCAGTACCAAATAAAAATAAGTAGTGCTGTCTGTACCAACTTCTAGATAAACAAGAATTTGCTTATGTTTTCAGGTTGCCTTTGGATTTTGTAGTGACTAATGAAATAATGGCTTTTCAGAATCCCAATTACACCCAACAGCTATTACCAACACTAACGTGAACTGCCAAAAAAACGTTAGCAAGTAAAGAATTTGAGCACTATTAATCAGAATTCGTCCATAGCCAACTGATCAGTGACTAAATTGTAAAACATAGCACGTCTTAAAAGATGGCCATTCTTTTTGGCCCACCCAAAATCACTTCTATAACGTACTTGGAACGTGCTTCAAATATTGACGTAGAATTATTGGAGTATTCGAGCACGTAAGAGGCAGCCGTGGCTGAATAGGCAATAAAACCTCGTCGGATACGATTTTATTACTTAATTAATTGCCCCATTAGGAAATCAGAAAAGGTACTTAGTGTTTATAAAGGAATGTTGTACATCGCAGTTTATTACCCAATGACCACGTCCAGGCCACCTTTATCTTTAGTGCCGCCTTCCTGCACGGCTCGCAGTCATTGAAGTCCTCCAGCCATGAGATCACCACTGCATATCACTTTCACAGCCAGCGTCCTTGTTCTCAACTAACTGTACTGAAAGTACTTGTCTTGTTGTTGTTTACGGCAGCCTTAAAGACCTTCGTGAGCTTTCGACCGTAAAAGGAGCTGACGATATTACAGTTGTGACTGCATTTCTATCTGCCTTTTATGTTGACGGTTTCTGGGTTGTTGTGGACAGGACTTATTTATCGCTGTTATTAAATGCTCGGTTGTCTATTAAATAACTTAAGTTCCTTCCTTCTAAGGCTGTGTTCCAGCATTAGAAATCCCTTTAAAGGGTGCGAACTGGAACTGTGATAACATTTATGAAACTAGAGAAGGTGTTCTCTTTCATTAGCTTTATAATTGTCTGACGGTTATATAGCAAATATTTATGTGTCCGGAGGTTGGTTTTAACAGTCAAGCTAAGAGAAATATGGTATGATACTTATCGTTAGGTGTTGTTAACACTCAATATTCTCCCATTGACCAAACCTAGTGAGGCTGACGATCTAGGAAACTAGTAGGCTAACTCCTTAGGAGAAATTCCTCTATCGTCTTAAAAAAACAGGTTCTGCTCGTAAATTGCAAATGGATTACAAGCTTAAGGCTCTCTTGGAATATATGTGTGATGTCTTCTATCAGCTTTAGTTACCTGTCCACATGCAAGAATCGATCTGCCATGCAAATGAATTTCAAAATTGGAAATGCAAAGAGGAAATTGGAGATGGTTCATGAATGCGCATCTAAGACTGCAGGAAGAATTCATCATCTCAGTGATTTTTTTAAACACAATTTTTACTAAATTATTATTGCGTATATAGATTGTTTTGTTTCTCGAAAATTTATAAAATTTAGAGGGGAAAACATTAAGAAAACCTTTGTGTATTGGGGATGGAGCTGTGAAGTTACAGTTAGAATGACCTTCCCTTGGAGAGAAGAAAGTGACAGTACAACTTTGTATGAGGACCCACAGCAGTTGCGGCGAGGGAAGACTCAGATATCTCAATGAAACTAGTTTACCCAGAGGAGTACAAGTAAGCTCCCATTACACATTCAATCAATTAAGATAGGACGGTTAATTTATAGCCAGAGATTACACAGGAGGTTCAACTGTTCCTCAGCCTGTGGAGGGACTAATGATGTGGATAAATAACGAGTAATTGGAGGGCAAGCGGCCGGGCATTCTGGTAATTGGCTATTTCTCGGGTAAGTCTTTGTCAAATACAGTCTTGCAGCTTACGGCTTACAGTGTTGTACTTTTTAAGGAGTTCTTTTTATGCCACTGGGAGTTTAGTCAGTTTTAAACGTTTTTAAGGGAGAAAGATCCAAGGATATTTACAAACTTATATTGACCTCTCCGGTAATCAAACCCGTGACATCTCTAACCTCTACTAATTCTCTCTTTTTGAAAGGAAATAAATGTCCAGGAATTTATATAAATCTTTGCAGTAGAACAAAACGTTTCCGGAACTATATATACAGTTTATTTTTATGTAGGTAATGTGAAGAAGAATACAAATTATCTTTTAGTTCTACATTTTATTCAGATATCTAAAAACATTTTTATTGACTTTGAAGATATAGTTTTGAATTTTGCTCTTCTAACAATACTCATCCATAACATCCAGTAGCACAAAAGAAAATCTGAAGTCACGCAGAATAAAAATTATTTCGAAGATAAAAAGAGAACTAACTACTACCTGCAGCTATTGAAAAGACTTACACACTTTCTTGGCAACTGAAACCGGAGTAGTTTTTTGGCCTCACCAACAATGCTTCAATATTCCTTCTACTCTTTGTAATTTACATTCTACCAATGTCCTTATTAACTTGGACACACCATCTCATTCTTGGTCTGCTGAATGGCCTTCTGCCTTGTGGGTTCCATAGATATACACTTGACTATCGCTGTGCCTTATATCCTCCACAAATCATCCGTGCATCCTAATCTGGGATTTTTGCTATTGACAAAAGTAAATATGATGACTCTTAACTCTCTTTTCTTTCTGATTCTCAAATCGAATTAATCTTCGACAGAGCCAAAGGTGTATCTAAATAATTTAATTCAAAAACAAGTTTTCCCCCCAGAGTCTTTGGTGAGTACGCATGTTTACGATTCATACAAATTGATCATTGATTTATTTTTTAGTGAGAAATTTCATTTTTTTGTTGAAAAGACAAAGCCCAAATATTTTAACATATGTTGAGATTGGCTATATTTATGTAAAGCCCAACAATTTAAACGAATTTCTTGTAGACATTTCATTGAAATAATACTTACAAGGAAAGGCAGATCCCCTTTTAGCCTTATTCTGAACCGTCCTCATGGGCCACTGGTAAATGCGATGATCTTATCAAATAGAATGAGGAGGAAAGTCTAAATAGTAGAAGGTCGATGGTACTGAAAAAGATTGTCATGGCCGCTAGGAATTGAACTTGCACTCGCTATCTCCGACTCAAAGTCCAATGTCTTAAACCACTCATCCCGAATATGATTTAGAAAGGCGTTTTCAGTATAGAATTTACGTTAGAAGGAAATTGTGTTTTCCAAATCTTAATTTCAATTTGGTCCTGCTTGCTTGAAGTCAGAAGTTCTGATGCTGCAAATTCAGCGTGTAATCTGGATTTTAACAAAGGTGGAAGCCTCACTAGAAGATGGAAATTGATTTTAAAGGAGCGGTTCTGGCTGGCATCCTGCAGTGTTTCCAAGAACTGCGTTCCCCAGAGGTAAAGATAGAACGGCTCCAGTGTAGCGATAGATCGGTTGTCCCTCATGAGGAACCTAGACCACAGGATAGTGAGTCGAGCGAGTTGAGTCCTGTAGGTATGCGAGTCACGTACGATATGCAGGACCGGCCACGGCAGTTTCCTTCCATTGTTGACGTGGTTGTCAACCTCCGACAGAGATATGTAGAGAGGCGAGGGCTTCAAGTGGACAGAGACAACAGAGAGAGAACTAACAGGGACGTGTACTTGAATCGTCAGCTCCTGAGACTCATTTACTTTTTGGTGAGAAGTCAAATAAACCACAGTTTTTATTACAACCTCCAGGCTGAAAACTATTCTTACAGTGACTTATATTGGAAGGGATTATAGCTACTAGTGGTTCTTCCTCTGCTGTCCAAAAGGTTCTAACGAGTCCTAGAAAGATTAACTCGACCTTAGTATATGGATCTTTTGAATTAGTATTATTACATTCGGGGCGAGGTCCTGGGGTTGTTGGACTGATGAAACTAATACAATTTTCCGGTATACCTTTACTAATCTTAAGTCAATCAAATTATTTCATAAAGTTTGAGTTGTATAAACTCATAACTATTTAGAAGTAATGTATTTGGATACTTTAATCCACCCCGTGTCTGGAGGACAAACTTAAAAATTAATAGTTAACTTAAAAAGTTTTCATTCAGCAGAGCCATGTGAAGCGTAATGGATGAATTTTGTTACTTAAAAATAACATAAAGTAGTGGTGAGTGTCTTCTGTCTAATATGAAAATATAGTGGAATATAATTCAGAATATAATTGTCTGTAATCCATCGGCTACTTTATTATAATATTTATTATAATATTATTAATATGGTGTATATCTTGCAAGTGTATAATGCTATTACATATGGAAACAGGTAGGAAGGAATTTCCTGTGATAGGCTAAGTTATTTAAAATTATTTTGCAGATATTCTAGTTAGTCCCTGTTATTGATTGCAAAATAGACGGGGACATGCTAACTGGCGTAGATGAAGTGGAGGGTATAAGAAACACAGTAGAAAACCTTTTGTTCATTTTGTTCCTTTCAATCTCCTACCGAAATTATTTTCAAAATAAATTTTAACCTAAAATTAATACTTTACTTTAAAATAGAGAATAAAGAAGACCTTCGCCTTAGCGTACTGGTAACGCTGCCGCTGTTGCTTTCTAACCGAGAGATCACGAGTTCAATTTCCATGGAGGTAATAAAAATTTGCAATCGCGCTTGGTTCGTTTTTCTTTAAAAACGATTAGTATAGTACATTAAACGCTATTAGCGTGGAAAACAACGCTAAAATAAAAAAAGATAGACCATAATTCTGATTTATAATTTATTTTCCAAATAATCGTTGCAGATTCTCAGATTCTTCATAGGACTTTCCTTCCGAACCTAAGACCTGCAGAAGATTTGGCCATCAAAAGACTTCCTAAAACTATTCAGGATTTTCATCCTTTCCACCCCACAAAGCTTTTATTGCTCATGAATATTCTGTGACGAACAAGGATTGTCGGACAATGTTCGGGAATATTGAAAGGGCATCGGTGAAGTCAACAGACTGGTGTGTGCAAAGTTAGGCCAGAAATAGAGCAACAGCTGATTCATGTTTACATCTTCTGGTCAGTGCGGACTAATATATTCTGGCTTTCAAACTGCACTATTTGTGTAACATACCCCCCCCCCCTCCCCCCCGCTCAAGAGAGTACGACTTGCACCATCGATGCATTTACTGTTTACACTGTGAATCAGGCTGCTTGTGTGCTGTGTCGGTTTCGGAGCCTTTGACTTGTGAGAACAATTACAACTGAGGCTAAATGGAACATTTTAAGAGGATTCGCAGTAAGTCTCTTTCTGTGAAGTGAGAAACAATAAAACAACTGTCTCTAATTACCACCGCTTCCTAAGTGCATTGTTCCAGGAACTATTTAAAACAGTGGTTTACTATGCAATTTCACCATGCACGTGCCTTTTTCACACTTAAACACCCACCAACCTGTTTTCATCATCAAGGTACTTTATAAATGTGCTAAACAGTTAATAATTTTTAGGCTATTCATCATCTATACCTAATTAGAACAACATAGAATATTCACACTTCAAAAAGTTACAAAAAGTATTTTTAAACATTCTTTCCAATATATAGGGCCTAAGTACTTTGATCAATTACCACATGAGGTAAAAAGTTGTATAAACTTAAAAATATTTTCTGGAAAATTAAAAGAGTGGTTATTTTTAAAACAAGATGTAGACTTTATGAATGTTTGCTTGGTATAAATTCTGTACATATGTCGAAACTAATTTAAATTTTTTTTTCTCATCTGTTTGTTGTTCTATTTTTCTTCTAAAAATTGTAAATATAAGTACGTATATTATGTGAGAAATGTTAAGTTGAACTGCAGTACCACCTATTATAGGAATATAATCTGTACATATATATTAATTATTTTATAAGTAAACCAAGCGCCACAGAGAGTGTCTTTGGATGTATCGAGACTGGACTCATTCATAATTTTTTTACTATGTATTTATATAATTAGTTTAAGGATGTTGTAAATTTGTTTATATTTAATAATTCACACTGGCCACACATACTTGTAATTGTGGTCAGTTACTTCCAAGGACATATTATGTTATATTCATGTAAATTAACGAATGGAAAATAAAATTATTATTATTGTATTTTTATTGTTAATTTTAATTGTAATACACACATAAATAATATTTTTATCAGCATCAGACTACGAAACAAAGACTCAAAGTCTTCAATGCCAATAACAATTCGGTCTCTATCGGGTGTGATTGAATCTCACTTAACTTTGATTTTCGGGTCTGATTGTTGGTTTTAAGTGTACCAACCTAAGAAAAATATAATAATTTTATATTTTAACCATTATAGCCTGGACTAATGGACACTTACAAGGTATTCCACAGATCCATCTAAAAATAAGAAACACTTATTTAATTAGTAGTAATTAGTAGGATAACGAATCAAGCTGGTTGCAAAGGGTATTAATTTGGCAAATAACATGACCGGGGCGGAGTGGCGGTGTGCTAAGAATGATTGATTAACATCCAGGTCATCTAGGATCATCTGTAACAGGGTTGTCGGGCGGGAACGAACAGCTGTTAATGTGCCTACCTGATAGGCAGTTGATTACTAATCACGAGCGAGAGAAGGCGGAGACACTGTCTACTTTTTGAGCTACAGGATATACCACTCCCTCCTGTCATCAACAACACTATTGTATTTCATATCCATATCCAAGCACGGAAGACGGCTACGATACTATAGTACTATCAAATAGAGACTGCGGCTGGAGCCTAGGTAGTTTTATACCAATACATCGCACAGACACATACACTGAAAAGTCCAGGGGATTAGGATCGACCGCATTTCAGCCATATTAGTTACCAGAGCACTTTCAAGCTCAATCCCATTAGTAATTTTATCCTAAAGTTATTAGTAGAAAAAAACCTTAATTATGAGTAAGGGTCATATATAGTAAACATGATAACGATAAAGATGATACCGAACAAAGCGTAATAAAATGAAGTTGTCACAGAGTTTTGCTTAGTCATGAGTCTAGGACGTTATTGAATAACATGGGATGGAAAACGGCAGGTGCCGGTCTGGTCGCTCGTGAGTGTGGAGGTGCGTGCGTGCGAGGCGACTATCTGGCCCTTCAGCCGCAATCCTTATTTGCTAATACTATAGGATATTCATTCTTTAGCCGCCTTCGTTATTTGTAGCCTTGGGTTCGGGATTCCTTACTGCATTTTATGTTGATTACTATAAGAACGTCTAGGAATATTTGCTGCGTGAAATTCTTTGTTGTCATTTTGTGACGATCTAAAATGGTAAGCTTCCCAGCGTTGATATGAACAGACAATCAACATTGAACTAACATGGTTTCGCATTTTCTGCTGCTAGGTACAGACCGTTTAATAAGGAATATAATTTTGGCAACATCGCAAATAATGCTAGCCACCAAAAGATATATACCCATGAGGATAATAGACTGAAGACCATAGTGGATAATGAATCCATACAGGAATTAATTATGGATGGGCAGATAAATATTTAGTTATTAATTTTAGTGTCGTCCTTTCGGACATGTTTATTCATAAATTCTTTAAAATTTTTGAATACTGTGATGTAAGTTACACGTGTAAAGCCAAATTACGCATTTCAATTTCTAAAACGGACCACTTACATCAGGTGCAAGTTTAGAATTGAGAGATGCATCCATTGAATGACAGAAAATTATCACGTGTTTTGGTATAACGGTGTTCCTAACAACCGAGAAAGATCCTGCAGTTATGATGTCCTTCCAAAACCAAAACAAAGCCCCAGAGAAGGAAAGTATCACCAGTATTAAGAAAACTTAAAACGTTCATCACTCCTGTAAATTTCAAAAGAACTCTCAATTTCCAACCATAAATATATAAACTTACCCACCTTTGGATGCAAAAAGTGGTATGGTCTTGGAAAGTTACCTGAAACAAAAAAATACATTACAATTCAGAGCTTGTCTACGATCCAACAAAACAAGTCGCGACCACAATCATCCTGAATGGGTTAAAACCGAAGCAAAACAAACGTGGATAGATAGACGGATCGACCCCAGACAAAGACCGGCGAGAAGGAGGCTGGCAGGCGGCGGACAAAGGGTCATTCATGCTGGAAACCTGTTCCCCATAAAAACTGCGTCTGCGATTTTTCAACCTGTGACTCGCGTCCATTACGCCGTGTGCGTGTACATTACGCCAATTACAAGAGGACTGGTTTTATCGGGGAAAATAAACAACGGACGGTTGTCGAGAGTCTGGGGTGGCCGGGGACTCCCGGCTTGGACTCTGCTTCCAGATTTGTACTCAGAAGGATGTTCGGTAAGAGGTCCTGTCTGGTTGAAGGTGACCTTTTTGCCATGTGAGGTCAGGACTACGAAGGCCTTTCTTACCTGGCGACCAATAACTTCCAGAACAATGCCCAGAGAGGCGGGCTACTTACAAGAGCAGAATCGCTCAGCGGCCACCCGTCCAAGAAGCGACCACTCTCTATTGCAGCGTGACTCATTTAAACCGCTGTACCAATTTGATCACGCCATCAGCTGGTTGCAAGAGGGTAATGTAAAAAAAGCTGGTGGATTGTATTCAAGATAAAATTAACCAACAAAATCAATTGCACGGTTGGATTAAAAGGCGTAGTTTTAAAAGATATACCGCTTCAATTATGAGAAGAAAATACTCGTATCTTCTCATTCTCAGTTATATGATACCCAATGGTTAACTGTGGCATGTTTAATCTTGTGTTTTGGATTTTGTCATCTGAGTTTTAGAAACGTCATCTATCTGTTATTTTCCCACATTTGAACATGACAAGGTACATTTCTGTTGCCACCTCGGAACTATCCGCTGTAAAATACATTCTTGCTGTTATGAGTTCACAGGAGATCGGCTATAAAATATGTATCTTACCAAGATATTAATCTTATTAATCAAATATTAATATTATCACGATAAGACTTAAATTTGAGAGAATAATTTCTTTATCCCCACACTGAGACTCAGAATTGCCGGAGTTTCCATAAGCATCTACATTATGACAGTTTTACTTAACAAGAGAGTTCTTGCGTATTAAAAAACAATTTGAGATTATTTTTCAACCTTGCAACCAACCATTTACATAGTGTATAGACTATTTAATTTGATTATTGGTAGGAGTAAATCAAAACTGATTTCGCTTCTCTAGGTTGAGTAAAGCAAAATGATGTATTTTGCTAGATGTCACCATTGAATGCCAGTTTTCAACGGGATATTCGAAAGATGCGGATAAGATTATGTTTTTGTATACAGTATTCGATATGGTACACTAGTTAGATGATAATAGATTGAAGGCGCAAGTTTCGACGCATTAGCTGTTCTAATGAGTGTTCCTGGAATTCAAGCTAGAATGGCTATTTACCAACAGAACCGTAAAAGAACAATTTATTATATTTTGAATTAATTACGTTGTGATTATATTGAAATATAACTAATAATCTAAAAAAACCAAATTCTCAACAAATTAACGTTTTTCGTCAATTTACCAAACCCCCACTCAAATAAGGTACTCTGCGCGATTGAGTCAAACTTTGTTTCAAACTCTAATTGTCAAAACACGTTAAAATGACCATTAAAATATTTTCTGCACTCAATAGTAGGGTTCCACACTCCAGGGAAATGTTTTCACTCACAAAACTTAAACCTGTATACACCACTGGACACCCTCTGAGTTCAATCGTTTCTTTTGCTAAGTTACGAGACAGCGCGGTTCGAATCTGACGCGATCCATCACTACTCCCTGGGGGTTCGGTCCTTGGGGGTGTATTCCATGTGACCCAAACTGTTTCACAGAATTGCTGCATTCCTGGTTCACTGCCTCTAAGGATTCCAAAGGGCAGTTTGAAACAATACATTAGAACTATAGAAGCAGGGTTGGAATGAGTTAGCCTCACCGCAGAGTTAGATCAGCTGTTTACAATCTACTTACATACTTACCTGCCATATCATCTTAATTAAACTTAAAAATAAAATAAAGGTTTTATTTTAAATATTTCATTAACACATATTCGATTGATTAACTAAAATAATATCCACCAGCCTATATGTTCATTACAACTTTTTTAGCACGAGAGATAACAGGTTTACGGAAATTTGCTATGGCAAAAGTCACAAAAATAGAACACTACGTTAACCATTGGAACGTATCCTCTTCTTCAAAAGTCAAAATCTTTTAGGCATAATGCTAGCAGCATACAAAAAAATTGTAACATCACAAACATTCTCACGCTATATTTTAAAAGTACTTGTTTACAGTCAGTACCATAAATTACCCAACGAAATCTTGTCCAATCAACTTACAGCTGAGGATATTTAAAATAAATAAATAAAATTAAAGCTTTAACATTTCTATTTTCATTAATCAATGTTTTATTTTTAGGACGCAAGTAAAATAAAAATAATAGGTATTATCTGTTGCATCCAAAATTACTATCTTTCTTACTTTATATTCTCTAGTTCGACTTTAAATAGCTTATTTTTTACATGCTTTTATTTAACTACATTATTGATTTTAATGAAAGTATTTCGTAATTTCCTAATCCTCCGTACAAAATCTTGAAATCAAAACTTTTCTGCGGTCCTTACATTTTTGTTAGAGGTAACAATTGGGCAAGAGTTCCAACTAGTAACCGTATCAAAACAATAGCAGCTCTATTGTTTAACAACTCTCCTAGACTTGTGTGAGTTTGTGTTCCAGGAACTATTAAGTCCATTAACTGATAACCAACGTGCCTCTTTTGTTGCTCTGAACTGCAATTTCAATTGTAACCGACTTAAAAATGTAGTTCTTAATGAGCTTCTTGAACAGTGACTTTCAACACTTGGAATCTATTTATTTGGCGTCATTCCAAGACGCTGTTGACTGACGTTGTTCTTCTCAGATGGAGAAGTAAACACATAAGAGTAAAACAACGTGTTGTGTCGTGCAGTCCACTTCACTCTGTTTGTACTGACTGTGAGAAGGGAACAAGAAACAACTTGTTTACTCGTCCATGGGAGTGAACACTGAACAGCAAAGTTGTTTGTTCTACCAGATGTTCGTATATCTACACTTCCGCAAACTCACTGACTCATGCATAATTCCAATACCAAACATAGATAAAGAGAATGAATGGGCTATGGCTTGGGCTGACATTTAATGTTACATTTGTGATAGAATAGATTAAGTCAACAATGGAACGTATAAAGCTACTGAACAATATTATGTTTCTTTTGTATAAGGTTACATCGTACAAAATTTTCATGTGTTTAAATCTATTATTAATGGTTGAAAGTGATGAACCTCGTAATAGAAAATATAAAAACTAGCATAATCTGTTAATAAAGTCTTATCCAGCCCGAACATGCTCGTAGCCATTCAAAACATAGTCTTATCCAGCCCGAACATGCTCGTAGCCATTCAAAACAGTCTTATCCTGCCCGAACATGCTCGTAGCCATTCAAAACATAGTCTTATCCTGCCTGAATATACTCGGAGGCATCCAAAACATAGTCTTATCCTGCCCGAACATGCTCGTAGCCATTCAAAACATAGTCTTATCCTGCCCGAACATGCTCGTAGCCATTCAAAACATAGTCTTATCCTGCCCGAACATGCTCGTAGCCATTCAAAACATAGTCTTAGACTGCCCGAATATACTCGGAGGCATAAAAAAAAACTGTTTCAGACTGTCCCAACGAATTCTCAGACATCCCAAACATCAAACAGTCCGAATTTCCACTTTTGATACGAATTTCAGACTCCTTAAAAAGTTTCAAACAGTCCGAATATATTTCTAGACATTCCAAAATAGTCTCAAACAGTCCGAATATATTTCTAGATATTCCAAAATAGTCTCAAACAGTCCGAATATATTTCTAGATATTCCAAAATAGTATCAAACAGTCCGAATATATTTCTAGATATTCCAAAATAGTATCAAACAGTCCGAATATACGAATTTCAGACTCCTTAAAAAGTTTCAAACAGTCCGAATATATTTCTAGACATTCCAAAATAGTCTCAAACAGTCCGAATATATTCTCAGGCATTCCAAAACA